>NW_025814834.1:124279825-125019825 GCF_022079265.1 Lynx rufus | reverse complement strand
GAGAGAGAGAGAGAGATAGAGAGTGAGTGGCGGGGGGGGGGGGGTTGCAGAGAGAGAGAGAGAGAGAGACAGAGAATCCCAAGCAGGCTTTGCACTGTCAGCAAGGAGCCCAATGCAGGGCTCAAACTCACAGACTGTGAGATCATGACCTGAGCCAAAACCAAGAGTCGGACGCTTAACTGACTGAGCCACCCAGGCCCCCATCACCTCAAAATTCTTATGTGGAATCCGTAACTCCCAGTGTGATGGTATTTGGAGGTGGGGCCTTTCAGAGGTAATTAGGCTTCGATGAGCTCACGGGAGTGGGGACCCCATGACGAGATTAGTGTCCTTATCAGAAGAGGCCAGAGCTCACTGGCTCTCTCTTTCCCCACCATGTGAGGATAGAGTGAAAAGATGGCCATCTGCAAGCCATAAAGAGAGGCTCATCTGGAACCCTGATCTTGGACTTCCCAGACTCCAGAACTATGAGAAGTAAATTTCTGTTGTTTAAGCCGCCCTGTCTGTGGCATTTTGTCACAGCAGTCCGAGCTGACTAGGACTGGACAGGTGTCTGCCCTTGGCCCGATCAGCTGTGGCACAGGGAGGCAGGCAGGGCTGCAAAGTATGAGAAGAGCCCCCTAGGGCAGCCTCTTCAGCAGAGTCCAAGGGCAGGGAAAATTCCTTTCGGAGGGGTTCTGAGCTATGAGAGTACAAATGGCAGGCAAGAGGTTTTGGATCTTGTAGCAGACAGCTTTTGGTGCGTCGTGTTCACTTCCCCTTGGTCCACCCCTGATTTCAGTTGCTGCAGTGGTGGATGTTCTGTGCAAGCTCAAGATCACTGCTCTACAACGGGTCCCGCCTCCAGCACGCTCGACCTTCTCTCTCTGAGCGGCTCCGAGGCCACAGGAACTCTCTGCTGGGGGAGGAACGAGTGGGTAGTGCCCCGCAGGATCCCTTCATCAGGGGAGGGGCTGGAACTGGGGGATAAACGCTGGAGCCTCCTGTCGTACAGGTGGACAGTTCTGGGAGTGACTCAGTAAGGGGTCTTTGCAGAACTGAGCCCCGTTGCCTTCAGCAGCGGTGGCCCACGGCAACCACACGTGGGCTCGTTCTCTTTGTCTCTCTCTTCCTGCTCCCCCACGCCTGCTTTCTGGACAATTTTATAAACCGTCTGCACCCAAGTCTTAATCTTATGCTCTGCTCTCAGGGAACCCGACTGAGATTTACTCCGAAGGCAATAGGGAGAGCCCTTGAAACGTTTTTTCCCCCCCTTTCTAATAATAATCCTCTAATGAACTCGAGGCACTCTACCGAGCAGAGAAGTTACAAGTACAATACACTGTGGTCCTTGAACCTCAGGAGCTTATCACCTCCTCCTCCTATAACCTTTTCAGTGTTTTTATTTCCATGATCTCATTTGGCCCTCTCAGCAACCTTTCCAGAAATGTAGTGCAAACATCATTATTTCCACCTTATAGAAAAAGCAAAAGGAGGCAGAAAGGTTAAAGCAGTTTGCAAGGTCACGTAGCTAGCTCATGGCCTTTTAAGCAATTAAAATCTGTGGCTGGGTTTATAAATTATCATAGGTACTCAGAGAAAATATAATGTTAAAAGCAACACATTTGCCATAATTTAATTATTCACTTGCCTTCATTATATTTTCTTTGCTTTTACTGTTTCTTCTCAACTTTCCAAATATTGTACTGGCTGTTAATCAGTGCTATATAATTTCTTCTGTGAAATTAGGTCAATGTACAACGTGTTAACATAACTTTCCTTTTATAGTTTAAACAACATTTTAGTAAAACTGAATCTTAACAGAAGAAGAAAAAAACCCCTTTGATTACCACTGCATAATTTTAAACAGAAGGAAATGATGGGATTTGCATTTTAGAACACCCTGGTCTGAGGGCAGCGGGGAGAGATTGGAGGGGCAAGATTCTACGTTCCCTCTCTAGGCAGTTCCATTCCTTTCTGTGGCTTTAAATAACATCTGTGTGCTGATGACTCACGCATTTACATCTCTAGCCCCAACTTCTCTTCAGAGCTCCAGATTGGCAGATCCAGCCCTTAACTGTCAGCTCTATTTGGATGTCTCACAGGAGCTCAAACTTAGTGTGTCCACAGTAAACTCTTGGTTTCCACTCTTCCCCCAAAATGTCCCTTTGAGACCTCCAAGTAGAGATGTCAGTCAGAGGGCGTGGTGAGTGGTATCACCGTAGCCCCAGGGGCTCAAGCCAGAAACCTGGAAGTCATTCCGGATCCCCTCTCTCTCACCTTCTGTATCCAGTCACTTAGCAACTCTGGCAAGTTATGTATTTCCTGAATGTGTCTCAGATCTGTTTACTTCTCCCCATCCTGGCCTCCATCACCTCTTGCCTGGAGCAGGGTCGTCGCCCCCTAACAGCTGTCTCTCCTTTCTGTTGAAATAGGGGTGAGGGGAAAGCAGAAGTTTTCCCTCTGATTGGCTTCATGCTTCCATATGGAGCCACCTCCACAAGATCAACAGTACTGGCCTCTCTCCACCATCTGAGTGGTGAGTTTAGGGACTGGAATAGCTAGCATGGCTTAGCATTCTCTCAGAATGATCTGCCTGGCTCAGGAAGGCTGTATTCGTCTTCTCATGCTGTGTAACAAATTACCACAAACTTAGCAGCTTCACACAGCACACACATGTCATCTCGCAGTTTCTGTGGGTCAAGACTCTGGGCGTCGTTTAGTTGGGACCTTCGTGTAGCTTTGGCAAAGTTGCAATCAAGGTACCAGCAAGGACGTCTTTATCTGGAGGCTCAACTGGGGAAGAATCGGCTTTCTTTGGGTTGTTAGCGGAATTCATGTACTTGAAGTTGTATGACTGAGAGCCTGGCTTTTTGCTGGCTGTCAGCTGGAGACCATCCTCAGATCCTAGGGGCTACCCACATGTGGGCTCCCTCAGCAAGGCTGCTTATTTCATCAAGCCAGCAAGGAGAATCTCTCGATCCAGCCTGCTATGATAAAGTCTTATATAAGGTTATGTAACCATGGACATGCTATCACCTTGGCCATAGTGCAACCTAACTGAAATCACATCATCTTTGCCGCATTCTATTGGTTAGAAGCAAGGCACGTTCTATTTGCACACAAGGGAAGGAATTACAGAAAAGCCTGGTTAGGAGGAGACAGAAAAGCACTGGGGGTCGCCTTAGGGTTTAACTGCTACAGAAGCATGTGCGGTGTTCTGCTTCTCCACCGGGAGGTTTATAGAATAGCCCCTTATAAGGGAGCCGCTGTCATACAGAACTGCCTGGTCCTGAGGGGTTAGGGGTTGGTAACTCTGTATAATTCTTGGACAAAGTATGAGAAGGCTCATTGTTGCCACACCTAAGCCACCTTCTCCAAACAAAAAATCAAAAATTTTATCAGTTATGCAGATGCAATTTTGATTTCCTATTGTATAGGTGACTCTAGAGGCTCTCACATAATTCAGAACCCAGTTGGAGGATAGACAAATGTTATGTTTCTACTCCCTCAAGCCCAACATCCTCACCATTCTATTTTCCACAGAGAAGACAGATTGATCTCTTAAAAACATAAATTATGGATATTAGGAAGATAACAAGAAAATATTATGAACAACCTCATGTCAATAAATTCAACAAGTCAGATGAAATGGACAAATCCCTTGGAAGACACAAACTATTGAAGCTCTTTCAAGAAGAAATAGTCTTATATCTATGAAATATACTGAATTCATAGTTACAATTTTTTCTACAAAGAAAAATCCAGGCCCAAATTGTTTTGCTGGTGAATTCTACTAAAAGTCTAAGGAAGAAAGAATCTCAGTTCTATACAAACTCTTGCATAAAACCGAAGAGGAGGAGCTATGTCCCAACTCATTATTCGAGGCCAATATTACCCTGAAGCCACAGCCAAAGAGATTATGAGAAAACTATAGACCATATCCCTCATGAAGAAATAGGCAAAAAGTCTTAAAACTGTGGCAAATCAAATCTAACAGCATATAAAAATGATAGTAAAACATGGGGCATCTGTGTGGCTAAGTCAGTTAAGCATCCAACTCTTGATTTTGGCTCAGGTCATATCCCAGGGTTGGGGGATCGAGCTCCAGTGTGTAGACTGCTTGGGCTTCTCTCTCTCTCTCTCTCTCTCTCTCTCTCTCTCTCTCTGCCCCTCCCCTGCTTGTGTTCTTTCTCTCTCTCTCTCAAAAATAAATAAGTATACTTAAAGAAATGATAGTAAAACATGACCAAACATGTTTTGTCTCAGGAATGCAGGGTTGCTTTGCCATGAAAAAACCAGTCAATGTAATTCACTATATTTACAACCTGAAAAGAAAAGCCATATGGTCATCTCAATAGATGTAGGAAAACTCTCAAAAGCCAGGAATAGTATAAAACTTTCCCAACTTGATAATGGGCATCTATGAAAAACCCAGAGCTAACATCATACCTAATGATGAAAAACCAAATGCTTTCCCACTAAAATTAGGAGATGGTAGACCAGACAACATTGTTAATCGGCTTGATCTAATTACATTTATAGATTATTACACCCCAGTCCTCTCTCACCACTTCTAGTCAACACTGTAGAAGTTCTGGCCAGTGTAATCAGAGAAGAAAAGAAAAGAAATAAAAGGTGTACAGATATTAGAAAGAAATAAGTAAAACCACCTTTATTGTCAGATGACATGATTGCCTATGTAGAAAAGAGCTACTAGAACTAAGTGAGTTTAGCAAATTTGGAGGACGCAAATACACAAAATCCAATGTATTTGTATACACATTAGCAGTTAACAATCAGAAAGTGAAATTTATAGAAAACAACACCACTTACAACAGTATAAGACATGAAATACTTAGGGACAATTCTGAGAAAAGATGTGAAGGATCTGTAAGCTGAAACCTATAAAACGTTGTTGAGAAAAATTAAAGAAGAGCTAAATAAATGCTTTGCTCATGGATTAGAAAACTCAATATGGTTATGATGTCAGTTTTCCCCAAATTGGCTCACCGACTCAATGTGATCCCAATCAAGATAAATTCCAGAAGGCCCTTCCTTCCTTCCTTCCTTCCTTCCTTCCTTCCTTCCTTCCTTTCCCTTCCCTTCCCTTCCCTTCCCTTCCCTTCCCTTCCCTTCCCTTCCCTTCCCTTCCCTTCCCTTCCCTTCCTTTTCCAGAAAATAATGAGTGGATTCTAAAATTCATATGGAGATTCAAAGGATCTAGAATAGTTAAACCAGATTTGAAAAAGAAGAACAACACTAGAGGTCTAACAACACTGAGCTCTGATACCAAGGGCTGAGCTACCACAACTGCCCTGTTTTTGATGACTTCTTCAGCCTGCTTGGGCTCCAAAACTGCACATTGGCCCACCCCTAAGATCAAAACCCACCTCATTCCTCCCAAGCTCTGATACTCATTCTGTGATGTCCCCATCCCCATGTGACTATCCTTCTCATTCCTCTCAGGCTCTAAACTCTGCCACAGGTCAACTTTTTATCCAAAAGCTCCCTTCATCAGTTTGGACACCCACTGCCCCAGTCAAAGGAGGGACCTGGAGACTGGGAACACAGGCTTTAATCAACATTCTTGCAAGAGTGGGTGTCTGATGGGCAGGCACACTCAGGGCAGTTACAGCAGACAATTCATCTCCTAGCGCGAGTTCCCTCCCCTGATTCCTCATTGGCTGAGTACTACATTGGTTACAGACTTACCCAGAAGTTGCCTATGCTCATGTACGGCAAAAAATAGTCTGATTGGAACAAATGTACCTTCCTTGAGGTGACACAGACTCTGGTTCTTTGGCGCATGCTCATCGCAAAGCCTGTGAAAAAATAAGCCCGTGAAATGGAGAGGGGGAAGAAGAACCAGGAAGTGGAGTGTCTAAGGGTTTGGGACTCCATTGTGGGGATGGGGGAGGTGTTCTAGACAGCACAGCTTTTATCTGGTATTTCTGAAAATGAATCATCTCATTTACTTCTCACAGTGCATGGCTGTGATCTCAATCAGTTAACCATTTGTTTTTCCCTTTCCTTTGTTCCTGGGCAGACAAGAGTGTCTGAGGAATGTCAGACGTATTCCACCTTGGGGGGCAGGGGTGTTTGTTAGCTTGTGCTTTGCCCTCAGCTTGCCTTATGATCCCTCCTTCATCAATTAGGCTCTAATTATTGTATCCATTTTATGAAAAATCTGTCCACACTGAAAAGGATTGTTCAGGTTCAAACCTGAGTACCACTGGCCACTTTGGTGTGGTCTCTGCACGAAGTAAAATGGAGTAGAGAGAAATGAGCAGGGGGAAATAATGAGCCATAATGAGTAACCCATAATGAGAAACCCATATTTCTCCCTACTCATTATGGCTCATTATTTCCCCCTACTCATTTCTCTGTACTCCATTCTTTGTAAAGCTTTTTTACTCTCACTCCAGAATCTTCCAACCCATCTGGCTTCTTCTGCACTCCTCCCTATTCCACCCCTTCCTGTCTGTTTGTTAAGGTTCTTTAGATATCATCCAAGCCAACTCAAGCTAGTTTAAGTCAAAACGAGAACTTATTCCAGTCATGGAATCCAAAGAGGAGTTGACCATTGAGGTGCCTGGGAATAAGGACAACTCTAGGGTCTTACCATCAGATATTTGTGGGTCTGTCTTCTGGAGCAGAAGTCTTAAAATTTTTCACTGTGACTCACTGAAGAGGAACGAAAACCTTGAAAGCTTTCAATTATTCCCAATTTCCAGAAGACAAAAGTCAGTGCAGCATGAATGATCACTGTACTAATAAAATTGTCAGGGAGAATATACATGCATATGCATATACAGAAGCATGATGATGCCATTTGAATTATAATGCATAGTTTTAAAGTCTAATTATTGAAAAATGACAGGCCCAAAAGATCACCACACAACCACCACAATAAACTAAACTGGTAATTATAAGCTAAATAATCAAGAAGCCAAATTTACATTTATTTATAATTAATGTAATTTATAATTAATGACCAATGTAATTAAGCCATTAAAACCCACAGTCAGTTCTACACAACATCGATGAGGCACTGATGATGAAGTGTCATTACCCCAAATTGCAGGAATCCCAGTGCCCTGTGTGTCTGTGCCGTGAGAGCATCCCATCATTGCCAACTTGGCCCGGCAGACCGCTTCCTCAGCACAACATCAAATTAGAGTTCTCAGAACATTCTTCTAACAGTCACTTGAGTTTATGAATCCTAAATTGTAGCAACCCATAACGACCCATCTGCTAGATTATTAGAAAATAGCCCCTCATTATACATAAAAATTAATGGCATTACACAGTAAAGTCATTGCAAAGTACAAGCCAAAGGGCTTGCACTTTGGGTCTGTTAGAGGCTCACCAGGGGCTCCCGTTGTACCTTGGGAGTCACTGCGCTGGGAATCGGCCATGATTTCCAGCCACGAACAGCTCATCTTCCTCCGATCAAAATCTCTAAATCCTAAGAGAGATTCGAATTGGCCCAGCTTGAGCTAGCTTGAACCAGGTGTCCACCCTAGAAACCAATCACCCGTGGGGTTGGAGAGCAGGGAGCAGGGCCTCTCAACAGGAAGTTGTTTTGTTTGTTGCCACTGCCCTGTGCACGTGGAGGTCAATTCCCACAGAAGAGAACTCCACCGATGATAGCATCCACTAAAATAGCAACAACAATCAAAACTGAATCGGGGTCCGGGTGTCTGGGTGGCTCAGCCTGTCGGCTCAGATCACGTTCTTCCGGTTTCGTGGGTTTGAGCCCTGCATCGGGCCCTGTGCAGACAGCTCAGAGAGCCCGGAGCTTGCTTCAGATTCTGTGTCTCCCTCTCTCTCAGCCCCTCCCCTGCTTGTGCTCTGTCTCTCTTTCTCTCTCAAAAATAAATAAACATTAAAAGACCCCAAAAAACCCTGAATCAGGGTCATAGACTTATGCTGCCTTGGACGTCCAGAAAGAATTGGAATCTTTATTTAATCTCCAGCCTCTAGGTAGCTGGGAGAAAAATCTAGATTCAGTTCCACAGAGGGCAGTAATGTAAACAATACTTCTAGGCAATACACACTCTCTGTGTAAAAATGCTCAGTCTCCCAGATTCTGGAGTCTTTTTCCTACTCAGCCCTACTTCTACCGCCCCCTTGGAATCAAGTGGCAGTGTCCCTGGTTTCTGGAGTCTTCAGGACTTTATCTCTGCGCCCTGATTCTGGTTGCCGCTTACACTGCTAAACCTGGCAACTAGAAGAATTTGTGATCTTGTCTCTCAGCCTGGGCAGGGCCCTACATTACTCCTTGGCTAACTCGGTCTCCCTTTAGAGTTACTGGCTGGGTGGAGATCCTTCTGAGTTTCTATCATGTTCCCCACCTGGCTCCCCAACGCTGGGGGTCCCTCCCAATCTTCTCCAGACCCTTGCTCTGCCTGACATAGCTACTTGGTTCTCATTAGCCATGCTTTGCCACCTGAGGTCTCTATGTCCTTAGAGCTTTTCACTTTCTGGATGTTTCAGAAGGTCAGCCCCAACAGTTGGTTGTGTGTGTGTGTGTTGTGGGGGGGTATGTGGTGCGTGTGTGTGGAGTGTGTGATGGGTGTGTATGTGTGTAAGGTGTGCATCGGGGGGGGGGAGTTTTCTCCTTTCTCTCTTTCTCACCTCCTCTTCCCATAATCCCTTCGGACTGAAAAGAAAGGCTTTTATCACTTTCTGTCTGACATATCCCTCATCTATCACAGAGAGAGCTTTATGGCTCCATTGAGACTCTAAGAGCTGGTTTTTGATATGCTTAAAGAAGAAGATAAAGGAATTTTGAAAATGATTATTGAATACCGTACTTGTTACGTCCCAGGCACTTTCTAACTACCTCTAAGTGTTACAGTGCTTGGTATCTAGAAGCAATCCAATTTGTTGAATGCATGCTTTATGTGTATTAGTGGATTAAATTCTCAAAACAATCCTCTGAGGTAGGTACTATTATTACTCCCATTTTACAGATAAGGAGAATAAGTCATAAAGAAATTCAGTAACTTGCTCAAGGTCACATAACTGGTAAATGGCAGGATCTGGATTTGAGCCCAAATATTGTACCTCGGAGTCTGTCATTTTAGCCAATTGGCAATTATAACTCTCTCAAGACGGTAGCCTGGATCTAAAGATAAATGTCTTGCTGAGAAATCTCATTTTAAGTGTCAATAGCAGAATATTAATTCTTTATTTCCTTTTGCCTTCTTTTGTGACAATTTAATCTTTCTGCAGGCTGATGGGTGCTTAGGGCTAGCAACGGGAAGGACAGATCCTCTGCAACGAAAGAGGAAAGCACATTAATAACTTTTCCAAATATTGCCTTCTCGCTAGTAGTAAGAATAATGGTAATGAGGGCATAGAAGCATTGAAAATAGTAATGTAATGGGGAAATATGGATGGTACCCGTCTGAGCACTGGTTTGGGAAATGAGCTCTTGACCAAGCAGGCATACTGCTAAGATCTTCTTGACAAGAGCTACTTCTGAAGCCTTGAGAGGTCCTCCAGCTACCTGGCTGACAGATCTGTCCCAAGATGATGAGATCCCCTAGAACTGTTAGGGGATTCACCGCTCACCGAGGACTTTCTGACTACGTGGCCTCTCAAGGCGAGAGGATGCACTCAAGTCTCTGGCCTGACTGACAGTTACATTTTGCGTGGTGAATAAATAAATGGGTTTCCTGCTCTGATGAGCCTGGGTAACACAAACTGCCCCTGGGAGATAGCCCCTATTTTGTTCTAAAAAAAAAAAAAATCAAATCACTGAACCAACAAGGTTGAGGGCCAGACATGGAGAGTGGTGAACTGACCGAGACCAATGTCCTGCACGGGACCTGTCTGGGCAGTCAGGAATTCCTAGGGCTCACCCTCTCTGTCTCTGCCAGAATCTGACACCCCCTAAAAGACAAGGCAGAGACAAAGGCTTAACTGGGAGATTTTACTGGAGAGTGGGGACCGGACAGACAGCCTCAGTGAGAGTCAGAGGGAGTAGAGCAGGGATGGAGAGAGCGAATTCAGAGCTGATTCGCACTGCCAGGCATGCGGCCTCCTGGTGGCCTGACTGTGTGGGGGCTGTCGGTAAAGCCACTGACAGAGGGGTCACAGCTGTCTATCAGGAGGAGAGAAAGAGAAAGCACTTACCCATCAGCTTCCATCCTCTCTGGTCCGTCCCTCCACCAGCTGGCCAAGGTTAGCCCCCCAGCACATACAGGTTCCCCGTCACGTGGGTAGGGAAGTGCCAGCTGGGAAGCCAGCAGTGCTGCGGTGACAGCTATCAGGTTTAGCCTGAAGACGGTCTTAGGCCACAGAGGACTGATGACCGCACAAGTGAGGGTAAGGCCAAGAGTTCCAGAAAGGTGTGCCTGCGGTACCTGCCTTCCTTGAGCCGCCACCACCAGTGGTGTGAGCTCAGGAGGGTCACTGGAGGCCTCAGGGCTTAGAGTCCTCATCCATGAAGGCAGGGGAGCAGGGGTGGGGTGGGGAGACGAGGCAGTAGACTCCATCATTAAAGCCCCTTGGACCCATGCTCCACAGAGAACAGAACTTCCAAACGGGACCTGAGGGAAAGGATGGGCCAGCTAGCAGACTGGCAGGGAGGAGCAGGCCTCCTGGGGAAGGTGCGTCCGGGGAGCGAAGGGCGGGGGGCAGTTGAGACAGAAGAGGTGCAAAGGCTCCCAGGATGTGGGGACAAGGAAAATTCAGTTTGTGCACAACAGCAGGTGACTTGGGGACTGAGTGGGGATGGCGGCCTTTAAAGGTAGAGGCTTTGAAGACATGTGGTGTGATAGAGCGGGCGGGTGTCCGTGCCCTGATGCCAGCTCTCCTGTTGACGAGCTATGTGACCTTGGGCAAGTGAAATGCCAGGCCCCAGGTCTCTATCTCTAAAGTGAAGGAGGTATCTTAGGGCTCTCAGGGTCCTTTGCTCACAGCAGGATGTGTCAGAGCTGAGGGGCCTCACTAGCTTTGCAGCTGACCCAGCTCTGGGGGGTGGGGCGGTCCTTTAAAAAAATTTTGTTTTAATTTATTTTAGAGAGAGAGAGTGTGCAAGTGGGGGAGAGGAGCAGAGGGAGAGAGGGAGAGAGAGAGAGAGAGAGAGAGAGAGATGTAGAGAGAGAATCCCAGGCAGGCTCCACCCTCAGTGTGGAGCCTGACGTGGGGCTCGATCCCACTACCCTGGGATCATGACCTGAGCTGAAACCAAGAGCCAGACAGTCAAGCGACTGAGCCACCCAGACACCACTGGGGGCGGCCTTTTTACCCTGCAAGGACGAGGAGTGGTCATCTTACTGATGTGGCAGGCAGATATTCAGGTGTGGGGCCCCTGATGAAACAGCAGGGCTTCTACAAAGAGCAGGGACCCCTGAGGGGAAGCTGGACTAAGCAACAGCTGGAACTGGGGACGTGAGGCTGGGGCGGGCTATTTGGGCCCAGAGAGCTGGCTGGGCTCATCCTCTGGAGGAGGACTTACTTTTGCACTCGAGACAGGAGGTAGCCAGTCCTTCCAGTGGCTG
Source organism: Lynx rufus (assembly GCF_022079265.1). Lineage (NCBI taxonomy): Eukaryota > Metazoa > Chordata > Mammalia > Carnivora > Felidae > Lynx > Lynx rufus. Next base: position 125,008,327 of record NW_025814834.1, on the reverse strand, counting down.
CTGTAACTGACCACCCAAGATTCAAGCTCTCCTTCCATGATGTAGAGGCACTTCTGGCATGAGGCTATCTGGCCAAACACCGTAGTTCTAACCCACTTGTCTCTGGCTGGGCGCAGAGGACTAGCTGTGGCCAAAAGAACCTAAGGAGAAATGATGTGTCTCATTTCCCAGCTGAGGGGACTGATGATCACTGTGTCTCCTCCAATTTCCTTCCCTTCCGCAGCCTCTGAAGGCTGCGTGTTAAAGATGGCACCATTACAGTAGGGCCGGGGCCTGGATCCCTGAGGAACATTGTTTCCCCAGGAACATTGTCATTGGACTTGTCAGGAGCAAGAAATAAACTTGCATTGCGTTAGTGCAATCATATTTTGGGGTCATTGTCATGGCAATTAGTCTATCTGCTATAGCTATACTAGAAACTTCCAATAAGCCCCAAGGCAAAGCTCAGCTATTTGGTGACCCACCACTTGGGGAACCTAAGATTGAGCCCGCTCATCAGCCCTGGGTGATATTTATTTTATTTATTTATGGAGAGCGTACCACAGGGCAGACCCTTTGTCCCTTCTGGGGATGCAGTGTTAGGATGACAAAATCCACAGTCCTGTGAGGCTTACGTGCCAGTGGAGGGAGACAGATAACAGGCTGGGGTGGGAGGAGTCCATTCTCTTGGAACGACTTAGAGGATCAAAACATAACTGACTTTGCCTTCCCCTGCCCATAAAGTAAACTCAGCGGTGGTGATTTTCCTACAATAGAAACGTGCGCAGATCTCACGATTATTCTGTCCACGCCTGGGTTATAGACAATTCTCCTGCCTCTTTAAGTTGTAAAACAGCCTCAGTTTAAGAACTGGAATTTCAGGTGCAAGATAAAAATGGAACGTTTCTATTTCACCCAACGGTTGAACTAAAACCTCTGAGTTTTGACCTGTTGATGGCTTCCTGACTGCAAGGAAAGGGGCGTGGCCAGTTCCTGCTTTCTCTTCCTTCATCTTCTACGCAGTCTCAACTTCTCATCCCTTCCTAGCTAGTGTTCTGCTCCTTTCAGGGCAGGGGTTGTGTGTGTGAGGGGCAGGGGTGTGTGTGGTAAGGGAATGGGGCAGTTCTTTCTAGACTGGGAGGTTGTGTTCTTTGAGTCTGGCAGATGTTTAAAGCTTACTCTTTGTTTGGAGAGTCCAATCAATGCCATTCTTTTGGCCCAGGAAGATGCATCTTAACTGTGAGGGATTATTTTCTACTCTTTCATAGCCTCTAGGAACCTGGTCATCTTCCTCAGCTTCTTGTTGCTGGAATGGATCACTGAACCTTCTAGAAACCCCCACTGGGCAGAACCCAAGACAACCCCTTTCTGATTTTTCTCTTGTGGTTCACATGGGTCCCCGGGAAACACTCGAGCATCTCTCATTCCAGCAGGTTTTGGAAGTGTGGACTGAACCCAGAAGAACACCCTCTATCCTGTTTTCCCAGACTAAGCACCTTAGTTTTCTCAGGTGAGAGTCAGGCACGAGTCCAATATCTGACACCTCTCCTCCCCTCTTGCCAACCTGAGAGGATGCATAGGAAGCTCTCTGAGTGGTCCTCTAAAACCTCTCTCTGGGCTTGGGGGTGGGGGGTGGCTCTCCCCATCTTCCCCCTTCCCAAGGGTGGGAGGAGTCCACTCTCTTAGTGACTCCTCAAAACTCCTCCAACAACTCCTTCCAAAGAAATCCTCTACAAATCCTTCCTTTTTCATTACCTTACCTCTTTTTTCATATTCTTCATGTGGCCGAGGGAACCTACAATCATAGAAGTGTTCTTGACCATTTCCTTTATAGATTTTGTAGACGATTATCGAGCTTTGAAATTTCACATCTATCGTCTCTTGGTGTTTCAGTGGAAGCTTCTACTTTAATGTCGTGTTAACAGGTAAACAAACAAATGAAAGAGAAGGAAATTGAAAATAGTAATCAGCTGCATGAAGAAATGAGGTCGGGTTGATGGGACAGAGAGGCCCAGGGAAAGAAGAGCTAATTTAGAATGTGTGATCTGAGAAGGCATCTAGCTCTGAGAAGGTGGCAGTTTGAGCTGCGGCCTGAAGGACACCAGTTTCGCCAAGATCTGGGTATGTGTGTGGTGGTGGTGGTGGGGGGGAGACAGCATGTCAGGTGGTGGGTACAGCAAGTGCAGAATCCCAGGTGGGAATGAGTTTGGTGTGTTCAAGGAAGGATCTGGGGCTGGACTGAATCAGCAAGTGACACAGAACATTGGAGAGGTGGGCAAGACCCAGATCCCACAGGGTCTTGGATGTGGTAAGGGTTTTGGGTTTTAGTCTAACTCCAGGGGAAGCTATTGGAGGTTTTTGAGCAGAGAATGACCCCCAGGGAATGACCTAATCTGATTTATATTTAAAGAGAGCAATCAAAGGCATTGGAAGAAAGGAGGAGAAACTATTATAGAATAAAAGAGCCTTAAAGGACATAATGAGGGGCGCCTGGATGGCTCAGTTGGTTAAGTGTCTGACTTCGGGCTCAGGTCACGATCTTATGGTTTATGGGTTCAAGCCCCATGTCAGCACCAAGCCCGCTTTGAATACTCTGTCCTCCTCTGCCCCTCCCCCACTTGCTATCTCCCTCAAAAATAAACATCAAAAAAAAGGACCAAATGAAACACAATGTATAGACCTGAAACCCTGCCCCATAGGGTTAATGAGGTAAAACTCACCAGCGAGACCCCCCATCTGACGCCTCCTTCTTCTTCATAGAAATGTTAACCTTATCTGTTGGAGAAAAACAATGGAAAGAGCCTAGATTAGTTTGAGCTCAACCACATAAACCTGCACGATGATGGACCATGACTCTCGGAACAGTTACCTGTACCTCATTATAATATCAAAATCTCTGCCCAAGGAGGAGCGCAATTTCATTAACATAACATAGGTTGCATGCATAGGCGTGTTTTCTGCCTGCCTTGACTTGCGGTGAGAAAACTCCCCTTTCTGTGGGAATATCCATCCTAACCCTAAATAAAAGGAACCAGTTCACCTTTTCTCCCGAGAGTCATGCTCTGCATCTTTTTATTTGCTGCAAACAAAGTTTCCTTTGTGGGGATAAGCCCACCTGGTGTAGTCTCTGTCTATAACTCAAAAACAGCAAACTCACATTAGTTGGGTTACAGACTGGGGCGCCTGGGTGGCTCAGTAGGTTAAAGCAACTGACTTCAGCTCAGGTCATGATCTCATTGTTCTTGAGTCTGAGCCCCACGTAGGGCTCTGTGCTGACAGTTCGGAGTCTGGAGAGCCTGCTTCGGATTCTGTGTCTCCCTCTGTCTCTGCCTGCTCTTGCTCTGTCTCTTTGTCTAAAAAACAAACATTAAAAAAAAATTGGGGTTACAGACCTAGTTTGAATCCTTATCCAAACAAACTACTTGTGAAAAGAGATCTTTGAGACAACTTAGCAAATTTGAATACGTACATGGTATCGATTGATATTAGATAATTATTGTTAATTTTGTTAAGTGTGATAGTTGCATGACTCTTAGGTTAAAAGAAAGTCTGTATTAGTTGGAGATGTATAATGCACAGGGGTTTAAGGGTGAGATGCCATGATATCTAAGATTTGATTTGACGAATCCTACACGCACAGAAGTCACAGAGGCTTTATTATACGTTGCTCTCTACTTAGGTATGTTTTTAAAAGTGTATATTAAAAGTTGCAAAGAAAATAATTTGGCTGTGGTGTGGAGAATGGGTTGCAGGGGCAAGAGGGGAAGCAAAGAGACCAGTTAGGAGGCAGTAAATCCAAAGAGGGGAGAGTGGGGGTGGTGGATTAGAGCAGGGTGGGAGGGTGGGGGTGCAGGTGGAAATAAAGACCCAGAGATTTTAGAGACAGAGCCAACAGAACTTGCAGAGCAGGTGTGAGGAAAATGGGAATAGCATGGGTAAGAATAACGAGAAAGTGACTTTGGGGACAATGAGGGTGCCCATCTTTCCACACCACTGCTTGCATTCTCAAATTCATCCCCACGAGACTGGGAGTGGCGAAATGGGGAACTAAGTCTCTTCGGATTATTTCTGTCTCATGTCAAATTTATGTTCTTGGGTTTGGGGCTGGGCTGAGCCCAAGTTAGCAACGCAAGTGTGGGGAGCTAGCAAAGAGTCAGGCAGAACAGGAGGACTGGCTAATGCGTCTGGAATAGTTGGGAATTCTGTAATTCTACACGGTGGGCAATGGGAAGAAATCACTTCCCACTAGGAGTTGTAGTCCTAAACCGTCAGGTAAAACCCTTGGTTTACCCATCCCTGGAATGAATGTTTTTTTCCACACTAGGGCCACACTACTGCATTTCAGCAGTAGAGCCCAGAAACACAGATCTCAAATTGACTCTTGGTTGGATCAATTATGCAAACACCCGTTTAGCTGCTAGAACACTAGGGAGCTTTGATTCAGCCACAAGCGCTGGTCCCAGCAAATGAACTCCTGACTGCCTGCGATCTGCCTGGAGGCAAAGCTGTTTGTGGGTAGGCATTTGTTTCTGGTGTCCCTCTTTCCTTTTCCTTTCTCTACAACCAGTAAGACAAATGGAGATGTGCACCTGTCCCTATGGATCTATCAACGGCTTGAGTTTTCTGGATATGATCTTGTCTAATGGGGCCAGCCCTTTTTCGCCTGTGTGTTTCCACCTATGTGTGAAGCAGTTTTTGTTGTTGTTGCTAAAGCAGTCTGATGTCCTGGCACTGAAATACACACGCACACACAAAGTACAAGGTGCTCTCATTGATCGTTAAGAGCAGAGGCTCTGAATGGTGCTTGGAATAGAGTTGGGACAGTGTTGAGTGGGGTGGCTAGACCCCAAGGGCAGCAGCTGCTTGGCCTACTCTGTATTCTAACATCCTACTCGATCCTTGATGGCCTCCCTCCACTTGGCCGTCCTTGTCATGTTGATCTCTAGAAAATCAAGTCACCCTGTACCTAACTTGCCCTTGGCCAATAATTTTTAGCTGCTTATTGAGCTGCTGGTGGTGTGTCTAATCCTTGCTCAGCTTATCCATGTGTGCTGCCATTAGAGGACGCCATAAATCATCACTTAAGGACCATAATATCCACTCTAATGGTTAGAACACAGAGTCGCCCTCTCCCTTGTGACCCAGTGGCAGCGGCAAGCTCCTGGAATAGATCCCCTATTGTTTTCTTAACAACGTCAGTCTTCGGAGTTAGAGTCTCACATCTCACTACTCATAGCGCATTTTTCTTTAGAACCTGCTCACTCCTGTGCTTTCTCTGCCACCAGAGACTGGCACCTGCTTTTCAGCTGTCACTTAAGGATACCCCGTTAAGAAGCAGCCCTAGCAACCTGCCCTCAGACGAATCATTTAATGCATCTGAATCATATTTCCTTCTCAGGTAACTAAGAGTAACATTCTTCCCTTCCTCCTTTCTCGGCATTGTGCTAGGGCCGGAGGAGGCGGGGGTGGGCGGAGGTTGCTGGAATGACCCAATGAGACCTGACTTGTGAATATCCTTTACAAGATACAAGACCCTGCACCAAGCTAGCAATCGTAATAATGAAGAATTGTCGGCAGGAGTTGGGACATATACATACAGCAACAGATAAACGTGTCTTTTTTACTCAACAAACCTGTATCGAGAATGTGCCAAGCACTGTGCTGCATACACCTAAGAAGATAGGTGCTTACAATCCATAGTGATAAGATCTATGGTAATGCCGAGTCCCTGATGAGAGTGCACAGAAAATACATCTAACCTGGACTAAGAGAGTTCAGAGGAGACCCCCCCCCCCTGGAAAAGTTGTTGTGCGTGTGCAAACCTGAGCCAAAAGAGAGACTGGAAAATCGTGGCTTCCGGGAAGTGGGAACTGTCTGGCTCTTAGAGTGCAGTCAAGCAGGAGGGTTGGAGAAGTAGGTAGAGTCTCAGTTATGGAGGGTTTGGGACATCGGGGCATAATTGAAAGGTCTCGCTAGAGGCATGATCAGCTTTGTCAGCAAACCATATGGGGAACATTTCAGAAGGAGGAAAGACTGCCTGAGGGAGATCAGTGAGAAGGCTACTGGGATAAGCTGGTTAAAAGATTTTAATAGCATGATCTAAGATAATGCCGGAGGGTTGAAGAGAAGTGGATGGGTTTCAGGGATATTCGGGAGGCAAAATCAATGACGTTTGTTGTCGAATTTGATATGGGGATGGGAGTAGAAGGGATGGTGAAGGGTGACACCCCGATTTCTAGCTTGGATGGTGGTGGCATTCATTCAGATCAGGATTAAGGAAGATGGATTGGGGCGCCTGGGTGGTGCAGTCGGTTAAGCGTCCGACTTCAGCCAGGTCACGATCTCGCGGTCCGTGAGTTCGAGCCCCGCGTCGGGCTCTGGGCTGATGGCTCGGAGCCTGGAGCCTGCTTCCGATTCTGTGTCTCCTTCTCTCTCTGCCCCTCCCCCGTTCATGCTCTGTCTCTCTCTGTCCCAAAAATAAATAAACGTTTAAAAAAAAAAAAGGATTAAGGAAGAAGGATTGCCATATACAGTGATCATTTTGATATGGGCAATGATTCGTTTTCAGGGCTATGGATTCCATGTAGAGATATACACAGTATTTGGATATTCTGCCATTTGTTCCGTGATGCTCGCCTGCCCGTAACTCCAGGAAGGGACAGAATTACAGACCACATGGGCCTCACATGACTGCCAATGCTGACTAGACATGTAATACAGGTCAGACACAAAGGCAGTGAATACAATGGCTGACCGGTAAGTTTTTGTGTGTGATCTGACTCAAATGAGTGAGTTATGCAAATCAGATTGTCTCTGTTTGCCAATCAGATTTTGCCAATCAGCTTCAACCAAGCCACCGAGTCTTGCCAGTCATTAATGGACATTGGTGTTGGAAAGTTTTAGAGTCAGGGGGTTGTGGTAGCAGCCACTGGGGCCACATGTCAGTTGTTGAGAGGGTAGTAAATGTTTAAATGTTAAATAAGCTTGCATTTAACTTTTTTACTTTAGTTCTTTTAAGTGTGTAACCAGAGAAGTCACAATTAGAATAGAAATTGGTACCAGTAGTGGGGTTCAAACCGATAGAGCCTCAACACAGGAGACTAGCTATGGTATTATCAGGATGGTATACGATAAAAAATTGTTTTCATTATAGGATAGGAAATTTGCAGTCTGTGATTTTTGGTGGAAAAACAACTAATTAGGTCGGCATCTGCTATCCCTTAAGACTCAGGCCATATGCATACCAAAGGTGAAGCTTTGGGAGGCTTGATGCCTGAATGTAAGGATAATGAAGCAGATTATTTATTGCTTACCACCTTAGATAATGGCCAGCAGCAAAGAGACAGTTTCTGTCAAGAATGCCTGTCTGTGAGCAACTAAGAAAAACAGGGGATTATGTAACTCTGGTGCAGAAAGCCCATTTTGCCTGTAGCTGGAGCTCTCTGATTGCTTACAGCCGAGTCCAGAAACCAAACTGTGGTCTTGCCAAACTGTGGTCTGGTCCTAATTTTCCATCTCATTGAATTTCTAGTGCCAAAGTTAAAGCTCTGATTGACAAAGATGGATGTCCAGGCCATTGGAAAAGAATTCTTTGGGAGGAGGAGTTGCTGGGGAACATGACGCCCCTCAATGCCCCTCCCAGGCATTTCTCACTCCATCTTCCCCACAAAACAAGGAGAATCTTCCCACTGAGAGGCAAGTCTCACAGTGAGTGTGGGAGTACGGATAAGGAAGACAGAGGAGGAAAGACATTCCACTTGCAGTTACCGCCTTTCTGTGCCATGAGGCATCAGCTATTAAGAAAAGGACAGTCAGATGGAAGAAGCTAATCCTGGGTTCTAAACAGCAAAAGATTTGGGAGCCTGGTCCTCAGGATTCATTTGGGCTGTTAAGAATAGGCGGTCTTCTAAGGACATTGGCTTTACCGTGTCAGCCAGGCGTCTTCTGTTGCTACAGGATTTGACATACGCTTGGACCAGGAGCCACTGTGTGGTTCTTGCCCCAGAGATCTCTTCTTGCCTCTATTTTTTTTTCTTTCCTCTACTTTTCTGAGTGATTCTCCCCCGCCTCCCCCCTCCCCCCTCCCCCCCCCACCCTGCAACACCCTGTGCTGTCATTCTGTTTTTGTCCGTTGCAGGATATTGGGGGAATGGCAGAGGTTAAATTTACCATTTCATTCATAGATTAAAAGAAAGTGAGAGGTCATGTTTGGACAGGACCCCTCAGAACTGGAAGAGGAATGGACAGAACCTGAATGTTGTGGATTCTGAGGCCAGCAAGCAACCTCTACAGCAGCCTTGGGACACTCACTAACTCTGAATGAGGAGCAGAATGTGACTTTCCATTCTGTCAGGGAGACGCATGATTTATAGTTGTAAATGACTGTAAAGTTGACTTATAGTTGTAGATGTGATCAAGTTAGATAAGAACATCCTTGAAAATATCTGAATAGGGGCGCCTGGGTGGCTCAGTCGGTTAAGCGTCCGACTTCAGCTCAGGTCAAGATCTCGCGGTTTGTGAGTTCGAGCCCCGCGTCGGGCTCTGTGCTGACAGCTCAAGCCTGGAGCCTGTTTCAGATTCTGTGTCTCCCTCTCTCTCTGCCCCTCCTCACTCACGCTCTGTCTCTCTGTCTCTGAAAAATGAGTAAACCTTAAAAAAAAGAAAAGAAAATATCTGAATAGGGAGAAAGTTATCTGTGCCAGGCAGGGCAAGCAGAAGAATACAATTGACAGGCTTTTATTATTTGTCCTGTCCAGTGAGACCACAAGGGACAGCTCTATATGCACACGAGCCCCTCCCTCTCGTAGAGCCAATAGTTGGCTGTCTATTGGATCTGCAATGGACACCTAACCCTGGGCAGCCATCCTCTGACTCGTTGTCTGGATCAAATGGACAGACTCATCCAAGAAGACTTTTTCTCCCAACACTTGAACCAGGAGACACGGAGTCTATTGCCACTTGCAGTGGGCTCTGGGCTTGGGTCTTAAACCCTTGCGGGCTGATAAGTAGGCAGAGGTAGGTGGTGGGGGGCAAGAGAACAGAGTGGACCCTAAAGCCAGGGAGACAGAGTTGCTGCTTCCATTCTTAATGGGTTGGCCCGGATCTCAAGGGTAGATCCTCTCAGATCTGACAAGGTTTTACTTTCTGTCCTTGAAGTTCATTGGATTTCTGCCTTCTTACAATGAGTCTCAAACTGTAGTGGAAAGCTAGAGTTCAGGAGAGAGATCTGGATAGGAATATGGTTTCCAGACCCATCTACATTTCCATGGAATGAAGACTTTGGGAGTGGATGAAGTCGCCCCAGGGAATGTATAGAGGGAAGCAGAAAATGTTGCCATTCTGCTCCTTGTAAATACATTTCATGCTTGAAAAGACACTAAATGCATGTATGTATTACTTTACTTACCCTTCTAAACAACTCTGTGAGGTAGCTGGTATTACTATCCTGATTTTACAAATAAGGGCAGGTGATAAAAAGGATGAAGTCCTGTTGCCCAGGTCACACAGCCTTAGCAACAGCAGCGATGGGTCCTGTCTTCTGGCTGGTCCATTCTCTCCTTGAGTGGGCAACACTTGGTAACTCGAGGAACCGGCATTGCCAGATATTTGCAGAGAAGTTGGTGAGAGAATAAATGAAATGAGGGACATTTATGCCCAGAGCCCCCTTGTTTCCCTTTGTGGGTTCTTCCTCCCTGGCCCCAGTGACCAGCCTACTGCTCTATAGCACCTCTTGGGGAGACCACTGATGCCCCATCATCAGAGCAGGGAGGGGTCTGTGCTCCAGTTATCCCTCCCAAGGTCAATTCCCAGTCCCCCAGGGTCATATTTAATGCTCCCAAATTCTACTGGTTGGGGGTGGGTAGTGGGGGAGAGATTTGCTAAGTAGTATTCTGTGGAAAAAGGGTTACATGATCAGATCGTTTGGGAAATCCCAAGTTAAATAAACACAAAAATTCCTTTATACTTCTCAGAGCATTAAATGTATTAATGTGCATCTCCCCAAGGGGCATATCGTTGGAAGAATTTCCCAAACTTACTTGACCACAGAATGACTTCCGAAAGTGGTGATGTTCAAAGCCATCATGGGGAAGGGGAGAAGGACAATACGGAGGTAGGAGGCTGGAGGCCTACAAGAACATCTCATGCCTACCTTCAGGGTTAGCAATCACCTACTCCCTACATGCTGGGGCTGGCCTTGACTGGAAATCTACACACTGTGTGTGTGTGTGTGTGTGTGTGTGTGTGTGCATGTGCGTGTGTGTGCATGTGTGTACGTGTGTGTATGTGTGTGTTGAGCAAGTGTGTGTGTGTATCCATGCATCCATGCACATAGGCATAATTCCTGGCTCTCAGCTCAGAGGCAGGAACCAGACTGATTTTTAACACTTAGTTCTTAAGGTCTCTTATCCCCTAATATTTGTTCAGGTCTCTTTGAGGCCTCTTTGTTCAACAAGGCATACATAAGGCCTCTCTTGGGCTTTGGTTGGTTGGAATGTGGCGGGGCCAAGTGGGGGGCTTATTCTTCTAAGGCCAGAAAGGAGAACGGGCCAAGTGAGGAGGGCACTTGCCCTACTGCCAGCCCTGACCCCTTGGGGCCTCTCTCTTGGGACCGCCCTGCCTACTGAGGATGGGTTGGGAGAAGCCTTTGCAGAGAACTTCTCTCAAATTGACACTCTCTGTTTATTTTTGCACCCCTAATTACCCTTTCAACTTGCCACGGCTTATTTTTAGAGGTTTCCCATCCACCTCATTAACAGCTCGTAAGAGTTCCTGTCTCATATTTCTACCGTTTATACCCTTAATTAAACACAGCGGCCTTTGTTATCTCTGAGTAGTGGCCTTGTTAGAATTTAAATAGGATGCCTTGCATATTGGTTAACTGCTTTTTAAGCATTCCGTCCCTTTCCTCCAACCCTTTTGTGTGCCACTGGGATATCTAGAGCCCTGCCTGTCTCCCGGGGGCTCTCTCTGTTCCCTTTGGTTATTCTTTTCCTAATCAAGGGCTGGTGTACAAGAAGCTTTGGGTTCTGGCTGCTCTGTTTTGTGGTTTGGCTTTGTTTTCTTTATTTTTTTTTTGGTGGGGGGGCACCCTTGGCCTCCTTCCTCTCCCCCTCCTGGAGTTACCAGGGAAGAGGTTGGTTAGGACTTTTTCAAGCTTTGCCATCCCATGTGTGAACAGAACAGCGATAGTTAATTAAATGCACACCAGGACTCAGATCCCTGACCTTAACACCTGCTGATCCTCCCACCTCATCAGGAAAGCGCTGCCTAATTACCTTTTCCTGCTGGCCCAGTTTATTTTCAAACCTTCTTAGTGGGACTGGCCAAAATATTGAAAGCATCCATCATCAGAGGCACCCGATCCCAGGTACCACCTCGCAGAGAGAGGGAGGCCGGCACGGCGCAGCGACAGCTCTCTGGGGACACAGTGGCATGGGCCCAGGTTGTTGGGATAGGAAGGAAGATGTTTCCCCAGCAGTGTCTGGGGGGACTTGGAGGGACCTACACTTTAGGTAAGGAAGTGCAGTGGTCTGGCCCTCATGGCCTGGGCTCAGTCTGCCTGTGGAGCTCACAGCCTCTCTGGCAAGAGATAAACATGTTGTTGCACTGATGGCTCAGGGACAGCCGGTGGGATGCAGGTGGAGGGGGTGCCTGAGCCCTGTGGAGTCAGGACAGAGCAGTTAGGGTCGGAGTCACCTAGGCTGGAATCTCAGCTCTCTCCTTTGGCTTTGGGTGATCGACTTGACTTCTCTTGCTTGTTTCCTTATGTGTATTATGAAACAGTACTTATGCTACCTACCTCATAGGACTGATGTCAGAACCAGTCAGGTCGTGCATGAAAAGAACCTAGCATGGAGACTGACACATCACAGTCACTTAACGGATGACAGCTGCTATGATTAATGTTGGTGTTATTGGAAAATAGTGGTCACTGCAGTCCTAAGTGGCCACTCTAGACCATAGGTGCAGTGTAAGGACTTAAAGAACCTTCCAAATATGCATTCTCTTTAGCCCATTTCTCCCAGAAACAACCCTGGGTTCTGTGGATGGTGTAGGATGATTCTGGGACACTGTGATGATGTTGATTTTAGCCTGTAGGAGAGAGAGGTCATCTACTCATTCATTCATATTCCCAATTTATCCAAAAAACATTTATCAAGCACCTACTAAGTGCCCGACACTGTGCAAGGTACAGTAGGGGCATCAGCTCTCAAGTGGCCTCTGCCCTTTTGGGGAAGACCCTCCCTATAATGGACATCAGAGTGAAACGTCTTCTAAAAGAAGAAATGAACACTGGACTTACAGGACAGAGAAGAAGGAGCTGACCTGGGACAGGCAGAACTCAGGGAAGATGGGGGAAGGACATTTGAGCAGGAACGTGAAAGACAAGAAAGGTTTCCAGGGGCAAAGGAGGGGTTAGAAGAATACTCCAGAGCAAGGGAACAGCATGAGCACAGGTGTTTGGAAATGCTGCCTGTGTGAAGAGAGAAGGTGAATGGGTAGGGTCACGTGGCACTGAACCAGAATGCCATAGAAAGGAATCTGAAGGAACGGGGCCAAAGAGAAGGGACAGTGGACAAAGGCTCCAGAGAGCTCGCTAACTAGGACTGTGTGAACATAGACTGGGTCCCCACCTTTCATGACCAGGGGACCCCTCCCGTTAATTTACCCCCATAGATCTCGTTGGGTTTCAGCCATGTGACAAATCATATTTATTAATATCCGTGAGGCTGTATTGAGGTAAATGTACAGTTTCTAGTAGTTCTTTTAAATTTTTAAAAATACTTATTTGAGGGGCGCCTGGGTGGCTCAGTCGGTTAAGCGGCCGACTTCAGCTCAGGTCATGATCTCGCGATCCGTGAGTTCGAGCCCCGCATCGGGCTCTGTGCTGACAGCTCAGAGCCTGGAGCCTGTTTCAGATTCTGTGTCTCCCTCTCTCTGACCCTCCCCCGTTCATGCTCTGTCTCTCTCTGTCTCAAAAATAAATAAACGTTAAAAAAAATTTTTTTTAATATTTATTTGAGAGAGAAAGGGAGTGTGTGAGTAGTGAGGGAGTAGAGAGGGAGAGAGAATCCCAAGCAGTCTCTGTGCTGTCAGTGCAGAGCTGGATGCAGGACTCGATCTCACTAACCAGGAGATCATGACCGGAGCTGACATCATGAGTCAGACGCTTAACCAACTGAGCCATCCAGGCGCCCTAGTAGTTCTTTTAAGTTCTTTTATCCAGGATCCCTGGATAATCTGTAAATGTCACTTTGGGAACCAAGGTGGGTAGAGAAGTCAAGGAGCAGAGCTATACAGCCTCCTTAGTAAATGCCTGCAGTCATCCGGGGCCAGAGATGAAGGGGCAGAGGTGTGGTTGCTGAAAGTCAGGACGGGTATGAGACCGACTGGGTGGGATGGACAGGAATTGGTGAGTGACTGGGGCTGAGGAGAGGGAGGAATAGAAAACGATTCAGAGGCCCTGGGCCTGGTGGTAAGAATATGAGCGGTGCCATCACCAAGAGAGGGGGCCCAGGAGGGCTGGCAGCCAGAGGGAGGACAGTTGAGAGTAGGCCGCGCTGAGTTTGAGGTCCCCAAAAGTCACCCACTTGGAGTTCTCCCACAGGAACTTGGGAGCTTGCGAGGCATCTCAAGACATTTTCTCATGGCAGGAAAACAGACTCAGCTGACCTCCCGTCCTCAGACCCAATGCATAGGACTAGTAGGTGGGACTAGCACCCCTCTCACCCTCTGCTCCAGTCAGTCACTGATTGCAGAGACTTCCCTAAAATTCTCTAGGATCTGTCCGTTGGAAAAGACTGGGTTAGGGAGAGAGGTGGGGGTGGGGGCTCTGTTAGAGGTGCCAGGCTGGGGCAGCATTCCCACTCCGCCACTGCCTCCTGTCCCTGCCTGTGCCCAGTCTGCAGTCAGCTAGTTTAGAACAGATGCTCACAGTCATGATCAACCTGTTTGCCTCGGCTTTTCCTCCGTGGTGACACAGAACAAGGGTGCAGGGAGGGAAGCAGATGGCTTGCCCTGCTCCAGTAGGGACTGAATTGCAGTGTCATGGGTAGGTGGGTGGGGGGGTGACTGTTAGGGCACCGGGCAGAGCTCCCACCTTGGGTGCCTTTGCCGCTAACACCCCCTCCTGTTCAGACTGACGGCGTGTGGTCCGTAGGGCTGCCAGACATATATCCAGGGTGGGAATACACCCACGCCGAGACTGCCCAGGAACACAGCCCTTGGTGACTACCCACCGTGTAGAATTCAGAATATGGTCACCCTGTGAGCCGGGTCTGGATCAAGGTCTTCATGATTAGGAACAACCGTCCCACTCCAGGTAGAGCCAAATCTCAAATCCTGGGACCAACTGTTCCTCAGAGCCTGGGTCTGGAATTTACTGGCATCGGAATCATCCGCCAGCTTGTTGATGCACCCATGCCTAGGCTCTACCCTTGGTGCAGTACACCAGGATCTCTGTGGTCTGCAATTGACATTTGGAGCAATGGCTCCAGGCGGTTCAAGTAAGGTTTGAGAGCCGCTGCTGGAAACCATCGCCATTAGTGTTATGCTTGGGCTTCTAGAGATTATTTTCTCAACCACACACTTGCCGTTCTGAATCTGGATACCTGACTGTGGTCTTGGCTCATGTGTTCCCTCCCTGGCAGCAGGTGCTTCCTCTCTGACAGGCCCACTGCAATGGGGCACCTGAATGTGTAGGGTGGTGGGAGGGAGCCAAACAAGGAAAGACCTTCGATCCTCGCCACGGGTGGAGGACAAGAGCACGTGTGGAGACAAGGCAGGGCACACCGGGGCACATAGTATGGGCCAGCAGCTGCTTCAGGACTGTGGTGGGGGTCTCCCCTGCCCCAGGCTGGGGAGGCTTTTCCAGGAGGTGGCCTTAAAGAGTGAATGTTTATGTTTGTATTTCCCAGGGGAGAGGAGGGCATCCTGATGAAAGAATCTACATAAGTAAAGCCTGAGGAGAGGCGGGGTTGCCTTTGGAAATGGCAGTGGGGACTCATGAGGCATCCTGAACGCCAGATTAATCCATTACCAGTTTCATGTAAAGCAAAGTCCTTGATAATATTTAACATTTTATGCAAGCAGTAATCATTCCTTTCCCCCCAATGGGCAAAAGAGGAGTCAGTAACAGTTTCTGAGTAATGGTGGAATGTATTCTAAAGGTGTGACGATAATGAAACTACCAGGGAAGTGAAGACTGGCGTTTTAGGGGCTGAGAAGTAGTTGTCTAGGGGTCGAACCTGATCAGTACGCCTAGTGGGTTTTGTTTTTTTTTTTTAATTTCAATTTGAATGTCTTTAGATAGAGCTTGCCCCCTCCGGTGCCCACAACCTGCCACTCTACCTTTGATTTACAGCCTTACACATTTATGCCACCTGCTTAGCTCCTGACGTCTTCGTGTTTCCAATTGCTAGATGGGCACAGAGGCGGGAGAGAAGTGGGAATCCCAAGCAGTGAAGACTATGGCAGTAATCTAGGAGGGAAGCGATGGTCTAGAGTGGGGTCAGTGAGACAACACAGAGAAAGAAAGAAATGTGGCATTGTGGCGCACGCAGGGAGAGAAGGGAGTCCGGGATTAAACACGTGGGGGAAGGCTACCAAAGTCCAAAGACAGCAAGAGAGCCAGCTGGGCTGCAGCAGGACATCCAAGGGCCTTGTGTATGGCAGGTGGCAGTTTGGTGCTCTGGAGAGTAATGGCAGCTGGGGATGGATAGGCAGCAGCTGGAAGTTGTATGGGGCTGGGGGGTGGATGAAATTGTGTAGACAGCTGCGGGGAGGCCAAGGACTGGGCCTGGGGGCCTTTCCTCTCTACGGGTATATGCCTAAGAGTTGGGGTGGTTGCAAAACTGGCTCCGTGACAGACGCCGGAGTCAGGAGAGAACCTCCAGGAGGGAGGGCGAGCACACAGGAGACGCTCTGCGAGATGGACTGTGAACACCTGCTTGCTGTACTGAGCTGTGGCTTTGTGTACTGGTGGGAGGGCCAGGGGGGACGGTGTCCCTGTTGTTTGGCTCTGCTCTAAGCGAGAGCACCCTCAGGTGGTGGGGCTTTGATTTCGCCCCGGGGGCTGCATGGACCCCCTGCGCAACCTGGCTTTGAACCGGACCATGGAAGGGTGGCTCTCTTCTGACACGTCCCTGTGCATTCTCCGTGCAACTGGGGTTGGCCAAAGCTGAGCTGTCGCCGTTCTGGGCTGGCTCACCCTGTCCTGCCCCCAGGCAGCCTAGAACGCCGTGGCCCTCCTCTGCTCCTCAAGCTCTGCTAGGTAAGCGGGGCTTGCAGGAACTTTCAAGTCTGCCTCGGTCACTCAGACTTCCACCGGCTGGTTTTCCATGCGGGTTTTAACCGCTCCGTCTCCTTGCACCTCGGTGCCCATAAGGTTGTGGACACCGGCTGCTGAGCTGTGGATGACGGTGGGAAAACTCACTTTGGGGGTTAGAGATGGAGTCTGGGATGAAAACTACTCCGTGCTGCTTGGCTTTACATTCTTCCCCAAAGCGCAAATCCAGCTGGTTTGTTCCCCGGGTTTGTCTCTGAGCAGTAGATCTGGTATTTATAGAGGACCGAACCGAGGGCCAATCAGCTCAGAATGGAAATTCCTGAGCCTGGAGTTCTCTGGAGGAACTGGCTCTTGGCTTTCCCTCTCCCGGAGTTCAGCTAAGGTTTCTCTTGCAAACTTGTAAGCTCTGAGGAGTTTGAAGATGCCTAAATGGAGGATCTCCATGAAAACACGGACTGTCCTTCTCTTGGCATGGACACCTGGTGTGCTTTTCATAGTCAGTGGCAAGAAGGTGGGCAAAAGGCAAGGAGAAAGGAACCCGGGGCTGGGGGCCAAGGGGTAGCTGCAGCGGCCGGCTCTCTGAGGGTGACGGGCATTGTCTCCCGTTCCTTCGGCCTCTGGGACCTCCCGCTTCTGAAATTATGTGCCCGTGCTAACCCACTGGGCAGCAACCAGAATTGGTTGCTTGCACAGACCTTCCAGCTGCAAGGAAAAGGGATTGTGAGCTCTCTGACATTTCAAAAGACAGCTGGAATGAGTGAGATATCAACGGACACATTCGTTAAATGTCACCACTTTTGTTTCTCCTCAACGCTCAGTGCTTACGTTGTTCTAAATTAATTACCCAGCCACTTGATTTATTCTGTACATCCCCCTCCCCGCTCCCTCCCACCCTCTCCAGGCTTGGGAGCGGCAGGCAATGCAGTGTCACTCCCTTTGTTCTCAAGTTACTCAGCTGTGAAAGGTGAGCAGGCCTTCAAGGAGTGGGGACGGGGTCCGGGCGACGCTGGCGGCTGCGGTTTGCTCCCGGGCTGCAGACCCGAAGCTGAGCCTGACCACCGCAATCGATGCAACTCCACCTCTGGCTTACGGATGGGGGAAAGAGGCTCAGAGAGGTTGAAAGACCTGCCCGGGTTAGACCGGGCTGAACCCAGATCTTCTGGCTCTGGAGTTTACCAAACGTGATGGTGGTGAAGAGATGACTCCGTCCTCACGTGGCACATCTGGTAGGAGGCAGCACGGCATGTCGGGTAGCCACTGGGATGGAAGAGAATGGAGAAGACAGTTCTACCCTTACTTTCCTGGCCAGGGAGAGAGCAAGCCGGAAGCATCAGGGAAGCCACGGGTTCAAGACCAGGAGGCACAGGAAGAGCCTCTCTGCGTAAGAGGTCAGGCATGTTTGGACGATCTGGAAGAGAGAGTTGGCGGTCATTTAAGGAAGACAGTTGGGAAGCTCTCTGGTTCTTTGATTTCACAATTCATTTTAACTGTGCAGTGTCATTGTCAGTAATGTCTCCAGGGAGATGAAGGACTGTGGTCCCAAGGGGCAGTAGGCCTTCCCACCGTGATTAGCAAATCCTCTGTCATCTCAGAAACTCGCATTTCCAAACACACTGAGAATTTCTAGCCATGGGTTTCCATTCCTCATTGTCGCAGCCCGAAGGGTCCCCACACACCTGGCTCAGACATAGACTGCAAGGTAAAGCGACAGAGAAAAGAAGAAATGCTACATGTCTCAGGATGCCTGAGGCGCCTGCCCACATTGGTGCTCTGCGTCTCTTGGGATAGTCCTTGATGTGTCACCAAACTCCCCCAGTCTGTGCAGGAAAGAGAGTCCCCTAGGGTAAAGGAGTCACACACCTCCCCAGTCTGCCCCCCGGTACTAATTTACTGCCAGTGAGCTGTCCTCAGCTGGGGCCTCTGCAGGAGGCTCACCCCTCTGGTACTGAACAGGAGAAGACGTAAGAAGGGAAGAGAGCTGAGCTAGCCCGGATGCGTTCCTATTTGTAGAGTTCCTCTGAACCCTCTGAGTTCTTCTATCTGTTCTCTCCCGTGGCAGCTCACCGTCGATTTCCCTTTTCATCAAGTCTGATGGCACAGGCTTTGTTTGGAGCTGTGTATCATTGAGCGATGAGCCCTCTTGCCGTTTCTGAGCTTCCCAGTGGAGCTGCTAAGTTACAGCAAGCTTTCACTCTTCCTGGCATTGTCCGATACAGGACACGTTTATGAGGTGACTGACTGGGGTTGGGTGTGATGAGCGGACTCCACAATTCTTTAGCTATTCCCGGAGGAGGAACTGATGTGAGGGATCAATGCATGTGCACGAGTGCTGGTTCACAAAGAGGCCACTGAAGGGCTCTCTCCAGGAAGGAACGAAGTTGAGGTCTCAGAGGATACATTTAGGATTGCATCATGAAGGGCATATGAATAGACAGATGGGTTAGGCAAATCTTCTCCAGGCTTACCACATTTAAGAGTAATTTTCTATTTATGTGTGTGTCTCCCCTGAATTGTGAGCCCCTTGAAGAGCTGTGTTTTATTAGAGGGCAGTTGACCATCATGCTTAAGCACGTGAACCATGGGGCTTAGTTATCTGGGTTCAGTTGTATGACCTTGGCTAAGTTTCTTGACCTCATAGGGTTAAAGAGAAAATTAAATGAGAATGGATGGAAGGTGCTTAGGACAATGCCCGGCATATGAGAAGTGCTTAGTGTTTGTTAGTTGTTATTACTAATGTGTGTGCCCTCAGCCCTAACATGTTATCTGATGTATACTAGGTGCTCAACATGTTAATTGAGTGAATACCTACGTGCATGCAGGAAAAGAGATTAACCTGCATTCATAGGAGTTAGTGCAGCTGAAGTTCTTGAGTGTTCTGGGGCTGAGTAGGGCAAGAGAGAGAAGTCGGGCTGTGGGGTTGAGTTTGGTTAGCAGGTTGGGAGTTGGTCCAAGACATCTGCAGTTGGGGGAGATGAATTCCACAGGAAATTGGCAAGAATTGGGTAAAAGGTCTGGTTAGCCAGTTACACCTCCATCACCATGCTTGGTCCTGCACCAAGTAACAAAACATTTGTTTATCAGCCAAACCCCAGAGGTAAGAATAGGTTTGTGGACAGAAAGTTAGCAAATGGCACCTTACAGGTGACTCCTATAGGACACTTTACAGTGCCCTCAAAAGTTGGATCCCTGTTAATACTACCTAAAGGTATGTATTGATTCAGTGCAAGCCCTATCAAAATTCCATTTTGGGGGGCATCTGGGTGGCTCAGTCAGTTAAGTGTCTGACTCTTGATTTGGACTCAGGTCATGATCTCTCGGCTCATGGGTTCGAGCTCTGCACTGTCAGCATGGAGCCTGCTTGGGAGTCTCTTTCTCCCTCTCTGTCTCTACCCCTCCCCTGCTCATGCACTCTCTCTCTCTCACACACACACACACAAAACAAGCTTTTTTTTTAAATCCCATTTTTTTGTAGAAATAGATTCATGCTAAAATTCATATGGAATCTCAAGGCACCTTGAGTAGCCAAAACAATTTTGGAAAAGAACAAAGTTGGAAGATTCACACTGCCTACTTCAAGACTTCCCACAAAGCTCTAAGTAATCAAATTAATGTGGTACTAGCATAAAGGCACACATATAGGCCAATGAAACAGAATAGAGAGCCCAGAAATAAACCCTCACATATATGGTCAAATGATTTTCAACAAGGGTGCCAAGGTCATTCAATGTCAAAAAGACAGTCTTTGCAACAAATGATGTGAAAAAACTGGATATCCATGTGCAAGAGAATGAGGTTGGACTCTAATCTTACAACCTCTACAAAAATTAACTCAAAATGGATTGAAGACCCAAGTATAAGAGCTAAACCCTATAAAACTCTTAGAAGAAAATATAGGGGGAAAGCATCATGGGATCAGATCTGGCAATGATTTCTTGGATATGACACCATAAGCACAGGCAACAAAAGAAAAAATAGACAAATTGGACAACTTCAAATTTTAAAACTTTTGTGCATCATAGGACATCATCAACAGCAACCCACAGAATGGGAGACAATACTGTATTGGTAAATCATAAATCTGACAAGAGATTAATACCTTGAATATAGAAGAATCCTAAGAACAACAACAAAACAAATTCAGAAATGCGCATTGAATCACTATATTGTGCGCCTGGAACGAATATAGCACTGTGTGTTAACTATACTGGAATTAAAATTTAAAGCTTAATAAAATAAAATAAAAAAACAAGCAAAGGACTTGAATAGACATTGTGCAAAGAATATATACAAATGGCAAAAAAACACATGAAAAGATACGTAACATCGCTAATCATTATGAAAATACAAATCGGAATCACAATTAGATACCACTTCACACCCATTAGGATGCCTGCCATCAAAAATACATAAAAAAAATATAACAAGTGTTGGTGAGAATGGAGAGAAATTGGAACCTTTGTGCACTGCCTATGGGAATGTAACCTGGTGCAGCCACTATGAGAAAGGGTAAGGCAGTTCCCCAACATATTAAAAATAGAATTACTACATGGTCCAACAATTCCACTCCAGATATATACCCCAGAGAATTGGAAGCAGAGATAGGAAGAGATGTTTGTACACCCATGTTCACGGCAGCATTATTCACAAAAGCCAAAAGGTGGAAGCAACCCGAATGTTCACTGACAGATCAATGGAAAAACCAAATGGGGTATATCCATACAATAGAATATTATTCAGCTTTAAAAAGGAAGGAAATTCTTGACACATATTACAACATGGATGAACCTTGAGGATACTCTGCTAAGTGAAGTAAGCCAGGCACCAAAGGACAAGTATGACACGATTCTACTTATACGAGCTACCTAGAGTGGTGAAGTTCATGGAGACACGAAGTAGAATGGGCGTGGCCAGGGGCTGGGGGAGGTTGGGATGGGGAGCTCTGTTTAATGGGCACAGAGCTTCAGCTTTGCAGGATGGACAAAGTTCTGTGGATGGCTGGTGGTGATGCTTGCACAACAGTGTGAACATAATTAAAGCCGCTGAATCGTATGCTTAAAAAGGGCTAAGAGGGTAAACTGAAGGTAAATGTATTTTACCATGCACGCACACACACAAAAGGCAAGCACAGGCAAGGGGAAAAAAAGAGGCGGGTCCCTGCGAATGTGGGTGAAAATAGACTTGCGAATCAAGTTAGGTTCAAGCGCTTTGGATTAACTTGTGAAGAATCGTTTTATGAGGCCTTGATTGATCTGTTTTTGTTCACCCGCAGCCTCATCGATCAGCTTTGCTTGGGCACACCTCCATTATTATTCACATCGCTTTCTTTTTCCTTGACCTCTAAATCTTGATGGTTCCCGAAGAAGCCCTCTCTGAGACTCTCCTTGTCTGCTTGTACCCACGTGGCCGTGTCAGCCTCCTGTCCACATCTCATTTGGGTGTGTAAGCTTTCTATAAATTAACATCTCACGCCCGACCTCTCTGCCAAGCCGCATCTCCAACTACGGCTGTCGGCTGCACATCCCTCCCGCATCTCAAATTCAGCTGGCCAAACCAGACTTATCGTTTTCCCTTGTTCTGCAGAGTTTCCGGTTTCTATGGAAGCCTCCATCATTTTTCTGGTGCCTCAAGTGTGAAAGCCTTCAACACTCTTGAATGCCCTTTTCGTCTCCCTGCCTTCCAGATCTGCTCAGCTGTCCGCCCTGCCATGCTGTCCATCCGTGTTCCCCATGTCCCATACAGGTGCCCCTGTCTCCCTGTGTGTGGCCTAGGCCTAGCTTGGCCCTTTGCCCCCTCTTGGGTGGATGGCTGCAACTGCCTGGAAGCCCCTTTGCCTCCAGGCTCTGCTTGTGGGCTTGCCACAGCCTTGCCGGTGGCGCTGCTGTGAACCAGCCAGAGGAAAGTTGGGGGAGGCCAGTCCCGTGCCCTGCACCAGGGCATCAGACATCTGGATGGGGCTCACTGCAAAGAGGGGTGGGACACGGGACAAATCCTGAAGTCCCGAGTGGCCTGTAGCTGCAAAACAGCCTGAGGCGATGAGGCTGGGCGAGGGGATGAGGTGTGGCAGCTAACAGATTCTTGAAATCAGGCAAATCTTGCAGTTCTGGGTGATCAGCCCGTCTGAGAGCGGAGGCCAAGCCGGCAGTGGAGGAAGGAGGGCAGCGAGCCCACTTTGTGGAGGCAGCTGGCAGGAACGAGGCAGGGGCCAGGTCTAGAGCCTGGTGGTGCAGGGCTCAGAGTGGGGGAAGGGAAGCCTCCCCGGGCAGGCGTCCAGCGTCTGGCTGGGGCTGACCAGCACCAGCAAGGTGGCAGCTGTGCTCAGGGGTTCCTTGTCTCCCCCAGATTCAGGTGCTTGGTGGCCCTGGGGATTCCTCAGCTCCGGGCCTTCACCAGTATGGACCCCTCAGCCTGGAATGTGCTCCCCCCTCACAACCTCCACATCCCCAAATCCTACCCATCCTTTAAAGCTCTAGATCAGATGCGCCTTCCTTCTTGAAGCCGTCATTCTGCCGAGCTATGATATTCTTCTGTGGCCACAGAAGTCCATGCCTCTCGGGGCGCCTGGGTGGCTCAGTCAGTTAAGCGTCCGACTTCGGCTCGGGGCATGATCTCACAGTCCGTGGGTTCAAGCCCCGCATCGGACTCTGTGCTGACAGCTCAGAGCCTGGAGCTGCCTCGGAGTCTGTGTCTCCCTCTCTCTCTGCCCCTCCCCTGCTGTCTCTCTCTGTCTCTCTCTCTGACTCAAAAGTGAATGGACATAAAAAACAAAAACAAAAACAAAACGGAGTCCACACCTCCTGTCCCGCACACACCACTTTC
This sequence comes from Lynx rufus, assembly GCF_022079265.1. Taxonomy (NCBI): domain Eukaryota; kingdom Metazoa; phylum Chordata; class Mammalia; order Carnivora; family Felidae; genus Lynx; species Lynx rufus. The sequence goes on along the minus strand of NW_025814834.1, from coordinate 124,985,244 downwards.
TACCTTGGACTATAGTTACTTATATTGCCAGTTTACTAGACTGGAGCTGTTTGTGGGCAAGATTCAAGTCTGAGGCTAGCACAGTCATGTGGCTCAATATAGTCCTTGATGTCATTTGACAACGAATAGACTATATCTTCTCTTTATGAGTTTCTCTGAATCAGATATTCAGTAGCTGTCACCCCCCACGGGTCTGCTAACCTCACTGTGGTCATCCTGAGTGCACACCGATTATTTCCAGGTCTTCATCCCCTCGGCGCTTGAACACCTATAATTTGGGTGGCCACATGAATAGTTCTGGGCAATGAACCATGAAGGAAAGGGACATGTGTCACCTCTGGGCCAGAGTGTTGAGGCCAATAGGAGAGCCTTCAGAGAGCTCTTTTCCCTCAGGCAATGTTTGAGATGTTGGCTGCTCTGGTGTCCCAAGTTCCCCTGAATACCTCCGATGAGCAGAACATTCCCCCCAACCCCTTGCTGACCTGTGACGGGCATGGAACACGAATGAGAAGTTAGCCTTTGTTGTTTCCAGCCACTGAGGTCTGAAGGATGCTATGGCTGCATAACCCAGCCCAGCCAGCCAGACACATTTACCCCATCGCTTGATCTGCTCTAGATACGAGCCAAGCTACACATCACCGAACCCCGCGGCTGACAGGTGACCTGACGGGAGGCAGAAGCCAGGGGAGGCTGTGCATTTAGGAAGCAGAGTGCTTCTCTCAGCAGTTCGGCTCCCTTGGTGGCATCTCACTGCGGAGCACCAGTAATTCAGATGCGGATGCGCAGGAAAGGACAGTACCTTCCACTCTCCTCTCTGTGGGCTGCTTCCTAAATTAATTAAAAGCTGGGGGTGAGTGGAGAGGATATTCTATTAATTCAGAATGTTCTTTTTAAAATTTCCAGCCTGCAGTAGGATTTTTCTCCTCATTCAGCCAAGTGGTGTTTCATGAGAGTTAGCAGGATTCCTCTCTGGGTGGGCGAAAGCATGGCACTTTCCAGGTTCGAGCGTGCAACCCGCTTCCCTGGGCATCTGGAGGGGCCGTTCGCTTGTGGAGTTGAACAGCTCAGGAGACAGCACAGCCCCGTGCACCAAATGCTCTGGGAGCCATCAGCCTGGCAAAACGCAGGTGTATTCCAGGCTCTTGGGGTATGCAGGGATTCCTTGCGCGGAACAAAAACCAAACAAGCCCTACCGCTGTACCTCGGACGGAAGGGAAGTGGTTATCTCTGTGAAACAAAGCTTAAAGGTAAAAAAGCTCTGCAGTGTCCTGTGTGCATGCAGACGGCTAAACCTCAGGAACATACAATGACAAGAGAAATGGGGGAGAGACGGATATTTAATTGAATAAAAACTCCAGGCTGTGACAGGGGCGGGGAGACACGAAGCAGTAATGAACAACATAATTTTTTAAATGACGATGCAATTAGTTAACATCCTGAATATGTGAAGGAAGGGGGAGAGGCATCTTTTAGCCCAGAAACACTGCTAAACAAAGAAGGGAACTTTGCTTTAAAACAAAAACAAAAACAAAAACAAAAACAAAACACTTCTATATGCAAAAGGCCCTGATTATCATGACTTGAGCAAAGCTCAAAATGCCAAGACAGGAAAGAGGTTTCTCCTGGCAGAGAAGCTAACAAATGAATCAACTTTGTATTTCATTTTGTTCTGAAACTTGTAATTCATTTTATTCTCATCCGCGAGGAAGAGGTATTGGGCTAGATAATGACGTTGGCAGACATTCAGGTTCATTCATGCTGTGGGTTGAGGACTAGTCTCCCCAGAAGATGCTTGGGGGGTGAGGCTCCTGCTGCTGAGAGCCTCCCTAGCCTGGGCTTTCCAGGCTGTAGAAACTTACCAAGGCTGCGACAGTGGAAGTGGCAACTGGGTCGGTGGTGGGGGGCAGACCACAATCTGCTCAGGAAACCATCTCCCAAAACCACGGGGAGTTTCGCTTGTGTGGGTCAGCTGCTTGGACATAAAAGGAATGTCTGAGAGCAGTCACTATCCCACCCTTCACACCGATCACACTCCCTCCTCCGAAAGGGTCCAGTGGTCATTCTCATGTGCCTAAGGGTTATGAGGATGGCAGCTGGACATGTGTTTTGAGCTCACTTCTGGAAGGATCCTCTCACACTAATTTCTGGGCTGTGACCCAGGAAACTCAGCTGTCCCCTTCCTAGTTGCAGGACCCACAGCATCTGCCCAGTGATTGAGATGGCCCTCTTGATGGAATCAGTCTAGAGTCAAGAGGCAGAAGAAAGTTTATGGCCTGTTGGAAGTCTTGTCATGACAAGAGGTTTTTTGTCCTTTTTTGTCATGACATGAGGTTTTTTCTCCTTCTGGAAAGAACATCCAGCCACAGTACTGCCCGACCAGGACGGCCTATCAATCACAAGACATTTGGGGAGAAAGCTTATCTTTATACAATGACTCACATTAGCTCCTAGCCTAAGGCTCAATACAGAGTAGAGTTTGGGTTTATCTGCCTTTACTTTTATGAGCTGAAAACTTCTCTGGCCACAATATCCTGGTCATCCTCATGTCTAGTCTGAACTCTGGGTAGAAGACACTGCCCAAAGTCATATCAGCAGAGAAACCTGAACACTTGGCTTAAAGTGAATGTTACTTTATTGAGTTTCTGCTCCTAAAGCACGTGACATATACAAAGAATAAGACACAAGGTGTGTGAGTAGCTTTTCCGTTCTTGACCTTCCCAATGGCAGAAGAAGGGGCTCTTCAGCAGACTTGCCTCTTGAAAGTCACACACACACGACTCTGGAAGTTGGCATTGTGTATTCACAAGATACAGTGGCAACTCACCTCCAGGAATTTACCAGGGCTATACAGACTGAGATTAAGCAAACCAACTTGAGTTATAGGGGGTTGGTGGGAAGGCCACTAGTAACTCAACAAAAACGTACTATGACAATGCAGAACACTTGAAACATTTTTTTTTTCCTAAACTGAATTTGGCCTAAGGTAGAGGTCTAAAGGAGAAAAAAACCGAAACCTTCACTACCACTGAAACAAACACTGAAGTACTTAGTAATTTATAGAACTAAAGTTGAAGATGAACATTGTCCCAGAGTCAAGAGGGGGTGGGGGGGCGCTGAAATACTCTTAAGTTGACTTTGTTTCAATCAAGAAGATTCTCTTCAGAGAAAAATGGCTTCCAGCTCTGACTTGGATTAAAACTCCCCATTTTCCAAAGAACATTTTATCCAGGTTCTTCTCTGATCTACCGAGGCATTTGAAACAGTTGCTTGATACTTCATGGCATTTTAAAGCTATGCATAACACAGAAGTCATTCTGGAACCTGGGTGCCTTCTTTTCTTTACCATGAAGGTTATTTCTGAGAACAAAGATCTGTTTTCAAACAACGGTGGTCATTAACTGTGGTGTGCCAGAAAACATAGGGCATGTTTAGTGTCGGCAGAATCCTTCCTAAAGAAAGTGGCTAAGTTCCCATGAGGAATCAAGACATTCGTTCAATGCATGAGGAAAGTCAACAAGGAAGTGGGGGAAGGAGCCCTCACAACCAGCGGAAGGTGCACAGACACCTCGGAGCCCCAGTGATTTCAGCACAGGACCAGGAGTCTTCATCTCGGTCTGTGTCGCATCAGCGAAGAGCTTCCAAGGGTCATAACTCGCCTCGTAAAGGCTCGTGGCCCGATCTGCACCCTTCGGCGGGCCACTGCAGAAGCAGCCATTCTTCCAGTCCGCTTCCTTCGTCTCCAGGGTTGTGGAGCTTGGTGGAGACACAAAACTTCAGGAACTCAAACCACCTCCCCCGAAAAGGTGACTATTTTACATTGTATTTTATATGAACCAACCTCTGGGCTCTCCACTCTTCTTTCTTTCCTACTATTTCCCCCTTCTTTTCTTGGCAGCAGATCCATAAAAAGTGAAAACCACAGAAAACATCACCTTGGGAGACAAAAACGACTAAGACAGGTCCAGCCGCTCGACAAATGTCTTGGCCTTGACCTACACAGGAGCGGTTAAGACTCGTGCTACCGCTGCCGCTGCTCCTGCGTAACACTGTGTTTGGACAGTTGAACAAGTGCAAAAAAGAACGTCGCGGAGTCCCCTCGGTGTCGCCCGGCCGCGCAGCTCATGGTGTGGGAGGTGGTTTCGGGGACGGGCAGGAGCTCTCACTGTCAAAGCTGGCAGCCCGGCCCTGCCACTGCGGAGAGGGGAGAAGGCTGGTTATTGATCGCCAAGGGGGTTTGCATTTCAACTTTCAAAACTTCTCTGGCCCATGCACTGAATTCACCTTTCCCGGCTTTTCATAAGCTTTCTGGAATTTTGCTGTCAGCCATGCAAAAACAGAAGGAAAAGAGCTGTAGGGCTTCTAGTTTGGAATACCTGATTTTTAGAAAAGACCTACTGCAGAGATAATTAAAGCTTTCTCCACTGTGCAGTGTGTGTGTGTGTGCGTGTGTGCGTGTGTGTGCGTGTGTGTTAATGAGGTGCTATGACTGGGCCATTTCTGAGTGCTTCAGCCATTTCTCACACTGAAAATCAGATTATGTTAGCAGCAAAAGAGGCAGTCTACAGAGTATGCCCTTATTGCCAAGAATCCATGATCATGAATTATTAGCAATTTGTCTGGGGGCTGTTAGCACAGCTACAAACCTGATATTGCTTTAGCTCTGTGCTCTCTTTCTTAGGCTTAATGCTTCCTATGGGCATTCGCACCCACCTCGTGAGGAGGTGGCAGTGTGAGGGGGGCAGCCCGTTCCCCTTTCTGGGGCATCCCCTTCCTTCTCCCATCTCACAGGTTGCCCCCTCTCAGCCCCACCCTGCCCCTGCTGTCAAAGTTGGTGATGTAATGAGGCGTAATGGAGTGAAGGAGAGGGCTGAGGATGAATGGACCCGTGCCTGAGCCATTCGACCCTTCCTTCAATTGAAAAGCCAGTCATGCTGGAGCAATGCATTCTGGGCAAAGATCTGACCCCGGGCATATTGTTGACCTATCTTGCAGCTGTGTAACTTCAAAGTGAGGCAGTGTCCACTGCTCATTCCATCTTTCTTGTGAGCTGGGAAGACCCAGACCTCTCCCAGGTGCCCGTGGGACAGTGCTCCAGAGAGTCAGGGAGGGAGGGGGTTGAGATGGCCCTTCGGCACTGAAGTACAGCCCTTCCACTTCCCCCGAACTTCGGGGGTCTCCATCGTGGAATGATGGGCCGAGTAGAAGCTATGCTGTGCATTTATGCATGAAAGGGGGGCGGGCTGGGGAAGGATGCAGTTCTCCCCACAGCACAGCCATTTCTAGATAGAGCTGGAAACCCACCGTGCTGAGGAGAGACCCAGACCAGTGGAGAACCTCCATGCTCCCAATTCTACGGAAAGCCCCTGCCACCTTCCCTGGACTTGGTCACTTAGTGCTCCCTGTGCTGGCTAACCAGCAGATCTTCATGACTAGCCAAACACCGGACAATCCGGTACTGATGACCACTGTCACGTGTCCTAGATCTGAGTGAGCTTAGCATGCCGGACCTGGAGGCAGGCCCAGGAGGTCATCCAGTCCGGAATCTCGTCCTTGCGGATAACAGAATCAAGACACAGAGAAGTCAAGATACAGCTAGTCAAGGGCAGAGCCAGGATGTGAAACCAGGTCTCCTCATTCCCAGCTCGGCGTTCTTTCTGCTCTGTTCCACCACCGCCTTAGCATCTGGCCACACCAGGGGAAGGAGATGCGACTTGTGAGAAGAAACCTAACCTCTTTGGGTCCACACCGGGTACTTACTCCTAACTCCAGGTGGTAGTCTCTCTGCTTGCAGCATCCACGTGAATGAAATCACAACCGAGGGTTTCCCTGGTGAAATATTTTAAATACATGAATGCCTGGTTGTTGAGCCCGCTGTGACCTCTGACTCAAGTGTTTCCTAACCAGAAGGTGACATGAGATGATTACTAATGCTTGCATTCGACACACCTTTACTTTAGGAATTGTACTGTTTTCTGCCAGGACCTTTGATGTCGGTGCAAGGTACATTGTAATTGCCGGCTTCTCCCCTGGGGAAGCATGCCACCTAAACAATCTGATTTGTAGGCCAGTTCAGAGGAGAAAAACGAAGTGGCTACACAGAGTACCTTTTTTTCTCTATGTAATAGCCCAAAGAGAAGTCACACGGAGCGTAATTATTAATCCGGGACAAATGAAGAAGGCACACTCGCTCCCCTGTCAGCCCCTGATTTTTTCTATGAAGATAAACAGAGGAGGGAGATGGGGTCCGTGGACGATGGGGAAGTGAATGGTTCTAGCAGGATTATCATGGTGGCTCTGAAATAGCAAAGAACTGACCCTGGCACACAGGGTGGCTGTGTTCCAGTAAGCCCTTTTATTGTTCTGAAATGGGTCACGTTCCAACAGATCTAAAAATCTCCGGAAGCTGATCTAAACTTGGTGCTCCATGATAAAAATGCCTTGGAGAAGGCTGCTGGTCAACCTGGGCTCTGTGTGTGGTGAAATCAATGATACGCAGCACCGGGCAGGAGTGCTCAGAGAGAAGAGGGCCACAGCCCCCGCCAGAGAAGGATGCTCGCTGTGGCTTAATCAATTTCTACTCAGGAAAACATCCCAGCAGGGAAAAATACCTTTTCAGTTAGTTTGTTCCCCTCAACCTTATTTTAAAACCCCAAACAAGCGAGCAAGTATGGTGCCCTCTTGTTCTCATTAATAAAAAAGGAACGATCACAGCGCTTGAAACTCTTCTAAGAAAGGTACAATATAAATAGAGAGCGCTTTACAGAGATGATGCCATTTATCTGCCCGGGAGCTGGAGAATAAGATTTCTTTATGTACTATACAAATGGGAGAAACAGGTTCCAGGGGCAAGGTTCTTGTTCAGTGTCTAGCACAGAATCGAGGAGGCGAGCTGGGAGCTCTAAGGATGACTGAGAGGGATAAACGTTCAAGTACGATGCATCACGTGAGCCTAAAGAGGGTTTACTTCATATCTACCCGGTAGGCTTTTAGATGCATTTTTGTTAAAGATTCTCAAACTGTGGGTGCTAAAAGTGTAGGTGAAATCCTAAGTTGCCAAGATGAATGTCATTTTCAGCTTCTTCATACAGAGAACTGATCAGCTGAGCGGAAAATGGTAGGGTAATGAGTGGGGGAGGGGCAGTCTCGGGAGCTTGGTGTGTGAGGTCAAGAAAAAAGTAAGCCCAAAGGATAGGAATCAATGTATTCTCTTTTCCTTTTCCATATACTGTTACTTTCCCTTCACTGTCTCATCAAATATTCATTTTCAAGGGCTTGATTCCATTTTATCTTTCTTTCTTTTGTAGTCTGGACTAGTGAGTCAGGGTTTTCAAAGAAACGGGACTTGGAATCAATTATTTGGCTTAATTAGGTTGTATTCATCATGGAGTGATTCTGGAACCGAGTCCCGGCACCCCCGTGCCACTCTGCACCCACCCCCAACTCCAGCCGCCTCCGGCCGGTTGCTTCCGGTTTGCGTGGACACACCAGCCCAGTTATAATGCCGGTTATCTTTCTGAGGTGGTGCAACGTGAGGGCTCACTGTCTCCACTAGTGATCATTTAAGGGTCCGAGTTTCCAGAAGAGCAGAGATGACAGGAGCCTACCGCCTCATTTACCAACCAGGAAACGGGAAACCAGAAGAGGCAGTGAGTTGCCTGAAGCCCTGCAGCCCGTCGGGGACCTCTCAGCTTACGTGTCCCTCCCCCTAACCCATCCTGAACACTTCAGTGTACTTATTCTACTCTTAACGTATCTCCAATGGATTTAAAAATGGGGGAGGGGGCAGGGCACCCTCCCCTGGTTGATTCAACCCTGCATTCAAGTGAGGTACCAGGTGTGGTCTCTGGGCACCTACTGTTCTGTCTAGGAGCTGCCTCCTGAGTAGGCAGAGGCTGGTCGTGGGTACCGCACCCACACCCTGCAGACAGAGCCTTCTGGATAAGAGGAGGCAGAAGATCTCCTGGGGGAAGGGAGCCGGGGAGGTGAGGGATGGGACTGGCCTCAGTCATTTAAGTTTCACAGAAGCTGTGGTAGAATCAAGGAAACCACAAGACAGAAACATGAGGCCTCAGATGACCAGGAACTTTGTGTCTATGACTTACTTCTCCACACTGGCCTTGAAGGCACGCCTACCTGAGTAGGTAAATCAATTAGCTTGGCTCCTAGAACCTTCTATCCCCCACATGATTCCACATGTCCAAATCCCCTCAGCTCCCAGTCTCTCTTAAGACACCTCACACTGCAGAGGCGCCTGGGTGGCTCAGTCGGTTAAGCATCCACTTTGGCTCAGGTCATGATCTCACGGTTTGTGAGTTCGAGCCCTGAGTCAGGCTCTGTGCTGTCAGCTTGGAGCCTGGAGCCTGCTTCGGATTCTGTGTCTCCCTCTTTCTCTGCCCTTCCCCCACTGCACTCTGTCTCTCTCTCTCTGTCTCTCAAAATAAATAAAACATTTAAAAAAATTAAAAAAAAAAAGACACCTCACACTGCTCTGAGGTGGAAACAGTAGAAACACTGGAAATAGGTGGAAACAGACCTGTCCACCCCGAAAAGAAAAGGGAGCTGGGAGGTCCTCTGGGTTTGGCTCCCACAGCTTTCCTGTGTCACAGAACCTAAAGAAGGGATTAAAGTTGACCCTTGAACAACATCAGGATTAGGGGCACTGACCCTCCACACAGTCAAGAATCTGAGTATCGCTTTTTCCTCCCCCAAATCTTAACTACTCACGTTCTGTTGACCGGAAGCAGCCTTACCGATAACATAAACAGTCAATTAACACATATTTTGTATGTTATGGGAATTCTATACTGTATTCTTACAATAAAGTAAGCTAGAGAGAAAAATGTTATTAGGAAAGTCATCTGGGTGGAGTGCCAGGGTGGCTCAGTCGGTTGAGCATCCGACTTCGGCTCAGGTCATGATCCCGAAGTTCATGAGTTCGAGCCCTGCGTCGGGCTCTGTGCTGACAGCTCAGAGCCTGGAGCCTGCTTCAGATTCTGTGTCTCCCTCTCTCTCGGCCCCTCCCCTACTTGCTCTCTGTCCCTCCATCTCTCTTGAAGATAAATAAACATTAAAAAAAAATTTTTTTAAATAAAGTCATCAGGGAGAGAAAATACATTTACAGTACTGTACTATATTTGTATATATAAAAAAAAGTCCACACCTAAGTGGACCCACACAGTTCAAACCGTGTTGTTCAAAGGTCAACTGTACTGTTTTTAAGGTGACTGCTTTTCAGCTGAGGGGCCACGTGGTGTAAGGGTTAAAGCTTTATTTTTTTCATTAGATTTTCCAACTTTATGCTCTAGACTTCCTAGGCTTGAAGGCCAGGATGAACAAGCAATCACCTGCTGTTTAGGATACGGAATGGGTATGAGATACTCAAAATGAGGTTTAAAGCTCGCCTGGCGACCCCCACATCTCAACCCATTTGAGAAAAAGCAGGCCTGGGAGCCACCAGGGTGATACATAGCAGGATCTTACATTGGCAGAGTTTGGCGGAGGGGAAGCCAACTGTCAATGTCACTGGAAGGGACATTTTCTTTGCAGTTGAGAGAAATGATTGGCTCCAGATTATTATATAGCAAGGCCAAAGGGGCCAAGATTGGAGCCCAGGGCTCAGGACTCCTGGGCAGTGCTCCATCCATCATATCTCTGTTAGGATGTGGTCACACGGTGTGCCGCCTTGAAGCCACGCTCCGTCCAACAACGGGAGAACCAGCATTTGTGGTGGCAGGATCTGATCTCTGGCCATCTGCATCCAGGCAATGAAGACTGCCTTGGGACCACCTGGCTAGAGCCTCAGGGAACCTAGTGCTTCCACGGCCACGTTCTGATCTCAGCCTCTTGGGGCTTTCTCCCAAAGGACTGACTCGGCCCCGGGGGCTTCGTGAAAGCATTCTGGGCCTGGCACAGTGGAGCTGCTGGGAAGGCTTCCTCCAAGTTCTAATTTTCCGTTTAGAACTCAGTGTCACTTTCAATATGCTCGACATCAGAGGCTTTTTGTCAGGAAGCTTCCCACTGTCCTCCTCCATTTCCTTCCTGCCTGTTCCGCACTGGGTGAGAAGCACGTAGCCCCCGCACACCCCGGAAAGGACCCACGAAGGCGAGGTCGTACAGCCGCCGACTGCCATTCTCCAGCCCACGCTGCCATGCGGCAAACTTGCCAAGGGCCAAGCGCGACCTCACCCACCTCTTTGAAGGATTTCTTTACCTCCACCAAGGAGTGCCAGTGTGCAATGGGCTTCCGTGGGTACGCCAGCATCTCGTTCCAGTGGTCTCTGCCCAGGCCTTCGGCATTGATCCCCACACGACACACTCCTATGATCTCATTGTGGCCCACTCTGAGGGAGAAACAAAGGGCCTGGTGCTGGTGACCAGACACGCTGTCAGAAAGGGGGGTCCTGGGGGCTGGGATTCTGCCCAGCAGATCTAACTCAGAATGCTGAGCTCTGAAAACAGATGCTTGGCAGGGCCTCGGAGTGCCGGCGGCAGTGAAACTTTGCCCACCCTCCTGGGGTGGACACTGACACAGACAGATGAGAAAAAGGTGACAAACTGCTTTGGAATCACAGGAAATGGTGGGCAGATGGCCGGACTTTAGGGAATGGGAGAGTTTAAGTCTCGTCCCTTATTGGACTCTGCTAGGACATCACAGCCTTGCTTGAGATCTCAGCATTTGGAAATAAATCACCCCGCTCTGAGTACTCTTTCTCCATACCCCCAAAGGCTAGAATGTGATTGATTCACTCAGCAAGAACATCAATCACCACTCAACTATGTTCAGCGAGCACCTACTATGCCTGAGAACTTGTGCTAAAAATCCTGGATGGAGGGTTTACTGCATGTTTTTTTTTGTTCTTCCTTCAGCTAGAGTGACACCTGGAGAGAAGGTGTCATGGTGGCTGGGGTGGTTGGAAAATATTTTTGAGCCGACCCTGACGGAAGAGAGGATTTGGATAAGTGGAAGAGAAGAAATATATCCAAGAAAGGGGAAATTAAGTTGGATAAATATGTTGGGTCCAGATTCTGGAAGGCCTTGAGAAGCTAGGGGAAGAGCCTATATAACAGGAGCCATTGATGGTTCTTGAGAAGGGTAGGTGCCAAAGAAAGTAGTCTTTTAGGAAGGCGTGCTTCTAGTGTGTTGGCAGGATTGAGCCAGGGCATGATGGAGGCAGGGGGCAGCTGGGACGCTGCACAGCCATCCCTGAGTGGGAATGGTAGCAGCACCAGAAATGGAGAGGAGGGAGGCATTTTAGAGGACAGATGACAGGACTTGGTGGCAGGGGGAGCAAGAGGAGTAGTCAGGGGCAAATTCAGGGAAACTAACGGGTAGATTGGCCCTTGATGGAAATGGGCCCTTCTGGGAAGCAAAACTTGAGCTTCTGCTCAGGGGAATCCACACTCTTCCTCAAACTTCTGCACCCTTCTTGGGTGGAGCCATATTTGAGGCCAATGGGATCCCGAGCCCTGAACCACAGGGTCCAAGGTCAGGACACCCTGTGCTGCATTGGTGTGGGCGTGAGGGGCAGGGAATCGTGGCCCTCTGGGACCAGCACCTACCGATCGTAATCCATAACCGAGATGAGCAGGTTGACTTGATCCATGTTCTCTGGGGGGATGTCAAAGATGATGGCTTCATTGTAGACAGGGTTGAGAGTGTTCTTCTTTATGGTCGTTTTCTTCTTCTTCAGTCTCCTCCCATCACAAAGCAGGGACACTTTGACATATGGATCTGTGCCAGTGGAGGGGTGATGGGAAGGGAAAGGGGCATGTTAGGGAGCATGTTAACCAGATGTCCTCGAACATCATTTGCAGCAGAGGGACGGAAGCCACAGACCTACTGTTGCTCATCAGATGGTATCAGTGGGTTGTTAAGATAATTAAACCACCTTGTATTTATTTATGTAGCACACCTGTCTCTGAGGACACTTCGTGCTTAATAAACACAGAGTCTTTAGCGACCTCAGGAGTATTGGGAGAGTGCCTAATGGACTTTCACTAATGGTGAAGCTGGCCTCAAATCAGACAGGACACCTGCCCATGGGTATGCAGATCACGGCCCTAAATCTCAGCTCCGTGATGGCCGGCTGGCTCCAAAGGGTGGTGAAGCTGAGCGAGGCACTCGGTTCCTTTCCCCGACTTGGAGTCCTTTTCCCTGGGGGTTTGTCAGCATTATTAGCCAAAGGATAAGGGAGTAAAAATAGATGTCGATGACACCCAAGGAGTAGCAGCGTGTCAGAGTAAATGAACAGCGACAATCACAACGCTGGTCCTGTCCTCCCCACCTGACAACAGGATTATGGGTCTCATTGTCCCAACAAGCTCATTTCCAGCTGGCATCAAGAAAGGCCCTGCTGTCTGCTTCCCCGGAAGCCCTTTCCTGCCCACTTCTGGGCAGAGGAGGAGGATGGGGCTGTGGCGGGGGCCGTGAGTAAGGCGGCTTCCTGAGATTCGGGGCAACCAGTTGACATTTCATTTCTCAGGGGGATCTTGGATTCTCTCCATCCCCAGAGGAGATGTCTTTTTACTGAACCTCCATGTGTCTCCCATCCCTATCTCTTCTTTTGTTTTCTATGAATAGGTATTTTGTGGTCATCCTTCTACCCTGAAATTTTCCACTCATCCAAGTGAAGTGACACCTATTGTATCTCATAGCACAGGTGTCTTAGACACCATCATAATTGTTATTTATGCCGCACAGCTCAAGAAACGGGAGGGCAACTCACAGCTAATAACAGCTTTTGAGAAGCTGATGTGCCGAGACACCTTCTTGCCCAGAAGCCAGGGTTCATGTGAATCTGTCAGCAGCTGTGGGCCAACCAGCCACTGCCTGGTGCCTTGATGCACAGGCATGCAGTTCTATCTCCTGGGCACCTGAGCACCCACCAGGCCCTCACGCTCCCCGGGCATCGCTCAGGGGGCAGCTGCGGCACCTCACCATGCAGAAGCTAGAGAGAGCCGACTAACCAATGTGACAGTGGCAGCTATGCCTTAACCTTGGGGGCACTTAGGTTTATGGGGGCTCTGGGGGGGACCATGATTAAACAGTAGGTGTTTAATCAACCCGCCGTCTCCAGTGACCCGTTTGGAAGGGCCCTCTCTTGGGGATGTTTTCAGTAAAAAGGAAGGCAGAGTTCCTAGAACCTCTGTGAGACAGCTTTCTGGTTTCTATAGGCTCTGTTGTCTAGGGATGTGCCCAGGACAGTGTTCAGGTCCAGGCGGTCAGGTAGGAAAGCTTGCCCCAAGACCTGTCGTTAACGTGGCAACTTCTAGACTCTATAAGATATACGCTGCCCTGGAAAGTGTCTTCAGGCTTGAGGCCGTTCAAGTGCTGGCTTGTTGCCCACCACGCCCATTTCCATGTACCTCCTAGACAACAGATTCCCATGTCACCAGGCTTGGAAAAATATGGCAGAGCCACCTGTCCCAATGGCCACTAGGCAAATGCTTATTACCGACTGGGAGATTCTCAGCTTCTTTCCCCAACTCTGTTTACCCCTCCGAGGTGTGTCCATTTACAAATTTCAGTGGGTGTATTTCCCTTGAAGAAATCATCAATCTTATGACCGTCCAAGAGGCTAAGCGGAGAGATGACTGTTCCTTTGGATTCTCTGGGGCAAAAATTTGTGGCTTCTAGTGGAGTGCTGGCTCCACAAGACCTTGGAAGTTGTTTCCTCTCTAACAGCCTCTGATGTGCTGTGCGGCTGAGGGAGAGAGCACGAAGGCTGGCAGTGTATTTCAGCCTCGTTGTCGTGAGAGCCATCATAGTCCAGCATTTACCAGACACTGTGCTGAGATTTATGTACATCATGTGTTTTAAACTTCCCCCCACCTCGATAAAATATTTATCATCTTCACCCCCTTTTATAAGTAGGGGAATTGAGGCAAGAGAGATTAAGGAACTTGCCTCAGGTTTGAACCTAGGTCTGTCTGTCTCCAAAGTTTACATTTTAAACCACTAGACTCAAATCAGTACAGACCGGATGTGGTGGAGATGGGTGGGTTTTGTGGCATCCGGACCCTTATTATTATTCTGTGTTATTTTCATTGTCATCATTGAAGTGTATGGGCTTAGAGAATTGGTTCATGACTGGTTAAAATCAAGGAGAATAGGAAGACCCATGGGTTCAGGGGTCGATGGCATAGAAATCAAGAACAGGCAATAAGCTCTATTCGCCCCCTGGTTTAGTCCAATATCAAAGCAGTCTGAGCTGATGGCAACCTCAAACTCATCCTCAAAAACAGGAGATCTAGTCTGAGAGGCCCCTGCCACGTATGCCCCCACGGTATCACCCGCTGACAAGGCTCCTCATGCTACATATTCATTCAGTCACTCATTCAAAACATATTTATGCAATGCCTATTGTGTTGCCATGCACCGTTCCAGACATTTGCTTACATCTGTGAACCAAATAGACAGAAATCTCTGACAAAAAGAGGACCCCTGAATGTTCCGCGTCAAGTTGAGATTTAATGCCAGATTCCAAACCCAGGTGCAAAAGAGGGTCAGTTGCGAGAGGGGGATTAGGATTTGGTGTGAGAAAAAAATCTCTCCCCCACAACCTTCTGATGTGGAACGGCCGTTATGATTACCTCAGTGGCTTCAGCATAAGCTCTCTCTCTCTAGCACATCAATTTAATTACACCGGAGAAGATAGTGTGGGGACTTAGGCAGCAAAATCCTATTTCCCTCAGCAGGCTGGAGAGTCCTCGGTGAATTCCTGTCCCTGGCACGCACTTATTTTGATATTAAAATGAAATCTACATCGGCTGTATTTTTGGAGGAAGCTGGCTTGCTGGGACCTAAGAGCTTTTCACATGTCGAGAGAGGCTCTTTAAGCTTCTCACCACAACTCCCCCCACCCCCCGCCGCCCCCCGCCCTGCGAAGTGCAGTGGTAGCTTCAGTGGAAGGAGAGGCATTAGGGTGGGTGCCATCTTGGGGAGCTTTTGGTCTAGAAGACATGAGTGCCACCCAGAGACAGCGGAGGCTGGGAGCAGAGGCTCCGAAGGATTCAGAGCGGCAAGAAGTACACATTACTTCAGTGTTTTCCAACCGTCTTTCCTCAAAGCCTCATTTTTCGGGGTCTAATACCTCATCTTCTTCCACCTACACCAGGTTGCACCTGGGCACAGATGTTCGCGGCTGGACCGTCCCCTCTTTATGGCCCCTGTGACAATACTAAGTTTTTCCAGGAAACAAATAATTAATGGATAAAAGCGAAAATCTCCCGTATACTCCCACCTAGGTTCAGAGGCACCTCCGGAGTGGTTTTCCGCTGGAAACCAGATTCATCACAAGCGCCTCTTGGGTGATGGGTCTTGGAAAACAAGCCTTTTCCTCCATTTGTAACTCTGAGCGCAGCTCAGACTGTTCTGTAAGTCTGCTCTTTGGGACACTTCACCCCATTTCGCTTCTTGAGCTAATTTGAGCAGATGGGGGAAGGAGGCTCCTGGGACCCACGCTACTCCTCTGCTTTATCAAAACTCAAATACCTTCTCTGACAACAACGTTGTCATGGGAAAGGACCTGTCTCTATAGCTGCCCCAAGCAAGCATTTCCTCGGTTTCTGGAAGAGGACTCATGCTTCCTGCTCTACTTAGCAGCTCTCCTGGCACTGAGGCTGGGGCCAGGAGCCCTGCAGGAAAAACTCAAATACAAATGCACTTTGCTTTTCAGTGGCCTCGCTCCTTTGACTAGGTCTTCGGGGCCGCCACAGGGCTGTGCGGACCTCCAAACATTTACATACTCAAACTTGACATAACCCTTCAAAGTCCTGGGGCCTCCTATAACTAGAAAAATTTTCCTTATTTATTTTTTTTTCTCCTACTGTGTTTATTCCTTATTCTCCGCCTCCTCTGAGGGAAAGAGCGATGGGAGTAGCTAATATCTACTGACTGCTTATTGCATGTCTGGCACAACTGTAAGGACTTAACATGAATCAACACGTTTATCCTTAAAGCAAACTGTGTAAGTTCTTTTTTCAGATTAGAAAATCAAAGCATTACACAGCAAGGGAGTGGCAGAACTGGAATTCAAGTCCAGAGTTGGGGCTTCTCTTCTAAGAACACTGACGGTTCCGGGCACCTGCGTGGCTCAGTAGGTTGAGCGTCTGACTTTAGCTCAGGTCACGATCTCAGGGTTCATGTCGGGCTCTGTGCTGACAGCTCAGAGCCTGGAGCCTGCTTCGGATTCTGTGTCTCCCTCTCTCTCTGCCCCTTCCCACTCGTGCTCTCTGTCTCTGTCTCTCTCTCAAAAATAAACGTTTAAAAAAAAGAACACTGATAGTTCTCCCTTCTCTCTAAACACCTTTCCAAGTCCTAATGTCTGGGTGGCTGGAAGGCCACATGGCAGACTACTTGGGTAGGAGAGGTACCTGAATAGCCTGTAATGTCCATCGCCTTGAGGTTCCGACATTTGATCACCGTGAGGGTGAGCCTGCCTGCTGTGGGCAGGTAGCACAGCGAGAACATGATCTCTCCCAGGTCCACGCTTTCCTGCAAAGAAGCAGACGAGAGGGCAGATGAGGGGTGCACAGGCCCCTGGGAAGTTGCTGCAGGCCACTCTGGGGCCCAGGAGAATGTTCTTCGAGGCAGACTGCCATGTCTGCCGGACCCGAGGGTCTGGCCTCCATGCTGGGAGTAGCTGGGACTAAACGATCACGATATCGCCTCTTCAGTAGAATTTGCCCCCTTCATTGTTCCTTCTGAAGTCTGCTCGGAGTCTGGAAGGACCTCAGGGTCCTGCTTTGTCCTGACTGGCCCTGCATGTGCCCCTCAGCTGCAGCCTCGGGACCAGCAGCCCCTCTGTGGCCCGGCCCTGTTCCCTTCCAGCTCGCCCTTCTGAGTCACTGGTCCCCTTGACTCCACACCCCAGCCCCTTGCCTGGCTCGTGGTCGTGACCGTGTCCTGCACAAGACCCACCTCAGCCATCCGGTGCTCTCTCCCAGCATGTCTGCTTCCAGCCCTCAGCTCAGCTGTTCCTCACCAGTCCCTCTACTTCCTCGCCTCTCTGGAGACCCACCCAGCTCTCTCGCCTCCAGGCCTCAGTGTGGAAACACAAGGGATCGCGACCTCACTCTGGCCATTCTGGCCTTCTGGGAATTCTGGAATTCGAGCCCAGAGCTGGCCATGCCGCAGACCGAGGGGTGTACACTCCCCGTCCCAGGTTTGTGCCAGGTCTTGGATCCACCTTGTCCTTTTTCCTTAAATGTGGTCATCCTTCAAAAACGACCCCAGCAGAGTACACGCTCTGCTGTCTCTCCTAGGGGTCCTAATCCTAGGAAGTTTCTGAGCAACAGGGAAGAGGAAAACTTCAAACAGGGTAAAGACGTCTGCTTGTCAGTTACATAGTTCTTTTCTGGACTGCTTCCTCTTCTTGCCCCCCACTTGATGAAGGAGAACGCTGTTGCTCTGAAACCTGCCCTGAGGCCCTGGGGCTGGCCTGGTGCCCCCCCCCCACCCCAGGTGGAGGAGGAAGGCAGGGTTTGGGGGGGTGGCTCTGATCTCAGATGGGGCCATCTGCTCCTTCAGTCAACAAATGTTCGCTGAGCACCTACTGTGTGCGGGGTGTTGTTCTGGGAAAGAACAAAATGCACAAAAACCCCTGCCCTCACGGAGCTTACATTTTTACTTGGGTAAAGGACAAGAAACAAAGGTAAATAAGTCAGTAAAAAGTACCAAGGAGAAGGGCGCCCGGGTGGCTCAGGGGGTTGAGCATCTAACTCTTGATTTCGGCTCAGGTCATGATCTCACAGTTCGTGGGTGTGAGCCCTTTGTCCAGCTCTGCTCTGACAGCTTGGGATTCTCTGTCTCCCACTCTCTCCGCTCCCCCTGCCCCCCCCCCCCCCGGTCATGCATGTGTTCTCTCTCTTAAAATAAATATATAAAAACTTAAAAAAAAAAGTATCAAGGAGGAAAAAGTAAGGCAGGTAAAGGAGATAGTTAATGTTCGTGGGGGAAGCCATAGCTCTTGACGTTTTAGACAGGCTGGCCAGGGAGGGCCTCCTTGAGGAGGGCACTTGTGAGAAGGAGAGCAGTCAAGGATGACAGCAAGGCTTTTGTCCCTTTTGACAAAGAACTCCCCTTGACTGTGTACTCCTAGAGACACCTGATACCTGAGCCCAACTGGAGAATAATGTAAGACGCTCCCAACCCCTTCCCGAGCCTGTGGGCCCCATGCCCTCCTCTAGATGGAACCTTGCCCTAGCCCAAGATTTGTCTTGGTAATTTTACTCGCCCCACAATTAAATCCCAGAGTAGCAGAAGGAGGGGGTCTGGCTGGGGCAGAGCTGGACACCCTGGAGAGGCGGGACCCCCTCCAGCACACAGAACCCTGTGGCACCAAGGACCCAGCAACCCCAGACCAACACCCACCAACCAGCTCCTGTGTTTGCAGGAACTCTGCAAGGCAGAGAGTGCTGTCACCATCCCCTCCACTTCGCAGACGGAGAGCTCAGGGTTCAAACTCCCATCTCAGAGCTCTGCCCAGGCTTATACAGCTGGTGGGAGACACAGCGGGACTCCCGACTCTTAGGAGAGTGCTCCTTACACTCGCTCCATCTTGGAGCACCTTCCAGCTTACTGAGGAAGCACCGCAGGGTGACCCTGGCTCCTCCAGACCTTACTCCACAGCTTCCTGCAGCTGTCCATTTGTTTGTCAGTTCACGTTGACCAAGAACCTGCCGGAAGCACTGTGCTTTGTGGAGAGTAGAAAGTCCCCCCCTCAACACGCACACGGTCTAGTAGGGTGTCACCAGTTAAAATAAGGTGCCAGGATCCCCACCTCCCTCAGGGGCGTCTCTTGTCTCCCTAGCCCTCTAGTCCAGGGAGGGAGGGAGACACAGGAAACGGCCCTGAGACATGGTGTCGAGGGAGCGTGATGGTCCCCTCCTGCAGCAGGTCCCCGGCGCACCTGGCTGAAAGTCCTATCTCTGACCAAGGCACTGAGGTACGAGGGGGCCCCCAGTTCTCTTCATGTCCCATATAACCCTCCTCAGTTCATTCCTGCCCAAAGCTAGAGAAGCCTTTCCGACTCAGCAACAGCAATGAGAACTAACACTCCTGCGTGGCTACCATGTGCCAAGTCCTTCAAAGCCAAATGATCTCAGGAAGCCTTGCCACAGCCTTACGAGGTACGTGCTCTTATTATCCCCACTGCAAACAGGAGAAAAGGACTGTTTGGTGAAGTTAAGTAGCTTGCCCGAGGTCACATGCCTAGTGAGTGGTCTGGTGTCAGATTTACACAGATGTGCTGCTGCTCAAACACCCCCAGTGGCTCCCCTTGTTCCATTTCTGGAATCAAAGCCCATCTTCTTAGCTTGCACTAAGGACCCTCAATAACGGGGTCTTGTCTTATTTCCTCACCTGATTATTTCTCCCTATTCTTCTAGGCCACTCCCCCTGCTCCACAAGACTGGTGGGCCTCTTCTTGTCTCTGTGTGGACAAACCTATGCATCTTGCAGGGGTCCTCGTCCAAGGTCCAGCCCACAGAGAGCATCTCTCCCCTCTGCCCCCCCCAACACACCCCTGCAGCACCTTCTGCCCCTGAGCCCCTCACACGCATTACCAAGTCCCCCCTCTGCTGCCACCGTGCCCTCCCACTAGCATCTAGTGACTGGAGGCCCTTTGGGGCCAGGCTTTGCTTTACACCTACTCGAGCTTCAGAGGTGGCCAAGCATGAGAGGAGCTGCATGAATGCACGTAGAAACAGATGGTTGTATCTCAGCCAGGAGAGCCCCAGACAGAGTGGTCCTCAGTGTCAATGTTACAATCAAGGCAGGGCCTGAGAAGGAATCCTGTGGCCCCTCTGAAGGGAGCGGCTCCCCTACGATGTAAAGTGGCACTTTCGAGGGCTGTGTTGTTTGGGAGAGTCCAAGTGGATTTGTTTATGGCCTGGGGTGTGGGGCATCTCTCATGGTAAATGGAATCACTTGGGGCTCTATGCACTGGTCCCAAGGACGGCTCCTTCCTGGGGATCACCAACCCAGCAGGGTGCTCCTCTTCGGCAGGGGTGCCCTTTCTTGACAGGACTGTGGCAGCTGGGGAGCGTGCGGGGGGCTGAGTCTGCGGCATGCTGTGGGGGCCCCTAACCCCAACCCTGGTCCCTGCTCCCAACTGTGAACTTCCTTCTCCATCACTGGTAAAGGGAACGGGCCAAGATCCCCCCCATGACTTGCAGGAAGAGAGAAAAGAGAGGCCAAGAAGCTAGTTCCAGGACCTTCTGCTGTGGGTGACTGAGCCTCATTGGGCCTGACCGCACATTGGCTGCTCTTGGCTCAACAGATCAAGGGAGATACTGTTCCCCTGCACACACACACACACATAGCAGAGGACTGGCTTATCTGAGATATGAAAATAAATAGGTTACTTTTGAGTAAATAGAGGGATGGGGGCCAAGCAAACAGAGTCAGCACCTCCTGGCAGCCACCTCCCTCTCTGGAAAGCTGGGGCCCCAGCTTGGACCCTCAGGCCACCTTGCCAGATCCTGGCTCTGCCCCACCCCCTTTCTCTGGAGGCTTCAGCCCCAGATCCTGTGCTCCCCGCCAGCCTTTTATCCTCATTAGTGATGCTTGAGACTTTGGCTTTAATAAAACCAGGATGACCAGGGGCTGTGGAACAGCTCACACTTTATTGTTTTCATCTTCACTTGCTGTCAGGGGAGGCTGCCTTAGGGGCCCTGAATGGTAATGCGCTCCCCAGTGATGGAGAGGTCACTGCTGTCCAGAAATTGGCAGAGACCGACTTGGCTCTCTCGACTACTAACCTATGAGCCGATAGGGCGGATCCGGGCCCAGTAGCAGCTGGCTTTAAGTCCTGGCTGGTGTCTGGAGGGAGCAGACCTGCTGTCAGCATAGGGAGAGCCAGGGTGTGGGCTCCTGGAGAAGTCTGTCCTTAGGTGCAAACTGGTCAGTAAGATTCTCAAAGTCCCGTCCACTGCACACCATTGCTCTTGTCTGCAACAGCTCACTGAAGATTCCCTTCCCTTTGATGCACTCACATAGCCCCAGGCATAGAAGAGAATTCCTATCTGTGGGCTGCCCTGGGGAAAAGCACAAGTCAGGAGACTCCGGCTTTAATTCTTCAGCCACTAACAAGCCACAAGAGCTTGGGCACGTCATTTCACATCTCTAGGCTTCAATCTGTAAGATGAGATGATCGTTCTAAATGTTCTAGCCTTTGGATCTGTCCCTGCCAGCCGGAAAAGACCAATGATTCACACTGAAAGACCTAACATCAGTATCACCAGTTGGGAGGGTCCAAAGGTGCCTGACTGCGTCCACTGCCGGCCACAAGGAATCCAGCAACTTCATTTTGAGATCCAAATGCTCTCATTCCTTCAGTCCCTGCTGCCCCCATGTGTTTTTGTTCTTCTCCAGGGCTACCCTCCTTCTCTTCCTCCCAAAGAGGCAATGAGTGGTGTCAATGCCTCCACGTCTGTCTTGGGAATCCAGGCTGGGCAGAGTAAGAACCATGCTCCCCCATCTCTTAGAGAACACTTCTAGTCTCTTAATCATTAAGTGGCTTGTCTGAATCTCTCATCATCAGCAGAGAAGCATCCGCTACCCTTTCAGGAAAGCCACAGGAGACCTAAAAGGATCTCTGAAGCACGGGGCAGGAAGTGCTGTTAAGCTACCCTTGGGCAGGGGGGCCTGGAAGAGAGACAGGGTGGAAGCCAATCTGGCTCTGATGGGTAGAGAATAACATCTAGTGAGCAATCCCTCTGCGAAGGTCTGAGGCTTGGAATTGGTGGGGGAATCAGGGACGGAGGAGGGGGAGAGCTGAGTCAGATGTGGAGGCGGGCACTTGGGGCTGGGCCATCTCCTCTGGGATCTGCCCCCAAAGTACCACAGACCTCCTCTTCCATAGCCCATGTCACCGCCATAACTCTCCTGTTGCTTGTGGGGATTATGTGACGAATCCTGTGTTCTCTTTAGATTGTGGGCTCTTTGGAGGCAGAAATGGTCTAGTCTTCCTCATCATCATACCTGCCATGTCTTACCCAGTGCCTGATACACAGTATGTGCTCAATAAATACTGGCTAATGAGCACAAGGTTGAGAATATGGATTTGGAGTCAGGCAGCTCTGGGTCCAAACTCTGGCTCTGATGTTTATGAGCAGTGCGGTTTATTTAAGTCTTTCATTAAATTGAAAGTCTTTCAAAGTCTCAATTTCCTGATCTGTACAATGGGGCTAAATAACAGTACCTTCTTCTTAGGGTTGTTGTTAAGATTAAATGAACTAATTTGTGTAAAGTGCTTAGCATGGTGCCTGGCACAGAGTAGGCTCTCAGAAAATATTAGCTGCTATTATAATTATTACTTCTATAATTACAAATATGATAAAGACCTCACAGTCTTGCGGTAGGGACAGGGGAGAGAAATGTTGCTTTGATCAGTGTTTTAAGAGAGGTGTGGGCAAGATGTGGGGGAGCGGAGGAAGGAATAATAAACTGCCCAGGGTTATAGGTAGACTGCCCAGAGGGGGTGATATTCCGCAGGGTCTGGCAAGTGAGCAAAAGGAGTTTGCTGCAGAGAAAAACAAGCGAGGACATTCCAGGCAGAGGGAGGCGGCGCGAGAGTGTCTGTTAGAGGGTGAGACGCAGGGTGGGGTTGGAATAGCCCAGGGCAGGCTGGGAACAGGGCAGGGCCCTGCCCATCCGCCTCACGGCCCCCACTTAGGAGTCCGCCCTGGCTCCTGCCCCACTTAGTCTGCAGTGTCACCTTCCATCCAGACACACCGGAGACCAATTTCATGGGTGTCATTCGTTGGTTACCCACCTACTAAACGTTCACAGATACGCGATATGAACATACAGGGTCCCAGCCCTCCAGGAGTCTGTATTCTAGGAGAGGGAGCCACAAAGAAACTAAGCAAGAGAGGCTCCGAGGGCGGTGAATGAAACTGTGACATGATGGGGGCTGGGGGGGCACTTTAGACAGAGTGGCTGGAAAGGCCATCAGACCTGAAAGAGGGAGTGGGTGGCCAGCCACGAGGAAGAAGAGGAGACCGCGAGGCATGCCGTGGGTCTGGACACACTGGTTCGGGGCAGCTAAGCAGGAGAGCAGCGGGGACCAGGACAGGGCAGGGGAAGAGTTGGGGGGGTAGCCAAGGGAGGCAGGGCGAGATCTCAGAGGCCTTGAAAGATGTTTGCATTTTATTCCCTGAGAAAAGCAGAGACCTCAGGAGGCTTTGGAGAAAGGAGCGCAGGGGGAGAGAGCAAGCCAGAGAGCAAGCTTCCACGCCCTCCTGCAGAATCCATACCCAGTTGTACACGCTGTTCTGCCTTCCAAGTGTCCCCAGACTCTGGGGCCTCTCTTCCCCTCCCCTCGGCACAACCTTCGCTCTGACCCACGCCACCTCTCGCCTGGACCTCCGAGCTTTCTGACCCCCACCTCCACTTGCCTATCCTCTGATAGCCTCCTTGCTGTAAATGGGGGGCCATTCGCCTGCTCCGAATCCTCCAATGGCTCCCCATTTCAATCCATTCTGGAACTGGAAAACCTCTTCTTTATCCAGAAGCACAAATATATACAACAGATAAACAGTGGCTCGAAGCCTGGGCACACAGGGCTCCTACCTTCAGCCCCTCAGCCTACCTCCTTGAGCTTCTGGGAATCAGCCTGAAAATCATGCAGAATCGAGTAGCATTCAAGTTTCTTCACGATTTGGCCCTTGCCTTTTTTTTTGTGCCAGCCATTCTGGTTCAGGTGCTGTAATATGGGCCATTCTGTCCCAAGCGCTTAAACATATTAAGCCATATAATCCTCATGTAAGCCTACAAGATAGGCACCATTATTGTCCCCATTATCTACGCGGGGAGACTGAAGCACAGAAAGGCTATGCAACTGGCCCAAGGACACACAGCCAGTAAATGGCAGAGCTGAGGTCTGAACCCAGGCAGCTGGGCTCTAGAGCCCACAGTTTTAGCCACCCCACCATCCTGCCTCCCCATGACTCCCTACTTCCCCAAACCCTCCAGATGCTTTTGCACCTCCATGCTTTGGCCCGGTTCTTTCCACTGCCTGTAACAATCTGTCCCTACCTCTGATGGTCCTGGATGACACTTGTCTTTCCTGGCCAGCTGTTCTGTTCCCTCCTTTTGCACTCCCCTGGTCTGGCTTGGGGGTCCCCATCGCCCCTGGGTCTAAAGGCCTGGGATCAAGTGTTACAAATGCCTTGAAGCAGAGGCAAGGCGTTTCTGAGACATAGTCAGCAGGTTCTAGTGACCGGCTGCAGGGGAGGATAGAGGAGACTGACACCGTGCCGCCCAGCACCCCAGGGCTGACTCCACTCTCTGCTGGAAGCCAAGGGGGTGGGGCGCTTCTTCCTGGTGCTGCCAGGATTCCCGCTGTGAGCGCTGGGCCTGGCCCCTCCTCAGGCCTGGGCTCCAGGGCTTTGGGGAGAATGCTGGGGGTGGCCGAGGTGGAAGGGCGGATGTGAGGGCTGGGATGCACCGGCTCCCTGTGGGGCAGGGTCCATTTGTTCTGGGTTCCATCCCTGCCTTCTTTTTCTCTCAAGTGCTTTCTGCTCCAAGGCCTTTGCAGCAATATGAATAAATGATCTGGCAGGATAGAGGTGCCTTAAATGAACTCCACGGACTCCAGGGCATAGACCCTGAGAACCAGGGATGGCCCCCGGGAGGAGGGAGACTCTCCAGCTTGCGTGGGGCACGTGGGAGGAAGTAGGTGAGATCCGTGGGCTGGGCTGGGTCTCTGGGACCTTCGAGAGATTAAAGTACATCAGCAGGAGGCAAATGTTACTGTATCTGCGCATCTTCAGGGAAACAGATGGTTTTATTTAGCAAACTTTTTCTCAGCCTCTCCTTCGTGAACCTGCCCTTGAAAAGAGGTTTAGTGTTTCACATGCACCATTACTTTTGGGCAAATATCCGTGAGTCAGAATCACACTGGGAGGTACAGATCTCTTCCTAATGACTTTTTAAAAGGTGGGCGGAGAGGGAGAGGGGCTGCGAGGGGGCGGAAGGAGCTTGAGGAGAGCAGAATTTGGGGAAGTTCTAGAAGAGAGGGAGGCAATGCCTGGTCAAGCTGGAAAGTCTGCTCCATGGGTGCTTGTCTATGGGAGGCCAGGGCCCCCGCTCTGGTACTTCCACTGGCACTTCATTAATGAGACAGAGGAATAAATGGCACATTAATGAAGTTAACGATGAGAATCTGTCTTCATTTCTTGCCTCCAGTTGTCCTGCTGTGTGGCTGTCAAACAGCTGTCAGTTTCCCCCGGGAAGGGTGGGCATCTCAGCAGTGAGTGATCTGATCTCTGCCCCGGGCAGGGCAGTGGCAACAGGGGCTCTCAGCAGGAGGGGAGATGCCCTGGTCCCAGGGGGTTAGTCTCCTGGAGCAGCTGAGGGGCATGTCTGTAAATAGGTCCTCTGGGGGATGCCAAACCGGCAGGGCTTTGGTCGCAGCCAAGGGCACATACTTTAAGAGCCAGTGACAGGGGCTTTATCTTCCTCATTGACCGGAGGGTGGAGGGCTTCCCCCACCTCCTGCTCCAACACGCAGGAATCTGTTGGTCTTACCAGGGTGTGGCTGTTCTGTTTGCAGCATCCCGCTCTGGACCACCCACTTCCTTCCATTCTCCCACTCCTCTGGCTTCTCCCTCCCAGTAGCAGCAGGATCCTCCCATCCCTGCCTCTAAACAGTGCACTTCTAAACACACACACTCTCTCTCTCTGATCAACCGTAATGTTAATGCCCATTTCTATTCTCAGGACTCCCGAATGTATGGCCCTTCATGGACCTCTCTTCTAGACTCCAGACTCATACATCCCACCTGACATCTCCATGTGGATGTCTCACAGAAATCTAAAATCTCTCAGATGCTCAAAGGTGGATTTTGATCTGCCATTTACATCCTCTTCTGTTTCTGCCTAACTTGGCAAATGGCGCCTCCATCCACCCAGCTGCTCAAACCAGAAACGAGGCAATATTGTCGATGCTTGCCTTCCTCTCTCCTGTACAAGTAGCTCACCACCGAGCCCTGCCAATGCCACCTCCAAATTCAGTCTCAAGCCTGCCCCTTCTCTCCGTCTCCAAGGGCAAAACCAGCTCTCATCTGCCTAATCACAGCCACCTCCTAATCGACCTCTCTGCTTCCCTGTGTTCACCTGCCCCACTTTCCACATGGCGGCGAGTGCTCTTTCAAAATTATAAGGTGAAGCACGTCACTCCTTTGTTTCAAACCCTCCAATGGCTCCCCCTTGCACTAGGAAAAAAATCCAGAACACTTGCCAAGACCCATAGGGCCCTACCTGATTAGAGTTCAAGCCTTCCTCCTCACCCTCCCAGAAGAGCTGAAATATTCCAGGGTCTCCCTGCTCCCAGGACTGCGTATTCTGCTCTCTCCACTTGACCATTCTTTCCCCCAAGTCTTCACATGGCATCCCTCAGGCCTCTTCCTCCAAAGCCACACCCCGCTCTGGACTGTGTGTTCCCGAAGGACAGGGAGGGGATCTGTTTTACCAAGAGTGGGACCGGAGTGAGGCAAACCAGGTGCCCAGGGTAGAAAAGTGAAGGAGGTTCATGCATGCTTCGAAGAATGTGGGCCTCCTTAAATTTTGCCCCCTAGGTACCTTGTTTCCCGTACCCTGGTCTTGGCTCTATATTTTACTCACCGCTATATTCCCAGGACTGAGCACAGTGCCTGGTATGTAACACACTCACCAAATATTTGTTGAATGAATGAACAACCTAGCTGTGTGGGATGCACCTGGTTAGGAAGGTGGTGAAAAGGGCTGGTGTGAGGAGTGGACCCTTTGTTAACTTCAGCCTCTGGTCTGTCCAGGAGTATCCCTGCGGGTGACGAGACAGCTCCAGGGTTAAGCCTCAGCGTGTGGTCTGAGGAACCACGGGAATCTCCTGTGTTGGACCTCCCTTGGGGGAAGTGGAGGCTTGATTCTTGAGCTGTGCCCAAGACCTACTGAGAGAACCTCCGAAGTTGGGGCATGGATGTGTGAGTGGCTGAGAAGCTTCCCAGATGATTATTACGTATCCTCAGTTTGCAACATAAGGCAATTGAGGGGATTCTGAGGCTGCCCTGGATCAAACCCTAGTAGAATCGCGGTGGTGTGGAACATAACCAGCGTCATTCAATATCAATGCCGCCAAACTAAAGTTAGGATGATGAAAGGGCTCTCTTTCGTTGGGTGCAAACAAGGGTTCTGATGGATCAAAGCCATGCCACATCCTCCTGGGGTGGCGTGCTCACTCTCCCTCTTTACCTTTTCTCGACGCACCATAGGTACACTGGATAGCTACATTTTAACAAGAAGATGCTTCCCCCCAAACTTAGAGAGTTTAGGAAACCTGGATAGGGTTTTAAAAATGTCTGACACTATTCTGTAAATACTCCAATTGTAGTAGTTTTCCAAGTGTGTTTCCCTGGCCAACAGCATCAACACCATTAGGAACTTGCCAGAGATGGAAAATTATCGGGCCCCACCCTCACCAGGGTGAGAACCATTGCCTTTTCCATTTAGAAGAACCAGTTGAGAATGCACACTCTGGCCAGGATTTTGAAGTTGCTTCGACTTCCTTTAACCTACTTATTTTGGTGATCAAAGCCAAAGTCAAGAGAGAAGGAGACTAAGAGATATGGAGCCCCTGGATACTTAACATACATCTACTTCATCTCATTCATACCACATTCCTCGGAGAAGCCCATAATCATTGCCATCTTGAGGTTCAGAGAGGTTAAGTCACTTGCCTAAGCTCTCGGAGTGATTGACCAAGTCTGGATTTTAGACTCCTGTCTGTCGACTCTAACGACCTTGCTCTTCTCCACCATGTCACTGAGCCTCCTCTGGAACTGTGCGTGCACCACTAACTCCCTTCCACCCTACCTTCTGCCCCGGGCTGTTAAGGACCAGGTGGGCTAAGGACCTATCTGGGCCTTGAACGTGAAACTTCCAGTTGTTCTGGTACCTCCCTCTGCTGCTTCCTTTAGAAAGGAGACAAGTGGGTGGTGTCAGCCAACATTACAGATTGTGAGGGGATCCATCTCATGAGCACTTAAACCAGCCAGTGCTGCCCCCCTGCCCTCAGCCTGCCATTCCTCACAAAATGCACCTGTACGTCAACGTCTCATGAGGTACTCAGTTGCCCCCGCGGACACTGTCTCGTGTCCGGGAGAAGGCTGGGAGAGGAGGAAGCTGGGCCAGTGGCAGGCAGAACCCCTGGGCCGGAAGTTCTGGTCTCCGTGCAAGGACCCTACACTCTCTCTGCACAGATCTTCCCACCTGAGCTTCTCCAGGGTGCAGACACCAAGACTGGTGGAAGGGGTGGGGGTGGGGGGAAACCTTTATATGAAGAAGTTTGTCTCCTGCAGAATGGGAGGTATTTTCTTCACTTTCATTTTCTTGCTTCCTTAGGTTTTGGGGCGGGGGTCGGGGGTGGCTTTTAGTCCCTGTGGGCTTCTTGGGAGAGTTGCAGGTGTCCTATGTGGGGATTCATCCCCTTGATGAGGAATCTTTGCAGATGTAAGGAAGACAACCCCAATCACATGTCTCTAGGCAGCAAGAGAAACCACAAGTGATTGGTCAACTCATCCAGTCCTAGCTTCTAAACAGGACGACACTAAACTGAACAATGGAGCCCTCTTTTGAAAATATCACTCATACTTTTCCCAGTGGTCCACCATCCTGGAACTCAGGAAATTCTCCTGATGTCCAATCCATGTATGCCCTTCCTTCCCAGTTCCCACCTACTATTTCACCATGATGCAGACATTACAGCTTCAAAGTCTGGAAGATTATCTCAATTTTCACTGAATTCTCTTCTCCAAAGCCAAGAAATTCAGTTTCCTCGGTCTTCTAAAGCTTCCAGGCATTTTAATGCTCCTCATGGAGGCCCACAATAATCAACAAAGAACTCTCAACTGGGGGTCTGGTGGGAAGCTGGGGTCTTGGCTCTTCATCCAACGAGAGGGGAGGGAATCACTAGTCTGTTTCAAGAGAATTCGTATAAACAGCCCTGGTGGGGGTGGGGGAGTGGGGGAATACATGGGGTTTGGGGCAGAACCTTGGGTTCAAGTCCCCACTCTTCTGTTTTCCAGCTGCATGACTGTGAAAGTCATCGAACTTCTCTGACCTTGTCTGACCGTGAGCATCAGCCATCCTCAGGGTGAGTTCCTACAGGGCAGCTGCTCTGAGCCCCTGAGTTGGAGGAGTATGAGGAGACCACACAGTAGAAATACCAGCTACTAGTAGAAAAACCACGACGCACATGAGGTAAGCATGCAGTCTGTAAACCTCACTTCCCAGCCCTGCAGCCTCTGGGCAGGCTGACCAAAACCCACCTGGTGGCCTGAAGGGCCAGGTGTGCCCCCTGAATGTCTGGGTCAGCAAGAGGAGAAGGAGGGCCGCCATGTCCCAGGGTGGAGGGCGACAGCGAGGGCCCTTTTAGCCTGGCTTTTAGAGACCAGCTCCTGGCTCCAGGGCCCACAGAAAGTTGTGCTGGTTTGTAGGTGGCCTTTATCCTGTATCCCAGCCTGGGCTTCCCCACCCATAAGCACCTTCAACAAGCAGGGTTGGGGAAGACATCTCATAGGTCTTCTCAGGCTGCAGGTTCCAGCTTGGGTATCCCCAGCACTAGGATGAACTTAGAGCCAGGAAGCTTGGGTTCAAATCCCAACCCTGATGCTAACCAGCAGAATGATCGAGGGTGAGTCACTGTGGCTCCCTGAGCTGCGGTTTCCTCAGCTGTAAAATGAAAGCATTGTACCGGGTGACTTTGCCTTCTCATCATAAAACGGGATTAACTGTGCGGCTGAATGCCTGTGTGCACTTTACCCACTGCAGGCCGACTCTTCAAGCATTTCCGCACACTTTCAAACCCCTTTCTGCTTTGTCCTGCCGTGGAGCTGTCTCTGGCAGCTGACTGGGGTTGGCTTCTGACATCTTCAAGCTGCATTCTGACAATGCATCACTGGAAGGAGAATCAGGTAGCAGGGAGGAGGCCGAGGGACCAGGGAGCACGTCTCTGAGGCCCCTAAAGATGCCCACGGAGCTCTGCGCCGGTGGTTGTTCTGAACAAGGCCCCAGGCCTCTCTTCCCCCTCGGCTCACCCAGGAGTACAATGATGAAACACCAAATTAGCTCCATTATTTTAACTCCACAAATTATAGGCCGCTTGTTCCACCAGAGCCAGCTAATGTCTCCCACCCATGAGCAGGTGACACTAATGGGTGTTTCCTCCCTTCTAGGCACCAAGTGCGGAGTGGGCAAAAACAGGATGAGGCTTGGGCTGGGAGGCAACTTGGAGAGTGGGGATCTGGGGAGCCCAGGCTCCCATCTGCTCGTGTAACAGAGCCACGGCTAGTGGGGGCCTCAGCTCCACTGCAGAAGGAATCCAGCAGCCAATGCTTCCTTCTTACCCTTCCTCCCTACCCGACTCCCATCTGCCTTTCCTCTTACACCACACAGAGCACCTCCTGTCCTGTCAGCAGAAGCCACTCTTCCTCAAGGGGGGAGGCCCCAAACGAGAGTGGAAACAGTGTGTTCCCAGGCAGACCCAGGCCCCTGACCTCCAGGCCAGGCGACAGGAACTGACAGAGCCCATGTTCACTGACGTCCACATGGCCCCTGGCTCTGCAGAGCGCCCAGCCACTCCCCTAGCCCCATGCCTTCTTCAAGACTAGGGTGGGAGCTGGGTCTCTTTAAAGGATTCCCGACCAAGCACCTTCTGCAGTGAGTAGTTTCCGAGTAAAGCCCTCTCTGTGGTAATCAGTGTAAGAGCTCAGGAGGCCTTAGATATTACAAAGATCTCTTCTCATTTTACAGATCAGGGAAACAAGGCTTTGAAAGGCTGTGTGGCCCAGGTGACACTAGAGGGAGTTCCCCAATTCCTAGACCACTTTGGAACCCCTTTCTCTCACTTTCCAATTTCACCCCACGTGTATAAACTGAGTACCTACTAGATGCCGGTTAAGGGCTAAGGGTTACGAGCTACAAGGGACATACAAACAAACGAGACCAATGGGTGGCAGGAAGAAAGTCAAAATCCCCAGATGCCAGGGACTGCCTACCTCTACCACAGTTAAGGATGATTACAAGGAAAAACAGTCAACCCACTACCCGTAGCCAGCATTCACTGAGAGCTTGCCATGCGCTGGCACTGGCTAAGCCCTCTGTGTGTTTATGGAATAGGAATTATTCTTACCCACATTTTACAGGTGAGGAAGCAAGCAAAGAGAGACTCACAGAGATATAAACCAGAGATATCAACTAAAGAGCAGGGGCACGTG
Organism: Lynx rufus; assembly: GCF_022079265.1. Taxonomy (NCBI): domain Eukaryota; kingdom Metazoa; phylum Chordata; class Mammalia; order Carnivora; family Felidae; genus Lynx; species Lynx rufus. The sequence continues at coordinate 124,953,984 of NW_025814834.1, read as the reverse complement.
GCTTGAACCCACACACCCTCTTAATCACCAAGTCAAACCAGCTTGATTTTCCGAAAGGTCGCCATAGGGATCAAATTCGTCACACTCATTACCCAATGTTTGGGATTCCCCCAAATGCTTCTGGATTCCTGATTAAGTAGTGAGTGACAGAGCTTTACATATATTATCTCAGTTACTCTTTTCTTTTTTTTTCTTAATGTGTATTTATTTTTGAGAGAGAGAGAGAGGGAGCGCACAAGCAGGGGACGGGCAGAGAGAGAGGGAGACAGAGAATCCCAAGCAGACTCTAAGCTGTCAGTGCAGAGCCCTACGCAGGGCTCAAATCCATGAACCAAACCATGATATCATGACCTGAGCCAAAATCAAGAGTCGGATGCTCGACTGAGCCACCCAGGTGCCCCCAGTTAATCATTGTCATCAATCTTTTAAAGAGCATCTCATTTGTCAAAACAAATTTAGTCAAAACTAGGTCTTATGATTACCCCCACTTTGCAGATGAAGAAACTGAGGCCTACAGGGCTACAGTTTTGGAATTCGAAGGCCACGCTTTGAACAGCCCCCATGATGTTCATTATTCTTTCCTGTGCTAGGGCCAGGGATAGCTTTGCTTTCCCCCAACCACCTGGTCTGTTTTCATGGACACAGAATTCTGGGACTATGTTTCCCTCTTTGCATTAGCTGCTAGAACACTCCAGGTCAAATGTGTGCCTACTCTGGACGGTGGACAGCAGGACCTGCTGTGCTGTGTAGCGGCTTCTCTGAACTTCATTTGACTGTCCTTCGTGGATCCTTTTGCTATATTTGTATGATGTTTTAAACTTAGTTTTAATCACGGTATAGGTCTTACGAGCTAGCTAAATCCGTTTGGGAGCAACACAAAGTAACAGACAAAAATAAATGAAAGTTTCTGCTACTCGGGGTGCAAACTTCAGACAGTTCACTTCGTCTCTCTTAGCTTAATTTGCTTTATCTGCAGACTTAGGATAATGCCCCTACCAAGACTTGCTGAGGATTAAATGAGACAATGTGTGCAAAAAGCTCTTTAAATCCAATAGTGCCATATAAAGGCAAGCAAGACCTGTCAGTAACATTATTATTAATGACAAGACGGGCCCGTGCCCCGGGGCACCTGCACCATGTATGGTCTGGACCCAGGGACTGGTGAAGAGGGTCTAGCTGGATGGCACCCAGTCCAACATGGTGGGAAGACTCCCACAGCCATCCTGCTTTCTCAGAGCGGCCTGATGCTTCCTGGGTAGGGGAATGGACCTATACCAGACCTCACACCTGCCACATCTGGAGGCAGGCCTTAGTAGAAGCTGTCCCTGCTGCACTGCCCACGGAGGAGCTTCCTGGAGTCCCCCATGGGAAGGTCAGCAGTTCACTGTGAGGTTCTAAGTCTCCCCAGAACCTTCCAGGGATGTGTCAGCCTCGTGACCAGCAGCCCCTCCTCCTGCTCACACCTCAGGGTGCTCAGGGTTGGCTAATAATAGATAAGGAGTGGCCGTGGTCTGTGGTGAGAAGGCAGGCCTGGGGCCCACCAGACCAGTGAGTCTGGCTTGACTACTCCACCTCTGAGCCTCGGACCTACACGTCTAACCATCCCCTTCCTCTTCTTCTCCACACACATCCTTCCCTTCCTTTCAGCATTCTTCCAGTATCACTTAACCCCAGAACTTCCAGGCCTCGTCTAGTCAATGCATCAGCACTGTCTGAGTCTCTGCCGCATCCATGTGATTTTTTCTCAGCAACAGGAGGACTTTGGAGATCATCAAAATAGTAACGGCGGTTATCTCAGGACAATGGGCTTATGGTGAACAGTATTTCTGTTTTGCACGGCTTTCTGTATTTTCCAAAATATCTAAAACACAGCTGTAATAATTTGCCTTGAGGCAAGGAAGGATGAAATATATTACAGCCATACACCTTTTAAAGAAAAGGATCTGTTTTGGTTTTCTGTTCTAAAACCATGTGTGGGTGGCTCAGTCGGTTGAGCATCCGACTCTGGATTTTGGCTCAGGTCATGATCTCACAGTTCGTGGGATCGAGCCCCACGTTGGGCTCTGCGCTGACAGCTCAGAGCCTGCTTGGGATGCTCTGTCTTCCTCTCTCTCTGCCCCTCCCCTGCTCATGTTCTCTCGATCTCTCTCTCAAAATAAATAAACGTTGTTTTAGAAATTAAAAAAAAAAGAGTTTAAAAAATGTGATTCCAGAAATTTCCTCAGTTTGCCTCATCTATAAAATAGAAATACTGATTTCTTACTGGATCATGAACTTGGAATGCGGTCATAAACTTGGAAAGTGCTTTATAAGCATGTTAGGTATTATTGCTGTTGGCATCAGGAGCAATCACCTATGGCAAGAAGCTGTGAAGGTCCTTTCTCATTGATACTTAACACAGCCTCACCACAACCTTGTGAAATACAGGTTGTTTTGCAATTTTACTAATGAGGAAACAGACAAGGGACATGATCCATCTGAGGCCACACAGCAGAGGCAGGAGGATTCAAGCGTTGATCTCCCGACTCCAAGTCCTGCTTACCTGCAAGTCTTTGAGGGCTGACACCATATCTGCTAAATGCCTCGTGGGGCCTGCCCGACAGCCCCGAGCTGACTGTGTGGCCTTAAAACAGCTGTACCCCCTTATCCTCAGCTTCCCCACGAGTGAAACCAAGAAATAATCTTTATCCTCTTTTCTCGACTTGTGTGAGACACAACCTGGAGCAGTTGTGGGCTTATTATAAGCACTCGTATGGGCATTGATTAGTAAGCTGCATAATCTTTAGGACCCAAGGTCTTCACCAGAATATTCTTTTCCAAATGGAGTTTCTTAGGGCAACTGGAAGTGTCCTGTTCCGGGCAGCTGGAGCCCTCTGAGGAGGGGAAATGACAAAAAGCTAATCAAACAAGCTCGTGTCGGGGACCCACACTGTGTGTGTGTGTGTGTGTGTGTGTGTGTGTGTGTGCAGGGCTGCCTGCTGTGGTCGGGCCCAGGGAGGCCCCTGCTGATACCAGCTGGCCACACTGGAGGCGGCAGGACACTGCTGAGAATCTCCTTCCCATCTCACGCAAGAAGAAACAACTGTTCCGCCAGAGTTTCTCTGGTAAACAGCGCCCAAATAGTGTTGGGTGATTATTTTTCCTTAGGGAACACTCACTCCCTAAAGACAGCTGCGTGTCTGCCCAGACTTGGATAGGATTTACTAATATATATTAAAAAAAAAAAAGGTCCTGTCAGCAGGAATTGGAATTACAAAGGCACTCGCTGCCTGCCTTTTCCCCTGGCCTCTTTTTTTCCTCAGACCTACCAAAAAGGCCCAGAAGCAAGGCGGTAGTGCCCCTGTTTCTCCCCCTTAAAAGCCACCCTGGAGCCCTAACCCCTACCTTCAAACTGTCTGTCCAGGGTCTGCCCTCCCAGGACAACTTGCCGAATCACACCCCCTTTCCCCGCTGCCCTCGAGGCTCTCAAAACTCAGCTGTTCTATGGCCTTCCTTCCTGCTCTTCCACTTTCTGCTAACTTGCAGCTAATCTGACGCATGATTAATCTGATGCATCTGATGATACATTTGAGGACGTGGTAGGGGGGGCTCCTCCGAGTGTCACTTCAGCGGGGACCTTGGGGCAGGTGGTGACTCAGCCAGAGATGGTTTCTGCGATGCGGGGGGGAAGCGTTTTCCAGCAGGTGCCTCAAATCACAAAGCCAGCCTGTCCCCAGCTTCTCAAGAAGGGCAATGCTCATCATGTTTGCAAGATACACTACCAGAGCTGTTTTCTCTCTCTGGATGTTGGACTGTTCCTAGCACACGGTCCAATGTGTCACTACCAAGATGTGAGTCAGCCAAAGGCTCTCGGGAGGAATGGACTCACTCAGCCCCCTAGGGAAGGAGCCCCACGCAGTGCTCTTCTAGGGGGTGGGAGGAACAATCTCTCCCCATCCTGCCCCACAAAGACAGGACTCCCTTATTCAAAGAAAGGGGCTCTGGAGAGGACTTGCCAGGCGAGGAGGGACTGAAGCTCCCTTCGTTCCCTCTGAGTTCCCCCTTCTTCCGGGTTTTTTCTCTGGGTCTAGCTGCCCCCTCGAGTTCTGCCTGTGCACTCTCATTAAAGCTCAGTTGGTTGGGCGTCCGACTCTTGATTTTGGCTAAGGTCATGATCTCACAGTTCGTGAGTTCGAGCCCCACATTGGGCTCTGTGCTGATGATGCGGACCCTGCTTAGGATTCTCTCTCTCCTTTCTCTTGCTCTGCCCCTACCTTGCTTGCTCTCTCTCTCAAATAAATAAATAAACTTAATTAAAAATTTTAAAAATAAAGCTCTAATTCAAGTGCAGACCCAAATCTTGTCTACTCCTGGTTCCCACAGCATCCCTGAAATGGCCTATAGGAACTTCTCTAAATACTAAGAGTTAAATGGAAATAACCACAGACAATGCAAAAGGCTTGCAGGTAGAATGCTTTTGGAGTCTTTAAAAAGAGTCGTTGGGCTCTAGCCCTGAAGGGCTGGGACAGCCTCGCAGGCCCATCCCTGGGGTTTCCCCTGGCAACTCTCTGCCCATTTCTGGGGAGTGGCATCCTTTCTTTTCTCAACACTCATCTATGGTCTCCTAACAGCCCGTATCCTTCCTGGCTGAGACCCCATCCAAGACATACACCAGTCTGGCGCCTCCCTTGGTGGGAAGAGCTCAACCCACTGGCAGAACTGGGAGGGCTGAGATGGAGGGTGTCTTCCCCTTTCCTATCTTGGTGGTCCCTCCGCCTAGCCCGCTAAGGAGGGACTTCTTCCCGCATACACAGGGAGGGCCCCACATGCCATTTTATGGGCTCACAGAATGCCAGTGGCCACAGCAGTTGTTAGGTAACAAGAGAAAGCAAACGTTACTGAAAACCACAATTGCCTTCTCTGGAGGGTGGAGCCTGGGAAAGGCAATAAACCAGTCTCAGGCTTCCACTGCTCTTGGAGAAGATGGTCCATCATTACTCAACTGAATACTCTGACGGTTTTGAATGTTCGAAGATGGAGCTGGAATCCGGCCCAGGCATAGGAGCTGGAGAGAACTAATTGCCCAGGGCAATTTAAGGAGGGCCTTTGTTTATTTGTTTGTGCTTTGAGTCTTGGAAGCTGAGGAAGATGGAGAGGAGCCCAGAGAAGGACGGGAGCCGGCAGTCTATGGAGGCTTGGTGGGAGAGGCCCTCGGAGCGGGTGCTCACCAGCAGTCCACAGGGTTTTGCCGGGTTCTCCACTGGGTGGTGGGGGGAGAGATACAGTTCCCATGACAGCAAACCTCCAACCAAAGTGTGGCTATTCACTTTGTTTCGCCTGGGGATGGGTGGACCGGGCTTATGTCCCATGACTGGGTCAGTGAAGGAAGAGCTACCAGAGGCAGAGAGGAGGACATTTCAGAAGAGGCAGGAAATTAGAGTGAAAGGGAGGACATCTGCTTCCCCATCCCTGAAGAGGCAGGACCTTGGGGACAGCCCTCCCTAGCCAGCTCCTGAGAGGCAGCAGAGGGGAGGACTGGGGCACATACGGTACGGCCAAGTCACCTGGGTTTGGCTCCTGGCTCTGTATCTCCCTGGCTTTTTGCTCTTGAGCAGGTTGCCTGAGTTTCCCCTCCTGAAAACTGGGGACAACAGCAGTATCCACCCTGCAGGGACGTGGTGAGGATGAAAGGTAAGCTTTGTCACCCGGAGCCTGGCACATAAGAGCCAGAGAAGCCCTAGCTGATGCCCGTTTACACCTGTAATCGGACTCCCCACAGAGAGTAATCTGAGCCCTGTTCTTCCGTCCCTTCTCCTGGCGCCTCGACCCCACTGCACAGACTCAAACACATGCTTTCTGATCACAATATACATTACCTCCCAGAGAAACCAGTGTCATAGTCAGGGATGCTGGTGCACTCCCTGAACGCCAGGCTGTGCCCGGGGTGCTCTCCCTGCTTTGAGTCCTTGTCTCTAGGCCAAGTGGACTGTGCCAGAAACTCTCAATCCCAAGTTTCGCTACAGCCCTAGAGAGACCCTCAAGGTCTCAGAGACTTTGTCCAGAGAGGAAGGCATTGAATATTCATGGAGAATGAGTAGGTGTCAACTCAGACATAAGAGGAAAATGTGCCTACAGGGACAACCGATGAGGATGAATGGGGGCCAGATGGGCACGGGCTTTGCAGGGGAGGGAGGGTGGGGAATGCTGTCTGCTGGAGAGGCCACATATTTCTACATAGTTGCTGATGCTAAAATACCCTAGAAACACGCTAGCAACTGGACAAGGTTGACCTAGACCCCCTACAGCTAGCCCTGCCTCCTTCTTCCTCCAAAGGATAAATATTTATGTGCAATGGGGAGGCTTTGAAGTCGGGCTTAGTTGACTTTGGGTCTCAGGCACTGTGATAAATGGCCTCTCTTTCCTCCTTGGTTTTTGTGCTGACATTGCTTGTTGGTTTGCCCTATTTTCAGTCTCAGTGGAGACTAGAAGTCTCTTCCAAGCAAGAGGCTAACTGTGGGCAGTGAGAACGTGGTCTTTGCCATGTGCCCTTTGACACTTCGTGCCTTGGACTCCTGGTCATCTCTTGACCCTCTTCCTTGCAGGATTCAGAGACTCACAGGCATAGAATGAAGACAGCCAGTAGGCAATGACTTTGGAAGGGAAGGGGAGAGATGACGAGTGAGTAACAGAAACCAGGGCAAGAGAATTCCCCATAAAGGGCAGTAGCCAGAGCACAGGATGAGATCTTGGGTTTGGGGTCCAGATTTGCATGGACTCACCAAGCCACCCCAGACAAGCATGACCTCTCTGGTCATGACTTGATCATCTGGAGGAAGAGGACATGAGGCCAGATAGGTCATCTCTGAGGCCCTTTCCAACTCTGACCTTCCCCAAGTCCATGAGAACATGAAGTGCTAGCACTGTGGTCCACAGAAACCCCTCAGAGGCTGCCCCAGTTCTCCCAAGGTGGTTGCTATTCTGCTCATGGTTACATCTAGTGACCCCAGTCTCTGCACTTATGCCGATCTAGAGGACCCAGTACAGTCCCTTCCTCCTGAACGAATTCTGGAGTCTGAATGTCCTTGACAGTGTCCAGAGGGAAGGTTTGGCTGTTGCTTCCCTTGTGACCAAATAATCTCTCTCCAGGAGAAAATGTCACTGTGGGTTATCAGGTGATAGAAGCGACAAGACCCGTGCATATGCTCTGTGTGGCAAGGTGGGGGAAGCGCAGAAAGTGCTCCAGTGTTAGCGGAATAGATTTTGGTTGATGCGTGAGCTCGCTGCCTAATGATTTCCCATTCATTCTCGTGTAAGGCAAAGATTAGATATTTATACTATTGAGATGCGCAGCATACTAATGAAGTGCACAAGGGGCTGTGGCAGGGCAGGGGTGAAGCCGCGAGTGGAGGAGGGAGGCAGAGCAAGGCTCCAGTCCAGTTGCCAGTGGGAGCTGGGCTCTGCAGGAAGCGGAGTGGGCAGCGGGGCTGTCTGGATGCTAGGAATTTATCAAGGTTGAGCTCCACCGTTCTGAGCCTATGGCAGCCTCTGAAGGCCGTATCCTCTGAAGCCTCGGGGAAGGCTCTCTTACCAAGAGAGAACACCCAAGGCCAGCGAAGCGGATATTGAGCAACTCTGCTTACAGCCAGGTCAGGGCCCTGTCTGGACCAATTAGCTTTGTTTCGCAGCACCACAGGGGAAACCTTCAACCCCATGTACCCGAGAACGGCTCCTGGTCCCAGCTGGCTCAAGTGAGGGGGTGTGGAAGGGACAGTGCGCGCCCAGCACCTCTGCTGGAAGAACTCGCAGACCTGGAGCACTGACGGGCATGCAGGGGCCCTGCTGCTGCTCTGGGAGTGTGTGCCGTCTCCCCAGCACGCTGCCTGTGCAATGGAGCTCGGACCCCACGCCCCACCTCTTGCCCTGGCTGGGCTCCTGATGGATTTCCAGCAGTCCTTGTCTAGGAAAGCCTCGGCCCTATTGGCCTCAGAACCTGGGACCTAGAAGGGTGAGCCACATTCTCAGGATCTGAGCTCTGAGCATGGAGGACCCCTGGGTGCACGCCCTTCCAGTGTCCTCCCGACATGAGCTCGGAGGGTAGGGCTGCGGTCCTGGCTCTGAGCTGGAAACGTTGCTCCTGGCTCTGATGCCCTCATCTGATCAAGACGTCCTTCCAGGGAGGAGGCCAGGCCCTGCCTCTCCTCCCTTCTTCATGGAGGAGAGCAAAGGAAAGACCCCACCCAGCTGTCCTCTGCACTGGCACGCAGGAGCGAGGTCTGGACATTTCTGCGTACCTGCCCGAGGGAGGGAGTGCGGGTCGAGAGCTCGGGGCTCAGCATTCCAGAGAAGAGTAAGGATAATGGGGCCAGGCCCAAGGGAGTGTGGGGGTAAATGAACATTAGCAGTCCCAGGGAGCAGCATTCAAACAAGGGAGTCTTGCAGCCCCTCTCGACCCGGGTGACCTCTGACCCAGGCGCAGGTCAGGCAGCCTGGAGGGCTCACTTGGGGCCCTGGCCGCTGAAACAGCGAGCAGGGATGACGGGCTTCATACATTATTCAGAGCATCTCCGGCAGAACGGCTTGGGGAGCAGTCTTCGCGGTTTGGGCAGGCAGCCCAGGCCGAGGCTTGCTCCCTCATACTTCCCGTGCCTTCTCTGTGACCCCAAATTGCCCCGTGGGCCTCTTTTTGGAAGCTCTCCCTCTCTGCTTCTAGCCTGGCTTCGTCCTGTCTGCAAGAGTCCAGACACCTGGGAATTTAAGGCAGAATTCTAGGGATACTGAGCCTTTGTCGCAAACTCCTGATGGAGTGTTTTATTTTGGCCCAAGTTGCCCTGCATGGGCTGACGCCTCTCACCCCGCCCGCCATCCCAGCCTGGCCTTCCCCAAGGCATGACCCATGCCTGGAGCCAGCCTGACGACACACTGCCAAACCTTCTTAGTCCTTTAAATCACATTGGGAGGGCAAGTCGCTCTGGAAAATTCCCCTAAAACGGTACATCCCATGTCCCAATCTTCCACACGTGACCTCTTCCCCAGATGGCCTCTTGTCACGTGATGTTGGGAAAACCGGGAAGGCCTCAGGGTGTCTCTTACTGGGCCCACCTGATACCGTTGGTCTTTCCCTCTCATCCTGGAAACACTTTCTCTGTTTCCCAGGGTACCGCTCTTCCCCGCTTTTCCTCCTACCTCACCGGCCCTTAGGGGTCGGTCATCTTTGCTGATTTTTCCTCCCAGTCCCCACGAGAGAGGACAGTCCCAAGGCTCAGTCTAAATGTGGATCTCTAAACGTGGGATCGCAACTAGTCTCATGGCTTTTAACGCCATTTATATGCTGACTTCTCCTACATTTATTTTTTTTAATTAATTAATTAATTTTGAGAGAGAGAGAGAGACAGCAGGAGAGGGGTAGAGAGAGAGGGAGGGAAAGAATCCCAAGCAGGCTCCGTGCTGTCAGTGCAGAGCCTGACATGGGGCTTGATCCATGAACTGTGGGATCATGACCTGAGCCCGAAATTAAGAGTTCGAAACTCAACCGACTGAGCCACCCAGGTGCCCTACATTTATTTCTTTAGCCAAGGCCTCTCTCTGGACCCTAGGCTCTATATCCAAGTTCCTATCCAACAACTCTGTTTGGATGTCCCAGAAGTATCTGGGACATATATCTGGGAATATAATGTGTGCAAACCTGAGCCTCTGATCTTCTTTCCAAATGGATCCTTCCTCCAGGATTCCCCAACTCTGTGAATGGTGAGTCCCTCCCGAGCTGCTCAAGCTGAAAACCTTGATTCTTCTCTTTCCCCATACCCCAAACCCTATGCCCAATCTGCCAGCAAATACTGCCTGCCAGTTCCGCTTTTACAATATATGCAGAGTCAAGCCAGGTCTTAGGTCTCCACCATCCTTGCTCAAGTCACCGCTGTCTCTTTTTTACGGCAATGGCCTCCCCACTGATTTCTCTGTCTTCGCCCTGGTTGTATAGTCTGCGCCCGACCTGCCAGCCACAGGGATAGTTAAAAATGTGTGACTGTGGAGCCCCATTAAGCTTTCCCACCCCTTTACTCCTCTCCTTTCGTCTTTTGCTCCACGCCCTCCCCGCCCACTTCCGCTTCAGCCACACTGGCCCCCTGACTGCTCTCTGACCAAGCCAGGCGCCCTCCCATCTCAGGTTCCTTGCATTTGCCTTGCTCTCTGCCTGGACCTCTCTTCTTCCAGATATCTGCATGGCTCTCTCCTGGTCATCGTTTGGATCTACTCAGAGGGCGCCTCTCGGGGAGGTGTTTCCTGACCAGCCTGTCCCCCCGCCCTTCCCCTGCCCACAATCCTTTCTTCAGACCGCCCTCCCCACCATACTTCCCTGCTTTGCTTTCTCCACAGTATCCTTCTGACGTACTGTTTGCCTCACCAACCCATTTGTGTCCCCCAACCCGAGTGTAATCACCTTGAGAGCAAGGACATGAGGCTCGGTGCCTCATGGACAGTGGGGACAGATCCCTGCCCGACTGTCTTTCCCCTTGCTTCCTCAGTCCTCTTTTCTCTTCGGTCTCCTCCTGATTCCTGCCCTTTGCCGGCCTCCTCCTCCGTGACTGTGGGTGTCCCCAAAGCTCAGCTTTTGCTCCCAACTTCTGCCGACCGTACCCTCATCCCAATCACCCGCCCTACATAATCACTTCAAACTATTGTGTTCTTTTGATTACATCGACTTGCTCTGACACCTTCCTTCACTCAGCAAGCGATAAGTTCCTTGAAAGCAAGTCCTCTATTTGCCCTTTCAGTTGTTCTTGGACCCACATAAGTTCCGTGAGGGATCCCTGAAGGTACATTGAGCAGATGAAGATTCATCATGCTTCCCTCTTGTCCCGCCCACCTTCCAGCCGGGATGGCCCCGTGGGCCTGAGATCCAAGGTGCGAGCTGCATCGAACGGCTGGTCAATGAGCCTTGGGGAGGCTTCATCCCACGGTGATTTAATGAGTCACTGTGGATCAATTTCGCTGATTCTTCAGCTCTACTTGAAAAGGCTTTTGTGGCTACCCTTGGATCTCATTTGACTTGAGTACGTGGGCGTGAGAAGGGGATACAACTGAACTCTTTTCTGGCGATAGGCAACTGCATTCCAGGAGGCGAGCCTTCCTCAACATGCTGGGTTAGTGAGGACCTGCACGTCCCTTGGGATGGCAGAGCTGCCTCCCCCGTCAGACTATGAGGCTTTGAGGACAGGACTGGAGTTTAAGTCATCGAATTCCCAATGCTAAGCTGGTGCCCGGTATATAGTTAATTACACAAGTAGTCTGGCACGAAGGGAAAAAAACAAACAACAATCTGATGTGAGAGAAGTTCTTTCTGGATCCTTCCCCCAATGTGGAGAAAATAAAGAAACACACTCCCCTACCTCTGTTACCCCCACTTTTTAGCATGCCCTACCCTCACTGCCATCAAGGCCTAGCCTAAAACTTTCCTTTTCTGACTCTGATTTCTCTTCTCCACTTCTCCGCAACATTTTTGCACAGGGCTTGTAGTAGAGCACAGTTTTGTTGCAAGTGTCCTGAACTTGTCTGTCCCCAAGCATGTGCCGTGTGTGCGAGGGGGCTGAGGGGCCACTGGGTTTGCTTTAAGGTGTCCATTAGCCTGGGCACTCCGAGGCGAAGGGTTCTTTCTCTGCCACCCTTTCCACAGCCAGGTCAAGCTTCTACACCCAACAACTGCTTGGTGATGTAACTGACCACACACACTTGAAGCTCCATAAATGTTGGTTGAACAAAAGAGCCGTGAATGTCAGGCCACTTCCCACAGGAAGAATCCTGGGGAGATGGTAAAGGAGTCCCAGTGTCAGCACAAAAGCCACTCCCCGGAACGAGAAGAAGGAGAGAACTTAACCAGGGCAAGGAGAAAACAAAGCTCTCTTCCAGATCCCTTGATGAGCTACACAATCTCAAGATTTGTCTTCTGCCCCAGGGAGCAATGTAATCCTGCTCCGCTCCAGCTGTGCAAGGAACACAGGCTTGGTTGAAGATCCCGATCTGAATCTTGGCTGGTTACCACCTTCTCTCCGGGTGACGGGTGACACTGGTAAGTCACTTAACCTGATCCTTCATTTCTTTGTTTACAAAAAGGGGATGATAAAAAGTCTTGTGGTGAGGATAAAATGTGATAAAGTTGTTTGTGCTCTAAGCCCCTGGTTGGAGCTCAAGTCAAGGGCCACCCCCCACCCCTCACCCGGGTAAACAGGGACGTGAAAGGAGGTGGATGAGGAAGGAGCTAAGTCCCCTCCACGGGACTGTGCCTTATGGGAAAAGAAGGAAGACAGCTTGTTGGTGGGGAGTGGGGCTTCCTTGTGGCAGGAGCCCCCTGGAGGAAAGACGTCTCCCAGGGGCTCGAAGAGAGGACTGACTCTTACTGACACTTCAGGGAGGAGAATTTGTCTGGAAATTCTGCCCAGTGGCCTGTTAACCTGAGCTTGAGGCCTCTCCTATGGGCACACTCCCAGGGACTGGGTAACTCTGCTCTGAAAGCAAGAGAGCCCCACACTTCTCAGTAAGACCAGCCAAGAATCTCAGAATCTCGGAAATTTGAAGCTGGTTTAACACTGAGTTAACTGCAGCTCAGAGGGGACAAATCACTTTTCCAAGGTCACACAGAACACATATGGCATGGCTAAGACAAGAAATAAGAATGAGAATAACCAACAACCTGTCAGAATAGGCGGTCTGGACCCAAGTGGGGGGTCAGGTTTGAGAGTGGTACAGTGACCCACAGGCTGAGCTAGAAGGGAAGTCACTGTGACAATGGGGCTTAGGGGCTCTGTGACAGTGTTGACCAAGGCATCTCAGGTATGTTTACTTTTTTTTTAAATGTTAATTTATTTATTTTGAGAGAGAGAGAGAGAGCATGTACATGCACGCTCAAGTGGGGGAGGGGCAGAGAGAGAAGGGGAGAGAGAATCCCAAGCAGGCTCTGCACTGTCAGCACAGAGCCCAACGCAGGGCTCAAACTCACCAAACGGTGAGATCGTGACCTGAGCTGAAATCAAGAAACTGACTGAGCCACCCAGGCGCCCCGACTTTTCTACATAAGTATCGCTACAGGCGATCTACCTACCAGTATTATCCCGGTGTTGCTGATGTGGAAACCAAGGCACAATTTAGGTAAAGTCCCCGAGGTCTCAAAGCCAGAAAGAGCAGAAGCAAGAATACAACCCAGGTCTGTTTGGCACCAAAGCCCGAGCTCGCTCTGTACAGCCCTGCTCATTCCCAGGCTGGAGACTGTTCTGCCACATATGGCCTCTCTTCCTCCCCGCAGACTCTGAGCCCAGGGTCCCTGAGAGCATGCCATCACCCCGAACAACCGTCACCCATGCGCACACACACCCAGACCTGCTCTCTCTGGCCTGTCAGGGACCTGGTAAGGCAGGAAGATGGCTGAGTCCGTTAATGCCACCAAGCACAACACATATTTATGGCCCCAATTACAGGCTTCACCTTCCCCCGCCACCAAGGAGCAGAAATAGCGACAGAACAGTTGTGTGCAGTGGGGTCTGAGGCCTCTGTAGCAATAACTACAAGATTACAGGGATGTTAGCAAACCCGGGTGACGGCGGCTCTATTATAATGATAAATCTACAGCTTTATATAGAAATAATGAGACTGGGGTAGAAGGTGGGGGAGGGAAGGGCAGAGGGATTTCAGCCAATCGAAGTTCTAGGCCGAGGGAAACCTGCAAGCCGCTGGGAACGCCCAGGAGACCACCAGGGGCTCTTAGTCAAGCCAGGCAGGAGTGGGGGGCAGCAAGAGCGCGGGGGCGGGGGGGGGGACCCCTGCTTGGGGCTGGAGTGGATTTAATGAACTTCCACGATTTCCTTCCCCCTCTGAGCTCCTCGATTCAGTGGAACAGAAGAGGCCTCCAATGACTCTGGCACGTCCGGGTTGCCAGCTTCTCACTCTCCAGCCTGGCCAGGTGTGTGCAACCTCCATTGCTCCCAAGCTTCCCTCCAGAACAACGTGGGGGCGGTGAGGCAAATGTCCCTCGTGGCTTAAGATGTGCAATGAACCAAGAGCTAGATTCCCCAGAAGTAGACCTCCCTTTCACTAGCCTGGGAACTTCTTATTTCAGCGGTTGTGAGAAAACAGTAGGAATGTTCCAGGCTTTGCTACTTCACACCAACTTGGGCTGGAGCCAAAACGAGGGACACACCTGGTTCTACCTGCCAGGGCTGAATGTGATACCCCAATGCAAGTGTAAGGACCAGCAAGGAGACAGCATTCACAGACTCACGCGATCTCAGAGCAGCCTCCTAAACCCCGATTCTCACAGTGCCTGTCCTCCCTAACCCACGGGGTCACTGACCCCCCACTTCAGTCCAGACCCTCTGATCCAACAGGTTAATCAACTTGCCGCTCCAGACACAAACCGTCTCCCTGAACCATACCTCTGAAGGGCTGGACAGGCTGCCTCTGTCCCCACCAAGCCCGGCTCTAACCCAGTTTTCAAAATACTATTTGCCCTTCTCCAGGAAGCCTTCCCAGATTAACCATACCCGATTCCCACTGCTTCTTCAAGAATCCTTTCTTGGTGTACCAGTATATAGTTTTGATGGAATTAACTAAACCACTGGTCATTCAACAAGAAAGTGCTGATTCTCACGTTTGCAGAAAATGACACACTCAGCCCTGAGGAAAAATACCAGAGAAAGTCAAATGTGGGACAAAAGGTATTCCTGAGCCATGCAGAGGACTTTGCAAGACCGAATATGATTTGGGACATATCTAGAGGAGCAATCTAGAGGAGCAGAAGGACTCAGAGAACTTTGGAAGGGGGATTGGTCTGGGCCAGGCAGAGCAGTGGGGAAAGGCCTGCCTGACAGTGGGAACCTTGTGAGCAAATGCAGGACGCAGGAATGTTAGCACGTGCAGGGGAGCGGCCTGCAGGGCAGAGGTGCTGCCAGAGTTCTGAGCAGAGCAGGGCCTGAACGCCGCTCTAGGAATGGAATCCGGCACGCAGGGGAGATGGGAGTCCCTGTGCTCATCTGTACTGCCCCCACCACGCTGGCTGCAGGATTTCACATGCACTCAGCGCTCATTCACAGTGACTATGATTTGTGTCTCTCTGGCCCCCAAATAATTACAATTTCAGAGTCAGCTCCAAAAAAACAGGTAAAAGCACCAACCTTCTTACTTCTTACTTCCCTTTCCTCACCCTCCAGGAGGATGAGCCTACTCTTGAACGCTGGCCCACGGGAGGGGCTGCAGATTGGAGGGCCCCAAGGGCCTCCTGTTGGCAGAACATCAGCTCAGACTGCAAGCAGGACAGGGTGTGTGAGTCCAGGCACCTTCAGAAACTCCCGCGCCCGGCCTCCCTGTGCTCCTGGTGACTATGCAAGCCCTTCTTCAATCAGATTAGATATACTTCCCCTCCCTATCTATCTTCATTCCTCCTTATCCGGGAAATATTCCCAGGCTGTCCCAACCCGCAGTTCCAACTTCACACAGAATACACTCTTCATTACTTAGCGTTACTAACTGCTGCAGGGACGTCTCTTGTCTCCATAATTCGATTGTACATTTCTGTGTGGGTCGAAGGGGCTGCCTTCGATCCCAGCCCCACTCACTCCCCAGTGCCTGGCACAGTGTTCTGCTTAGGAAGAGGACTGGAACAGTACTAACTGAGGATGATGAGGATGGTGACTATCTACCCAACACCTTTTGGATGATCTGCCATTTTCTTTCTTTCTTACTTTTTTTAAAACATTTTTTCAACGTTTATTTATTTTTGAGAGACAGAGATAGAGCACGAGCAGGGGAGGGGCAGAGAGAGAGAAGGAGACACAGAATCCGAAGCAGGCTCCAGGCTCCGAGCTGTCAGCACAGAGCCCAATGCGGGGCTCGAACTCACGAACGGTGAGATCATGGCCTGAGCTGAAGTCGGATGCTTAACCGACTGAGCCACCCAGGCGCCCAGTGATCTGCCATTTTCTAAAGCTGGGGCCGGAGGGCGGGGGGGATGGGATGAGGGCAAGGATAGCCACAGAGTTCTAGTGTCTAGGAAGTTAGCTTCCCTATGAGGAGTGGGCTTAAGGCAACAACTGTCCATTCCAGGCCCAGGTCTTGCATCATACCTGGAGCTAAAGTCCAGGAGAGGGAGCAACCAGGAGAGGGAAGTGGCTGCTTCCCCAGCCACTGGCCCTCACTCCTCCATCTCTCGGAACCTCTGTCTGGGCCTCCACCTCAGCGTGGGAAGGACCACGCTGCTTTTCTCTACCTGTGCAGTCACCATAATGAAGCTGCTGCCTGATGAGACCACAAGGGAAGAGCTGCACCAGATGTAAACTTCATAGTGATTTATAGAGCAGAGCTCTTGGGCTCGCCGGCGCGCAGCTGCCGTTCCAGCCCGCCCCGTCTGCCCGCCCCGTCTGCCAGGCCCCGCTGCTGGTGCTGCTCTTGGGGATTTCATGAAAGCAAAGGTGGGGGACGCACTGGGGGATCAGAGTGATCTGGTCAGAGTCAGCACCAGCTGGGAGAACGGGGTGTCTCAGAGTCCTTCCCTAGGGCAGAAACGGAGCCCACCAAGCTTTGAACAAATCAACTTTCTTATACTTTTCCCATCAGAGCAGGGCAGATTTTCCTGGCCTCTCTCCTCATAAATTCAACACATAGAGATACTGAGAATTGGCTGTTCAAAGGGAGAGTCTGCAGACCGAGTAGGGTCATCCCTGCCCCAGAGAAACAGTGCAAGAAGTATCCTGGGAGACACTCAACCAGCTAGCCCTCAAGACCCAGACGTAAGGCCATTGGTATCTGATGGGTACACTCAACCTGGCTCTTAGCTGCCTGGATGGGCTTAGAGAGAGGCACATCACCCACACTTGTGGGATCTACACTGGGTGGACCAAAGGGCTCTAGATATGCCCTCCTCATTCTCTGTGCCAAACTTGTCCTCCCTCTGAAAAGCCAGCTTGAGCCTCAGCTCCTTGGACTCTTCCCTGGTTAACTGCAGTTGATTGTGAATAGCTCGGCACCCCCTGTCCTACGTGTGGACTTGGGTTCCCTTCCAGGCTGGCCTCTGCCATCGTTCACACTGGCCTGGGCAGGCAATGCCTGAGAACAGGGGCTGTGTGGCAGTCACTAGTGTTGGTCACTAAGTTCTCCTCCTGGGCACTCAGTAGGACTTCTTTGCCCTGCCCTCCTGAGTTGCCATGTGTCTTGCTTTGGCTAATGAAATGTGAGTAGAAGTCACATGGATCGCTTCGCCATGGAAGCTTTAAGAAATAGTGCATGGTTCGCCACCTCCTTTGCCCTGATATGGTACCTACGGGAGCACACCTCCAAACAGAGCCTCTGTCAGCCTGGACCCCTCAGTCACAAGGTAAAGCAGAAACCCAGCAGAGCCGCAGAGTGGGTGTAACCTGAACAAGAGCTAAATCTTGGTTGCTTTAAAGCTACCAAATCCTAGGATTATTTGTTGCTGCAGCATAACGTCGTGCACCCCGATTAATATGCCCTGTTCCTGATTGCCTGTTCCAGGCTTCTCGTACACATGGATGCCCTTGGCAGATGCCGCTGTCTGATTAAGTCTAGAGACATGGCCCAGTCCTTACCCATGATCAGAGAGGTAGATAACCCTACGGGTGGTAGACCTAAGGCCTAGCAGGTAGAGGGAACCACCCCAGAACGTGTAATCAGAAGCAATGGGCAAAAATTGTCTTCCCTGTCAACCCATGTGGGAGCTCAGCTGCCCCCACCCCACCCTGGGACGGAGTGCAAGGACTTCCCCAGGGTGGGCTGAGCCACTGCTCAGTTTCCAGAGTCCCCGCTTCACATCCCGAAGGGCAAAGGCCCGCCTACCTCCAGGGGTGAGGGGGACGGGCACACACCCCACTCAAGCCAGCACTAGGAATCCTCCAGAAGCCCAGGAGGCAAGGCTGTACTCACACTGGTGGCATACTGGATGTCCTTCCAGATGGAGGTTTCCCGGGACAGGTCGGAGGCCTCAAAGAGGTTGTCCAGGATGACCTCTCCGATCATGTCATGGCGGGAGAAACGGTCGAAGTCGAAGACGCTGAGATGCAGCTTGCGGTCTGCCAGCTCCTCGTAGGGCACGGGGAAGTGGAAGTTCTCGTCGAAGGTGGGGTTCAGGGTCTTGCGGTGCACCCGCGTCTGCAGCTTGCGTTTGCGATCAGGCAGGAGGTAGATCTTGACGTAGGGGTCAGAGCTGCCGCAAAAGTCCTTGGCGGGGAGGTCGAAGGCCCTGAGGATGCGCACGATCAGGGTCTCGCTCTCGTAGTCATAGCGCAGGCTGAAGTTGAGTTTCCCGCAGCTCTTGGCAGCCTCGGACTTGGCATCGTCCCCGTCCACCGATTTCTGCTTGTAGAGTTCGGGCTTGATGCGGCCAATGCTGGTGGGCTGCTCCGCCGCGGGGGGCAGCTCGTTGCCGTAGTCCACGCTGGACACGTGCATCTGCCGTGGCAGGTGGCGCTTGAAGGACGTGTGCCTGGCGGAGGGGGCAGAGATGGCGTGGTCAGGGCTCGGGGGCGGGGGGAAAGGCATGCAAGCCGACACCTCCCACGGCCCTGGCTCATCGTACCCTTTGCAGGGGGCGGGGAGGGGCGGGCCTTTTCCTCCTGCTCTGCGACCCTTTCTCTCTCTGCACACACTTTGTGCCGGTGGCGGTGAGCGTCCCAAGTCTTAGCATGTGTGAGGTACTTGGAATGGGGCCTCGTATATCGTAAGCTCGATACACGCTGCCTTTTGCTGTTATTTTCTTTTCTCTTTTTCCTACTTGCTGTTTTCTACGTTTCTTTCCTAGCAGATGTGACCCTGGTTCCCCCCTGACACCACGAGATCCCTTAGGAGAAGGACCATCCTTGCTTGCCCTGGTCCTTCGTCATCATCGCCACCGCTACCACCGCCACTGTAGTTAACATTTATTGGGCTTTGGAGCCGGACTGCACAGATTGGCTCTGTGAGTGTCTAGCCATGTGACCTTGGTCAGGTCGTTTAACTTCTCTTTGCCACAAAATGAGGATAATAAAAGTAGCAATTGCGTAAGATTGCTGTGAGCACGAACTGGATTGATACATACAACAAGTACTTAGAACACAGCCAGGTGTAGAATAAGCCATCTATCGTCAGCTCTCATGATCACACGGATTCTTTCATCGGCCCCACACTGCAACCTTATGCGTCCTTAGCCCTACCGTATAGTCGGGAAAAGTGAGGCTTAAGAAAGGTGGGCAACCTGCCCAAGGTCAGATGATAAACTCTGAAAATGTGACCCCCAGCACTTTCATTCCTGGACTCCCATCTGAAGACCAGGTCTCCTTCCCTTCGGCTGGTCGCCTGGGAGCCTGGGGAGACACTGCAGGGACCTGGGAGCCCAGCAGAGCCCTAGATAAGTACAATGCCTCATACTACATGCACCACTTCTTTTAAAACTGTTTCTGAATGTTGAAGAGGTGTTTGTCATTATGTGGTGGTGGTGGTGGCTTTTTTTTTTTTTTGTTATTGTTCCGTTTTATTCTGTTTTCAGTTAAAGAATGCCGCGTATACAGCTGCTGTCTTGCAGGGGACTCTGTCGAAGGTCACAGAGGAATCCTCATTCTCAAAGTGTTAGGAACCTCTTGTCTCCTCTCCCATGCGCCGCAGACTCTGTGAGGCTTTGCTGGCATATCCCTAGACACACCATGAACTTTTATGCCTCTGGGCCTTTGCATTTTCTCTTCCCTCTGCCCGGCAATCTCGCCTTCGCTCCCAACACCCAGCACCCCCCACCCACACACGTCCCAGTGCACACCGCAGAGCACAGCTCCCTGCCTCAAAGGTTCCCCTTGCCTGCAGCCTTTCCCGGTGCCCACCTCCTAGTCGGTTACCCATCACAGAGCACATCCTCTGCTATAGTCTCCAGCCCAACCATAGGTGTTCTCATTTCCGGTCTCTGCACCCCACAGGCTGGAATCACATCAATGTATTGGATAAGAGAATGTGGAGGCGTGGAGGTTAAGGAAGGGAGACGTCCACCCTCACCTGGTAGACGATGCTGGCTCTGTGGTCTGTCGCTGCAGCCGCGTGTGACGCATGATGTGCTCCTTGACCGACATCTGCACCTCGGCCGGGATATCTGGGGACGTGTGGCTGATCTTCACGGCCGCCTCTAGGAAGCCCAGGCTGTTGGTGTCCTTCAGCTTGTCCGCCATGTTGCCTCCGGAGCTGGGGCTCTGGGGGGCCTCCGGGGGAGGGCTAGCAGAAGCGGGACTGGAGGCCTCCTTGTTCCTCCAGGGCATCCAGCACAGCTTCCAAAAGAGAAAGAGAAAAACTGCCACCAGGGCCACGCCACACACAATAACTACCACTGCGAGGAGGCTGACAGAGGTGCCTGGGCGCGGCATGAGCCGGGGCAGGGAGGGACAGAGACAGACAGAGGCGGCGGAGAAGCAGGAAGGGGCGGTTGGAGAAGGGGGCACACAGAAGGGACAAAGACGGAAGAAGAGAAAAGAATGGTCATGAGAAAGCTGCCAGCCGGGAGAGGCGGTTTTAGGGCTGACGCTCCACAGTCCACTTTGTGTAGTATCTGCAGCCTGGCGCCCACCTCGGTCTGACGCCCCCCAGTATTGCCCCCTCCCCCACCGCCAGCTTGGGGAGCACCTGCGCTGCCTCCCCTACTGCCTATTGGCATGTGCACGGGGAAGGGAAAGTAATTTAAATAGCAGCCTAAGCAAATGTGCAAATTCGTGAAGCGTTCACATTTGGATGCTGTTTGAATTTCTATTAGAGCTGTTACTATGGCCAGACTTATAGCGGAGTCATTTTTGGTATACAGCTCTCTCCCTCAACAGGCTGTGCGGCCTTGGGGACCAGAGGCTCAGCCAACTCAATCTCTTCCCTTCCCCCACCCCCATCGAGCCCAGAGCAGGAGCTCAACAGTCGGGAGCTTGAAGCGAATCAGACGGAGCATAACCTCCTTGAGGCCGGGAGTGGGTCTCCTGTTCCTTCTGTACGCTCAACTGTGCACACAGTAGGCTCAATAAATACTTGGATTAAGTTGGAATTTGATCCACACGGTGTATTTCAAAGCTACATACAAGTGATTCCTGTAACTGTCTTTTCCCATCCCGTAGCTATTTGAGAGCTCTGCTGTAAAACTGGTAATTTGTTTAAGGTGATTTATTTATTTTGAGAGAGAGAGAGAGAGCACGGCAAGCAAGAGAAGGGCAGAGAGAGAGAAGAGAGAGAATCCCAAGCAGGGATTCAGCCCGATGCAGGGCTCGAACTCACGAACTGTGAGATCATGACCTGAGCCGAAGTCGGACGCTTAACCGACGGAGCCACCCAGGCGCCCCTGTACAACTGGTAATTTTGAATGTCGTGGTTGGTTCTGAGGCAAGCGCTCACTGCGTTGCTCCCAGCCAACCCTGCCTCCAGAAGGATGCCCATCATCCCAGGAGAGCTGTGGGCGATGCCTCCCTCTGGAAGCAATGAAGAAGCAGATCTCTTACCCCTCCTTAAGGAATGACCCTTAGAGCCCAAGGTCTCTTCTCACTCTGACTAGAGAGCTCAGAAGGCTCTGAACCAGTGGCACACTTGGCAGGGTGTGCACAGAGGTCATTTGCGAACTTGTGAACAAGCCAGCCGAGGAGTCTTGCATGGCTTGCGTGGCAACTGAATAGTTGAGCAATTCCACCGCCATCATCATCATCACATCAAATTTCTGGAAACTCTGGGGGAGGCCAGCTGGCTTGGTCACTAGACCCGTGCTCCTGGCTGGTGGCAACCGGCATTGCCTTTGGAGGGGCATGACCTTACCTGCACGGCCCCTGCAGGCTGGTGGGTTTGCAGGCTCTGGATTATCCTGGCCCAGTGGCCGAGCAATCTTAGGATCGAAGGTGAGAAATGGCCCTAGAAATACTGGGGCCAGGCTGGGCTCTTGCAGACAAGAGCAGTGGTCCAGAGAAGGGACTTGCCTGGGTTCACAGTTCAGACACACAGCCTGGACCAGGGTGCAGATGCCCACCGCCCAGCCTGGGGCTCTTCACACTGTCCCAGCCTGTCTGTCCCTGATTAAACTGTAGGCCATTGTAACTCTGCGTTCTAATATTTGTCTGACTCGTGGCCTAGCACAGAAATGCACGCGAGAATGAATGAGTGAGCGCAAGAATGAATGGTGCATAAAAGGGCTATAATGATCTCTCAACCAGCATTTACTGAGCAACCTGCATGTGTCAGGTGCTAAGCTAAGATTAGAGTACCGAGATGCCGAGTCCCTCCTGGGGTGGGGGTGGGGGTGGGGCATCCAGAGTACTCTCATGCACACAGGCACCAGGAAAAGCTGTCTCCCATCCAGAGGGACCTGGGAAGGAAGTGAGAACATCAGCTATCCTCTCTGGGGAGCCGGCACTGCCTCCTGACTCCCCACATGCAGGGTACTGGCCTGAACCAACTACTACAGCCACCTACCCCAGGCCCCTGCACAGAGACATCGGGGCCTCTCCCTGGTCAAAGGAGCCGGGGTTAGTCCTCCACACAGAGACTGCCAGGGATCCAGAAGGCTGATTCTAAGTTAGCTTCTAAAGTAAAGGTTTCTAGTGTGTGTGTGTATGCGTGCGTCATGAGGGCACAAGAGAAAAAATACCAGATTGTTCTAATATTTATTTATTTATTATCTTAAAAACAATAAATCACAACTGCAATATACAGGTTGATAGTAATAGAAATGATAGCATTTTATTATTGGATTTAGTTTTGAACATTACTATGTCCAAGGTACAAAGTGCTTTTTATGCATTTGCTCATTGAATAGTCTCCAGTGAAATAGGTGTAATTATTACTTTCATTTTGCAGATGAAGAAAGTGAGGCACAGAGGATTAGACTGCCCAGGGTCACACAGCTAGGAAGCCGTAGAATGGAGCTACAGCCCAGATGTGTAGGCAACATGGGAACAAATATACATTGGAGGCATTAAATGAAATAATTTGTGCTGTTATGAGTTCATTACCTAAATGGTTTGGAGACTGTTTCTTTAGGCCTTTATGGCCCTGGGGTTCACCGGGAAAGCTACCGCAGATCCTACGGGTCCTTATTCTGAGTATCCAGCCATCTCTAGACCCCTTCACACCTGTTCTCAGTTACAGCTGTTCTGGAGGCATTCTCTACAATATGAGTCACCTTAAAACAAAAAAAGGTATTTCTAGGGCTTTGCTTCCCTTTGATCGTACATCTTACTTGCTCTGGTAATAATTAGAATTTTAATGAGAAAGGGGGAGAAATGGGGGAATCCAGAGAGCATAGTGTGCATTTAAATGTTCAGCCTGACAAAAAACTGAATTCATAAATGAAAAGAGAGGTGGGGGAAGGGGGTGGGCCGAGGGAATCAGTTTTTCCTCGGTGTGGTTGGTATTTTGAATACTTGTGCACGTGACCCCCGCTGTAGTTCCCTCGGAGCTGTGATTAGGGCAGGCAGAGGTATGGATTATTGAGAATCAGCACCCAGCACTCAATACCGGTTATGTAAGACCAAGAAGCCCTCCCTCTGCGTGGAGAAGCTCTTTCCAGGATGCCTTGCTGGCAGGACTGACTGCAGGAGAACCGGGTCCTGTTGCTGAGTGGATTCACCCTCACTGGTGATACGAGGTGGTTAGCAAGGCTGGTAAGAGCAGAATTAGGCCAGGGCAGGGAGTGACTGAACAGGATTTAGCCCCTGTAAAATCACTATACATGGCCTTGAGCTCAGCCAGCCGACATATCCTGGTTGAAGGTCCACTGGGGCTGGGAGGCATAGTCTCCCGTATGGTCTAAGGACTGTGCCAAGGCCCAGATCAGCTACGATGTGTGCCTTCCTACCCCAGGCCTGCTGGGGTCAGGCCACCAGGACCTGTTGCTCTGTAGCAAATCGCAGGTGCACAAGTAGCCTTCAAAGCCTTTTTCCTACTCATCTTGTTTGAACCTTGACACTGTGAGGCAGATAGAGTTTTGATGGCAGCACAGCCGTCTTTTGAGTCCTGATCCGGTGTTCTTCATATTTCATAGCACTATCAGGCACTAGCTTCACGACCAGAGAGAGGCAACCCTCCAGTAAGGGAAGAAGCCCTTACTATAGCACTGAAAATTAGAAAGTACTTCCTAAATCTTTGTATTCTTCCTCTCTCCCTCCTTCCTTCTTTATTTCCTCTTTAGCCTGGAGGGAAAGAATCACGGTCCTGGGGTCAGACTGGACTCATTCAGTGTCCATCGCCACCGGCTTTAAACCAAGCCACTTAATCTCTCAGTGAAGCCTCAATTTCCTCCTCTGTCATATGGGTATAATAATAGCATCTACCTCATAGGGTCATTGTGAAGTTTAAAAGAGATCAGGGGCGCCTGGGTGGCTCAGTCAGTTAAGCATCCAACTTCGGCTCAGGTCATGATCTCACGGTTCGTGGGTTCCAGCCCCTCGTCAGGCTCTGTACTGATAGCTCAGAGCCTGGAGCCTGCTTCAGACTCTGTGTCTCCTGCTCTCTCTGCCCCTCCCCCACTCACACTCTGTCTCTCTCTCTCTCTAAAAATAAACATTAAAAAAAAAAGAGAGAGAGATCAAAAGTGCTGAGGACAGTGCCTGGAAAGTAGTAAAAAATATAACAAATATTAGCTGTTCTATTAGAATCACCTAATTCTGCCAAGTCTAGCTTTGAATATACCCTAGTTTGGAAAAGTTCCGTTGGCAGAACTGCATGAGGCATATTCTGCAAGTCACGAACGCTAATAGAGATAGCTTTAACTTTATCCTTACAAACTAGGGACGATCTTACTAGCAGAAACAATATAAATATTTCATATATAGCTAGATCTCAAGACATAACATGTACTATATTAAAGATCTCACATCTCCAAGTCTTTCTGTCAATACCCATTTGCTTGCTATGTGTCCAGTTTCGTTGTTACTGTCCACAGGTGGGAGCTCCAAAGGAGTAGAAAGAAAACCATGGAAGAAAAACCAGCAATTGCAAGAACATGCCATGCTTCTGCAAAGTTTTCTTGGAAATTTGGAAAAGGAAGTCTGGTCCATTACTCAACATTAGGTGTGAAACATCTTTATTCAGGTGTCAGAAGAATCCAGTATTCCATGGGCACCTGGTTTGGGAAATCTGACTGGCCAATTACCCAGCAGCCTCTGGGAGAGCAAGGAGCCGTGGAACTAGGCTTTGGAAACACACCTGGACCTGGCGTGGCACAGGTGCGTGTGGCTTCTAACTGTGGCAGGGAAGCTGACTTCACTGAGGGCTCAGACACTGGGCAGATAGCTTAGGTGAGTGCCAGCACCAGAATGACCACAGAGAGCATTCATCCACATTTCTAACTGTGTGACCCTGAGCAAGTTACTTAACTTTCTCCAAACTTTGGTTTCCTCTTTTATTTGATGGGGATTCTAATTATTCCTACTTTACAGAGTCATTAGGAAGATGAAATAAACTAAGACTTTGAGCATAGTTCCTGGTATATGGTAAATGCTCCCCGAATGTAAACTATTTTATTTCATGTTTTGCTTTTTGTTTTTCCATGCAGAATGAACCCAGAGCTGGGCCTGCGGAGACAGGGAAGGGGGACACCAGACCACAGGGCAAAGCATCTAAGACACCTCAGGCCCCTCTTCTCTCCAGAGAAGTTAAGATCTCCCTGAAGCCTATGAGGGCAGGAACTGCTTGTCACCTTAAGTGAGACTGTCCGGCAGGGGTAATGGCTCATGGCCTCCCTCTCTCCCTGGAAAATGCTGGGTTATTAATTAGCAACCCAGGGCTTGCTTATCTCTCCTCACTGACACTTCTTTCTCCAAAGACAGAGCCCTGGCACCCCCTCCCCTTCTCTCCACCCATAGTGTTAAGATTCATCAGCAGTTCTTATAACTTGCTATTGTTCCCATTTTTCTAATGGGTTTCCATGTCAGGAAAACCCATTTTGTAACAGTAACAGGCAGTTTTGCTAACAGACTGTAATTGAAAAGATAAACTGGGGAGAGGAAGTGAAAAGAAAGGACCCTTTTCTCTGCTTCCTCCAGAGCTGGAGAAAGCTGGCTTCAGAGCTTGGGGTTGCTGAAACCATTTGGTGTAAGGGCTGGCCTGTGCAGAGCAGAGGCTGCCTGGGCTGAGGGGGTCTCATTTAGACATAGAAAGAGACATAGACAAATATAACCCAGAGATCAAACAGCAAGAAATGCAGAGACCCAAGAGACTGGAAAGAATAGTGTCACGTCTGGGAATGGAAAAGACTCTCGGCAGAGCCATTAATATTAATTAATATTAGTAACCATTAATATTATTAATACATTAATATTAATAATTATTTGTTATTTATTTCTACATGGTTAGCACTGTGCCCCTTACATTCTCTCATTTAATCTTTACAGCCTCCCTAAGAAATGAGCATGCACCTCACAAAGATAAAGTAACTCAGTTTAGAGGTATTAACTAACTTATTCAAGGATACATCACATTAAGCAGAAGAACTGGGATTTAAACCTGGGATTTTCTGATGCCAAAGTCCAAGCTTCTGAGCCAGGCCCCTGAAGGGACTGGGGGCTGAGTGGAAAGCTGGGCAGGGAAGCTGTGGGGGAGGGGGGGCAGGCACTTCTTTGTTATAACCAGGAGAGTGTGGGAGGCATTCTCAACTATTTGGCCTGATCCTCTGTACCTCGGTAAAAACCCAGAGACGAGGATTATGAACAACCTCCTCACCCCCCATCTCTTCCTTCTTCCCTGGAAAGTATAGACACTACAGGTTACCCACCAGGCACCAGGCAAATAACCAGTGGCCCCTGGAAACACCTCATCCAGAGATGTAGCAAAGAAATACCTGACAGTGTGTGTGTGTGTGTGTGTGTGTGTGTGTGTGTGTTGCAGGAACAGGAGCTATTCTGTTCTAAGGCTTACAGACGTGGTCCATTAATAATAAACTCTTCCGTGGCTTGTAAATTTATTAGGAGAACCTGGTGTAATTAAAATTCAGGGTTAGGGGAGGGGGGAGCAGAGAACCTGTGCTTCCATTCCTTCTTTCAGAGATCCAGGCTGAACTACCGATGGGGATAATTAGCAGAGTCCAAACAGAGAAGGAATTAACGCTCCTGAAAAAGCTGTGATGAGGAGAGACAATGCTGGGCTAATTATGGCCGCACAAGCTTTATGACTGGGCACCGGCTTCCACCATCATTAGGGGATTCAGAGATAAATCGGAGGCTAATGCGGAGTGCTATAGCTAACAGAGTGTTGGCATTAATTTAGCAATTATTAGTATTATTATTTTGGCAGATGGTAACTGTACCTTTTTGCTTGATTGGTCAGGGCTTGTGGCCCCTCTGAGATGTGTGGAGATCAAGGCTGGGGTGATTGGGGTGGGGACAGACAGAAAGCCAGAAAGAGTCTTTCCCTCTACCTAACCCCCCTCCTGTTTATACCTGCAAGTACTGAGAGGAGAGGTCTGCCTGGGTCCACATGGAGCAAGAAAAACAGATCAACAAAGAGAGAAGGGAAGGATGACACTGTCATATACCTAGAGCGTCCACAGCTGGAAGTCCTGTTCACCTCCGCTTTCAAAGCCCTCTCAGATTAAAGTTCCTAAGTGTGACTCAGTCCTTCAGGGCTCAGAGACCTCTTTTCCTAAGCAGGACCAGCAGGGGTGCTGGCTAGCTCGGGCAGGACTTTCTCGTACCCTGCTTTTTGCACACTCCAGACAGCCTTCCACAGACCCTAAAGAAACCTGGCCAGATACAGATGGCTCAGTCTTAGCCCTAATTTTTTGCAGCCACATTATACCCCCAACTCTGTGGACATGGAGGACAGAGAACATAGTCAGAGGTAGAAGAAAACTTCTAGAACCGTAAATCCAAGCACTCTGCAACTCCTAGATACTTTCCCCTGGTTCTAGAATCTTAAAGCTCAAGACACTCCATAAAATCAGAACATTATCTCAAGGATGTACATTCTAAAGGATTGTACATTGCACCTTTCCTCAAAGAAGGTGAAATCCTCAGAATTTCTTCCTTCCAGCAAGGAGTGAGGGAGTAACTGATTATTTAGTTATAGAAACAGGACTTTCCTGTTTTGATTAAGTGCTATGCATTTAACCTCCCATCTCAAGCAGGAGAAATAATAATATCTGTGCTGCAAAAGGCCAACTTAAAATCCAGGTAGCTGAGTCACATAACATCTCCAGTCATTAGAGAAATGAACAAACATTACATACATCTCATGGCCACACATAACCTAGAGAATAACCATTCCTGGCTGCCAGCCTGGAAGGGGCAGGGCAGCTCAGGATCTCCCATCAGGCCCCTGAATTTTTTGGAATACCTCTGAACCTCTGCTTATTACCTCAAATCCAGAACTCTCCCCACCCACACCCAACACTCTGCAATTTGGCCTGTGGAGCAAACTCATTCATCTCCACAAGGCAAATGGCATGAAGAAGGTAGGGAACTGCCTGTCAGTGTCCACTTGAGGCAGGGGTGGGGGTGTGTATTAAGGAAGAAAGCAGATACTTTGCCTTTAAATTTTTAAAGAAAAATGGAACTTGCTTTTATCTGGGACAGTTTGTGTAGAGGTATTTCCAAGTCATGAAAGCTAAGGAGATCTGATTGAGATTTCCTGTGCAACTCCTAGCACGGACCATATACAGAGGGGGTCCCAGTAAATGACAGCAGAGCCCGAATCTCAATTGTTGACTCTCGGGGTGTTACTAGAGATCCCGTGAGCTAGAGACTTTGAGTGGGAGGATGGCAGGGGAAAACGTACAGAGGTAAAGAGAACTAGGCGTGCTCTAGTCACTTGCATTTTTCACTAAAATACAAATGAAAAGATCCAGCATTTCTCTGACTGTAGAATCTGGACCCAGGCAGTGGCTTTGGGATGCAGGGACTAAGCTAGGAAGTAGGATACCTGGGGGCCTGGTCCTGAGCTGAACAGCATCTCCCCAGACCTTGTGCTCACTTAAACCCCAAGAACTCAAAGCCACTGTCAACCATTTTCTTTTGCTATGACCAAGGGTCTCCTTCTGCCTCCTCCTTTCAGCCCCCTAACTTGGCCCCCCAGGGGCTTCCTGAGGCTTGTGACTCAGCAGCCAAAGTTAAAGTACCCCAGGGCTGACAAGTCAAGCTCGCTTTCTCAAGCAGCCTGCAGGGAAGGCACACTGATTCATCTGGGCCTGCTTGCTCACCTTCCTCAACCTTCTCTCACCCTCAGCCTGGCCACAGGTACCTGTCATTCCAGACTGTGGGGTTTCCCTCTGGAGTCAGAACACCAGAACACCTGCATCAAAATGTTTCACACACATACACCCTCCCCACAACGCACACTGCCCCCTGCCCTCTGTGGTATTTCTGCTCTGGATGGACAGGAGAGGGGGGCAGCCTCCACGCCAGGTGGAACTCGACAGGTGTGTTCTCACCTTGAATGATCCCCTTTAGAGTTTGAGGGGTCAGAACCAACATAGAGGGCCCCACTGGAAATGAATTATTGCAGGAAAGGAGGAAGGGACCTGGATAGGCAAGCAGGAAGAGACTCCCTAACTTGGGGAAAATTGTGTATCTGGGGGGTATGGGGAGTTGGGTGGTGTAGATGATGGCACCAGAGAACCAAAATCTAATACTTGCTGGGCCTAGTCTATTCGGAGGTTCTTAAAGACGGAGAATTACCTCTCCAACATCCATCCCTGTACCACCCTCTGAAAGTTCTTCTTTATGTCTAACCTCAGTCCCTTCTGCTGCAGTAATCAACCCATTGATCAAACACTGCCAAGGCCAGAGAGAGCGCTTGCGCGAGAGCAGCGCCCCCTACAACCCCCACAGGGCTGAGATGCGCCCAAGGCTGGGCACAACCCCCTCACACACACAATCCTCCCCTGGGCCACTACCCTCCATCTACTCCTTCTCTCCCTCAGCGGCCCTGTTGCTAACCTAGGACCTACCAAGAGCTCTGACCTTTAACCTCAACTGAAAACAGGGCCCTGAAAGCTGTAGCCTCGGGGAGCTTACCCCACCTGTACCTGCTCCAGGAACCGCCGTTCCAGTCCCCGGCTTCTGGTCCCTTGAGACTCGCCTGGAGACGAAATTCCCGCCTCCCGCGGCCCCTTCCTCCCTTTCCCGCGCTGTTGGTGCGGAACCGCAGGGGCGACCCTCGCTTACCCCTAGGCCCAGCGCCACCGGGGTCAGAGTCCGGGGGACAAGGAGGGGTGGTGTCTGCGGAGCCAAAGGAATCCCGGCGCCACGGTCCCTGCAGGATCTCCCCACCCCCACTCTGCATCCTCTCGAGACTTCGCACTGCCCCCCAGCCCCTCCCCTCCGGAGGGAGGACGACCGGGTGCTCCCTGCCGCCCAGGACCCTCCAGGCGTCGGCATCCGGACAAAGAAGCCCGGCTGCGGCGGGCGAGCGCGGCCGCACGGCGCTGGTGCGGCAAGTAAATACCCGGGCCGGCCGGCCGCCTATCCTCCCGCGGCTCCCGCCGCCAGGGCGCGACACGCCATTGCCGCTGTCGCGACTCCCAAGAGACCCCGCAGCCGCGCGCGTCGGGCCCGGGCCCCGCGGGGCTCGAGCTCCCGACTCACCGGCTCCGGCGAGCTCGCCTCGGCTCGGGCTCCCGCCTGGGCTCGGCGGCCGCCGGGGGCTGCGTCCAGCGCAGGGTCCGCGCCGTTCGGGCAGGAGGCGCCCGTTTGGCAAAGTCGGCGGGAGGCACCGGCTCGGTCGCGCACCGGCCCCGAGTCCGAGTGAGTCAGAGAGAGACCGAGGGAGCGAGTTATAGGGGCGAGGGTGGGGGAGGATGCCGAGACACCCTCCCCCACCCCGCCCCCCGTCCCCCCCCCCCCCCCAGCGGAGACGCAGAAAGCCACTCGCAGCCGGAGAGACGTCCGGACACAAAGACCTCGTGCGGCTCGCAGACCTAAGTTTCTCCCTGAGACCAGGGGGCTCGGACGGGTTCCCCGAGAGAACAGACAAACGGACGCGCGGACCGACAGACGGACCTTGGGACCCTGAC
Source organism: Lynx rufus (assembly GCF_022079265.1). Lineage (NCBI taxonomy): Eukaryota > Metazoa > Chordata > Mammalia > Carnivora > Felidae > Lynx > Lynx rufus. Next base: position 124,923,035 of record NW_025814834.1, on the reverse strand, counting down.
AACCCAAGAGACGAGTTGCTACTTCCTGGTCTCCTACTCGCTCCACAGACCCCTTCCCTGGCATATAGCCCGAGGGTGAGCGGAGAGACGCCAGGGAAACTGAGGCCCCCGAGGGGCACGGCGCCCGAGGAGCGCGGCTTTGCGCTGGAGTCCTGTAGAGACACACGGGAGGGAGCTCAGGGATCCTCTGCCTCCCAGGTCCCCTTCACGTCTCTCCGCTTGCCCTGTGGGCGGTGGAACGGGGCACAGGCTGAGGCTCATTCCGAATCCAGGATCCTGAGCTGGAGTTCTCTGTCTAGGTTAAGGGGCTCCCAGTGCCGGGGCTCTGGGGGCAGAGGATGGTCAGGGCGAGAACCCAGGAAGAGAGGGGGGCTCGGGGTTCCCGTTACCTGTGTCGGCCGCGCTCGGACTCCTCTCTGGGGGCTGTAGCTCGAAGCTCCGACAAGTCTCCACGTCCAGCCCGAGAGGGGGCGGCCGGGCCCGGCACAGAGAAGCCAGGACCGCGAGCGCCGCCTGGCACCGAGGCCCCCCGGTCCCCCACACCCCGCTCATGCCCGGGACACCCCGGCTCTCCAAGCAGCCGCCTGAACCCGTGCTGCCGCTGGACTGGGGCGGGGCAAGGCGGCCCCAAGAAGACCCTCCCCGCAGCGGCCCCCTGCGGCTCCGTTCAGCTTTTAATCATTTCCCCGCAGGGTCTCCGCCCCTCACGTGGTATCCCGCGGCAGCTGGCAAGTCTGGCGCCTCACGGCCGCCCCCTCCACACCCGGGGACAGGTCTGAGTCCCCGCGGGTTCGAGGCAGGGGAGCCCGGTTGTCCAGCACCCTGGAGGGTGGAACCTGGGATCTGACCCCACACGTACTGCCTGGTGTGACCTTGGGCCTCTCTGAGCCTCAATTTCCCACTCTGTAAAAGGGGTATAATGATAACGCGTGCAGCACAGGCTGCCTGGGAATATAAAGATAGTGTTTGCGAAAACACTGGGTAAATTGCCACATGCCACACAAGTGGCAACGAAATAGATAAACCCATTAACAGAAAGATGGGTGACCTGGCTGGGGGCGGGAGAACCTCGGTCAAGGTTCCTGACGGGAGAAGTTAGTCAGATTGGTCCCAGGTCCTCAGCTTTGGAGGCAGAAGACCCCAAGACTGCGGGGCTATTCGAACTGCAGAAAGACTTTCTGAGCCGCAATCCTGCGGTCCACGGTACCCGCACGTTGCTATGGCAACGGGAGGCAGCGGCCGTCTCTCTCCATGGCAACGGGAGGGGAAAGTTTCTGGCAAATAGGAATGGGGGGCATTTCAAGAGAGCGCTCTGTTCCCGCCAGACCCACCTCCCCGCAGCTGTGGAACACCACCGGAGATAATGTATCTTACTATGAAACATAACAAGGGCCAGAAAGACGGAAAACAAAACGGGAGGGTTGAGGCTAGACTTAAGGCAGACTTCCCTTCCAGGAACTATGGCGTGAGGTCCAGGAGCAGGTTGGCTGAGGGGTTCCGAGGCACCGCACTCAGCCGTGGCGATCTATGGGCCGCCACCGGGTGCGGCCCTGCGGGGGCCCTGTCACGAAAATCTTGCGTCCTCGGCGTGTCGGTGGATGGGCCCGTTCCTGTGTGCGGCTCACCCGAAGCTCCTGCTTCCCCGGAGCTGGGAAGGAAACTTTAGCTGGAACCTCCGGAAGCCGAGGGCCTGGTGTGTACCGGGTGGCGGACGGGGGAGGAGGGTCTTTCCTCCTAATTAGCACGCTAATTGGAAGTGGCTAGGGCGGTGACTCACGTTCCAGAGGGAGGAGATTCGGAGCCCCAGCTCCTGGCGGTCTCCACATGCGCCATCTGCGCCAGCCGTGCTAGCGGGCCCTTGGACTTGAGAGTCCCCGGCAGCTACAGAGCGCCAAGCAGAGGCCTGCGAGGACGTAGGCTGGACCAGGCGGTTTTTGCTTTGGAAAAGCGCTCCTTGGCTCTGTCCACGGTGCTGAAGACCCAGTTGCTGCAATCGTAGCGTGGGCACAGCGTTAGGGAGGTGGGGAGGGATGGACAATTGTGGCGGCTTCAGACCTTTCACCCTGATCTCAGGAGCCTACGATAGGAGAGGGCTAGAAACTGAGGCCAGGGGGACTGAGCAGGCTTGATCCCGGAGACACTATGCAATCCAGGCCGCCTTCCTGAAGGAGGTGCTCGGTTGCTGTTCCAAGAACAGGTGAGGCTGTGGAGTCCCCATTTGCTTCCCAGTGGTTCTGGAACCCACCTGAGGAGCCCAGAAGCCCTGTCATCTTCCTCTCCACCTCCCAATGCAGAGCTTAGTTCCTGGGAGGCCCCTTGTTACATGATCACTAGCAGTTTCCGAGGCAGCAGTTTTGTGTTTGTGTAAAATACAAATGGAGAAGAACTGCTCTCTACCCATGTTTATGGCAACTCTGCCACTCCGCGGGCGATTTCTCCCTCCCCCTCCTGAGTTCTTGGGGAAATTCACAGAACAAAGCGCCTTGTTTTGCCTTTGCAGAGAATGAAAAAGCACAGGACCTTCCAAGGGCCCAGGCCTGTGATGCAGGGAAATCAATATTTTGCTTTACAACGAGTGGGGGAATTTACATCTAAACTGAAGGCAAAGGAGCCTGTTTGGAGCAGAGCAGGTGGCAGGAGCCGAGAATTAGCAGATAATTTCTCATTGTTCCCGGATTCAGCCTCCACACTAGGCAAATGGTTCTGCATCCTCTCTGGCACCCCAGCAGCAGCTCTGGACCTGGCATTTCTCAACAGAACAGGGAGGAGTTTCTGCTCTGACAGAGCTGGGGGAAGGGGCTGGGGCTCCCAGGTCAGTCAATAACTATTGAATTTGCAGTGCGTGAATCTGTGTGTACAAAAGAGACAGAAATGAGACAGACAGAGAGAAACAGAGACACAGAGACAAGAGAAAGAGAGGCAGAGGTTGAGACATATAGAAACAAATATAGGAGATACAGGGAGAGATATAGAGAACAGAGAAAGAGGGACGGAGGGACAGATATGCTTATGAGGGCATACTCATTCAGAAAGAGAGATAAAAGAAAAACATAATTTTTTCTTATATTAAGAAAAACCCCTGCCTTAGTTGTCTTCTTCATGCTCTCTCTCTCTTTGCCCCTAACAAGTTAATGCTGATACCTGTGGTCACATAACCAGCCACAAACCAACCAACCAACCAAACAAACAAACAAACAAAAAACATGTAAAGATGGGAACTTTTCCTCTCTAAAACCCCTTTCCCTGACAAGCCCACTCCCACAGGCAAAGACCAAATTCAGACTCCCAGGGTGCCACTCAGACGTAAAGAGGGAAGGAGGTAGAAAGAAGTAGAATTGTTGCCCCTCAATTCTGTCTTTCAGAGAAAGACCACCTGAGTTTCGATTTAGGGGTGGGTGGAAAGAAGGAGGGGCAGAGACAGCATGGCATAGTGGCAAACAAGGGCACTGGGTTGGGCACTGGGAGGCTGGTTCCAGAACTGGTGCACTAAACCAGCCACAGGGCAGTCACGTCCCTTCTCAGGGTGTCAGTTTCATTATTTGTCAGATGATGAAGCTAGATGAGGAGCTCTCGGAGGCTCCTTCCAGCAACAACATTCTAGGATTTTACATGAAGGGAAAGGAGGAAGCTGAGTGGGGAAAGGAAAGAGGGGCAGAAGAGCAGTTTTTCTGGCTCTAAAGAAGACGGTGTCCAGACTCACTTTGGGCTTCCCCTCCCCCCAGTGCTCTCATCTCATCTGCAACTGTGGCCGGAGCATTCTGAGTCTGCCGCACACACCTCCCCGACTGCTCAGAAGCAGGAAGGGGGACTGGAGGAGGGATGGAAAGCAGAATGGGAGGAGGTTTGAGGCAGAAACTAGCAGCCTTCCACTCTTATGCCCTCCTCTCCTCAGAAATAGCCAAAGTACACATGCCCTGCCCCCACCCCAAGTCTCTCAGGCAGTGGTGTGACTGCCTTTGGACAGGTCCCCACGCTGCTCTGAGCAGTAAAAGCCTGCTGAGTTGTGCTACAAATAAAATATATTAAAACAAAATAACAATTTTTAAAAAAAAAGAAAAATTAAACCTCGGTAGGAAATTGCTAATGCCGTAGGCGAGAAGAATGGGCTCCTTTGACATGAGCCGATGTGTCACATTGTCTTTCCATCTCAATGCAATTTCTAAATAGGGAGCCCTTTCCCCATCCCCTCCTCCTCTCCAAGCCCCCAGCAGAGATGTAAAGGGAGCAGCCTGACGTTCATAGCCCATTGTCTGACGTCCAGGGAGAGACTGAGAGAGATAAATACAAATGTACTCACTGCTTTGTCAAGTGGATTGGAGCCAAGAGGGCTCTGACCCAGCCATGAGGGGCCCGTCTCCTCTCCCCACCTCCCCCATCTCCTGCCTAGCCAGGCATGTGGACACTCTGAGCAAGGGTTCTGAATTTACTCTAAGAAAACAGATTATCACTTGAACCCGTTCTACTGCTGGTGGAGAATTAAGTTGATGCCCTATATTGGGGACTGGGAACACTTTACACTACAATTTAAAACAAACAGTGCTATGGAATCCCTATGGGGTTTCTGTCAGGACAGCTTTATCAGTATTTCCAGCAGATGTCACCCCCTGCCCCCATCCTTCACACCAACATAGCCAATTCTAGCCGAAGCGGGGTGCCTTCTGCAAACCATGCCATTCCAAGCCATCAGAAGAATTTTCAGGAATTTCTGAAAAAGACGCAGAAGACATTGCAAAGCCCTGCACATGTGCCCAGGTATTTTTGAGAGTCCAGTCTTGCTTTTCTAAGAAAGGTCTGTGGCAATTCAAACCTCCTGAGCCAAGCAGGGGTACATTTGCCTCTTTCTTATTCCTTCCCCATCTCAGAGGTCTCATCTCTGTTCCATGCTCTCTGTTCAAGCATACTGTTCCTGATTAGACTTGGGAAGACTGGACAGGACTAATTGCATCCAGCAGGCTGGGCCTGGGGGAAGCAGAGGCAAGTTCAAGGTCAGAAGGCAACATCATCCCTTAAAGTTTTAGAGCTGTACCTAAGTAACCATGGTGTGCCTAAGGCTTTCCCTGTACTACTTGAGACATGAGAATAATTGGAAGAGAAGAGCCAGAAGGGAAGCCAGGTGTGCTCCTCTTCAGACTGACCTTGTGTAGAAGAAAGAGCACAGGCTTTGGAGTCAGAGACCTGTGTTCAAATCCCGGCTCTATCACTGACCAAGTGTCACACCTTAGGTGCTGTACTGTAGCAATCCAAACCTCAACTTCCTCATCTGTAAAATGGGACATATAAGGCCTGCTTTATACTTCACAAGGGTTATATGAGTTAAGTTAAACACCTAATATACTGTGACTGATTCATGGCAGGTGTCAAAACAAATGACAGTTCTTGTCCTCTCCCTCTCTCTGTCTCTCAGGTCACAGAAGGACATCCATGAGGCACACCGTCCAGAGGTTAACCCATATTCTTCCCTTGAACAAGTCCCTGAACACTGCCAAAAAGGAATTGATTCATTTAGTCTTATAACAATCCCGAGAGGCAGAATGGGTGGATGCTCAAAGTCCATTTGGCATGTGGGGAAATTAAGTGACTGGTCCCTGGTCACACACGCAAGGAGGCAGCAGAGAGATAGAATCCAGGCCTTCTGATTCCTGGTTAGTACCACTGCTTTGTACTGGGGAGGGTAGGCATAATTTTTTCTTCTTCTACAAAAAAAAAAAAAAAAAAAAAAGGTTATAGTACTTTTAAATTGACTTTATAATAAATAAAAAGTATTTGGAAATAAATTACAAACAGTGAAAAATTTACTCTTGTGTTTCTCTGCAAAGCTCTTGGCCCTCTGACCTGAGCCACCCCAGCTGCACGTGGGGCCCCATGGCTGCTCTGGAGGGCAGATCACATCACTGATAAAACACAGGGCTGGGACCAGGCGGCTTCATGGCTTGGGACATGTTTGGCTGCTTCCCTCTTGACAGCTGCTCAGAAGGCAGCTCAGGGAGCCTCTGCTGTGTCTGGATTGTGTTCCATGGTCAGAGTCCAGCTTCCAGGAAACAGCCAAGCCAAGATTCTTATAAGACCAGGACCCCAAAGACTAGAATTCTCCCCAAGGAGCCTGGAGAGGGTTTGCCGTCTCAGGGCTCTGGCTGCTGCACTAATGAAAAGAAACCAGATAAAATGCCCAAGCGAATTAAAACAACAATTCCAATAGGGCTCTGTCAGGACTAGGAAGTCTTAATCCTTGATTTCAGTAGTGGGCAAGCAGGAAGAATCAACAGAACATATATTCGGGTCAGTGGCCTGCAGCCCTCAGTGGAATTGAGGGGCTGAAGCCTCTAGAGAGAATAAATTTGTTCCCCCAATTTTAGCCTCTGTCTGTCCTATACAACAAAAATCCTTTTCCATCCTGGCCACCAAGATATAATTATCTCCATCTCTGCTGTTTATGAGAGGTACGGTAAGTGGTTTGAATGAGTCAGCCCCCCAACCTTTATTAATACTCCCATACGTTTGTAAGACGTGTTATGCTTTACACAGCACTCTCATATTTGCTATCTCACTTCATACAATAACCCTGAGAACTGGATATTCTTCTCCTAACTTGAGTGGTGAGGCCTCAGAGAGGCTACAAATAACTCTCTTGGGGTTATAGCTAGCAAGCGGCAGAGCCAGAATTTGAGCCTGTCATTTTCACATCATTCATTCATGGAGCATTTACTGGTCCTGTGCAGACCTGGGTCCACACCAGGCACCTGAGACACAGCCCTGTGTGATTTCCCTCCCGCACTGGCCTTCAAGTCATGCGCTGTGCAGAGCCCTCAATACACAGGCCTGTCCTGGGGGAGTGCACATAATCAGCCGTGGAGAGAGGCCACGCGTGGAATTGGTCTCAAATGAGTTCTCTGACCTCTTTGCTGCAGTGGCCCACACCTACATCGACTGTGAAATTCTCTTCTGTGACATGAGTCTCCATGGATTTCCCTCCCTTCCTGATTCTTTCACTCTCTCCCCTGCCCCCTCCCCACCTTTCCATTTTCTTGTAGGTTCAGCTCTCGTCCCTTCTTTCTTCTGTCTCTTCATATACTCCCTGAGTGATCTTAGCCACTCCGAGGGCTTCAAACACTAAATAATGCCAATACTAAGAGTAGCACCGCTAAACATTTACTGAGCACACACTCTGTTCCAGGACCTCCCTGCTTGCTTCATAGGGACTATATCATTTACTTCTCGCAACGACTCTGATTACTATCTGCAGTCTACAGGTACCAAGTGACAGGGCTGAATGTGAACCCAGGCGGTCCAGAGCCCAGACCCTCAGCACTCCAGATTCTGTCTCTCTGTGGTTCTACACATGCATTTCTAAATTCTCATTCAATCGCCTTTACCCCAGACCTCCTAAATCCCCTGTGTCCAAGACAGAATTCATATTTTCCCTCACGAACCTGCTCTTCCTCCTTAAAAGAAGACAAAACTAAACCAAACTAAACTAAAAAAAATCTCAGATCCCTCCTTGACTCTTCCCTCTCCCTTATCCCCCTTATCAGTGTGGCACTGAATCCTCCTGTTTTTATCTCTAAAATGTTTGAACCCCTGACCTCCCCACCCATGTCACTGCCCTATATGTCATCCTCTCATTTAAAATCCTTCGTAGACTTCTGGGGCCTTCAGGGTGAGGTTGACTTTCTTGAGCATGGCATTCAAGGCCCTTCCAGACCTGGCCTCTGTCCACCTATCTGGCCTCCTCTCCACACACTCCTTGTGTCCTCAGGCTGCCTGTGCTGTGCTCACAGAGTGATAACTCCCATCTCTTACCCTCACATCCCACCCAAACTTTCATGTTCCTGCAATTCCTCTTGTCTTCCACCCGTGCTCTCTCTAGATTCTGGAACTTTGCAATTGCTGTGCCCTGAACACCTTTCCTCTTTTCCTCACTCCACTGGTTCTTATAGGACACTATAAAGCCTACAGGTTAAGAGTGTGGGCTTTGGAGTCAGGTTGTCTGGGTTCAAATCTGAGATCTGCCATGTAGTAGCTGAGTGACAGTGGACAAGTTATTAAACCTCTCTGTGCCTTAGTTTTCTTGTCCATAAATGAGATGATAATAGAAATACCACTCTCATCAGCTTCCTCAGAGGTTTAAATGAGTTGACTACACAAAGCACTCAGAAAACTCCTGTCCTAACCTTCAATGCTGTCTTAGATGTCCCTCTTCTTATTAGCTCATTGCATGCAATGCTTACCTTTGTCATAGAGTTTTGCAACAGCACACTGTTGACTGTTACTAGACTGGGCTCTGTATTTTATTCATCTTTATGTCCTCAGTGCTTCATATCTAACGCACCTTCAGTGAGTGTCCACCGCTTTGAAGAGAGGTGAATGTGTGAACATAACATAGTACAAAGTATCGGAATCTGAACACTAGAGGAATGGGAGTTGAGTTAAATGGGTCAAGTCAGAGAAGGCTTCCTGGGGGAGTAGAGTTTTGAGATTTTAGGCAGGTGAGACTGGAAGGAATTGAAGAACACAGGAACAGCCTGTGATAAGACTTGGGGACAAAAAAAATCTGCAGTTTTCAAAAAGGGGAGTGAGCAGATTTTCTTGGAGCACAGACGAGGGCCAGGGTGAGAGAGAGGAGCCTTGCCCTCAGGCATCCCCACATTCACCGCTTCAGTCTCAGCGGATTTCTGTGGTGAGCTCAGTTGTTCAAGGCAGTTGGAAGGCAGGCAGAGGAAGATGCCGCCCCTGCCCTCCAAGAGATTCTGCTGACACCAGCAGCAGCTGCGAGGGAGCAGCTCCAGTGCCCCTGTGAACACACCAGAGTTTGGGCCACGAAAAGTTTCTTTATGAGAAGAAACTGCTCGTTTTTCTCAAGTGTTAAGTCATTGCTGTGGAGGAAGTGTGTGTGTCTGCTGGGGCAGCTGACTGTTTTCCAGGATAAATTTCTGATAATAACACGAAGTCATTACTGTGCAATTAGCACTGCTAATGGGGAATGCGGAGTTCCCTTCCCACTCTCTCCCTCCCTTCTTGCCTCTCTCTGCTCAGCCTCACCCTTGCACTCACATTCTTCTCTGACCTCTCCCTCCCAGCGTCCCACTGGCTGTGGGAGAAAAGGGCCCAGGGTGGCTCTGTCAGAGACTGGGTTTTGACTCCCAGGCCTCCCAAACTATCAGGGTGCCTAGGGAGCTGGGGGAGGGGAAGAGAACAAAGGCACAAGGATGAAGGGGAGGGAGAGCTTGGCCTGGGAGAACATCAATAAGATTAAAGAGGGAGGCACCCAGTAGCCCTTGGGGCAACTGGCCCTTTGGGATAAGGAACTGTGGTCTGCCATCACAGGGACCCTATCTAATGCCCTGGTGATAGGGGGATTTGATTTGTCCCAGCTATGGAGAGATCGCCCACTGCCAAGGCCAGGTAATGGGATTGTGGGTGGGTGATGCTGTATTTGTTTAGGCTGCTGGTAGGAATCGCAGCTAAGCTTAATGGAAACATATTTTGTTTCATTCTGAATAATTATCCCCCCCCCCACACACACCCATACACACACACACATGCGCACACACAGTGTGCACATGTACAAATTCAGGCGTTAGAGATACATGCATAGACCACATCCAGACTCACACCCCCAGGGGGATTTTTTAGGCATACTCCTGGAATCACTTGACAGATTCTCTGACACTCTCTCCCTCTGGGAGGCCACTGAGATTTTAGAAACTCACAGCAATCTCTGTCGGGTGGAGAGAGCCAGTCTTGAAACTACTGAAAAAATCATAGAGGGAACACCCAGAGTCCATTGAGGGGAGGCCAACCACACCACCCAGGGAAAGAAGGTGGGCAGAACAGGGAAGAAGGAGGAAAACGGTGAAGCCTACGGCTTAAGGAGGAGGAGGGACAGGAGGTTGCTGGAGTGAAGGGGCCTGGATGCAGAGGAGACTTCCAGATAGAGCGGATACGGGGGTGACAGCCAGGCCACAGCTCCACAGCTCTGGGGAAGCCCCAGAGAGAGCAAAGAGTTCCTCCAGCCCTAGCAGGAGGTGGATTGGATGGCCTGGTTCATCTCATAGCCAATTCTTTATGATTCTTGTGCATGCAAATTGGTGGTGGGGGGGGGAGGCAGTTGTTTTTAACTTGATCAATTCCCCCTTGCCAGGAAGGGAAGGAATAACTATGAAGTGTCTAAAGGCAAACGGAAGCGGACCACAAAGAGGGAGAGGGGCCTGTCCACAAACTGGAATACCTAAAAACGGCCACGTGGTCGGAACATCTGTTTTTAAGGTCTCCCAGCACTGACATCTTCCCATAGGGCTCGGTCACCTGCACCAGGGCCACAGGGCGACCCTCCAGGGAAGCCTCAGTGTCCCTTCTCTGATCATCCTGGCACTGACGCTAAGCGCCTCTAGAGGAGAAGTTCGGGACAGGTGGGGCCTGATTGGCCCCATGCCCCTGGGAATCCTCTCTCTTGAACCAAGGGCCTCATTTCTTGGTCTCAGTTTCACCCGAGAGCGGCTGCTGCCACCTCCACGGTCTACTTCCAGGGGAGTCGGCGCACCCCTTAATGCTCCCACCCAAGCGAAGACAAAACCCCCTCTTCTTTGGTTCTCCTCAGTGTGCAATGGCAGACCAGCAGTTTTAAAAAGAACCTCAGGCACTACCCAGGAAGAAATTACAGATCATATGAATAAGTTGGGGATAGTCGGATTCCCAAAGCACAGCCTCTGGTTGGAGAGTCACCAGGTGCCCGGGAAGGCTGAGCCAGAAGGGCAGGGCCGTCGCTGGGTTGCCAGAGGTCACCAGCTAAATAGCGGGGATGAGGAAGTCCGGGCATTCACCATAAGCTCTGCGGAGGCAGCCAAGTTGGCCACCTGTGCAAAACCAGAGAGACCAAAGCCAGAGGCCACTGGGCCCAGAGGCCAGCGCTGAGGTCCCAGCTGCAGACCCAGAATTTCTGAGGCCAGCAGGGATGGCGTCAACACAAGGCAGGCCAGGCCCCAGGCAACCAAAATTTATACCCGTCTCAAACTGGCCCTCAGGGTTGTTGGCTTGCTGTGCGGTTGAGTGGCTTGAGCGAGAGTAAAGAATTTAGGGTAGAGCAGAAAGCTTCCTTTCTTTTCTAGTTCTGCCAGTCTTCAGATGAGTAGTCGAGCCACACTAACCTCTGTGATAAAAGCGTGAAATAAGACCATAGTGAACTGTCGCCCAGGGAGTTGGATGACCCACCGTTTCAGCCCAAGACAACGGACGGTGGGTGAGGCCCAGCGGAAGTGAAGGGTATGGGCCTTAGAGTTCTGTCAGAGATAGATATTCATCCTGGGAGGCTGATTAATTCAATATATATAACACCACCATCCCCTAGCTTCCTTTTTTTTTTTTTCTTTTTTTTTTATATCTGTAAAAGGGGATAATTTGACCCACTGTTAGAGGTGTCAGGAGGTTTCAAAGTGGTAATACCTGAAAAAGACCTAGCACACAGTGACAAATAAATGGTGGCTGTATGATTGTTATTTAGACATGGTAAGTGATTACTGAGTGGCCTCGAATACAAGGGGATGGCCTTGATAAAGACCCCTATTACAGGCCTCCAAGTGAGCAACTACGTAGGAGCACTCATGTCCCCACATCCAAAATTGTCCTCAGCTCCAGCAGGAGGGATCTGCCCAGGTAACATAGGCAGATGTCTTTGCTGGCCTGGAAAACTTCAGATGGCCCCTTTTCTGTCTGCGCCAAGGTGGGCACCTAGTGGAGGAGGGGGCCGCTGGTTAAATAGAGCCATTTACACATAAATTATGCATCAGTGACCTTTCCTAGCTTAATTAGTCCTACTGCTGGGTGGTCTGGCTCTGGCACTAGGCCCTGGGGGGCAAATTCTGCTCACAGTCAGCAAAGCCCAGGGCCTGGAGCTTCTGCTTTTATCCACCCGGGTTTGTGTGGCCATTTCCACAGCAGGAAAATTCTCTCAGTGTGATGAAGGTCATGCCCTAGACCAGGGGCTGGACCCCTTTGGGCTCTCTTAATCCCTTTGACCTTTGCAGAATCACCTTATCCTTCTTCTAAGCTTGATATCCTTGCCGTTTCATTTGAGGAGTTTCGAACCCAAGGATTATTAATAAAGCTGTCATACTAACAGATCTGCGGGCTCTTAAACGGGTAGCTAGAAAGAAATACATTCAGACAAAAAGTGCGCAGGACGTTCTATGAAGGGGTGACCCTCTGGAGCCTCCAAAGGATTCTGTTAGCTTGCAGCCTTGAGAGAGGAGAAGAGGTTGACCCTTTTTTTAATAGAAAATTTCAAGCATGTACGAGAGTAGAGACAGTAAAATGAAATGCCACGTATCCGTCACCTAGCTTCAAATATTATTAACATTCTCCCAACCTTGTTTCGTCTCTTCCTCTTCCTTTTACTTTCCTAAAGTGTTTTGAGGCAAATTCCATTTTACTTGTCAATTCTGCTGCATGCACCTCTGATAAAAAACTTTAAATATGTATATAAAGATTTATCACCCCAAGAAAGCTCACAAAACAATAATCCCCTAGTCTTACCCAGTCCGTATTCAAATTACTCAGTTGTATGAAAGGCATCTCTTTACATTTGGCTTGTCTTGGTTAGGATCCAGAGTGGTTTGGTTTTTAATACTAGCTTCTGGCTTTCTCCATTCAAAGTTGGTGACCCAATGGAATGACCTAGCAAGCAGCCAGACACGGGCAGTATCAGTGTAAGGTGGAGATGGGGACATGGAGAAAAACCTACTTTCCAAAGACAAAGCCTGAACCCCAGAAAATCGTTTTAAGCTTGGGCTTTTGGGGGAACGTGCCGTGGAGCCTTGAGAATAGAGGGAAGGCTTTGGCACAGTATTATATCGATCCCCCGGGATAGGCCTCCTGTGACCACTCCAAAACTGGGTTTGGGTCTTGGCCAGAGCCTTTGTGCTGCCCCCGTCTCAGGAGTTAGGGCTGTCTCTTCCATTCATGGATTTAAGGAGAGGTTATTGGGCATCTGCTCTGAGCTGATTGCTGACAGAACACGCAAGGAACAGACACGGGCTGGTTGCCACAAGACAACGTCCTAAGCCCCTTGTCAAGCGTGTGCAAATTGTTACAGAAGCCAGAGGAGCCACCGAGTCTTCTGGGAAGCAGGCAAGGCTTCCAGAAGAGGCCACATTTTCAACTGATTCTGGAGGTGTTGGGGCTTCTGAGGAGGCCAGTGCATCAAATCTGCAGATTTTAAGCCAGAAACAGACACGGAAATCAGAACCTGCTTTATTACAAGTAAAGCCAAATTGGGGTAAACAGCTCAGATCCAAGGCCCAAAGGGGCTTCCTGCTCCTCATCCTGAGTGATTTCAAATTGAATACAACGGGGGCGCCTGGGTGGCTCAGTCGGTTAAGTGTCTGACTTTGGCTCAGGTCATGATCTCTTGGGTTTGTGAGTTCGAGCCCCGTGTCGGGCTCTGTGCCGACAGCTCGGAGCCTGCTTCAGATTCTGTGTCTCGCTCTCACTCTGCTCGTCCCCCGCTCATACTCTCTGTCTCTCTCTCGAAAATGAATAAACATTAAAAGAATTTTTTTAAATAAACTGAATGCAATGAAGAAGCACAGAGGATGCAGACCACTGAATGCAACACTGAAAAAATAGACACCTTGTACAATGTTATCGTGAACAGGTCAGAGCTCCATTAGAGGGGACCCTGGACAGTGAGGTTGAGAAGTTTGCTTTAGACAGTGTGGGCCAGCAGAAGCTGTGGATGGGCTCAGGGTGCCTCACACAAGAGAAAGGAAGGCTTCCTGTTGGTCTGTGGCCTTCATGTCCTTGCTCAAGGTGTTACCCTGGCCCGGGAGCCCTGCCCAGATCCTTTCAACCCTACTGTATACCACACACACTCTTCTTCAACAATCTCTTCAGTCGCTTCTGTTCTCCACGTCAATCTCTGCAGACGCGCCCACCCACACCACACGCAAAGAGCCCCCAGGACTCCACATAGGCCCTTTCACCTTACCCAAAGCCTGTTGCCAATGCTCATGTGGACTTCTGGATGGGGTCCCTGCCTCGGGTTTCCTTTGTATCCTTACTATGCTTAGCACAGGTGCCTACTCTTGGTTTGGAAGGAGGCTGTTTCATTCATTCATTCATTCATTCAACTAACGATCAAACCACCAACTAAGCCCAGGAGACACAATAGGGAGCAAAAACAACTCTCCACCTTATGAAGCTTATAACCCACTGGAGGAGATGGATTATGAGCAAATAAACAAGTCTATAATATCATGTCAGGTGGTAAGAAGTGTCAAGAAGGAAAATTAAGGGAGGGAGAGAAGACGGAGAATAATAGGTGATGCTTTTATTGGTATAGGGCATTCGGAAAAACTTTCCTGAGGAGATGATATTTGACCAGAGTAAAGTGAGGCTGTAAGACATTTGAACACTCAGGGGAAGTAAACTCCAGACAGAGAGAAGAGCCAGTGCAAAGGCCGTGAGGTGAGGATGTGCTTAAAATGCTCAAGGGAGCCTCAGGAAGGTCAATGTGGCTGGAAACAAGTGAAAGAAGGGAGGGGGATGGCAGGCAAAACCGGGGATGCTGTAGGCTGTACAATATGCAATATGGTAGGCACTAACCACATGTGGCAATGTGGATTCAAATGGAATAAAATTTAAAATTCAATCCCTCAGTTGCATTGGCTGCATGTCAAGGGCTCAATAGCCATGTGTGGCTTGTGGCTACCATATTGAATAATATACATGCAGAATATCTCCACTGTGGCAGAAAGCACTGTTGGGCAGAGGGGACGTGAAGCCTCTCATAGACACCCTTAAGGGCTTGGGATTTTACTCTAAGAGTGTTGAGAAGCCTTGGAATTTGGGGGCAAGTGTTCATGATTTGATTTATATTTTAATGGCTCATCCTGGCTATGTGGAGAATGCATTGGAAGGGCCAATGGTGGAAGTAGAGAGACCTGTTAGAAAAGTGCCATAATAATCCAATGGACCAGGATGGTATTGGTGGATGTGGTGACATTTAGTTGGATTTTGGACCTATTTTAAAGACAGAATCAAAAGAATTTGCTGATCAATTAGATGTAGGGTGTGTGAGAGAGAGGAGTCAAAGATGACTCTTAGGTGGTTGATCTGAGGAACTGGATAAATTGTGGTATCATTTATGGAGCTGGAGATTCCTGGGAAAGAGAGATTTAGGTGGGGGAGAGGGTGGTACAGAAATCGTGTAATCAGTTTGCACATGCCCAGTGTGAGATACCCACTAGACAGTCATGTGGAGATAAAAAGAAGCCGTTGAATATTCAAGTTTGGAGTACAGCAGAGAGCTTAGGGCTGGAGATAAACATCTGAGAGATCAGCTCTAAAGCTGTGAGGCTGGATGAGGTCATCCAAGGAGAGAGTGCAGTAGAGAGCAGAGGTCCAAACACCGAGTGCGGTGACCTGCACCATTAAGATGCTGGGCAGAGGATCCCCACAAAGGTAACTGGGAAGGAGGAGCCAGTGACGTGGGAGAACAAGAGAGGGTGGTGCCCTGGGAGCCAAGTGGAAAAATGGTTTTAAGAAGGATCAGCTGTGCCAAATGCAGCTAAGAGATCTAATAAATGAGAACTGAGCCTGGGTCACTGGATTTGGCAACATGGAGGTCACTGGTGTTAGGGATGGAATGTTTGTGTCCCCCCCAAAATTCATAGGTTGATATGCTAACCCCCATTTTGATATTGGGCCTTTGAGAAGTGATTAGGTTAAGATGAGATCATGGCAGTAAGGCCTCTATGATAGGATTAGTGCCCGTGTAAGAACAGCGAATGAGAGTACTCTGTCTGCCATGCGAGGACGCAGAGAGTGTCTGTCTACAAGCCAGGGCAATTGGCCAGCACCTTTGGACTTTGCAGTCTCTAGAACTATGAGAAATTAATGTCTGTAGTGTAAGCCACCCAGTCCACGACATTTTGTTATAGCAGCCTGAGCTAAGACATCTGGGGACCTTGACCATGGCTCTGTGGGAAGGCTGGGACAAAAACATGATTGGAGAGCTTGCAAGAGAGAACAGTAGGTGAGCGTGTGGAGCTAACAAGTGTGGTGAAGTTTTCAAGGAGTTTTGCTAGAAAGGGGCACAGAGAAGTGAGGCAGTTGCTGGCGAAAGTTGTGGTGTCAAGGGATCCCTTTATTTTTAAGATGACAGATTTTACGGCAGTCTGTGCTGATGAGGGTGATCCAGGAGGGGAAAGTGATGATGCAGGAGAAAAAGGTACAGTGCCCTTGAGGACGGAATGGGGAGGAGATCCAGTGCGAAGGTGGAAGGTTTGGCCTTCAACGGAGGCATGGACACATCCTTGTGTGGGTTTCATGTGCAGGCAGGCAGGCGGACATGCCAATGGGAGTTCCTATTTTCTCAGTGAAAGGGCTCGTGAGGTTAGCAGCCAAGAGTGAGGGGATCATGGGTACGGAGGGGTTTGAGGAGAGAGGAGAATGTACGAAATAATCCTCTTGGAGAGTAAGAGTGAATTAACTAGGGGAATGTGGAGCACTCGCTGCCCGCCAGCACCGAGGGCTCACTGGAGGTTTGTGGTCATGAATTTAAAATGAGACAAATCAATCTGGGTATGTATTTTTTCCAGCCATGATTGCAGGTGAGGAGCCGGCAAAGAGTTGGATCTAATCAGGATTGGAATTTTGCCAGGCAACTACCAAGAGTGAGACAGGGGCGAGATAGCTTATTATAATGAGGCAAAGCAGCAAGTCTGCAGGTGGATGTGGGAGTCTGAACTGGGTAAGGAGGGAGGCAGGCACAAGCCGGGGAAAGAGGGTGAGGGGTGAGTGGGTCAGTGGTTTAGAGGTCCTGATTCTGTACACAATGACATAGGTAAAGATGAACGGATGGGCATGGATGGCTAAGGAGGAGGCGGGTAAGCTTAGGGGCAATGAGCAAGTCAAGGAACTGAAACATCAGAGATGTTTTCTATGGCTGTGGAAGTCACCAAGAATTCTGACAGATAGAAAGAGGAACAGTAAATCAGGTGACGAAGTAGTCTGTGAATGGAGAAGTCTTTAGGAGAACATCAGATAATTGCAAAAAAAAGGGAGGAGGCTGGGTTGGTACAGTTTGACAGCCTATGCTTCAAAGCAGCCGAGAAACTCTATACGGAGGAAGGCGATTATGTCTCAGTTGAGGAAGACAGATAATATGCAAGCAAATAAGTAAGCATACGAGATCACGAGATGTGTCATGACAACAATGGAAAGGGAGATAGCATGGATAGAATCTGGCTGTGGGAGTGGGGGAGGGGCCGTTTTAGTTCCAGCGGTCCAAGCAAGCTGGCCACAGGATTGGACATCCCAGGCAGAGGGAGAGGAAGCCCAAAGACAAGTTCAGAAGCATGGTATGCTTAAAGCAAGATCAGTAAAGATCAGATTCCTCCAGACAGGGGATTGCACGCTGAGTCTGAAAGAGGAACTTAGCTGAGCAAAGCCCTGAAGAAACAAGGATCTAAACAGGAATCGTTTGTCCACAATGCCCAAGGATGTATTAGAACTGAAAATAACATTCTAGATGAAACTCTGTGTGGCTCAGAAAAGTTACAGTATTCCCAATGCTGCTTTTTGTAAAGTTGCACGATTTTTTTTTTTTTGCCCTTAACGAAATTCTTCTCCTTTTGTCTAAAATCGAAGAACATTTTTATTCTGTTTGCATTGTTGGCCGAACATTGCGTCGTTGGTTTTCTCTCTCACTTGTTCTCATTTTTTATTTTATTGTTATTCAGTGCAAAACAAAAAGCTGTGATCAGGAAAAGGCAATAGAGGGATGGCTGGAAGAAGCTTGTCGAAATAACCTCTTGGTTAGTAGCTTTGCTTCTGCTCATCCCTAAGACTTTCATGTGCATAAAGAGGCCAGAAATTCATCACAAATGGCAGAAAATTGCATTCCATTAATTTCAGAGCCTTTGGCTCCGACAGTTCAATCTTCAAGAGCGGTTGCTTCTAGGATGTTCAAGAAAACAGAGTACATCAGAAAAAAAGCGATTTTGCTTATCTGTTTCACATTTTAGAAGCATATATTTCAGCATATTATTCAGAGAGATTTTGCTCAGAATCTCACCCATTTATTTAGAATCAGCTTGCCTGCACACCCCTCTGACTTCAGCTTGGAGACGAAAAGCTTACACACCGTGGGTGAAGCTGCTGAAAGAGAGTCTCTTACAGGAACCAAATGAAGAAAAGTGAAATTTTGCCTTTCAAGATGAATGGACTTACTGGGAAGGAGACACTGAAAAGAGAAAACTCAGAGCCTTAGGATATTGCTCCACTGTAGCCCCACTATTTTTTCATTCAGCCTTTGCTTGAATTTCTCTAGTGACGAGGAACTCACTACCTTAGAAGAAAAGACCAGTCCGTTTCCAAGCAGTTTTAACTGGGAGAAAGATCTTCCTCCATAAGAGCAGAAAAGGCCTCCCTGTCACATTCACCTTGTTATCCCAGTTCTGGTCTCCAGAATCTCTTGCACACCCCAATTCTCGTATCACGAGGCAACTTCCCTATCTCCTTGACTTCAACATCTCTGAGTGCTTCTCTTTGGGATTGCTGCTATCCAAGGTCTCTTCCACTGCTCATTGCCTTCTAAAATCCAAAATGGCAAAACTCCAAGACTCAAATTCAGGCATGGATTTGCATGCGCTAGGCAGGGCCTAGCAATGACTGTCTGCCTCTCCGTATCCCCAGCAGACGGCAGGGGCTATCCTGCAAAACCAGAACTCATTCCCATCCCTCCTCCTCCGCTAGGGCCAAGGCCAAACATTACACAAGCCTATGAATTTCTTCTGCTTTTTTGAGGCCATGAGTCATTTTGAAAAGCTGATAAAAAGCTGTGGTGGGCTCTCTCTCCAGAAAAATGAACATGCACATAAAATATTGCCTTCAGTTTCATCAAACATACCCAACCCACACTGAGTCCCGTGCTTGAACTGAACCCCCTACCACGGGGTGCATGGAGTAGACTCCAGGCTAAAGAGCCCTGCTGTAAACAAAGCCTACATAGCGATAGGCCCTCCAAGGGATTTCAATAGCGTTTTCAGTTGAGGGCTTGAAATGAGTCATCCCATCTACATATTCTTTCAATCAAATATGCATGTACATGTTGTGTGTCACACATCAGGGGGATGATACAGTCTCCATTCTCTCGGATCTCACAGCTCAGTGGGCAGAGAGCAACAATTACATGTACACAATTATTCTAGCGTGGTGATAGCACCATAATAGACCATGGCATGCACAGAGGTGAGGCACCTAACCTGGCCTTCGAGTTTCTGGTAAGACTTCTCCGAAGAAACTGCAAAGCCCTTTAAAACTTTCATATTTAGGGGCGCCTGGGTGGCGCAGTCGGTTAAGCGTCCGACTTCAGCCAGGTCACGATCTCGCGGTCCGTGAGTTCGAGCCCCGCGTCGGGCTCTGGGCTGATGGCTCGGAGCCTGGAGCCTGTTTCCGATTCTGTGTCTCCCTCTCTCCCTGACCCTCCCCCGTTCATGCTGTCTCTCTCTGTCCCAAAAATAAATAAACGTTGAAAAAAAATTAAAAAAAAAAAAAACTTTCATATTTAGAGGGGCGCCTGGATGGCTCAGTCGGTTAATCGTCTGATTTCAGCTCAAGTCATGATCTCATGATTTGTGGGTTCGAGCCCCGCATGGGGCTCTGTGCTGACAGCTCAGAGCCTGGAACCTGCATTGAATTCCGTGTCTCCCTCTCTCTCTGCCCCTCCCCTGCTCACGCTCGGTCTCTCTGTCTCAAAAATAAATAAACATTAAAAAAAAACTTTCATGTTCAGCTAATTTATTAAAATCCCAGCTTTGATATGAATTCAATAGGCCAAACTAGCTACAGCTTCAGGACAGCACAACCTTCCAGAGCAGACTCCCTTGTTTATCTGCTTTCGGGGCTGCCGCCCCCCACCCCCAGCCTCACAGCAAATACTCCAAGAACGACTTCTTGCCTAGAATGCTGTCTCCTCCCTGGGGCACGCGGTGGTGACTTCCCCCAGCTACTGCTCCTTCCAAACATCACCCGCTCCCAGGAAGAGAAACTTGGGACAGGACTCCAGTTGCTGATGAAGACAGGATGCAGGCTGGGAGCCCACTACAGATGAGTAATTACATCCTAGTTCAACATCATCTTTTGTTTCCCACTCATTTGCTCAGTATTGCATGTGAATGAAGTTTGCCTCATGCAAGACTCAGCTCTGACATAGTCCTCCAGAGTCGCCCCAAAGTGTCTCTCCTAGGGGGCTTATTATACCACTGGGAGCTCTTTTTAAAAATCGGGACGTATATATAACCTTTGTAGGTGGAAAACATTCCTTATAACTCTGGATTCTCTTCAGGCAGATGATCTGCCCTGGGTGTCGTTTGTTTGTTTGGTTTTTGGTTTTTGGTTTTTCTGAATGACCCTTGCTTCCAGATCTTCCTGGGCATGATCCTCCTCACTGACTAAATCCATTCTTCAAGGTGATAAAGTCCAAATTTGTTTTGTCTTCGCGCCCACTGCAGCCAGGAGGAGAGATCTCCTTAACTCTGTTCTTGGCACAAGGCTGGGAGGGAATCTTGTCACTTTCCAGAACAGAAGAGGGTTGGACAAATTTTCAAGGTGATTTCTTCATGATTTGGCTTTATCATCTGTTCATAAACTGGACAATTCCTCCAAATATTAGACATCTTCATAGTCAAATGCCATGCAAAGCCCAGACAGGATTTTTCTGGGCTAAACAGGCTTATGAGGGCAGCTGCTTCTAACATAGGGCATCACACGCTGTCTGTATTTGGCAATGATCATGACCCCAGATGAGCAGGAGACACACAACTCGTGAAGAAAAAATACTCAGGGCTGTCATGGGTCCTGTTTGCCAGGTGGCACTTCTGGGTCTCCTTGTATTTGGGCCCATATGGTTGGCTTAGGCCAATGAATTGTAAACAAACAGAAAAAACCCCATGTGCCACTTTCAGACCAGAGCATTTAATTGCTGGTGTGAGCACCCCCAGGGCATTCAAGCTGGTGGAAGCTCCATCAGCAAGGGTCCCTGGGTACTTGCAGTAAGCAGACCGCTCTCCCTAAGTGTGTGTGTGAATTATATACAAGTCCCACCATAATAACTAATACTCATGGTCCCAAGGGGGACATGCATCCATCATAAAAATGGAGGTAAACCCACATTTCAAAAAGTGTTTCTGATCATTTCTCTTTTATTCCCCCCAATGTCTTGTCAGGTCTGATTAGACCATCACTGTTTTTATTGCATAATCTGGCAGATGCAGAACTCGCACGAAGAGGAGAAATGTCAGTTCTGCCTTTTTTATTGCTTACTGAGGCTTATATTATTGGTGTTAACTTCAAACCACGGGAATCCTTTTAAACCATTCGTCTATTTTATGAAGGCTATTTTAGTTAAAACGAGAAGACATAATCTCTGACTCAATAAAAACTAAAAATAATGGGTAAACAACAAAAGTGCATTGACAAGCGAGGGTACCACTCCCTTTGGGTGTGGGACCCCTACTTTTGCTTCTGGGTCTCTCTGGACTATACACGTTCAGAACCGTCCATGTGGGCCAGGAGGAGTTCTGACATCAGTCCATGTAGTGAATATTGCTAAGTGTAATTTCTTATTTAAAAAAATTTTAAGTACAGATACTGCATTTTATCGATTCAAAAACATGCATTTTTGTCACATTGTAATATCTCTGGAGTTAGGATGCATCTTACAATTAATAGCATGTCATAGTTTAATTGGTAGTTTTTACAAGTTTTCCCTAATGTACATAAAATAATGATCAGTGGCATCATCATTAGGTAAGGTGTGTGAATAGAAATTCTAGAATCATCTTCTCTCTACCAGTGGATTGCTTTGTGATCACTTTCAGACACCACTGCTCTAGAATCTGGCTACGCATATGCTTTTTGGACGAGCATTCCAGCCATCACCCAGGAATTTGTTAGAAAAGCAGACTTTTCTTTTCTGGCCTCGCCTAGAACTCCTAAATCAGATCTGCATTTTAACAGGATCCTCAGGTGATCTGTGTGCATTTCAAGGTCTAAGAAGCCTTGCTCTAGAGGCACTGAAATTTGGGTCTTGTCCAGTGGGAATTTATATTGTGTTTGATAAGAGCAGACGTACTTCAAAGGTTAAGTGTCTTACCTATCTGTTCATGTCTACTCTTTTAGACTCAACTCTGGGGCACCTCGTCAGTGGTATGCTGGTAAATGTTTAACAACAGATTCTCTGGAGAAGGGAAAAACATGGCTAATTTGTAGCATTCGTTGTTTTCCGTGGTGTAAATATTCCTCCCATGGCTAATTTCAAGCCACTGATAGTTGTTTTGGGTGGTATTCCTGGCCATTTGACAATCAGCTCTCTAGAACCAGTACAGATCTTTGCAGTGCTTTCCCCCAGAAAATCGTTCCAGACCATGTCTCCTCTCCCGTTTCCAAGCCTGGGTAAGAACCGCCCCACCTGTTCATTATCCCCTTCAAGGCAGAACCACATTGTACGACTTAATCTTATTTCGTTCTGTGTGGTGGGCAGAATAATGGTCCCCTCAAAGATGTCCATGTTCTAATCCCCAGGATTCATAAATATGTTATGCTACCTTACTAATCAGCTGACCTTCAGATGGGAAGATTATCCTGGATTATCTGGGTGAGTTGAGTATAATCACAAGGGTCCTTACAAATCAAAGAGAGGGGCAGCAAGCCAGAGTGATGCAATGTGAGAAAGATCAAAGTCATGGAAGGGGCCACAAGCCATGAAATGTGGCAGCTTCTAGAAACTGGAAAAGGCAAGAAAAAAGGTTTTTACTTGAAGTCTCCAGAAAGGAACGCAGCCCCACCTATACCCTGATTTTAGTGAGATTGATACAGTGAGACTTATTTTGAATTTCTGACCTCCAGAACTGTGAGATACTAAATTTGGGTTGTTTTAGATACTTAAATTTATGCCAATTTGTTATGGCAGCCATAAAAAACTAATACAGTCTGCCTCTCTCTATAGGTCAATGGTTCTCAACCTTGGCTATACACTGGATTCACTGAGACTATTTAAAAATTATAGATACGAGGGGCACCTGGGTGGCTCAGTCGGTTAAGCGTCCGACTTCGGCTCAGGTCATGATCTCATAGTCTGTGAGTTCGAGCCTCACGTCGGGCTCTGTGCTGACAGCTCAAAGCCTGGAGCCTGCTTCAGATTCTGTGTCTCCCTCTCTCTCTCTCTCTGCCCCTCCCCTACTCATGCTCTGTCTCTATCTTTCTCTCTCAAAAATAAATAAACGTAAAAAATTAAAAAAACTATAGATGCTTGATCTCATCATGGCTCATGCATTAAGATTTTTAGAAGCATCCAGAAGGCATGAAGGAGCACTGTGTTCCTGATTCCATCATCTGAGAACTGGTTAGAAATGCAAACCTTCAGGCCCTAACTCAGATTTACCGAATCAGATCTATTTTAACAAGCTCCCCGAGTGCCCTGTGAGAATACTGCATTTGAGGGACACTACTTTAGCTCATGAGCCCTTGGAGGACGGAAGCCGAGTCTCCTCGCCTGGCATCCCAACCATCCAGCACAGTGCCTCGCGCAGAGCAGGCACTACATAAATAGTAAGTGAATGAATAACTGAGTTCTGAACAAACAGAAAGCTTCAACGTTAGAGCCATAGAAAGATCTAAGATGATGCCTTTTTTTTTGTTTTTCAGGAGATGACCTTTTTTTCTCTTAACTGAAGTCTCATGTGGAACTTGAGTATATAAAACAGACAAAGTGGCACCAATAGCTTTCCCTGGCTCAGCCTCTCCCCTGGCCTCTGGGGTCTCTCTCTCCATGGGTAGCACCCTGGAGCTCAGAGAAAAGAGGAAACTTGCTAGAAGAGAGGATGGGGAGGGTCTAGGTAGGATGCTGGGTATGGAAGGCCCAGGGCAAGAGCAGGCAAGGAGGTGGTGTCACCCACAACAAGTATCACTTCTCAGGGGCAGTTGTACATATAAAAGGCAGTGCGAGTTCATTGGAGTCTAAAGTGTCAAGCTTAACGGACAAACATCCAGACAGGACACAGACCAGGCAAGAGGGAACAGGCAGGCTTGTTTCCGTTCATGCGCCAGACTATTCCAGATTCAAAGCCCAGGAAAAGAGTTTGATTGGCCTAACTTGGGGTCCACGCCCTCGCTGGCTGGGGGAAGACAGATCACCTCCATTCACAACCCTGTCAACATTTTACCCAGCAAGAAATAAAGAATTTCCCAGAGGAAATCCAAATGCTGATAGAAATGAGCAGTCAAAACCAGCGTATGTCAATTATGGGCAGGTAGCACTATCTCCGTTTTTGGATAAGAAAGATTCAGGTTGGTTAGAAAACTTGCCCCTTGACTGCAGAGATAATAAGTGCCGGCCGTGGGGTTTGAACCCAGGGAGGTACCTTGCAGAAGCTGGTACTGTCTCTGTGGGACAGCATGTGGTCCAGCAAGAGTCTAGTGCCTGGGACTGAGGTGCGTGGGAAGGGTAAGACCAGCATCGGGGCCAAGGATGGGGGTGACTAAGGGGTGGCTTGGTCCTGTGCCAGGACATGGTCCTGGCTAAGCCTACATACATCAGGTGCCCGAGTGAGGGCAGCAGAGAGGAGCCAGACAAGGCAGCATAAGGTAGGCGGACGATCCTTAGCACCGGGCAATGCTGCTGATCCTAGGGGCTGCTGTCTTTGACCCTCATTTAAGTGCCTGTATTAGATTCCCAGGGCTCCCATAACAAAGTATCACAGACTGGGCCACTTGAAAACCAGAAATTTATTGTCTTACAGTTCTGGAGGCTGAAGTCCAAAATTAAGGTGTCTGTACAGTTGGTTCCTTCTATGGGCTGTGAGGAAAGGACCTGTCCCAGGGTTCTCCTCTCAGCTTCCAGACGGCCGTCTTCTCCCTGAATCTCCACATTGTCTCCCCCTATCAGTGTTTCCATGTCCAAACTTCCCCTCTTTATAAGGACATTTTGGATTAGGGCTTACCCTAATCACTTCATTTTAACTTGGTTACCTCTACAAAGACCTTATTTTCAAATGAAGTCACATTCCTGGGTACTGGGGGGTAGGATCTCAACATAAAAATTGGTGGAAGGATGGCGGGACACAATTCAACTCATAACAGCTCCTTTCTTGGATCCAGGAGAAAATTCCTGGTTGTTGGGTGCTCCACCTCGATTTGAGATAGGACTCTACACAGGGCATGGTATCCTAGAAGGGTCTAGAACATCAATTATGCCCAGCAGTGAATTCTAGCCCCTCAGAACTCACAGGCTGGTGAAGGGCAAAGATCTATAAATGGACCATTCAACAAGGCATTTGCAGATGTGTAAATGCAGTTTAGCAAAGTGCTTAGTGATGCGGAGAACAAAGCAAAAGAAATATAGAAAAAATTAAATTCCCTCTGCAGCCCATTGACAAGTACTTAAGACAGGCAGGGTGACCTTCCTCCAGGAATTCAACTGCCTTGATGTTAACACTTTGTTAGAGACAAAAGGCAACTTTGGCTTGACATTAGCCTGACCTCCAGGATCCCGTAAGTCTTCTCTAATATATAAAAATCCCTTTGGAAACTTCCTTTATCACCCCCCACCCCCCACCCCCCAGGATATATGTTAGCAATCATCCTCCAAGCATATGGTCCCCTGATATACATCTGAAGGGTCTCATGACTAAGGGTTTACTAGGCAGTAATAGATGACCTTATCCTAACAACAGCTAGCCCTTAAGGTCCTGGAAACCTTGCCCCCAAATTCCTTAGAGACTTTCACTATCCCTGACCCCCTCCCTACTTGAAAGTATATATAATCAGTGACTCCTCACAATGCCAGGTCCTGTCCCCATGTTTTAATAAAACCACCTTTTTTTGCACTGAAGATGGCTCAAGAATTTTTTCTTTACCATTCGCTCCTAGACCCCAACACCTTATATCAGTTAGAAGCCCAGAATCTGCAACCACACTGCATCTGAGTTCTGGCCTTGCCACTTACACGCTGTGTGACCTTGAGCAAGTTGCCCAGTCTCTCGATGCCTTTGTTTTCTCATCTATAATATAGGCACAATAACAGTAACTACCTTATTCGTTATTATGAGGATTCAATGAGTAGGTATTCCTAAAGTGCTAGCGAGCACTGTGTGTGTTTGTTAAATAAAACTATCAAAAGTGATCCCAGAGTGCCAAGGACACACAGAGGAGAGACACCCACTCAGAAGCTGAAGGGACAGTCAAGGCTTCCTAGAGTCGTGTGGTTGTAATTGAATGGAAGCTGCTGAGGAGGACAAAACGCCAGGGTTCTCCAGGGGCATATGTGGTATGTCGTTAGAGGGGGTGTGGGGATGATGGGGCAGGGGGTTTGATTCCTCTGGATCATGTCTTCTACTCTTCCTTCGGTCACGGAGAGAAGGCTAGCCTGGCTGAGCCACAGTCATCCCTGCAAGGGAAAATGTCACCAGGAAAGGGGAAGCCCGATCTGAGCCAGGTGTAAAGCCTTCTAAATGCCCCCAAGTGGGATGGACCTCTCTCCTGTGCACGCACAGGTCGGTTGCAAGGTTTTACTGTAAGTCCAGTTACCTATGGATAGCAAGGGCCTGTCTGAGAGTTGCCTCTGCCTCTGAGCTTGTCTGCATCCAAGGGATTTTTAAGAACAAACAAGCTAAAACAGATTAGAAATCCACCCCTTCTTTAACCCTATCCCAACCTCACCTCCCACCACCAATCTTATCTTTAATCATCTCAGACTGTCTGCAGTCACATGGTCCTTTCTGGGTAAAGTGCAGTTAAAAAAATGATCCTGTCCCCAAGGCCCCCACCCCGAGGGTATGGATAATTAAAGGTAACCAGATTCCTACAAATTGTATCTTCAGCCACCTTTGATGTGAGCCTGGCCAGCACTAATGAGCGCCTTTGCCTTTGCCGGACGAGTGGGGAGAAGGTCACCGGCAGGGGAGTCAGGCACCGTCTGCAAAATAGGGGGAGAAGGGGCAAAGGCTCTTTCAAAGCCTTTCTCTGGGGTCTGCAACCAGAAACCGAAGCTGGCGCTCACCCAGGACCCGGTCACACCCGAATCCTGGGCACCTCGGCGGCTGTCATATCCTCTGTTCACAAGTGTGCTCTGAAGGGTATCGATCTGGCATCGAGATCTCTCATTATTTCCATTTTGAGGCTTGTTTAGAATTTGTTTGTGGTGCAGGAAGTGGGCCGACCAGGCTCCTGGCCCCTACTGGGGTGACACCCTGAGGAGGTGACACTCTGAGAAAGCTCTCCCGCCCTGGAGCTTGTCCTCCTGAGATGTTTCATGTACTCCAGGCCTTAATGAGGCTGGTGTGCAGTGAATAAGAAAATTAGTTCCTTGCCGGGTGTCATTATCGGTGAAAGGTTGCCTATTGATACATTGAAACTGCACCCAAGCAGCCCACTGAGTGCTCAGATCTGGAGGTAACCACAGTCTAGAGTAAGATCAAGGGGGTTGTGTGGGAATAAGACAGCCCGCTGGGATCCCCAAGCATGCTGCTTCTGTGTTTTGTCCTTCCCGTCCATCCTAGAAGGGGGCAGGCAGTGTATAAGAGCAGGGTGGAATTGGGTACAAAGAATCCAAAAAAAAAAAAAAAAAAAAAATCCCCTGGGCTTAGCATTCCATCTCTCCTTTGGCGGAAGCTTCTCAAGAGCCAGGGGCGTGACTTTTATTTATTACAAAGCTAGTCCCCTGCTGGACGCCCAGCCCTGCGTCTGTCTGTTCTCTCTCAAGTGGATTCAGGGCTGGGGCACAAGCTTCTGCAATGGAGGAGGGGGGAGAGAGGAAGGGGATCCCAGCTCTGGCCACAGTCCCCAAAGGCCTAAGAGGCAAGGTGGGAGGCAGTAAAGATGACAGTGACAGGGACTAACGCTGTCACTTCCATTTAGTGAGCCCTTTCTCGGGGGTAGGCACTGTGTTAAGCAACGCCCCCTTGGGAATGCAGTTCTCTTTCTTCTTCTTTTTTAATTTTTTTAATGTTTATTTTTGAGAGAGAGACGTAAGTGGGAGAGGGGCAGAGAGAGAAGGAGACACAGACTCCAAATCATGCTCCAGGCTCTGAGCTGTCAGCACAGAGCCCGATGTGGGGCTCAAACCCATAGACCTGAGCCTGATCATGACCTGATCAGAAGTCGGACACTTAACTGACTGAGCCACTCAGGTGCCCCCGGGAATGCAGTTCTTTTGGAATCCCAACCCTGAGGGTCCTTTGTCCTGAGAGTGGGGAAGAGGAACAAGCCAGGGGCCACACCCAGGTGCCCAGCTGCAGGCTGGGGGGAGCTGTGGACCCCTGCACTTTCATTTTGCTCCAACTCACAGACATTAGGATGTTTTCATTTAATCTTCACAACACCCCTCAGGGGTAGGAACTATTATTCCCAATTTACACATGAAGAAACTGAAACCCAGCGAAGTCAAGGGGGTTGATGAACAGCTAGTGAGCCGTGCAGCTTGGAATCAAACCTCATTCTGCCTGTCTTGTCTCCAAAGCTGTGTGCTCATCTCTTTCCCTCAGATATCCATTTAGGGGAGGCCAGAACACAGAGGTCTGGTGCCTGGGGTGCAGAAAAATGCAGACTCCAGGGCCTGCCTCTTCCCTGAGGGTTGGCTGCAGCTCAGTAACTTTCTCTGCTGGTCAAGGAAGCTAATCATTATGCAAGTACGTGAGAGCACTGCTATTGTATCCGTTCTATTCAAAGCTTCAAGTATTATTAGTAGCAAATTACTTGCAACACCCTTCACAACCGATTGTAACATATGCCTCAGTGGCTCTCAAAGGATGTGGCGTTTCAGAAGCAGATTCCTGGCCCCCAGCCCAAGGGTTCTGATCTCCTCATCTTCCCCCTCTGGGTGGCTCTCAGAAACCTGCATTGTAGGCAGATTTCCCGGGTGAGTCTGAGGCCATTTTGTCCACAGGCCCCACTCTGAGGAACCCCGCCTAGGTTATGCGGGTCTTCTCTCTCAAGTGGTGGGCTCAGGAAGGAAGGGTACTAAGACCGGGTCCAGAGTCCTGGGTTCTAACCTCAGCCAGCTGCTCCCTAGCTGTGTGGCCTCAGGCTGGTGTTTCTAGCCTCAGTTTCCTCCCAGGGCACTGGACAAGATGATCACTGGGGCTCTCTCCAGCTTCAAGAGTGGGCTTCTGAGGCAGGCCCCAGCCCAGCCCCCCAGGAGTGGAGCTATGGCTTTCTTAAAGGAAGAGAAGGAAGAAGAGGCTGGAGAAGCAGATGAAGGGGAGGAGGGTCAGAGGGCAGATGTGGGCCTGCCATCCAGTGAGCAAGGCCCCGTGTATGAACAGGGCTGCACCAAACGTGTCAGAGCAGTGATTCACCAGAACTGGATTCCTGGAGGCTCAGTGCAGCCCAGCCCAAGGGAGATCTGACTCACGGGGGACAGCCCTTCTGCAGAGTTCAGGTAAGAGGATTCTAGACCACACAGGCCCTGGGAAGAGATTCTATGCAGGGGAAGCACTTAGGTGGGAGTCAGAAGCCCTGGGTTTTGCTTGTCCTTACTCTGGCATGAACTCCGTCCTTTCCTGAGTTCCTTTACATCTTTGGGTTTCGGGTCCAGTGACATCATAAAATAAGGCTCTGGTATTAGACTGATACTCAAGGCCCGTCTACGATTTGATGATTGTGAGGCCACGATTCCCACCCTGCAGAACCCTGTGTCTTGTAGATCCTGTCACGGGGAACCAAGCTGTTGAAGACAGCCCGGCGCTGCTCCACAAACCAAAGGTGAGTGAAGACTGACGGAGGGAGGAAGCTGTCATAGCCTCCATTCTACACAAACAAAATGTCTAAGCCCAGAACTGCCACTTGTACCTCTGCACAGGCTCAAAATTAATGTGCCGTTACTATTCGACAGTCTGTTCCTAATACTGCCGCCGAAATCACTTCGTTCCCGAAGCGATGTTAGGAGGGGCCAAACACAACACCAGCTGTGCCTGTGCAAATGGCTTCGTGTTGGAAGCAAGCTTCCTTTCGTATGCTGTTAATCTGGGCTGCAAAGAAGCTAAGGGGTCACAGGCAGCGCAGGGAGAGAGGGGAGGGGGGGAAGGGGGTGGGGACAGCCCTGTCACCTCGCTTCAGGGTCTCCACCCCCCTTCTCAGGCTCCTTAACCAGCCGTGGACGGGGTGGAGGGGACGGTGGGAGCTGTGTTGTGTCAGGCGCCCACATCCCTGCCTGTCAGCCCTGCAGCCCTGGGGACAGAGGCCATGAGGAAGCAGGGGATGCTTCTGTTCATTTAGCACCCCTTCCTGAGGGGCCGTGGAAGACTGACTCAAGCCCTGTGCTGAGCGTAAGGGATGCAGAAATGAATGAGGTTCCCCATCCCTCTGAACACCAGCTTTGAACCACTTCTCTGCCCAATCCCTGCCTCCAGGAACTACCTGTCAGGCGCAGCTGGAGGATGCGAGACTGATGGACACCCCCATGCCCCATGAAGAAAAGCAGCGCAGGCAGCAAGCAGGGCAAGCTGGTGGAGAGGCTCTCGTTCCACATTATCGGGGATAGCTCTCCTCGCTCTCCCGTCTCTCCTGACACTGCCCTAATTCAGGTCCCGACGAGTCCTCTGGTCACAAGGGCCTCCTCACAGCAGGGACACCATGTTCTAATGCAGGAGAAAAGATGGGGATTGGGGCCTGTGCTCTAAGTTGACGGGTCAGTGTCTCTGATCTCTGTTTTTGCTTCTGTTAGTTTGTTTGTTATCACAGTCTTGGAAGCAGCCTTGTTAATACACTTCTTCGGGCTGAGGAAAAGGCGCCATGCTGACGAGCTAGGAAAAGGCGCCATGCTAACAAACTATGCTGGGGAGGAATGACACTCCCCCGAGCCCTGTTCCTCCAGCTGGGGCCGGCAGGGTCTGGTTCCAGTGAACCTCTCCAAAGCCCACTTGGATGGTCACTTCGCTACCCACAGACCCTCCGGATTCAGGCTGACTTACAACAGTGCTTACAAGGACAATGTCCCTCCCGATGTTGGCTGTCTGCTGTATTCTAGGAGCTGCTCTAGACGCTTCTGGGCCTTACCTCGCGTAACCTTCACCCCATCCTACTAGGTAGGTATTATCACTGACCCTGCTTTACAGATGAGAAAACTGAGCCTCAGAGAAGCTAAGTTCCCCTAGGGGATGGTGTGAAAGTAGCAGAGCCAGGACTTGAACCCTCAGCCCATGCCTTGCCACCACACTTCAATGTCTCTCTCTTTCCACGTGTCCACCAGGCAGTGTCACAAACTGGTCCATGCTGAGAGCAAGGCCAGAGTTAGGAAGCCTTAGCGAACTGCTAATGCAGAATTTCCCAAGGTGTGTTCTGGGGAGCGAGCCTTTGAGATGCTGACAGAGAAATTCCCAGGTCAAACACAATAGGAGAGGTCTTCTCTCGGCCTCCTGGAGGTTCACAATGTGCAGCGGCCTTGCAAAGTTCTCCGAGAAGGGACTTGTCTCTCTTCGAGGATAGAGCAAGTTCCCGAGACAACATTTTTGCGTTTTGTTCTTACCCTAGTTTTCCTCCCCCAACCCCTTCTCCCTGAGAAAGTAACCAGCCTTCCATTCCCTCTTCACTGAGGGGAAAGTTATTTTGTGGAATGAATCTCAGGAGCTAGGTGTTGACACAGCCTTTCCTGACTTTGGGAGAAATTCTGCCTGATCCTCTCAGAAGCGGAGGGAAAAGGTGAGTGTTTTTGCCTGGTGGAAATGGAGGAGGCCAAAACAGGGAACAGGTGGAAATTCTCCCGAGTGAAAGGGGAGCAAGGGTAGAGACTTCTTGGAGAAGCTGACACCAGGGCCCAATAGAAACTGTCAGGACCTGAGGGGTGCTCTAGATACTGAGACTCTGGCCCCAGCTAAGCTCTCCATGCCCAAGTCGGGCACAGGCACACAAAACTACTTTCCATCATGTGCCCATGGGTGCCTACACTAAGGGTCCTGCTCTAGGCCATACCTCAGGACATTGTCATAACCCTGGAGGGGGAGGGCAGGATCAGGAAGAACTCTCAGTGACAACAAGGAGAATTTCCCATTAGCCTGTCGGGTTGGAGGCTAAGGTTCAGAGTCAAACTGACTTTAAGTAAGGTAATATGACAGTTCTTATACACCCAAGTTTGAATTTAAGTTCTTACGCATGAAACTTGATAACAAATCTTTTTTAAACACATAATGTCTCGGTTAACAGCTATTGGAATTGTTGGTCATTGGATCACATTTTGGGAAATTCTGGCTTCAGAACATGAGCCCCCCCATCTAGAACTTAAGCTCCCAGGAGCAGCGGGCCAACCAGACCAGGTAAGGAGGAGAAGAGGGGCCGAGAGAAGGAGGTGGGAGTCCAAACGGAGAAAAAAAGAAGTGAGGGGGAAGGCAAGGAGATGAAGGGGGGTAGAGAGGGATGGAGTTACAGAACAATGGGGAGAAAGGGACAGGTAGAGAACAGAAAGCGAGGAGAGGAATGGGAGGGGGGGGCGGGGGGGGAGTCCACTGCTAGAGCAGGTAAGGGCTCGGCCATGCTACTCAGAACACCTGGCCGGGGTCAGCTCCCCACCTAATATGTGAGTAAGGCAGGCCCCTTGGAGGCTGCACCCCAGGTGGGTGCTCGGCAAGAGGGAAGAGGGGCCTCGATATCCAGCTGAGAAGAGGCCCAGATCAATTTTGAGGGTGGAACCCCCTAGAGAACTGGGAATCAGGACACTAGGTACAGACCCGCTTCAGCCAGTTGGCCGTGGGGCCTGGGGTTGGTGGCCAAACCAGCCATGGGTGGTCGCCAGGGGGCAGTCCTGAGGGTCCATCCAGACACCTCCTCTTGTTGGGTGCCTCCCTGCTCTAATATTCTATGGTTCCATAAATGGAATTTAATGAAAAAAATCATGTAAAACCTACAACCTTATCAACCCTGTACAGACATGCGATGCTCATAGCAGTTCCTGAAAACTGTATAAACAGTCAGCAGTTCATTCAAAGAGCTGTACCTGGCGGTACTTTTCGCTCCAGAACAAGAGTCATGTGCACATTGATGGAGCAAGGAGAGAGGAGAAAGGAAAGTCATATAGGCTCTTATTTGCTGCCCTGCCCCCCACCCCACGCACACAAAAAGAGGGGCTCTCTGGCTTCTACGGGCCTTAGGACTCGTGATGACTGAGGCCCAGATGAAGAGGTGACACCATGACCCAGCCTCAGGTCCCTTTGCAGGCACTAGTCCCACAACAGCCTGAGGTAGCCTACTAGTCAAGACTTCCGATTACGAATGTCAGAAAGCCAACTCAGACTAGTTTTAAACAAACAGGGGAGTTTATGGACTCAAGCAACTGAGGTACCAGACATGGCTGGAACCAGGAATCAAACAATTTCATTGGGGCATTCTCCTTTTTAACCTCTGCTTATTTCTACTAGGCTCCATGCTTTGGACAGCTTATTCCCACATGGTAGGATAATGGCTACCACCCCCCTCCCCATACTCCTATCTACACAGTAGCTAAAGCAGACAAGAAAAATCTGTCTTCCTCAGTAGCCCCATCAGAAAGATCTGATTGGCCAGTTGGAGTCACTTGGTTCTCCCTGAATCAGACTCCATCCTGCGGGGGATGAAATTCTTTGAGTGGATGCACCCAGCTGGGAGGAGGTGCACCCCACTCAAACCCCATAGCATGGGTTGCCCACAGGAAAGAAGGGACTAAAGAAGGAATTCTACACAGATGAGAACATCAGATTTCCTCAAGTCGATTGTTTTGAAGCCCATTTTACAGATGAGAAAATTGAAGATCAGACCGGTTAACTAACTTACCTAAGTTCACAAACTTCAGAAGTAGCAGAGCTTGGACTTGAAGCCACATTTGTCTGCCTCCAAAGTGCATGTTTTAACCCCTAGACTCTTCTATCTAAACTGTTCCAGAATCGCCAGGAGTTCCATTATTCCTGCTCCAGATACTTGGGGCTTGTCATTCAGGGCTCCCCAAATAACCGAACTTGTAGGGAGCCTGACAGTAAATCCAAGACCCCTGATGTCTCAAGGAACTGTTGCTCTTCTCCGTTGCTCTTTCTCTGCCTTTCCCCAGTTGGAAAGTAGGAATTGGGGAACCACAAACTCACCTCTCATTACCCCTTCCAAGGCTGAACACACAATACCCAGAACAGCAGTATCACCATTTAAGGCAAAAGTTCTCAACCACAGCGTGTTCATACTGGTGGAGTGAATCATTTGTAAGGTGGTTTGTGGGTGATTTGTTTTAGTAATAGTTAAAATACTGGAGTTTGCAAACGATTTACCTTTTTGAAAAAAATAGAGCGGAGAAAATTCAAGGTTATCCCTATAACAACGCCCATTGTATCCACTTGTATTGTATGCGTTCTTGAGTGGGAGAGAGAAGTGAAAGCAAGCAGACATTTGTCATTAACTGGGATTGGCATGGTGATTTTCTTACTTGTCTGCCCTACTGGAAAAGGGGCTGGGAATTACTGATTTAAGGAAGGACCTCTGCCCACAGATTTCCTTTTAATACCTACTTTCAATCCCACCAAGTAGAGATGTATTGGCTTTAAAAGCAAAGGCTGGGTAGGGACAGTGTTCAACAGTCGGTTGCATATTAGTGTGAATTATAGGATACCCTTGTTCAAGAATAAAGTATTCTAGAGATCCCAGATGAATGGAGACATTTCTGAGTACCTTCAGATAATAAAAACTTCTGAAGGACTAAAAAAAAAAAAAAAAAATCAAACTTTAAAGTGGAGCTTTAAATAGAAGTTGAAAGCTTTGAGTTAATAGATAATTTTATGCAAAATAACTTTCACACTAGCAAGCAGCTTCCAGAGTGAGCGACAGAGTAGGCAGCAGATTTTTTGCCATTGTGGCAAGGTGGAGCTTTATGCTTTCGGCTCTTTTTGCTTTCTGGATAATAATTCTAATGTACTCCTGGGGCTCCTGGGTGGTTCAGTCGGCTGAGTGTCCGACTTCAGCTCAGGTCATGATCTCATGGTTAGTGAGTTCGAGCCCCGCATCGGGCTCTGTGCTGACAGCTCAGAGCCTGGAGCTGCTTCGGATTCTGTGTCTCGCTCTCTCTGTGTCCCTCCCCCGCTCACGCTCTGTCTCTCTCTGTCTCAAAAATGAATAAAACATTAAAAAAATTTTTTTAAATAATTCTAATGTACTTGTAGTAGAAGAGACAGCCAGATGCCCATCCATGTTCATTGCGGCATTAGTCACAATAGCTAAGAGGGGAAGCAACCCCAATGTCCATCAATGGATAAAAAGGTGGTGTGTGTTTACAATGGAATATTATTCAGCCTTAAAAGGGAAGAAAATTCTGACACAGGCTACAACATGGATGAAACTTGCAGACATTGTACTAAGTGAAATAAGCCAGGCACTGAAAGACAGATACCATAGGATTTCACTTCTTTTTTTTATTTTAATGTTTACTTACTTTTGAGACAGAGAGAGACAGAGCATGAGTGGGGGAGGGGCAGAGAGGCAGAGAGAGAGAGAGAGAGAGGGAGGGAGGGAGGGAGGGAGGGAGGGAGACACAGAATCCAAAGCAGGCTCCAGGTTCTAAGCTGTCAGCACAGAGCCCAACGTGGGGCTCGAACTCACGAACCACGAGATCATGACCTGAGCTGAAGTCAGATGCTTGACTGACCAGCCACCCAGGCGTCCCTATAGGATTCCACTTCTATGAGGTATTTAAAGCAGTAGAATGTGGTCACCACAGGCTAGAGGGAGGGGGAGGATGGGGAGTTGCTATTTAACAGGTATGGATTTTCAAAGTTCTGGGGATCTGTTGCACAACTTTGTGAATGCAATGCAGTTCTGGGGATCTGTTGCACAACTTTGTGAATGCAATGCAGTTGCTATGACTGAGCTGTACATTTAAAGATAATTACAATGATAAATTTTATGGTATGTGCTTTCTACACATTTTTTAATATTAATATTTTAATATTAATTAATTTTTTTTAAGATTTTTTTTTTCAACGTTTATTTATTTTTGGGACAGAGAGAGACAGAGCATGAACGGGAGAGGGGCAGAGAGAGAGGGAGACACAGAATCGGAAACAGGCTCCAGGCTCTGAGCCATCAGCCCAGAGCCCGACACGGGGCTCGAACTCACGGACCGTGAGATCGTGACCTGGCTGAAGTCGGAGGCTTAACCGACTGCGCCACCCAGGCGCCCCAATATTAATTAATTTTAATATTAATATTAAAAAAAGGTACAATCAGAAAACTAGGGCTGAGCTATTCCATTCTTTGAAACAACACAAACAAAAAAGTAGGGGGAGGCAGGAATTCTAGGAACCTCTGGAAGTCAAAAGTGATAGTGACCCCCTCTCTGGCAGAATAAATGTCACAAGAAAAAAAAAACCGTATGGAGTAATTTATTTCAAAAAAGAAACACTCAGAAGGGAGAAGAGAGGAGAGGAAGGGAGGAAGGGACAGTGAGAAGCACGACCCCGAGAAGCTATAGTCTAAAAAAGGAATTATTTGCAATAATATGTAAAATAACAAAAATAATGCAGCCATACCATACCCAGCATTGTACAAGGTATAAAAATGTTTCATGCTGCTGGCCACAAGAGTGCTTATGGCTAACTGAAATAAAATCTCACCCATCACCATGGTGAGAGTTTTGGAATTTAATCAGATTGCTTTCCCCACACTTAAGCATAAGAAAATGGAATAGAGATAAAGAACAATTTGAGGGGCACCTGGGTGGCTCAGTCAGTTAAGCGTCTGACTTCAGTTCAGGTCATGATCTCGTGGTTCATGAGTTCAAGCCCTGCACTGGGCTCTGTGCTAACAGCTCAAAGCCTGGAGCCTGCTTGGGATTCCGTGTCTCCCTCCCTCTCTGCCCCTCCCTGACTTGTGCTCTGTCTCTCCCTTTCTCTCTCTCAAAAATAAATAAACATTAAAAAATTTTTTTAATTAAAGAAGAACAATTTGAAGGCATATAACCCTCTGAAGATAAACAGGCCGAAGCCAGGGGTTTGGGTGGTCAAGGATGGTTTGTGGGATAGGAGTGAAGGGGGCATTATTGACAGACTGGGTGAGGTAGCAGCAAGGCACTGGAAGGAAGTTTTATCAGTAGGAAGAGAAGTTGTTGGAAGTTGGTTCTGCCTTCTCCTTTTTAGAAATACAGGGTTTTTACTTAAATTTTCACAGTCCCTGCCTTCTTCCCCGCCTAATCCCTACAGACACTAGAGGGTTGAGACAAGGCAAAGACAGACTTGCCACGGGAAGTTGGTTCCACACCCGAGGCTAGCCACAAGGCACACGCAGGAAGGTGCGGGGTTACTGATGCCATGAGGTGGTACGCACCACGACAGCTTAGTGGAAGCCCCGTCACACACATGGCTGCATGAAAGGCAGCGTGGCCAGCAGCCACACGCCGTGTCATTTTGACGTGGAGCCCTTCCGGACTGGGAGAAGCCTAGTGAAGGCAGCATTCCCCGAGCGAGGCTGTATCACTTGATCTGCCCACTCCGGACACCGGGATCCCGTCAGCAGTGGTTAGGTAAGGCTCTTCTCCCAGTCGGATTCCATTTGTGCAAGTCCTTGGAAGTGTTCTTTAATTTAGATTTCAATAAAGATAAGACCAAGGTTAATTGAGAATGGCTGAGTCTCACATTATGTAATGAGAGCCATCTACAATTCACTGTAGAGTTAGCAGGGGAAACTGTAGCCGGGCTCCGATGCTGACCTCCCCCTTGATCCGAAGTGAGGAACTGAGGAGTCCACGGATTTTATGTTCTCCAGGTCCGGGGAGCTGATTTGCTTCTTCCGTTCCACCGAATTCTTGGCTCCTATTGGATCAGGTTCAGGTGATCGTTTCTCCTATCAAGCCTCTTGTTACCAATTGCAGGGAATTCTCAATCTCTGTATCTGTCATCACTCAAAGTTCAGATTTTTTTCCCTCATTTATAATTGTAATCGACACCTTGCTAGTCGTGTTTCAAAGTTCCGCTTTTAAATAACAAAGGTTATATCAATCGATGTCTAGGGAGCCTGCCTTTTCCAATGTGTTCTGCAAAATGCCTACTGCTGGTTATTTATAACCCACAAATGGCTCCTTTCGCTACTTGCTACATGCTCTTCTCTTCCATCGTCAGCATCTGTCTGCCTCTGCTCGGCTGACTTTATGGCGGGCTGGGGTGGGAAGTGGAATTCTTGGTATCAAGAATTACTTCCAGACTGAATGTGCTCTCTCTCTTTGGAAAGACATGCAAATTCTAGGGCACGTCGTGAACAACCCCATTCAACGTCCTCCTCTGCCTTCAGATGGTTTAGGGTTTTACCCTCTATACACTTCACCCGTGTAGATGAGGGCAAGGAAGGGCTTGAAGACAGCCGGTGTGTATGGACACGAGTTTATACACTGTGTAAAGACGCCCAGCCAAGGAAGCAGGTAGGGCTGAATTCCAGTCCTGCAGGAAGGGATGCCTTTTCTTTGCACAAAAACAACAGCTTTCCACTAAGCCATCTGCTAGTGGAGTGTGTCCACACAGAAGGAGTATCCTTCTAGAATTTACACACTTTATAGGCTGGCAGCAGCCTTCCCTGAAACAGATGCTGTGGGATGGGGAAACTGGGTTTTTAAGGAGCGTACAGAGAAGTTTACCACGGTTGTGAATGGAAGAAAAGTCAGCACGATCATTCCCTAACGGAAGCTAACAGCGTGCAGTCAAAAGGCCAAAGATTAAGAGTCTAAAGCTCTGGTCCCTGGTGGGCTCTCCACGGGGACATGCCCCACTTGCCCAACCTGACTTCTTTCTTTTCCTCTCCCCCTACATTGTTTCCAAAAAAAAAAAAAAAAAAAGTAAGAGCCAATTTTTCTTATGTGACATTGGGAGAAAGAGGGCTTAGGTAAGGCAACAAATACCACAGAACACAGTAGCTGGTCCAAAGATGCTCTAGATACCACAGCCCCACGTAACACCTACTTAGCCAGTGGAGTGACTCTTAGGACTGACTACACTCAGCCACAGGGAAGGCGGCCAGGGCCCCAATGTGCCAGGCCGGCGCACAGCAGAAGAGGGCTTTGTTCAGCGCAGCGATGTCTGCCCTCCGGTCCTGCTTTCCTTTCATCCCCTCGTCTATTGCACATCCTCTCTTGCTGCTCGTGTTCTGTGTTCTGGAATGCTCACTGCCTCCCAGACACTGCGGTTGGCTTTGATTGATGCTCTTTGTTCTGTGTGTCAGTGGAGTGCTGCTGACAGAATAATACAGTCTCTAGCCAACTTAGTCCTGGGTTCTTGCCTTCACTGCTCGAGCACAGCAGTACATGTGGGAGCAAGTCCTTCTGGGCACAAACTACATTCCCGGCGTGATACGGGATTCTAGGCACTGGGAATACAGTGGTCATCAAAACAGCCCAAACGCCCTGCTCTTGTGCCCCCTACATTCTAGAGGTCAGCAGGGAGGGGGGCGGTGGGGAGACAGGCATAAACAAAGTAACTGTACACAGCGTGTCCGATGGTGACAGGACAGTGTGGAGGTGGGGGGCTGCCATCTCCTACAGAGTGGCCAAGAAGGCCCTCAAGGAGATGATGACATTGATTAAAGATCGGAAGGGGGTCGGTGAGTCATGACAGATCCGAGGGAAGAACTCACAGGGATTCTTTGTCATTCTCACACTCCGGGTTGGCTACACTGGGTTTGTATTTTACTAACTCATACCAAGCGTATTAGTTATAGGTTGCTGTGTAACAACTCACCCCAAGACGCAACATCTTTTTATTGCCTCATAGTTACTGTAGGGCGGGCACCCGCATATGGCTGGCTTGGGGTCCCTACAAGGCGGCACTGAAGATGCTGGGCAGGGCTGCAGTCACCCCCTGGCTCAGCTGGAAGAGGACCCACCTCCAAGATCACTCACGTGGTGTTGGCAGCTCTCAGGTCCTCCCTGGCTGTCATCTGGGGATTTCAGCTCCCTGCCACTTGGAGCTCACTGCATAGCAAGCCAACAAGAGCGTGAACAAGACAGAAGTCACAGTCTTCTTATACCCTAATCTTATAAGTAGTATGTTGTCATTTTTGCCATATTCTATTCGATGGAAGGGAATCATTAGGCCCAGCTACATTCAAGGCGAGGGGATGACACAAGGGTGTGAATACCAGGAGGCAGGGATCATTGGGGGCATCTCAGAGGTTGCCTGCCACCCCAAGAATAGAACAAAGCCACGCAAGAACACCCTTTGGTAGTCACCTGGACCACACCTCCCAGTCAATTGTCCCCATAGCCACCGAATGATCCTTATAAAATGTAGGCGAGAGTATCTTACTAGCCTCTGCTAGGAAACCCCCCATCATGTCTCAGACTAGCATCTGCATTTCAAGTCCTGGCCTCTGCCTGGTTCTCCTGCCCTTATTCCTGTACGCACCTGACCCATGCTGTGCTGGCCACAGGAGCTTTCTTGCTCTCTCTTGAACATACCGAACGCATTCCTGCCCTTTGCATTTGTTGTTCCTCCTGCCTCGAGCGCTTCCCACAATGGTCCTCTTCCTTCTCATCCCTCGGGTCTCTGCTCAGCTGTCACCTTCTCAGTGGGGCTTTTTCTGACCACCCCCATCTAAAACATCCTCCTAGGGGTGCCTGGGTGGCTCAGTCAGTTAAGCATCCAACTCTTGGTTTCGGCTC
Organism: Lynx rufus; assembly: GCF_022079265.1. Taxonomy (NCBI): domain Eukaryota; kingdom Metazoa; phylum Chordata; class Mammalia; order Carnivora; family Felidae; genus Lynx; species Lynx rufus. The sequence goes on along the minus strand of NW_025814834.1, from coordinate 124,882,402 downwards.
AGGTCATGATCTCACGGTTCATGAGTTCGAGCCCCACGTCGGGCTCTGCGCTGACAGCACAGAGCCTGCTTGGGATTCTCTCTCTCCCTCTCTCTCTGTCCCTCCCCCATTCGCTTGCATGAGCGTGTGCTCCTTCTCTCTCAAAGTAAACAAATAAACTTAAAAAATAGATAAATAAAATAAAACATTCTCCTATACCTCCTCCTCTCCCCTTTATTTTACTTTATTTTCCTGTCCATCTTCCTGACTAGAAAGTAAGATCCATGAGGGCAGGGATTTTTGTCTGTTTTGTCCACAGCTATATTCCCAGTGCCTGGGATTTAGGAGATTGTCAGTAAATATTGCCAGAATGAATGAATGAATGAATGGCATTTGAATGTATGTAAAGATGAAATCATCTCTAACACAGTGAGAATAATATTTTCCTTTTGGGGGTTTATGATATCCTAGGCAATTTAGAAACATAATTTCGTTTAATTCTTACGAATATCCCATGAGGTAGGTACTATCACTCTCAATTTACAGAGGAGGGTTTGGCAAAGTCAGGAAACTTACTGGAGATCACACGGTAAAAGGAAGAGCTGAGATCTAAACCCAGGGCTGTCTGCCTCCACAGCCCACTCTGTCACCACCGAGGTATGTACCCACAGGGGTGGGGCCCTGCCACCACAGGCTGATACCATGGGACTGTTGCTAACACTGCTCCCTGGGTAATCCTGACATGCAGGCTGGGATCAAAGCCTTTTCTCCAAAGAATCCTCTTTCACACCTCAAGATCCAATGAAAAATATTAGTGCAGCGCCTCCCTCAGTCTGTAATAGAACGTTTATTTCATCTCAAGGCAACTTTAGACAAAACTGTGACACTTAGCTTGGAGCCACCCAGAGACTGAGTTAAGGCTTGGACGGCCATGGGCCTCCGCCCTCCTCCCCCCACACTTACCCACGCTGTGGCCTCCTCCCTCGGGGTTCTGGGCTGTCCCTCGGGGACGGTGAGAGGACAAGCCAGGCCTGCCCCCCAGTGCAGAGAATGCCCAGCCTCCAGTGCCGCTGCTGGTTGCAGCCTTATGGAGCTCCCAGCCCTCAGTTTAGCCTTGCCTCCTTTCTGGGGTACATTGGACAGCAACAGCACCCGGCAAGCACCCTGCCTCCCGGTACCCCTCACTCCCTCCCCCACACTGAGCCCAGTCCCTGAACTTGTGGTGCTCTCTCACCCACGGGCTTACGTCATGCTTGTGGCCTCTACCTACAGCAGTCTTTCCCTCTTACCACCTAGTTAAAGCCTATTTGCACTGGGGGGGGGGGTCTTTGTAAATGCCGCTTCCTCCGGGAAGACTTCCTTAACCACCTCATTTCCTGTCTGGGGTAGGTGATTGCTCTCCTGGAGCCCAGGATCTCCTCTGTAATGGGGAATACCACCTTGGATTCACATGTCACCTGAGATTAAGGACCATGGCTGCGGAGCATCTGTTGTTTGCAGCCCAGCATTTATAGCCCCTCCTCTGAGCGACAGTTTATCAGATTTCCTGGGGGAAACCTCCCTCCCTGTTTCAGCCAGGTGATTTGTGTGGGGCTGACCAGTGCCCAGCTTCAGCTGTGGAGCCTAAACTAACCGGCACCCTCTCCCTCCATTCTCCCAGTCACAGTGATTGGCTCAGGGCTGACATGTGACTTAGGCCGACTCAACCTTGGGGCTCTGGCTGGAAATGATGCATCCTGGCCTTTCTCCCCTAGTGGACCTGTAGCCTCCTGGGATACTGGAAGCCACCCAGGACCAGTGGGGTGAGGTTTATGGTGGGAGAGCCTGGCCAGCAATGGAGCCATTGAAGAAGAAATGGGGAGAAAGTAACAGTCTCCTGGTCCCAATTATTTGAGCCCCTAGATCAGCATTGCCTGAAACCAGAGCTACCTGGAGACCTGTCAGTTATGTGGACAATAAAAATCCACTTTATATTGAAGCCAGTTTGAAAGTTTGGTGTTGGTGGTGGTGTTATTACTTGCAACTAAGAAACACCCTAATTTCAAATTCGGCCTATCACCACTGTACCTTCAGCCCTCAGCACAGTGCCTTGAACTTAGTTGTGGTCGAATGAAGAAGTTTCTTTGCTCTGGGTAAGAAATCTAGGGACGGGGAGGTGGGGGGGTGGGGGGAGCCTGGATGGCTCGGTTGGTTAAGTGTCCAACTTCGGCTCAGGTCATGATCTCGCAGATTGTGGGTTTGAGCCCCACATGAGGCTCTACGCTGCCTGCTTCAGATTCTGTGTCTCCCTCTCTCTCTGCCCCACTGCTGCTCACGCTCTGTCTCTCTCTGTCTCTCAGAAGTGAATAGACATTAAAATAATTAAAAAGAAATCTATGGACCAGTAAGTATGGAGGTGGGCATAGAGCAGGGACTAGAAAGCACTCAGCTCCCTCTAATCTAGTATATGAAGAGGCTGGGTCTACTTCTTTCTCCCCTATTCTACTCAAGTGCTGGTCAGACATCCTCCCTGCAACTCCTCTGGGCCCTACAGACGTAGGAGCTCTTCTGTCTGGCTAAGGCACAATCCCCAACTCCTGGTCCCACTAAGAGTATCGTTCCTGACCAGCTTCATCCCAGCCCCTAGTCTGCCTTAGCAGGTCTATCAACTCAGAGCTGGTTAGGACCATGGGGCCACTCAAAACACAGATTAAGTCACTGTCTACTTGCCTTAAAAAAAAAAATTGTCGGGGCGCCTGGGTGGCGCAGTCGGTTAAGCGTCCGACTTCAGCCAGGTCACGATCTCGCGGTCTGTGAGTTCGAGCCCCGCGTCAGGCTCTGGGCTGATGGCTCAGAGCCTGGAGCCTGTTTCCGATTCTGTGTCTCCTTCTCTCTCTGCCCCTCCCCCCGTTCATGCTCTGTCTCTCTCTGTCCCAAAAATAAACGTTAAAAAAAAAAAAAAAAAAAAAAAAAAAAAAAAATTGTGCTGTGATGGGTTCTTTACTCACGCCCTGAATAAATCTTATGCCCTGTCTCTGTCCGCAATCTGTTTCTATTCCTGTTTTTGGGAGCACAGAATCTGAGAAGGAAGCATAGAGGTCATCTAACTTGACCCCACTCCCAGGGCACGTGCTACCACTATGTCTCTGACTTGGCTTGAACGTGACCAGGGACCGGCTGCTCCATCCTCTGTGAAGCAGGCATATTGTCAGACAGCTCAGATTGTTAGAAAGTTCTTCCTGAAATTGAGCTGGAATCTGTTTCCTTGTCATTCCACCTAGTCCTGGATCTGCCATCTGGAGTCCCTGGCATCAGCCTGATCCCTCCCCCACATGGCAGCCACTGGGACATATGAGGACAGCATACACGTCCCTAAATTCTGCTTGACTCCAGGCAAAGCCTGCCTTGGGATGGTCCCCACCCAATCCTCATAATTTAGTCTCCCGATATTGTCCTAGTACATCATCTTCTGGATGTGCTCCAGTTTGTGGTGGTCCCTCTGCAAGCAGGGCTCCTCGGAGACATCTCAAACAGTCTAAATGCGGCCTGTCCAGCACCAAGTACCATAGAACCATCTGCACCTTGTTCCGGACTCAGCACCCCTACTAATGAAGACCTGTAAGTCTCCAGCGCCATTGGTACAGCCCCGTCACACTCCTGGCTCAATGGAACATAATTTCAAAGACCCATTGCATTTTTGATATTTGAACATTGGATGGATGGAGCTCTACACTGATTTCTTTAAACCTTACCTTGTCAGTTTCAGACCGGGCAGAATCACTAAGGTGACCCTATAATTTACCATCCAAATCCGGGCACTTTTGGGAGTGAACGTGAGCTGCCATTGTTATTAATAATCACACTGAGACAGCAGGCATACCCGGGGCTGTCCCCGACAAGCCTGGACACAAGGCTGCCTCAGCATAGTGGTCAGGGCTACAGAGTCCAGTTTCAAATCCCAGCGGTCCCATTTACCAGCTCTGTACTTAATCTCTCAAAGTTTGTTTTCCCATCTTGGAAAGGGAGATAATGTTCCTACATTGTAGGATTATCATAGGCATTAAATAAGATCATGTGTGGAGAGCATTAAACCCAGAGCTTGGCTTACATTAAGTGTTCAGAAAATATCACCTGTTATTTTTAGCTTTCTTGAGATCTTTTTTTAATTTGACCAGCTATCCCTCTTCGTATTGTGTCATCTTTAAATATGGTAAGTGTGGCTTCCACAGCTTTATCTGAATTGTTACCTAAAATAACCCGCGTCAGCATCCGGGACAGAGCCCTGTGGCACATCACCGGTGTTCTCCTTCCAAGCTGATGTTGATGCATTGGCTACTATTCTTTGGATATGGCTGTTCAACCAGCTATCCCAGGGCACTGGAAGAAAGTGCATTCAGTATTCAGAGACCACACAACAACTCAGCGGCTTCACAGATACACAGTTTATTTCTCTCTCATGTAATGGTATGGAGAGGCTCCACTTTGGCAGGAGGCCATCCTCCTGCCATTAGTCAGGGACCTAGGCTGAGGGAAGCTCTCCTGTCTTCAGCATGTGACTTCTGTTGCTGTGCTCGTCACCATTCCAGCCAGCGGGGAGGGGACGAGCTTGGATGAGCACGTGGGAGAGGTTTATGGGCCGGGCCTGGAAGGGGCAGGCGTCACATCTGCTCACATGCCAGTGGAGAAAATGTAGATGCACGGTACACCATACAGTAAGGAAGGTGGGAAATTCAGGGCAGCTGGGCACCCATGACCCACTCTGCTCCTGTTCCCATGGCGAAGATGGGAATTTGGTGGACAGCTAGCAAGCTCCGCCTCCACCATGCACCAAATGCATTGTCATTCAGTCCACATTTTGTATCTTGTCCCCAAGGAAATAAAATGAGACGCTACCCAATGCCTTATGAAAGTGAAGGCCTCCAGCGTTCTGCTCTCCTGCTGGCCTAGGAACCCTATCACACACATAAACTTATTTCCAGGGCCTTGTAAGAAGATGACACACATTATCCCTGAAAAATGGTTCCGCGTTTGGGGCAGGGAAATTCATTCCATTCTTCCTTTGATCTGTGTGGGGAAGAAATAAAGAGAATGCAGGAACACATTGGAGTTGAAAGAATGAAATCACATTAAATTCCAAGACAAGGAGCTTTGTGGGAGAGTCAAGAGAAAAGGAAATTCAACATGAAAATCAAAGTCATCTTGGGGCGCCTGGGTGGCTCAGTCGGTTAAGCGTCTGACTTCAGCTCAAGTCATGATCTCACGGTTCATGGGCTCGAGCCCCAGGTCGGGCTCTGTGCTGACAGCTCAGAGCCTGGAGCCTGCTTTGGATTCTGTGTCTCCCTCTCTCTCTGTCCCTCCCCTGCTCACCCTCTGTCTCTCAAAAATAAATAAACATTTAAAAAAGATAAAAGAAAAAGAAAGTCAGTGTCATCTTAACATTCCACTTTGAGAAGTTCTGAGCTCCTTGAAAAAGGTTACAGAACCCAGGTATTTGAGGCCAGTAACATAAGCTCTCAGCTCTGAAACTCCAGCCTGTAGCTATTAAAGTCATGCACTGTGGAAAAGCAACCTCCTCCCAGGGAAAGCAAGTGTTTGTTCAAGAAACACGTACATGAAAGCTACTCGGTGCTGGGTGCTGCGGGGGAGGAATGAAGAAATAAACAAACAGTGGACCCTGCTCTTGAAGGTTTTTCAGACTAAAAGGTCAAATTTCCTAGTTGCAAAAATCAGAAGCCAAGTCTGGCTACTTTAAGCAGAAAATAGACTTATTAAAGAATATTCGTGAAATCACAAAATTTCTGGGAAGCTACACAGCTAGAAATCACACCCCAAAACGCTTTGCAGAACTGGTTCTCCTGTCTACACAGACATGCAGCTTTAACTGACGACCTCAGAGGCTCCCATCAGGATCTTTGGCTGCCACTCCCTCTGAGACTCCGGAAGATACAAGCCACCTTTGCCAGAATGGATTCCCCCAGTGCTCATGGCTTTGCAGCACTAGCTTCTGAATGCTCATGTGTGGTTGGTGGTCTGGGTCACGTGCTGTGCCCTAGCTGCAAGGGAGCCGGGGACAGCGAGGCCATCCCTCCCGCGATAGGATGTGGGGGTTTGTAAAACAGAGAATTTTCCGGACGCAGGAAGGATGTGAAAGGTCCTGGGTGGCCACAAAACTCATAAATGTTCATGACGAGGTGAAAAACATGCATTTGAATTCATACACTAAAGGAGTAAGTGCTTTATGAACTATATGAACAAAGAGTTGTAGAGATACAGCGGACAGAGAAATAAAACTTAATAAGGCTGGTCAGCAAAGGCTAATCTTCACCAAGATTCACTGAGAATCACCAGGGAATCCCTGCCTCTCCCATCCATCTACCGCAATCATTCTGCCCACATTTTCCATCTTGTCCTCTGAGTCATAAAGGACGAGTAAGAACTTTCTGGGGAAAGATCCTGAGGAGGCGCACTGCACAGAGAAGCAGGCAGGTGCAAAGTCCCAGGAGTGGAAAGCCCTGGCATGTCTGCTGAAAGGGTCCACGTGGTGAAGGTGAAGGCTGTGTGTCAGCAGTGAGCAGGAGAGGGGCTGAGAGGGACAGGTGAAGAGCAGGTCACAAAAGGCTTTGTATGCAAGGTAGGATGTGGGGACTTTGCATAAAAAAGTCATTGCCTGTCATGTAAGGATGGGGGTGGTAAGATCCTCTTGCTTTTAAGAAGTAAACAGTACAACATGCAGCGTAGATTGGATAGGAAAGAACACGATAGAGAAAGAGATCAGAGGTGGTGCAAATGATACATGAGCACGATGCTAACCTGAATCCAGGCAGCGGCAGCAGGAATGAAGGGGAAGTTGGAGCTGGGAAATACGTCTACAGTGGATATGTCCAATGGAAACCCAAACTATGGGTCTAGAGACACAGAGTCGGGAATCATTAGCATTTAGATGGTAGCCAGTACAATAAGAGAGGGCACAGGGGGTGAGCAGAGGATGACGGGAAACTCGCACATTTAAGCATTAGAATGCCCAAGTCTGGTTCCCAATCCTAGCACCCGGCCAAAAGGCAGGATGTACCCAGGGCATAAGGCGCCGCACAGGGTATCAATGGAAAGAGGGAGATATAGATCCAAGCTTCCTAGTGCTGTTTGTCTGGTTGAAGTGCAGAGAAGGGATGTGGGTTTTTGGTTACTTGACATCAGTTTCCTCTTCTCACTGGAAAGGTGCCTGATTTCTTTTGGGGGAATTATCTCTCACCCATTGTATGCAGTCATGGGAGTGAACAATCAAGGTGTCCAGTCCAGCCTGAGCTAAGGGTGGGGCATGGGGCCCCAGGGCAATATCGCTCTCTTTAAGGAGTTTGTATCTTGAACAAAGTAAAGCTAGGTTGGAAAGAAGAGTTTGGAGTTGATTCAATCCAGCAACATCTCCCTCAGGAGACGGTCCATCAGTCCCTGATGTGTGGAGTCCTCAGCTGCCCTTGCTGAGTCCTTCTGCGAGCCTGCTTTCCAGTTCTGTGAACTCAATGAGACTCTTCAATCGAATTTCTCTTCTGCTTAGGACAGCTAGAATCTGCGGCTTGTAATCGAAGAACCCCAACCAACTCACAGAGTGATAAACACTCATGGGAACTCTATGTAAGAATCCTTACAAACCACTCTCCCCACAGACGCAAAGTCATTACGAAAAAGGAATAGGGCTCTCATGCAAACCAGAACAGGGGACAGGACACTCCGATTCTAGCTGTGATTCCACCTTATTTACTGTAAAGACCTTGGATGGGTCCCTTTCCTCTCTGCTCCTTGGTGCCCTTATGTGCAAATCACGGTGCTGGGTTGACACTTGGTGTCCAGGGTGTGCTGGTGACCTGATTCTCCAAACACACACACAAACACACACACAAGTGCTTGGTGATTTCTGTGATGTAAATACTTGCCCCATGGTCGATTTCAACCTATGGTTTAACAATCAGCTTGCAAATTTCCTGGAAATGTTGTTTTTGACATCAGGTACAGGCTGGCTCTGGCATATGGCTGTTGGTGTCCCTTCCACAGCTGGCTTCTGGTATGTGCCCCTCTAAACTAGGAAGCTGATAGGCTAAGTATCTGGCTTTTGCTGAAAGGAGAAAGTGTAAGGCAGCATTCTCAAACTCAGAATCACCTAAGGAGCTTGTTACAATGCAAATGCCCATAGGCCACCATCAGACACTCTGAATTAATTGGAAGGGGCAGAGGGGCTCCCAGGAACCTGCACTGTTTTTTTTTTATTTTTTTTAATGTTTATTTATTTTTGAGACAGAGAGAGACAGAGCATGAACGGGGGAGGGGCAGAGAGAGAGGGAGACACAGAATCGGAAGCAGGCTCCAGGCTCTGAGCCAACAGCCCAGAGCCCGACGCGGGGCTCAAACTCACGGACCCTGAGATCATGACCTGAGCTGAAGTCGGACGCTTAACCGACTGAGCCACCCAGGTGCCCCGAAACCTGCGCTGTTAACACACTCCCCAGACGATTCTTATGCAGGAGGTCCCTACTCTGACATCGGCTGGGAAAATGGAAGGGAATGTGAAGGAGGGATGCTAACTTGAATCCAGGCAGTGGCAGAGTGAGTGACGGGGAATGGGGAGGGAGGATTGTGGAGGAAATGATAACCCAGACCACAGACACACTGGGATGTGGAGGCGGAGGGAGGGGTTGGAGGGAGGGAAGGCAGGAAATATTCTCAACTAAACATCCAGACTCAGAGGGCTCTGTAGAGTGCCATGTACCACAGGGCTTTTAATCGGATTTGGTGAAGCCGGTGGTGGTGGTGATGATGATGATGATGGCGATAATGGAGGGCAGTAGGCTTTGTTAACCAGCCTTACAGGGCTGGTAGGAAGCAGAGCCATCTGGTGCATAGTCGGTACATTACAGAATCTGTTTTGCTTTCACTAGTGCTACTCAGCCAAATTTATATCTGTTTCTGGCTGCAAAACTTGCCTGGTATTAGACTAAGCCCTGAGCTCTGAGCAGGAAGAATCCCATGCCAAGGACGTGATCGGTTCGTCCCGAGCCCAGAGCAAGTCTGTATTTCTGCACCTTCTTCGAATGTGAGCCCTTACTTTAGAGGGTAGGAGACCAGGAACATCTCCAGATGAGTGACTGTGTTCTTGTGGCCAAGCCTCTGTCTCCTCCCGAAGGAGAGGCAGCTTTGGTCCCAACCTCACTGCTTTTTCACATCTCGGTCCTGATAGTCCATGGCTTCTGGGGGGCAGGGACGAGGTCTTGTTCAGCTCTTCACCCCAGCATCCGTTCCTGGGAGCACTCAGTGAGTATCTATCTGCTTAGTCAGACAGAAGGACGACACAGGCAGGTGATGGTAACCCACACAGACTGGGAGATGCCACTGGGGCTGCCCTGACAGACAGATGCAGACAGAAGAAAAGTAATGGACAGATGGCTGAAGATTAGGGGTCCAAATACCCAGAAATCTACCCTTCTTGAGGAGGAAACTGAATCTCCTTAAAGCTACACAGTGAATTAAGAACAATACATTTTGTTAAAGGCTGACTAATCCTCCTGCCTGCAGTGATCACTCCCCAAAACAGAAGAAAACAAGACAACTTGCTGGAAAGTTGGGGCGGGGAGGTACAGGCTGGTATAAGACATTGTTGGGACCGACAAGGCCTTTGTCTCTTCTGAGTCTTTCGGTTATTCCCCCCACCCACAAACTGTTCCCAGGCACACGGACAGAATTTCTCTTCGTGGTGTTGCAACACAGGTCATGACAAAACCTCTCCTGGACCCCAGAGTGACGCTTCAAGTATCACACACGTGACGTCCCGCATTTAAAATTCCTCATCAGAAGTCCTTCCTTCCACCCTGACATCCCAGACGCAGCTCTCAGCCCTTCAGCCCTGCTTGCCTTGCGTCCCCACAGCTCAGCTCAGACAGATGAAGTGCTGGATAAAACCTCTCAGTGCACAGGGCAGGACCTTGTCTTTGTGTCTCATAAAATGCTGTGTATACCTGCAGTGCTTTGTAAATAATAAATGGCCATAATAAAGACGCTGCCTCTTCGAGGTCAGGAGCACATGTTTGCAGAAAAACAGCCACCCACCAGGTCCGGCCCTGCCTGATGCATCTATCGCCACGGCCCGAAGATGCACTGCCTGGAGATTTCCAAAGGGACGTGTGGCCCGGAAACTTGGGGTTCTGAACAGTACAAAAGGCAAACGCCAGGATTCCTTGGCCAAGGGAGGTCAGGGAGCAGCCTGCTGACACACTATGTACTAGAAAAATAAACACCATGGAAATAAATGCAAGATGTCGTTATTCAAGTTTTATTGTCCTGCTTAGTCTGGGCTTTACAAATTACAATAGCACAGACCTTTTTGGCCAAGTACATAATAATAATTTAGTATCGAAAGAGAGATTGACTGGTAATAACAGGTATTATTACTATAATAATGACTTGCCAACTTAGTACAAAGGAGAAGGGAGACCTCTTTCCAAAGGGGTGAGCAAACTCAAGGAGGCTCTCATTAGGGGAACTATGGCAAGGGCAGGGACACGGTTAACACCTGGCCACTCACTATGGTGACCCCACGCCACTGACACCGGGAACAGGTAGGATAAAACACTGGCTACACCCCCCTGGTCTCTCACTGCAGCTAAGACATTACAGTCCATTTTGGAAAATGTGCAGCTAAACTCTCCCTTCCTTATCTCCTGTTGCAGGGCATTATGAGGGCAAGTAAAGCTCTGTTGTGATGTGCCCATCTATTACATATTTTAGCTGCAGAAACTCAGAGCACGTTCATAATAATAGCGTGTACTTGGGAAAGAAATACACCAGGCTAAGTGTCAGGCACGGTGCAACCAACAGCTCACGCAATCCTCCCCACCCACCCCAAGAAGTAAATCCTGCATTATCCTTGAGACTTGTGGACTGAGGCTCGGGGTCTAGGTCCAGTGTAGTTGGGATTCAAATAGTCTTGTACTTGAACCCGGAGCCCAAGGTCTCAACCACTATGATCTACTACCTCTACTGCAAGTTGGGAAATTTTCAGCGGAAATGTTCACCTCTAGTCAGAAGGGAATAACTTGCAATCATCCAAACTGATGGAAAGGACAGGGGTGGTAACCCTGACTATGCAGGAAGTCATTGAGATTTGGCTCCGGACCACCTAACTGGGATAGTTTATAGCAGATTTGCTTCTGAATGATGTTTTTACATGGCAAGTATTAAAAATAGCCCCTGGTCTCTGAGAATACTCTGAGTGGAAGAGGCAATGACTCTGAAGGGGGTGGGGGGGGGGACAAAAATGAGGAACTGCTGTGGCATGAAAATTTTATCCCACATAATCCGCAAAGCTGATCATCAAAGTTGATTAGATTTGCTCTTTCTAATTAGGAGAGCTGTATGGTTGTAGCTCCTCCATACCACTGAGACTTTGTTGAAAAAAAAAAATTCTTAATCTTTAAATGAGGAAAGTGGAGGGAAATTAGAAGGATAGATGCTTCAAGGTTCTTTTGTCTTGGCCTGACCATCTGCCTTAGACTCGATTTATTCCAGATTGCAAGTCCCATGAGCCATAGTAATGAGCAGGCAGGGAGAAGGTCTCAGTCCAAGGCTTGCTCTGGACTAAAGCTACTGCCTCACAAATAACTCACTCACTAATTTTTTTTTAGAGAAAGAGCACGAGTGGGGAAGAGGGGCAAAAGGAGAAAGAGAGAGAATCTTTTTTTTTTTTTTTTTAATGTTTATCGATTTATTTTGAGAGAGGGACAGCACGAGCAGAGGTAGGGGCAGAGAGACAGGGAGACAGAGAATCCCAAGCAGGCTTTGTATTGACAGCGAATAACCCCACGTGGGGCTTGAACCCACAAACCATGAGATCATGACCTGAGCCGAAATCAAGAGTCGGATGCTCAACTGACTGAGCCACCCAGGCGCCCCGGGAGAGAGACTTTTAAGCAGACCTCATGCTCAGCACAGAGTCTGATACGGGGCTTGATCCCACAACTCTGGGATCAGGACCCGAGCCAAAATTTAGAGTTGGACACTCAACCAACTCAGCCACCCAGGCGGCCCCGGGAGAACTTCTTAAAAACCCATGCTAACAATGCGGCGGTTTCAGTTTCCTTTGGTTTGTTTTAAAATTAAATATTTTAAAATTAAATGTTTTAGAATATTTAATTTTAAAACAAGTCAAGTCTCAGGCACTACACCAACAGGGAGATGAAACAAGTGCCTGCTGCCCTCCGTTGATGTATCTTCACTCCTGTGATGGCTCCAGTTTGCCAGGTCAGGGATGGGAGAAAATTCGCTCTTTGTGGAGGTGCCATCTAGGGGCAGGAAGGGGCTGGAGGGGCCTTCCCCGAGAACCGGGACAGAGCAATGATAGCTGGCTGGGTCACGGCTGCACACTAGCTTCCTGGAGCTGAGGGTCCCTGTCGTCCAGAGAAGCATCATGGAAAGGGATCAGCCCAGATAACTGTCGGCAGCTTCAACAGTATTTCCACTGAGAAGCTTTTCCTCAAGCCAAACTCCCCTGTACAGAGGCCTTCCAAAGAAATGCAAATGAAGTAAATAAATGAAAAGAAGTTGGACTTCACAAGTCATCAAGAAAGTACAAATTAAACCAATAAATCAATACTGACCTGCAAAGGTTTTTAAAAGGATCGTGTCGGGGCATTCTCCTATGCTGCTGGAAGAAATGAAAATTAGTGTAACCTTTCTGGAAGGCTGCTTGGCAATATCTATCAAGAGTTTTTAAACTGTTCCTACCCTTTGACTTACTAATTCCATTTCTAAGAGGTTAGTGTAAAGAATTCACCAGAGCATAAAGATTTCTCTGCGAGGATGTCCATTATAGCATTAATTACACATGTGAAACACTGGTATTAACTTTAACGTCCAAAATAGGGAAATTTCAAGGTAAATGGTAGAACAGCCACCTGATGGAATGATTACGGCCATTTATGGAATTCATAGCCATTAAAAATCATATTTGGGGGCACCTGGGTGGCTCAATCGGTTAAGCATCCGACTTCGGCTCAGGTCATGACCTCACGGTCCGTGAGTTCGAGCCCCGCGTCGGGCTCTGTGCTGTCAGTTCAGAGCCTAGAGCCTGCTTCAGATTCTGTGTCTCCCTCTCTCTCTGCCCCTCCCCCACTCATGTCTGTCTATCAAAAAATGAATAAACATTAAAAAATTAAAAAAAAATCATACTTGGGGGCATTACCAAAGGACATGAGAAGACAGTGAAATACAATGTGAAGCAAAGAAAGCAACATACAAAACAGGATATCCATAATGTATATTCATAGAAGGGGCTGGAAGGATACACGTCCAACTGTTAATAGCTATTTTCTTTGGAGAATAATTATCATGACTTTTTTCTTTATACTTTTCTGCCTTTTCCATAATTTTCTATATCAAACATGAAATATTACTATAATAATAAAAACAATATATGTAATGTTCAAAAAAATTGCTCTGAACAACAATCACAAAGACACAGGAATTCCTTTCAGTTTATAAGCCTCTCCTATGGGCCAGGTAATCCCCACGACAGACTTGGGAGGAAGATCTCTTCAAATACCTCCAGCACCGCTCCTCCCTCCTGCCCTTCAGCCCATGACCTGGCTTCCTGGTGGGGGGGAGGGGCACCTGGGTGGCTCTGTAGGTTAAGCATCCAACTGTTGATTTCAGCTCAAGTCATGATCTTAGGGTTCATGAGTTGGAGTCCTACATTCGGCTCTGCACTGAATCTCTGCTTGGGATTCTCTCTCTCTTTTTTTTCTCTCTCTCTCACCCTCCCCCACCCCAATAAATACAACAAAACCAGAAAAATTAACAAAAAACAAAAAGAAGCCTCTCTTGACTGACGGCCCCCTCAAGTCACACGCTCTCCTTTCTCCACCCTCTTTGGCATCCAGCTCTTAAAAAGAGTTGTTTATATTCACCGGTTACATTTCTTCCTGTTTTCTCTTAACCCTCAATAGTCAAGCTGTCATTTGCCTCACAGAAACTGTTCTTGTCCAGTTCAGTGTTGACTTCCATGTTACTAAGTTTAATGGGCAATTAATTCTCAATGCTCATCTTGCCTACTGTCTCCCAGCCTTTGCCCCAGGTGAGATAGCAACGCTTCTTGAAACAGTTTCTTCTCTTGATTCCTGGTGGTCTACACTTCCCTGGTTTCCTCCTACTTCACTAGCCACCCATTCCCAGGCTTTGGTTGATTACAACCTGCTCAAATCTCCAGGCTTCAGTTCTCTGACCCTTTTTCCTCTCCAATACTCTCTTGGTAAATGTTCTCAGTACTCTTTTTGTGATATGGCTTCCAAATTCATACTTCAAATATGAACCTCTCCTTTGAGATACACACACACACACACACACACACACACACACACAAATATATCTCAAACGCAACACAATCAAAACCAAACTTCTGATTTTCTCCTCCAAACCCATGCTCCCTCCACTGCTTTCCTTGCGTTAGTTAAATGGCAACTGTATTCTTGTCATTGTTCAGGTTCAAAACCCTGGCATCACCCTTGATAAATCTTTCCCTCCCACTCTGCATCTAATTTATTAGTAAATCTTGCCTTTCCCACCTTCATAAAACATCCAGAGTCCAGTCACTTGTCACCACCTCCACTGCTACCACCTTGGTCCAGATGACCATCATCTCTTTTCTTGACTTTTTCCAGAACCTTCTAGCTGATGTCCTTAATCCCACCCTTGATTCCCTACTTTTATTCTCAGCACAGTAGCCAGAGAAACCTGCTAAGATGCAGGTCAGATCACATCACCTCTTCCCATGTTACTCAGGGTAAGAGCTCCTAACCCTTCAATAGCCTGTACGGTCCTGTGTAACCCAGACTCCAGTCTCGTCCTGCTTCTCTATCTCACTCTGTTCCCCTGCAATGGCTTCCTTGTTGCTCCTGAACACCAGGTATGTTCCTCCCTCAGATATCTGCTTGATTTGCTCCCTCGTATCCTCAGGCTTTGGTTCAAGCATCACTTTCTCAATGAGGCTGTCCCTGATCATCGTATTTAAAATTGCCAATTTCTAGGTCTCTCCCCTGCCATCATCTCTATAGCCCTTGTCACCACCTGATATACTATTGTAGTTTAAGTTTTCATTTCTTCATTGTCTAGAATGTGAGCTCCATGAGGGTAATCTCTTGTCTGTTTTGTTTACTGTTATATCCCCAACACCAGATCAGTGCCTGGCATATTAATAGCCACGCCATGAACATTTGTTGAATGAATGGATGAACTCGTAGTGATTGAAAAGGACTTAACACCCTACTAGATACTTTAAAAATGTACTACTGATTACAGGAACAGAAAGGAAATTAGCGGCGAGTATTTCTTTTCTGTTCCCATTAGAACGTCTAATGAGACTGCACGGTTATGTCATTATTCCAAAAGCTTTCCAGTTTTTAACAATCTGCTAACTGCTTTTGCTGTTTGTTTCCATTCCTTTTCCCTCATGGGTGAGGGGATTCCCTTGCTGATTTCCCCACCTTACTTGCCACCCGGAGGCTGCTTTTCCCTTTGGCATTTGACGTCTCCTCGTCTCCAATTTAGTCACTTGGTCAGTTGATAAAATTTTTGAGCACCTCCCACGTCCTCTGGGCAGTGTTCTCTATCTGAATCACGAGTCCATTGCATACCACAAAACATAAAGCCAAGATTTGTGTCTCAATCCTAGCTCTGTCCACTTGTAGGAATTTTTGTGCCCTGTGTCGCTAGTGATAAAGAATGTCACCTCTCTGCCAGGAGACTTGATACAGCAGGGGGTAATGTGTCGGTTGCCAGACTCTTCCATAAGAGCTCTTATCAGTGTCAATAGAGTCTAGACCCTCTTCACATGACGGTGGTTATAAATCTATCAGCTGAGGCTACAGGTGGAAACTACTATACATTTGGATTCACAAACCCCTCATAAAAATGGAAACTTCTAGGGTCCACAGACTGAAACACTGATGTCACTGGAAAGAGCACGATTTTAGAGCCAAAAGACCAAGTCTTACTCTTGGTTCTGCTGCCTCCTGGATGTGCCTTCCTGAGTGAGTGAGTGACTCTATCTTTCAAAGTCAGTATCCTGTAAAATGAAAAGAAACCTGCCTGGCTACCTGTCCTGAGGTCGCAGTGAGGACCAAGTGATAGCCGTTTGGAAAGAGACTTGTAAACGGCTGCAGGGATGAGTCTCAGTAAAGCCATGGGTCCCCTCTGTCTTCTCAATACTCACTTGCACAGGCGGCTGTCATTTGTTCCCCGTTGGGCCTGTCTCTTTAGAAGTATTAGCTGAGTTATATATGGAGGTAGCTTTTTCTGTCTACTTCTTTTTGTTTTCCGGTTTCACTAAACATAAGCTGAGAATAAGTTCAGTATGAGGCTGAGAATTTCTTTGAGCAATGACAAGGGTCTCCTCAGTCCCACTGCCCCAGAAAGGACCAGCAATAAGCACTGGTCTCAGAACATACCTCTTCAAAGGAGCCCCCGGGGCCCTGGGGTCTGAGGGAGCCCCAAGCTGACTGAGCAGAGGCTTCCAAAAGAGGTCCTGAGGCCCGGGGGTCCTTCTGGGGTCACAGTCAAGGAGAATTTTCCTTTGGCCTCTCCGAGCAGGCTCACTTCCTCCATGAACAGTTTTGCCAGCTGCTTTCAGTCCTAATATTTTGGCAGCTAAACAGCATGCTGTTCTGCAAAAGAGTTGGAAAACTGCAGATGATCTGATGTTAACAGCCTCTCAGCTCCTCCCTGCTCCTGCTCCGAGCCCAAGGTTGATAATGGGACATGGCAGCTCCTAGCCCCTGCCCTGGGCCTCAGGCTTCAGAGCTCCCCCCCACCCCCATCACCATGTCACAAACACACAGAAACTACATTTATGAAGGAAAACATGGGCACCTCTGTCACTCGGGATCTGCTGCCTGACTCTGGTACAGCATGATCCGTAACCTTAAACACCCACTCTTGGAATGACACCATTCAGGCCCCAGGACAGCCCTTCTCCACATCTCTTGTCTTACGACCTTGAAACAAAAGGTGACTGCGTCCGAACGTCAAGATCTGTGGGCTGTGTTGTTTCTGACGTTGGAGATGGACATTATTTCAGGATGTGCATTAGCTAAGGGGGGGGGTGGCGGGGGGGGGAGGGTAACTGATAGGCAGAAGCGCTTAGGTAAAAGAAAAGACAATTAATCAAAACGTCAAATTCTTCCTCTCACCTAGCAAGAGGGCCACAGATTCTTGCAGAATGCAGTCTGTGTCGCCTGTCCATTTTCTTGCTTCTCTTCATGTTCCAATTCGTGATTCTGGAGTTACCCATAATTAGCGTAGTATCCACAACAACTGCACATAGCAGTGAAAGAACATTTGGCAGTATCCAACAGTTCATGAGTCGCTTCTGTGTGTGTGTGTGTGTGTGTGTGTGTTACCAGGGTTTCTCAACCTCAGCACTACTGACATCTTAGAGTGGTGAAGTCTTTTTTGTATGCATTGTAGAATATTTAGCAGCATCCCAGGCCCCTCCTGGCTGGATACCATAGCAAGCTGTATCAACCACAGATGTCTGCAGACATCTCCAAACGCTTCTGGGGGACAAAACCACCCCCCGGTGAGAACCAGTGGTCTAGACACAATGTGCATAAGGGATGATACTGGTTTTTTACACTGGTAATGTGTGGCTATTACATACTACAATTGTAGGAATAGTTTTATTTAGCTTGATTGAAATAACTTTGGTGAACCATTTTTATATTCATTAAATTTGTATTTTACCCTTAATTTTATCATAGTAAAAGAAATATTACTTTTCTGAAATGCACATGAAAATTTTATGTTCAAATAGTTTCCATTTAGTTTGAGCTACACTTTATGATAAAATATGCTAAGACTTTGAATCCTTTGAATATGATCCCTTTTTTAAAGATATTATTGTTAATTATTTTGTTTTTTTAATCCAGATCATTACCATCAATAGAACACGTGATGTGAATATCTTGGTTGTATAATAACACAACTAGTGATTTTCCTGAAACAAAAACATAAACACTAAAATTATGGTGTAAATGCATAGTCATTTATGAATTAGATGTGCTTTTGTTTTATAATTCGCCCTGTTATCACTGGTTCATCAACAGAATGCCTAGATTTTAATTATAATTTAAGTCAGTCATCTTTCATATTTGGCTAAATTTCCATCATATAAAAGCTATAGCTTTATACACCTTTTTTGTTGTTGTTTTGAAGATATATTTGTCAAAATGGGAGGCTAGCATATATTTTATTGAACAGGTGCTTCACTTGGTTTATAACTTGATTATGTTTGGACATATGGCCCCTGGGCCTCCACTTACCGTTTTTCCAGGGGGTCTGGCATACGTGAGGGACAGGTTTGGTCTCAAAGGCCTCAGTTTAGAGTCTGAAATGTGACCTTGCAGGTGCTGGAGCTGAGGGTAGGGAGTAGGGGTTGGGGGAGGCTGAAGACAGAGAAGCTAGTTGGTCAACCACAGGTCTTGGCAACAGAGGCCAAACTGATTATCCTTCATAAGGGCTGCCCTATCCCATCTTAGATTCCAAGGTCCTCGTGCCCTACCTCAATCAGTGCTCAGAATCCAGCCCCAAAGCACAACCTGACCCATATCCCATGTATTTACTCAACAAGTATTTATGGATCATTTCCCATATTCTAGGCACTGAGAAGGGCCACAGGATATAGAATAGTTCTTGCTCTTAAGAAGCTCATTTAGAGAGGGAGGGGCACCTGCGTGGCTCAGTCGGTTAAGCCTCGAGTCTTGATGTGGGCTCAGGTCATGATCTTGCGGTTCATATGATGGATGGAACCCCACACCGGGCTCCGTGCTGACAGCACAGAGCCTGCTTGGGATTTTCTCCTTCTCTTTCTGCCCCTTCACCACGCACATACACTTTCTCTCAAGATAAATAGATAAACATTTTTTAAAAAATAAAAGAAGCTCATCGAGAGAGGGAGAGCCCTGGTCAATCTTCACTTCTTCTATTTCCTTCCCTTTTTCTCCTTTCTCTTTCCATGCACCATAATAAAGGGGAGAAATACATATTTAAGAGTCTCTGTATTTAAGTTCTGGGTTCATTCACTCCTTCTGAATCTTGATTTCTATTGCCCTCAGCAACAATTAATTTAATTTAATTCCACAAGAATTTATTTATTATTACCTGGCAGGCATGGATCTGTCCTCAGAGGACCCAAAGATCTAGAAAAATTATGATTCCTGGCCTTCAGGAGCTCATCCCCCAGTAGAGAGGCAAGCAGGTGGGCAATGCACTCTCTTATGGGCTGAGCTGAGGCCAAGCAAAAGGTTTTGCAACAAAGTATAACAACAACAGAAAAAAAAAGAGAAGAAACTTTTCCTGGGGACTTTACCACCGGATGCTATTTGAGCTTAGCAGAGTATGTGGAACCCTCCAGACAGACTGACGCAGAGACAGACTGGCAGAGAAGCAGCACTGGCTGAAAGAGGAACAGGTACAGAGCACATCGCAGGTGCTCCACGGGTTCCGGTTTCCCGCGATCACCCCCTAGCAGTGGCTCAGGCAGCTTGTTCACCATAGAGCTTCAGTTATTCCCCAAGACTAACACTCTAGCCCCAAAAAGCAAATTGGTCCTAGGGTTTTCTGGCCCTAGCTGCTGGAGCTGCACCTTTTGCAACCTTCCAGACATACAGAGGCAGCTGCCATCTCTGCAAACAGAGGGGCGAGGGCAAGGGCGAGACGCCAGGCTGAGGGCACGCTGGCTACTTAGCGGCACTGATTGGCTGCCTCCCTTCCCAGTGTGGCTTTCAAGTAGGAAGAGGGCGTGTGTGAGTGTGTGTGTGTGTGTGTGTGTGTGTGTGCATGCATGAGGTTCATTGTCTCTGGTGTTGCCAAAGAATTAGAAGACATCATTCTTATCAAGGAACAAAAAACATGCCTGTGAAATGCATGAGAAATGACTTTGGAACTGAGAAGGTTTTCAAGCAAAGCATCAGCAGGTAAATCCATGGAGAGGATCCCCAAGTCTAGAGGGTTGTGGGAGGACAGCGACACGGGTGGGCAGGGTTAATCTGGCTGAGCCCCCTCCATGAGAAGCGTGCACTGACCAGGGAGAAGGCACAGGGTTGTGGGTAGGCGGCACATAGAGTCCAGCGAGCTAACAAGGCGTGTGGGAAGCACAGCAGGGGGATGTGGCCAGGTGGGGCCACAAAAGAGGGGCACTGTGCCAAAGAGCAAAGGGCCAGGCCAAGGACACTGGCAGTGGGGAAGGGGCTGGTGAAGAAAGAATTGGCGGTGTGAGGAGGCTAAAATGCCAGCTGGAGGAGGCTTCCCTAGAAAGGTTAGGCTGGATACCTTTTAGAGCCACTTCAATCCTGAGACCTTCCTTGCAGACAGAGTTCACTCTTTTGGGTGCTCTCCTCTCCCCAGCATGATCCACTCAATCCCCAGCTCCAGGGGTATATCCTGATGGATTTTAATGCTGTTCTCCTTGACTCAGGGAAGGTCTGCGATCAGGCCTGGCCAGGAGCCATGCAGGGGATGTGCGGGGGTGCCCGGGAAGGCAGACACAGGAAGAAGCCATCCATGTTTCCTTGTGCACGATGTTGATGTGTCTGGATGTGAGCCCTGGAACCACCCCAGCCATCTTGCCACCAGCCTGAGGCTGAAGTCAATGCAAAGAGGGGCAGAGCAGAGAGAGGGGCAGAGACCTGACACTCTGCACCAGCGGCCTCCCCTCCCGCAGGATCTCTTACCACGTGAGATGCTAAGTC
Organism: Lynx rufus; assembly: GCF_022079265.1. NCBI lineage: Eukaryota > Metazoa > Chordata > Mammalia > Carnivora > Felidae > Lynx > Lynx rufus. Next base: position 124,861,664 of record NW_025814834.1, on the reverse strand, counting down.
CTCTTGTTGCTTACACCATTTAGGGGTGGGTTTTGTGCTGTCTGTAGTCAAGAGCATCTTAGTTATAATTATAATTATATTATAATTTATAATATATTTATATTTACCCAGCCCAGTAGAGATGGCGAAGTATTATTCTAGAAAGAGAAACCCATCAAAGGGGGATGACATAGGCACACAACTATGGGTATTTCAGTATGATTAATGCAGGACACCATGTGGCTGGAGATGGAACCAGAGGCGAAGCCAGGGGCCAGCTCTCAGGAGGACTTGTCCATTTGGCTAGGAAACCTGATCTTTGGGATATCTGGGATCCATTCATTGACGGGAGGGCTAAGTCATCCTGAATAACTTAGGGTATTCACAGGGTATTCGTAGGAGTCCTAGCAACCAGTAGGATTGCTGATGGGGAACACTAGGGTGGAGTCGATGGGGTGAGCGCTGCATAGAGATTCAGGGCAAGGGCTTTCCTAATACAGAGTGTGAATCACAGTCCCACCACTTATAAGCCATATGCTCTGAATGATCTTCTCTGAGCCTCAGTTTTCCGGGAGATCGTAAGTCCCACCCTTCAGGGAGGTTGCAGAATGGAAGCAAGCTCTCCCTCTGAAGATCCGCACACCTCCGACTGCTCTACAAATGCTCACCGAGCACCTGCAAGGTGTCAGATGCGGTGCTGGAGATGACTACAATGTTATAAAGGGCCAGGGCTGCCATCATGGCCATGGCCAACAGGGAGGCCAAGGCGTGAGAAGGTAAACATCAATGGCGTGTGCAAAGTGCTAAGTGGAGACAGACACCGTTTATGAAGAGTGTTGTTGTTGTTGTTTTTAATGCAGTGAACAAAAAGTCCAATGACTGTGGGGCGCCTGGGTGGCGCAGTCGGTTAAGCGTCCGACTTCAGCCAGGTCACGATCTCGCGGTCCGTGAGTTCGAGCCCCGCGTCGGGCTCTGGGCTGATGACTCAGAGCCTGGAGCCTGTTTCCGATTCTGTGTCTCCCTCTCTCTCTGCCCCTCCCCCGTTCATGCTCTGTCTCTCTCTGTCCCAAAAATAAATAAATAAACGTTGAAAAAAAAATTAAAAAAAAAAAAAAGTCCAATGACTGCAAAAGCTCAGCAAGTTGGTGACCCGGTTGAGAGGCAAGGGAGCCTCTCTGCCTGTTCCCCATCACTCACCACACATTCATTCTTCCATTACTCTGAGACCTATAGCTGCCCCTATTCCCTCAACTCCATGGGACCATCAGGGGGGGTCTCAGCACCCTTAGGCTTCCTCCGGGAACCCTTTCTTGGCCCACCCGTTAGGGTCACCTCTCAGGAACAGTTTTACAGCCTGCCTCTGAGGAAGACCTCGCATCCCTCCCAGGCCCTGTGGTTTTCTATCCTGTTGGAGCCCTGATCACTTCAGGAAAGCTTTCCTATGGAGAAACCTCACGGCCCTGCTAAGAGCAACACCAAGCTGGTGCCTCATCAACCTTCATCCGAAACAAATCCTTTCTTGGATGGGAACTGGGCCAGGACTAATTCTCCCTGCTCTCCTCTCCCAAACCATAACCTTTTGTAAAGGATTCTAGAGGCTTCTTTGAATCATCCTCATCTCAGAACACTGCAGGTCCATAGCACCATTTATCAGACAGTCTACAAATCTGTCACACCAGCAGCTACTGAAATTAGCTCATTATTTTGATACTCCAGCTTCAAAGCTGTCACAAGATTCAGTGACTCCCCCTTCCCTGCAGCAATCCCCATAGCCCCCTTCCCTGGTATTCAAAGCCATTCTTCACCCCCACCTTGGAAAGCACAGGAGGGTGATATTAAACACTGAACCAGTTTTTTAAAAAATTTATGGTAGTATAACATGTGTAAAGAAAAGTTCACACATTGTCGTGGCAGAGCTCAATAAATTATCACAATAGGACTATCGTGTAACGACCACACAAGGTAAGAAATCAAGCATTGCCAACCCTCCAGAAACCTGCCTTCTCCACCACCAATCCCACTTTCCTCCTCAAAGGTAAACGTGTATCCTGACTTCTAACACTGAAGAAATTTTTGAACCAGAGAAGCACTAAAGGTTTAAAGCTGGGAGGAAATACGATCACATTTGGCCTTTGGAAAGCACTCCCTGGCTTGGACGGGGGCAAGGCTGCAAGCCGGGAGGTGAGCTGGCAGTCTGCTGCAGAGAGAGTGATGGTTGGGACACTGTCCCAACAAGGGACAGTGAGGAAGGAAAGAGGAAGGGAAGAAAAGAAGGAGAGGAAGAAGGATGAAGGTGGGAAGGGGGAAGAAAGTGGGAGGGAGGAGGGAAAGAGGAGACAGAGGGAGAAAGGAGAAGGGAGGAGAGAGGGAGGGAGGGGCAGGGAAGGGTGGGCACAGGGGTGACGGGGCCAACTTCCTGCCAACCTGTGCACTCTGTTGTGTTTTCCAGGGTCTGCAAATTGATCAAACGACCTTAAAAGTCTTCTACCCCCAACCCTGGAAGCCTTTTACTCAAACCAGTCACCCGGAAAGCAAGCCTCCCACTGGTGCTTAATTCACTCAAGGAAAGATCAGAAGAACCTGGTTAGCAAGCTTTGAAAGTTGCTCATAAAATTCAGCAGGAGCCCGCAATCCTCAGAGACTTCTATTTTTACCAAAAACACACACAGAGAAGTGGGGAATTTTCAAATGAATTAGACATGAGATTGATCTTTTTATACAAAAGAAGAGAGAAAAGCAACAGTGAGGCTGACTCTGAACTACTCCCCGCATCCTCCCGCCTCCAGTTTCCCTAAACTGCCTCATCTCCTAGCCTCCCTCGGGCCTGATCTCTGGCCCTGACCCAGGAGCAGCCTGTGGCAGGAGCCAGTGGCCACAAAAGCCCCGTGATTTCACATGACGATGAACATAGTACACAGAGAGGAGCTGGCCAAAATGGCTCCCCCAGTCTCATCTGAATAATCAGAACCACTGACACTGTGAATGACGGCTGGTGTTGAGGAGGCTCAAAATATGACATGCTCAGCCAGGGATGGGGTGATCTACCCTGGACACCCAGCTGGTAAGTCAGCGATTATTTCCAACCCATGTCCTACATTCATCAAGCTATGGTCTTCCTCAACAGCATATTGTCAACTACCTAACATCCTCATGTTTGGCTGGACTCAGTCAAGAACTTCCCGTGTTTCCTCTTATGAGCATAAGTTAGATCTGTAGCTGTTCAACAGTGCTCCGTAGGACCCCAGGGATTGTGTGAAGGGGTCCCAAGAGCCCTTTAGTAGGCAATACTCCAAGTCCTCTACAAACTTCAGTTGGAGAAGCTTCACCTTGTTGTTTGGGTTTCAAAGATTGTATTCCCATTTGGTTTGCGATATTGAAGTGTCAACACTATGCACGACTTGGAAAGTTCTGTCCCTGGTTATCAATATGTTTCTTTTTTTTTTAATTTAAGTTTATTTATTTATTTTGAGAGGGAGAGAGAAAGAGAAAGAATGCACATAGGCAGGGGAGAAGCAGAGAGAGAGAGAGAGAGAGAGACAGAAAATCCCAAGCAGGCTCTGTGCTATCGGAGCAGAGCCCAACACAGGGTTCAGTCTCATGAACGGTGAGATCTTGACCTGAGCCCAAATTAAGAGTCGGACGCTTAACCGACTGAGCCACCCAGGTGCCCCCCCCCACCAACCCTCCGTCAATATATTTCTTCAGAAGGAACCAGGAAATGAAAAATCCAACCTGCATGCCCTGTACGCTCCCGTCCCCTTCCCCTGTCACCTGACGGCTCACCAGCCTGAAACACCTAAACATGCACTGTTTTAAAAGTCAGCATCAAAGTTCCCACGGGTCCCTCTTATTCAGTCTTCTATCTCCCAGGGTCATTGCAAGAGGTCGGTAGGATGAAATGAAGGTGAGAGAAGCTGCTGACTGACGCTGTTTTAGGCCTTGTTGGACTTCAGTTTCCTTATGCAAATGCTTCTGCCCAGCAGCCCCTGTGACGTGGGTTGATGTCACCCTCATTTCATCTACTTCATTCAGGGGAGGTGGAAATGGTGGCTGCGGAGGTCCAGGTGCCTTCTTGGTCTGCATGGGGTCCAGGAGCGAGTGGCGTCTACACAGACACATGCCCGTGGGAAACACTGGCAGCATGGCTGGGGAGAAGCCCCACTTATTTTTTTTTTTAAGTTTATTTATTTTGAGAGAGACAGAGACAGCGCGAGTGGGGGAGAAGCAGAGAGAAAGGGCGTGAAAGAATCCCAAGCAGGGTCCTCGCTGTCAGCGCAGAGCCCAGTGCAGGGCTCAAGCTCACCAACCGTGAGATCATGACCTGAGCAGAAACCAAGAGTCAGACACTCAACGGACTGAGCCATCCAGGCGCCCTGAGAAGCCCCCAGTTTTAAACCGGGCTTAAGGCAACATAGCGATCCTTTTATAAAAAGTTGTCGGGCTGGCTTATCTCTGTCTTCTTGGCCATAACAGGGCGATTAAAAAACTAATTTGTGTGTGGTTTGCCAGGTGGGAGAAGATAAACCTCGAAAAAGCCTGTGTTCTTCAAAGGGCTGGACAAAGATGACAAGCTCAAGGCTTCAATGACGTCAGGCGAGTAAGTGAATGAGCAGAGAAGGCTGCTGTGAAGTGACAGGGAACGGTAGGTCTCGGGCAACACAGAGGACACATTTTTCTCGCCTTTAGCCACTGCCACCATGTAACAATGCAGGCCTAAGGTTTCCAGACCCTCTAATGCTTCTAGAGAAGACTATCACAGTTGTCTGTGAAGATCTCGATTTTTAAATATGGGCAATTAATTCAAATTCAAAAAAAAAAAAAACAAAAAACCATTTGCAGTCAAACTCATGCAGAGTCTGGGGGCCATGGACCTTTGGCTTATTAGGTCTATTCGGTGAATTATACCAGAATGCTAGAGAAGAGAATTTTGAAGGCTTGGGACTTCAGGGATTGCCAAGGGGGAGGCCTGATCCAGCGGAGAAATGTAGGATCTTCCTAAAGAGAAGGAGGGTTGCAGGCTGCAGGGTGAAGGGACCTGAGCCAATGCACCTTGAGGAGGCAGAATCTTGGCACGAGGGTCTGTGAGGACAGGCAGGCCACCACGTTCCAGAGCCCGGAGGCTCTGTGGAGGATCCCACCACGGAGCAGGGCTCTGGGTGGTGGAGCCGCCTTCGGAGACACCAGCATCTGCAGGGACCCAGAAGGCCTGGGCAAGGAGCTGGTCAGCATCAGCCCCAAGGAACCAAGGCCCTCGCCTTTTGTCTGTGCCTGACCCGAGAGAGGAGGAAGGAATCCCAGAAGAAAGTACAGCAGACTTCCTCAAGCCAGGGTTAGTTTCATTTAGAAAATAAAGAAATGCAGGGTACCTGGCTGGCTCAGTCAATTCATCATCCAACATTGGCTCAGGTCACGATCTCAGGTCCGTGGGTTTGAGCCCCGTGTCGGGCTCTGTGCTGACAGCTCAGAGACTGGGGCCTGCTTCTGATTCTGTGTCTCCCTCTCTCTCTCTGTCCGTCCCTGACCTGCGCTCTGTCTTTCTCTATCAAAAATAAACATTTTTGGGGGGCGCCTGGGTGGCTTGGTCGAGCCCCGCGTCGGGCTCTGTGCTGACAGCTCAGAGCCTGGAGCCCGTTTCGGATTCTGTGTCTCCCTCTCTCTCTGCCCCTCCCCTGTTCATGCTCTGTCTCTCTCTGTCTCAAAAATAAATAAACGTTAAAAAAATTTAAAAATAAATAAACATTTTTTTAAAAAAAGAATGTTCTCGATGAGGTGGTAAACATTATTAATTTTATTATTAATTGTATTACTCTTAACCCTTGAGTATATGTGCTTTAATGTTCTGTGCGACAGGTCGGGAAGTACACATTAAGCAGTTTGGATGCTGAGGCACAGTGGCTGACGAAAGGCACTATGTGATAGGTCTGCGCTGGGAGCTGAACTAGCCTTTTTAAGAAAACGGAACACCGTTTTTGCTTAAAAGAATCACTGACAGACAAAATGTGGTTATTCAGACCGGGGATCTGGCAGAAATTTTCTAAAATGAACAAAGTGAGCCTGTCACGTCAAAGAAACCGACTGACAGTATTTGTTGCCAGCGATAGAATTTGAGCTTTTAAACAAAAATTTTCAATTTTTGGAACACTCTGCATCTACCACTGTAAGCTTGACAGCTTCCCAATATCCTAAGACTTTTCTGATGAGACTGGTGGTAAAATTAATGAATGGAATTTTTTAATACCATGTAAGGAAATATGTCAACATTTAGAAGCTCTGCAGAACTCGCTGAAACGGTATTTTCCAAATGACCGATGCACGCTTTTACAAAATCCTGCACTGGTAAAAGATGTACTCAGAGTGCAAGAGAGGCCAATGGGTGGCAACAGAACAAAGAATGAAAAATTCGTTGATATGATTTCAGATTCCACATTGCAACTTCAACTACTGCTTATTGAGGGAGTATGATATCAAAGAACATCCATAATGATCTGAAAAGGCTATTAAGATAATTCCCTCATTTCCAACTATACATGCACGGAGGACAGATTTTCTTCATATACCTCAGTCAAAACCGCATATCCCAACAGATTGTGGCAGGCCAGATATTAAAGATATTGCAGAAATGGGGTGCCTGGGTGGCTCAGTCCGTTAAGCGTTCAACTTCAGCTCAGGTCGTGATCTTGCGGTTCATGAGGTCGAGCCCCACGTTGGGCTCTGTGCTAACAGCTCAGAACCTGGAACCTGCTTCGGATTCTGTGTCTCCCTCTTTCTCTGCCCCTCCCCCACTCTCTCTCTCTCTCTCTCTCTCTCCCCAAAATAAATAAACATTAAAAAAATTTTAAAGACATTGCAAAAATGTGAAACAATGCCAATCTTCTCACTTGATTTTTTTGGTTTTGAAAAATATCACTATTTTAAAATAACAATATGAATTTATGTTAACGTTTAGTGTTTTCTCACAATGGATTGTCAAGTGCTTTTTTTTAATCCTTAGCTTTAACTTTGAACATAGTGCTTTGGACCCACACAAATAACTCTTTGGGGTCTTCAATGATTTTTAAAAGAGTCAAAGGGTCATGTGATTGTGAATTTTGAGTTCTCCTTTGCTCTAGAACCGGTCATACCTGTCTTACTCTGCTTTTCCGGAGAGCCCAGAAAGATCACAGCCACTAAGAGCCATTAACTTCTACTGTAAAGGTTATGATTTGCAATTTGAAAATCACGTTCATGTATACAGTATAATTTTCTTCTCAGGCACCGTAGCAGGATCTGGGATGAAGAGCTGGAATGCAACCTGTAGAGTCCCTGGCCCCAGGCAGACCTCGCTTCCAGGCACACCAGCCAGGATTTGAACCCAGGTCCTCTGACTCCAAGGCCAAAGCTCTTTGGGCTCCTGTATACCTTCCCTCTGTGCCCAGACAAGCCTTGTCCCCAGTCTCTTCCTTTCTGACCTTTCCTCTGGTTTGGTCTCATGGATATTGTGAGCCTGTCTTAAAAGAGAAAAACTGGGGGTGCCTGGGTGGCTCAGTAGGTTGAGCGTTTGGCTCTGGATTTGGCTCAGGTCATGATCTCATGGTTCATGGGATGGAGCCCCACCCTGGGATCTGCGCTGACAGCGCGGAGCCTGCTTGGGATTCTCTCTCTCCCTCTCTGTCTGTCTCTGCCCCTCCCTTCTCGTGTTCTGTCTCATGTTCTTCTCATGTTCTGTCTCTCTCTCTCAAAATAAATACATAAACGTTTTAAAAAAAGAGAGAGAGGAAAACTGAACTTCTTTTCACACTTCAAACATTCTGTAGTTGACCACAGCACTCTGCCCGCAACCTGCGGCCCTCTATGCTATGCCTGATGACTCATCTGTCCTCTTAATGACTGCCTGTGACTGAGGGGATAGGGGTGGTCACTTGACCTAGAGACTGAGACCACCTGTAGATGTGCTGGGCCAAGACATCTTTCTTCAGGAATCCGATTTGAGAGACATGGAGAGTATTGTCAGGTTGATGGAGAGTCCCAGAGCTGAAAGCTCACACTGACTTAGGGGCCAAGATGGCTGCTTTGCGGCCACATGACAGGTGATTAACCAGAGATGGGTGGAAAGAAACAGAGAGGGAGAGCAAAGAAAATGAAGTGGCCACTGGGAGACAGAGAAGAAGGCCTAGGGTCTTGACTCTGCACTCCCCTTGAGATCCAACTACCTCCTTTCCATCCTCCAACATCCCTGAGGTGGCCCAGGCTGTGCCTACAGTTACCTCTGCCACCTTCTAGTGGGGCCACCTCTCAGCTCCTTGCAACTCTAAGCGTCTCAGGACCTCTCTAAGACTCACTCTGCTTGTGCTCCCATCAACTCTGGAGGGACACTTGTTCTCTTTCTGGTTTGCATTTCCACCCATGAACTAGAGCCAGGAAAAGGAGCTGCACAACTGACATTTCATTGACCCACACTCTATTTGCTTTGGAGCAAATCAGACCCCGCCCACAGCATGCCTCAAGAGGCCTGAGAGTGTCTTCTCCACATTGGAGTAGGAGGTTTTTGTTTTTTTTTTTTTCAATGTTTATTTATTTTTGAGACAGAGGGAGACAGAGTGCGAGTGGGGGAGGGGCAGAGAGAGAGGGAGACACAGAATCTGAAACAGGCTCTAGGCTCTGAGCTGTCAGCACAGAGCCCGACGCGGGGCTCGAACTCAAGAACGGTGAGATCACGACCTGAGTCGAAGTCAGATGCTTACCCGACTGAGCCACCCAGGCGCCCCTTGAGTACGAGGTTTTTTCCTTCTCCCTGGGAAACGCTTTTTCCTTCATTCAAAGTAAGATGCAGTGATCAAACACACCCTCAAGTCTATTAAAACCCCTTTAAGTGGGATTGAGGATCAGATGGATGGATTTCATTTCACAGGATTTATTGGTTAAAAGAGCTTTCCTCTAGCTCTGTACACAAATCTCTGTTTCCTATGTTTATCCAAAGCTTTAAAACCCCCATCATGAAACACCACGAGGTAAGGAACCCTGGCTTTGGGAACTTGTTGAGCAGCAAGTCTAACTTGTCATTGAATGCCCGAAGGAAAAGGCAATGTGTCCGGGGTCCTCATTGCATCACCGCAATGACAATGCAAGTCCCTACCCTGAGCTATGTCACAGAGGCTTCAGTGTGGCAACGCTTCAGTAAAGAGAACACCGTCACACCCAGCTGGCAGGAGAGCAAATTGGCATAACCTTCCTGAAGGACGGTTTGGCAAAAAGTATCAAGAGCTTTATGGGTGCCCAGGTGGCTCAGTCAGTTAAGCGTCCAAGTTCAGCTCAGGTCATGATCTCTTGGTTTGTGAGTTCAAGCCCCACATCAGGTTCTGTGCTGTTAGTGTGGAGCCTGCTTCAGATCCTCTGTCCCCCTCTCTCTCTGCCCCTGCCCCACTCATACTTTTTTTCTTTCTCTCAAAAATAAATAAACATTTAAAAAAATTTTTTAAAAAGCTTTAGTAGGGGTCATACTTCTTGACACAGTAATTTTTTAAGACATTTATCCAAAGGTAATGGTAAGATTCCTTAAACGATATTTGTACGAGCAGAAAACATCAGAAGCAATTTAAAAATCTCTAAGAGCAAGAAATTAATTATCAGTACATGCGGCCATTAAAAATCTTCTAAAACTATCTAAAAACATGTAAAATTGCTTATAATAAACTGTAAAGTAAAAAAAAGCAGGATACAAAATCCTAATACATGAAAATATATATGTAATACATATAGAATGTACAATATCTACACATATTATATGTAATTATGAAGTTTATATCTGTGGTATAAATAGTATTGTGTGTGTGGTTGTGACTGAAAGTCAACACAATAAAATGGTAACAGTTGAATGTGGATCTATGGGTGAATTTTATTTTCTCTATAGTTTTATATAGTTTCCCAATTTTTCTCATGAATGCATACTACTTTCATAATTAGGAAATCTTAATATTAAAACAATCTTTAATTTTTTTCTAAATTTTTGACTGGGGTCATGTGACCCTTGGGAAAATGATGCCACCTCTTTGAGCCTCGCTTTCCACTACAAAATGGAAAATAATGCCTAACTTGCTTCTCTAGGGAGTGTTGTGAGGCTCAAATGCAATTAGATAAAATGCAATCTACAAATATATTATTACTTCTGATATGTTTTTCAAAGCAATCTATTTAAAGCGGCAATCAGAGCAGCTGAAGGCCTTCCCATGCCTCCCCGTTGGAAGCAGGATGGAGCCCCAGCTGTGTGGCTCCAGCCCAGCCTCCGCCTGACTCTCCCTCATCTCCAATTCTTTGACTTGGACCCTCAGCTCCCGCAGCCCCAGCTTAGACGTGTGGCTCCCCAAACACCACGCCGCGTCTCCCCTTACCTTCAGTCCTGCTGCCCTTCTGTCACACTGCCTTTCTCAGCCCCGGTCACTTGGCTGCCTCCTGGTCTTCCTTCCATATGGTCTCAGGCATCCAGGAAGACGTCCCTGCCCTTCCCGCAGGTTAACTTCCCTGTAGGAAAGCCATCCCTCACCACTGCACTTCCCATACTGCATTGGATCTTCTCTTTAGCGCCCCTTCCCAGCCCAACTGTGAACAACTTGAAGGCACCGACCTCCTGTCAGGGGCTCTTGGGTCCCCTGAACCAGCATGGGGCCCAGCCTTAGCAAGTGCTTTAAAATAGGACCCTAAACATTGCAGAGGGCACCTGTTGGGATGAGCACTGGGTGTTGTATGGAAACCAATTTGGCAATAAGTTTCATATAGAAAAATAGGACGCTAAAGCTTTGTCTTTTCTGGACAAAGGCATCTGCAACCTCAGCTAAATCTACTCCCCACTCAGGGCCACTGCGTAAGGTTTTATATGTTATGCACTGTGCAGGCCCAGGTTTGCATCAGCCCAGAGCACTGAGAGACTTCTGCTTTGCACAAAGACTCCACTGCCCCACTGAGGGGTGGTCATGAGAGCATACCTATCTAGAGGTGTATCAGGCCGCCGTATTTGGCTCTACTCCCCTAATTCCTGTAGAGGCTCCGTATGGCCCAACCAAAAGGCAGGAAAGATGTGACCCACAGAGACAGCCATGGACCTCACAGATCAATGCCAACCAATGCAGAGCTCACTCTTTAGGAGCAAATGTTTCTGTAGAAAAATTGATTAAAGTTCACCTATCAGTACAAAAATATTTGTAATCTTCTACATCACATTTACAGGGTTCCTTACAGCCAGCTCTGTCCAATAGAATTCTCCATGATGGTGGAAATGCTCTGCACTGTCCAATACAGTAGCCACTAGCCACGAGACCATTGGGCACTTGAAATATGGCTAGCATAATTGAGAAAGTGAATTTTTACATTTTATTTCATTTTAATTCATATAAATAGTCACAAGCGGTTAGTGGCTACTGTATTGAACAGCATAGGTATAGACAGAGTTTTCTTTAAAAAAATTTTTTGGGGGCGCCTGGGTGGCTCAGTCGGTTGAGCGACTGACTTCAGCTCAGGTCATGATCTCACGGTTCGTGGGTTTGAGTTCTGCGTTGGGCTCTGTGCTGACAGCTCAGAGCCTGGAGCCTGCTTCCGGTTCTGTGTCTCCCTCTCTCTCTGCCCCTCCCCCACTCATGCTTTGTCTCTCTCTGTCTCAGAAATAAATAAACATTAAAAAAAATTTTTTTTAATTTTTTTAATGTTTATTTTTATTTTTGAGAGACAGAAAAAAAGACAGAGTGTGAGCAGCAGAGGGGAAGAGAGAAAGGGAGACACAGAATCCAAAGCAGGTTTCAGGCTCCGAGCTGTCAGCGCAGAGCCCGACATGGGGCTGGAACCCACGAGCCGTTAGATCATGACCTGAGCCGAAGTCAGATGCTCAACCGACTGAGCCACCAGGCACCCCGAGGTATAGACAAGGTTTTGTTAAATTTTAGTGTGCATAGCAATTTTCTGGGTTCTTGTCATAAAAGTAGATTACCAGGCCCTCCCCAAGGGAGGTGGGGCTTGGGTGGGACCAAGGAATTTCATTGTTAACCAGTACCCCAAGAACTTCTCATCATACAGGTTGGCATCTGGACCACATACAGGGAATTACTATTAAAGGGGCCTCAGGGTATCTTGGTCTTGGGTTTGGTCTTGTTGATCTTAGGTCTTGTGTGTTTTTTTTTTTTTTTCCTTCTTCTTAGAATGTTTTGGTCCCTAAGCTAGACCTGTTGTATTGACTCCCACAGGATAGAAATTCTGGAATAAAAGAAACACTTCCTAGAGGTAGAATTTCTGGCTCTGCTGAGTTCTCCTTGGAAGCTCACACATTTGTCCTTGTCAATTAGCCCCGTTGTAAAGCAAATAGGATTCTGTCAGGGCCGACAGTGTGGTTCAACGTAACCACCTGAGACCATTGTATACTTCCCTCCTCTTTTCCATCTGCTCCAGACTGACACCACTCCCAGCACCAGCCTCTCTGCTGCTCACCCCACATCCTCAGACCTCCCCTAGAGGCAGCAGGGGTTCTGGGTCCTCTCCTTGGCTAAGAATCCCTCCTCTGAGTGGCTGGGGGAAATACCACCTGCTCTTCCAGAGGAGGTCCTGGACAGTCAGGGCTGAGTTCAGTTGGAGCCAGAGAAGTGGCCAGAAAGAGTAACGTTGATGTTCTGCCATCACAAATGCTCCCCAGTGACCCACAGTCTCCAGGTTTAGGACTATAACACAGGGTCATATTTATGTCTATACCCCAAATGCAGTGATCCTGAGCAATCCCTTTCTTGCCCATGCACAACCTAGCCCTTTTCCAGAGGCCCCCGGTAAATTCTAGGAACCCCTGCAGGAGAGCCTCAAGGAGATGACAGGCCAGGCTTCCAACTGCAGCAATCACTCAGGACTGCCCTATGTGATCTCCTCTGCCAGCTGTCACTCACCCACTGGAAGAAGCCTTCCAAGGCCACCAGTCCTCAGCATGGCAATGTGATCTGGGCAGAGGGGGGAGCCTCTTCCCACTCCCAGACCACACTTTGTCACCTGGGTCCTGCGCATCCCAGCTTGTGCCCAGAATCGAGCAGAATCTTCTATGAAAATAATTCCATCAGTTTCAGATTCTTATCCCTCTAGAGATCAAACCCAGGCCAAGAGGGGCAGGTGGAAGACAGATTCATGAAACCCCTGCTCTCTTCCTCCTCCAATTACAAAATACGAGCCCCATGAATATGAATGGACACAAATAGATGGAGAGGGATGACAACCCAATAGCTGGGTTCTGCCTCAGCCAAAATTGCCCCTTGATGCACATAATGACAAATGGTCTGGTTGGATAAATGGAGGACGCCTGCCTTTCTCCATGTTGCTCTAAATCGAAGTCTTGTGCTATGCCAAGAATAGACTCTGCAATGATGCAGCTTGGATGGTGTGGTGGGGAGAGTGGTAAGGAAGAAGTCAGGAAGGCTTTTTTTCTTATAAATACAAACATTTTGCCTCTCCTGGAGAGCACCACCTGTCTGTTCTTTTCTTTCCTTTTACTCACTTGAAAGCACAGTTCATTGATTCAAGCTTTCCATTGAGTCAGCTCACTTTCAATAGACTCCCGGGAAGAGTAGTTAACTCCTGCTTTGAGGCCCTGGGGGCAACTGGGCAAGGCGGGAGGGGGGGGGTCATCTCTCTGGGGCTCCTCCAGCACTGGGGAAGAGTCTGTTTGGTTCACATTTCCTTTCAAAGCAGGACTAAGTTGAAAAGGAAGAACCAGCGGAGTCAGGGCTTGGCTGTCAGTACAGCACGACCAACATTCCATCAGATGGAAAGTTCATTCCGATAACGAACTATCTGGGAAGGCTTAGGCAGCTAGCTCTCCTGTCCTTGGATAATCTGGTCCTGCTGAACCCCGGGGGTAGCCTGTCAGCCGGCTGCCATCACCAAAGCCACAGCACACGCACCCTGGCACCTTGGCTCGGGTTCCTTTCCAACTGAGCTGCCGAGCTCCCATACACGACTTGGTGAGCGGTCTCTGGCTGCCAGTCAGGGGAAGACAGATGGCCGAGAAATGATTTTCTGGAGTTTCCTGACCAGATTTCTCTCCTATGTATCATGAAGCAAACCATGGCTTTAAGATCCGTCCTGAGTGGCACAAGTCTCAGTCTCTGACTCAAATCCTGCTTGGCTGGGAACAGTCTGAACACTGTAAGATGTAGGTCGGGGCTTGCGTATTAAGCGGCCCATTTTCATTTTCTGGGACATAGATGGGGGGGCGGGGAGGGCAGGCTTGGGTTTTCATAGCTTGTATTAAATCAAAGAGAGAGGCAGTTAAGAAGGATGAGAGCAGGTAAGAGTGTGAAAATGGCACTGATGTGGGACAAGTCTGCCCCACAGCACCGCAGGGAGATGAAGAGAGGGGCCTGCCATCAACGGCCACCGTACCTTGTCCCAGGCACCCTCCTAGACACGCTACATGTGATATCTTGCTTATTTCTTGCATCTCAGACCTTAGCCATCTCACCGATGAGGTCACTTTTTTTTTAATGTTTATTTTTAAGAGAGGGAGAGACAGAGCACAAGTAGGGGAGGGGCAGACAGAGACAGAGACAGAGAATCCAAAGCAGGCTCCATCCAGGCTCTGATCTGAGCTGTCAGCACAGAGCCCGACGCGGGGCTCGAACTCACAAACCGCGAGATCATGACCTGAACCCGAAGTTGGACGCTCAACCGACTGAGCCACTAGGTGCCCCTGATGAAGGCACTTTTTCTCTTCACTGAGTAAAGTGCTCTTCCTGGAGATCACCTCTGCTCATGTGCTTTCAACAATCCTCCATGTGTCAGTCCTGTCACCCTTCCAAGTCCCCAGCACATTCACACAATTGCCCACGGAAAGTCTTCAGCCTGAAACTCAGCACAAATTCCCCATCTTCCCCTGTGCCACCCCCTGTGACAGTGCCTATCTCTGGTGAATGGGAATCACCCCGGGGTCCCTCCTCCCTTTACCTACCATATCTGATAATCACCAAGTCCAGTCATTCGGCTGTGAAAGAGCTCTCAGCACCACCCGTGACTCACCAGCCCCGGCCATCGCAGGTCTCCAAAGCATGTGACAACCACTTCCTGACCCATCACCCCCTCGAATCCATTCTGCACCGCAGTCAGGGGGCTTTCTCAGCCATCTGATCCTGATGCCTAGCTTGAAGTTCTACAGTTCCTGGCTTGTCTTGAATTTGCCTTGGATGTCCCTTCAAGATCTGCCTCCTGCTACTTCCTCAGTATCACCCTGTCACTCCTGTCCTGGCACACAGCTACACTTGACGAGTTTTTTCATTTTTTAAATTTTTTTTTATTTTTTTAAAGGTTTGTTTATTTTTAAGAGACAGAGAGAGTGCAAGCGGGGAAGGGGCAGAGAGAGAGAGGGAGGCACAGAATCGGAAGCAGGCTCCAGGCTCTGATCTGTCAGCACAGAGCCCGATGCGGGGCTCAAACTCATGAACGGTGAGATCATGACCTGAGCCAAAGTTGGATGCTTAACCGATTGAGCCACCCAGGCGCCCCTACACTTGACAGTTTTAATTCCAGGAGTCTGCTTGTTATTTCCTGCTCCAAACCTTTGGAAGCTGTTCCTTCTGTCTGGAAGCCTCTTCCCCACAAATGTGGGTCCCCTATTTACCCCACCCTCACATCATTGGCTGACACCCACTGGTTCTCTGATTCTCTGACCTCTTTCCTACATGCTCCCGCTCACTCTGCTTTTAACCTTAGCACAGCATAGCACTGTCCCCCACTAGACTATAAACTCCTGAAAGACAAAAACAATGTCTTGCTCACCATGGATTCTTAGTGCCAGGCACAACATCTGGGACCCAGCAGGTGCTCGAGACATTTCTGCTGAGTGAGGGAATGAACAAATGAACGACGAACTTGCCCAAGTTGCTCGGCAATTAGATGGTGGAGTTTGATTCAAACCCAGTCCTGTTTGCCTCAAAGCCCATGTGACCTTTCCTTTACACTCTGATGACACAGAGTCATCATATGGCTTATTTAAAGCAAGGCTAGATGACCTCTGGAACTGAGACAGTATCTTAGGAATGACGGCCGTGAACACTTGAGGGTGCTTTGAATCTGACCTTTTGAAATCAGCTTTGAGAATTCCTCTTCTTTCCACTTACTATTCTGGTCCGGGAGACGGGTCTCGTCCTGCTCTTTATCTGCAAATTGGCTGATTCTTCAAGTTCCCTCTCTCCTTCCCCTCAGAGCAACGCCTCAGTGATAGTGCAGCTTGCCTCCTGGTGCCATCTCGGTAATGTGCACCGAGAGCTGGGAAGAAACTGGGCCATTGCTGTACTTTCTTATTAAAGGAAATCGCTTGTATTTCTGTCCCAAGATTGTCCTGACTTGTTGATGCAATGTGACCAGCTAGTATTACAAAATTCAATCAGCCTGGAAATTTTCAGCACAGGCCAAGCAAGGGCCTCTTACTCAGCTGCAATCAGTGTAAACACAAATCACAATATTTGCTCTTACATGAGCCACTGACGGATTACATTATCTCCCTCTGTTTTTTTCAAATGAAGAATAACGTGACTGGGAACTAGAGACTCCGGAAACCCTGGGAATCCTCAGGAGTGAGCTGGGTTAGTCTTTTCTTGCGGGACCAGGGTCCACGGGGACAGGGAATAAGCACAATACATCCGAGAAGATCCCGGTGCACCTCAGCAAGACCCTTCCCCGATCCGGGGCTTTGGGCTGTGATCACACAAGAATCCCACCAGGACCCCCTCTGAAAAGAGACCCTTTCATGTGTCTTCTGAATCCTCAAGGGCTCAAATACAGGTACATGGAAAATGGCTCTTGGATCTGATCCAAAATAATTAGCCAAACTGGGGAGTAGCAGCTGAAAGAGATTGGCCATAAATCGATCATTCCTCAGTCTGAGTGATAGCTATACGTGGGGAGCCACTGTAGTATTCTCTAATCTTTTGTATATTTTGGAAATTTTCTGTAATGAAGTTTTTTTTTTGTAAACGCTGCATTTGAGTAATCTGGTACAATTTTTCTGAGGAATAATTTGGTATTATATATTCAAAACTCTTTAAAATGTGTAAATCCTGTGACTCAGAAATCTACTTCGAGGAATTTATCCTTAGGGAATAATCATGAATGTGTGAAAGGATTTATCTACTGGAATATTCACCACAGTCTTGTTTATAACAGTGGGAGGAGAAGGAAACAATCTAACGTTCAACAATGGAGACTGGTTAAATACATTACAGCACATATTATGAGACACTATTATGCAGTCATTAAAATAATACTGGGGCTGGTGATGGTGAGGAGAGATAGTGATTTCATACACTGTCAGTGGAAACAAATTGAGTAACTTCTTTGGAAGGCAAATCCTTACTATCCCTCATCATTTAAAATGTGCATATACGGTTGACCCTTGAACAATATAGGTCTGAATTGCACGGGTCCCCTTATAAGAGGATTTTTATTTCCCAGTATAAACAGTGCCACACTGTAAACGTATTTTCTCTTCCTTACGATTCTCTTAATAACATTTTCTTTTCTCTAGGTTGCTTTATTGTAAGAACACAGTCTATAATACATATAACATACAAAGGGTGTGTTAATTGACTGGTTGTGTTATCGGGAAGGCTCCCAGTCAACGGTAGGCTGTTAGTAGTTAAGTTCTCGTAGAGTCAAAGCTACACATAGACATTTGACTGCATGGGGGTCAGTGCCCCTGATCCCCATGTTGCTCGAGGGTCAACTGTACTTTGATCCAGGAATTAAAATTTTAAGAATTCTTTCTATTAATAGACAAAATGGATATACTAGATTGATTTCGGTGTATCTAGCAGGGAAAAGAAGTGGAAATAATATAAATGTTGACAAATGAAGACTCACTAAATAAATAAAGGTGCTCCATTCCATACAAAAGAATACTTCACAGGCATTATCGTTTATAGTGCTAATTATAGCTGACATTTTTTAGAGCTTACTCTGAGCCAGGCACTGTGCTTTGCACATGTTAGTTTATTTAATGCACCGATAGGAAGGCATCTCTGTAATGTTAGCTATTGCTTATAAGAAACTGCTCCAAAACGCAGTGGCCTAAAGCAGTGAGCATTTGTTTTTGTTAGGCTGACTTCCGGTTGACCCTGTAGTCAGACGTGGGTTGGGTAGGCAGTTCTGCTGATCTTGGGGGCATTCGCTCACATGTTTGGTGGTCAGCCAGTGTAGGCTGGGTTAGGATTGACATGGCTGGGACAATAACCGCCCGCGTGGACTTTCAACAGGCTAGCCCGAGCTTGCTCACATGGCACTGGCAGAATTTCACAAGACAGGAGAGGCCAGCAAGGCTTCTCAAGGCTTGGAGTGAGAACTAACACACCAAAACTTCCATCACATTCTAATGGCCAAAGCAAACCCTAATTCAAGGGGTAGGGAAATAGCCCCCCTCCCTTGATGGGAATAGCTTCAAAGTCTAGTTGCAAGAGGAAATATGAGAAGGAAGAGAATAATTGGGACCATCTTTGTAAGCATTCTACCACATTGCCGAGGTACACAACAGTGTGTGTGTTGTGCTCCTGTCTGTCCAACAAAAGATAAGACGTGAAATGCGTTGTCTCACACACATACGCAAACAGACACGTGTGTAAGTGGAGGATTGCTGTCACGTGCACAAAATTACCGTTCATTACGGTTACCTTGGTGAAAAGAGCTGGGATATGGGATGAGAGACTTTTTTTTTTTTTTTTAAGTTTATTTATTTATTTGGAGGGGAGAAGGGCAGAGAATAAGGGAGAGAGAGAATCCCAAGCAGGCTCCACACTGCCAGCGCAGAGCCTGGCTGACGGCTCCGTCTCAGGTACCATGAGATCATGACCTGAGCCGGAATCGAGAGTCCTACTCTCAACCGACTGAGCCACCCAGGCGCCCCGAAAGATTTTTTATTGAACAGTCGTATGCTGTCTGAATGGTCTTACCGCGTGAATAAATTCATGTTGTAATTAAAAAGACTAGTTAGCAAAATTAAAAGATCTCAAAAAAGGAAGTAAGAAATATATAGAACCGAATGAAAATTAAAATACAGCATACCAGAATTTGTGGGATGCGGCAAAAGCAGTGCTAAGAGGGAATTTATAGCCCTAAACGCTTACATTAGGAAAGAAAAGGTCTCAAATCAAAATTAAAAGAGAACATATGGCAAAAAATCATCTTATATAACAACACTTAAAATATGAAAATGTTCATAAAATATTTATAGTGAAAATATGCAGGTTGCAAGCAGCATAAATTATAATATATAAATTTGAATATTAAGAAGTCTGGCATAATGCATGCCAAGATATTAGTAATATTAATACCTGGATCATGAGATCGTGGTGTTTTTTTCCATTTTCTTCTTTGCGATTATCCGTATTTCCTACTTTTTCTGCAATTTACATTTATTATTATTTCCTTCAGAATACAGAATGAAAGCACTATTTTTTTTAAAAAAAGGAGCTCAGTTTAAGGATCTCAGGAAGAGCTTCAGACCTCACATTCATGGCTGTTCTTTCCAGAAGCTTCAAAATACCAAGGCAAGGATTACAAGTTCTACAGTAGTTTGGCCATGGGAGAGCTCAAGTTTAGGTCCAAATTTTAGTCATTCTCTCCTTTCCCCTTCACACAGTATGGGAGAATGGAATTAATAGGCCCACTTAACAAACAGATAAGGAGACAGAGACCCAGGTGGGGCTGAACTCAGGTGATCTCACTCCGCAGTCTCCATTTGCCCTGTGACTCGAGAATGACGCAGAGAGAGCGGGCTTGGGATGGTGGATCCAGGCCGACTTCTCCGGGGCAGTGACATTCAGCCTGAGATAAGGTCAGTATCACCACCTGTGCTGGACCCGGAAAGCCTTGAATCCTCAGCAGTTTTGAAGGAACACACCTTCAGATATCATGGCGCTGGAGAGGAAGGAGAAGTACTTGTTTGGGTCTCAGTTTTAGCATTGGCTGGCATCTGTGACCACGGATAAGGTATTTGCATCTCTGAATCCCTGTTTTCTCATCAGGAAAAAGAAGTTAGATTAGCCGATGACTTGTGATTTTTTTTTTTTTTTTAACACAAACCTGGAACACAGAGCTGGGCAGTTATAAAATCTTGCCGTTTGCTCTGCCCCTCTCCTACCTCCTCCTTTGATCATGGTGCCGGTAACATCCCGCCAGGAACCCCAGGATCTGCAAACCAGAGTTTGAAAACTTCTACTCTAGGTGATTTCTGAGATCCCTTCCAGATGCGAAGTTGTAGGACATTAACTGGGAGTAAGGACCTCCCACCCATTTTGTGTATGGAGGGCAGTAGGTCTGAGAACATTCTGTTATCAATAACAATACCATTCGGCAGCCACTCCAACCTCCTTGTTTGTTTTTTTTAAGTTTATTTATTTTTGAGAGAGACAGAGCATGAGTGGGGGAGGGGCAGAGAGAGGGAGACAGAATCCGAAGCAGACTCTAGGCTCCGAGCTGTCAGCACAGAGTTCGACGCGGGGCTCGAACCCACAAACTACAAGATCATGACCTTGAGCTGAAGTCCTTTAACCGACCAAGCCACCCAGGCACCCCCACTCCAACCTTCTTGTAAGGTGCCTTGCTGAACCAAAGAGACCAAAAACCTAAAAACTACATTTTGCAGATTCTTTGCAGCTAGCATTCCATATGCACCCCAGGTCCTCCAAGCCAGGACACCTACAGGAGACTCGGAAGGCAAAGGGGACAACGGGGGTCAGTAGCCACATTCTAGGAGAACGGATCTCCCAGTGAGGGTGGTGGCAGAGGGATTGGGCTGGGCTTTTCTGGAGCAGCAGGGATGATGGTTCCTGTGGCTAGCATCAGAGGTGCTGCTGGGTGGCCAGCAAGGGCAGCAATAGGTTTCCCAGAACAGTCCAGAGTTCTGTTTGGTTATTTCCCTTAGCAGCATAATTCGTGGATTTGTAGCCTCTAAGCATGACTTGAGCCCCTTCTGGGAATCTACAAGCTAAGTAATACCCTGTAGTGAAGCCCTTTCTGCTTAATCTGCCCTCGATTGTGTTGCCTGAATACGGTGGCCAAGAAACACCAGAGCAGACTCTAAGATGGCCCTTATCAACATGCCTGGCCCTTATCCTTCTTGGCTGCCTCCCTACCTCCTCCCTCTGCATTCCTCCTCCAGTCCCTCCAGATGGGACTCACAGAGTCTCACTACACCCACCACACTAGTTACACCTTTGCAGGCACAGACTCCAGACTCCGATACTCCTGACTGTTCTGAGTTTGAATTCCAGTTCTGCTGCTTCAGACAGTACAAACTTATGCAAATTCCTTCATCTTTTCTTTTCAGATTCCATATTTGCAAAGTGAAGGTCATAACACTATCAACCACGGGCAGTTGTAGCGATAGCCAGGAGAGACAATGCAAGAGAAGCTCATGGCAGAGTACTTGCACGTGAGAAGGGCTCAGTCACCGTCGTTGGTGTTATTATTACCTTTGGCGTCAGCCCCCCCGCCCCTGGATCACTCATTCAATTACAGTTGGAGGCATCTGCCTGTAATTTTATACATGACACAGAACAGAAATAAGAGTTATCTTGGTGCCAAGTGTCCAGGCTAAAAGGCAGACATGCCTCAACTCTGTACCAGTCGGAGTTCTTGGTTACAAAAGTCACAGAGACCGACTTTCAATCTTCAGTTGGGAAGGACGTTTGCTGGAAAGATACAGGGAGCTTTTAGAACCCACTGGTGATTGGAGAACCGGGCTTTAAAAATGAGAAGACATTAAGCACATCCAGACAGCCAGGACAAGCATCCTCTATCAGCTACTCTCTGATGCTACTGGAAGTGAGCTTCAGCTGTCCCTTCCTCTTAACTCACCTTCCCCAGATCCAAAGTGGCAGGCAGGAGCACCTAACTGGCCCAGCA
The DNA here is from genome assembly GCF_022079265.1 of Lynx rufus. NCBI lineage: Eukaryota > Metazoa > Chordata > Mammalia > Carnivora > Felidae > Lynx > Lynx rufus. The sequence goes on along the minus strand of NW_025814834.1, from coordinate 124,839,803 downwards.
CTGCCCTGTGCCTGAACTTGCAGCCAAGGTGAGGGGAGAGACAGCACCCAGTTATGGGTTTTCTGCAGCAGAAAATGGGGCATTGCTCCCACCAAGATGATACTCGCTGGGCGTGATGGTTAATTTTATGTGTCAACTTGACTGGATCACGAGATGCCCAGATATTTGGCTAAACGTTATTTCTGGGTGTGTCTCTGAGGATGTTTCTAGATGAAATTAGTATTAAAATCAGTGGAACTCAGTAAAGCAATTTGCCCTCCCTACATGGGTGGGCATCACCAAGGGCCTGAATAGGGCAACAGGATGAGGAAGGAAGAACTCAGCCCATCCTGCCTGGTTGCTTGAGCGGGGACATCAGTCTTCTGTTCTCAGTCCTCCTGGGTCTCTCTCAGGCCTTCACACTTAGAGTGGAATCTATACCTTCAGCAACCCTGGCTCAGCCTTCAGAGTCAGATTGAATTACACCATCAGCTCTCCTGGGTCTCCAGCTTGCAGACAGCACATCATGGGACTTCTCAACCCCAGCGATTATGTGAGCCAATTCCATTCCTCATAATAAATCTCTTCCTGTATATATATGTGCTATTGGTTCTGTTTCTCCAAAAGACTCTGACTAATGTACTGGGAACCTCCCAAAACCAGAGAGGAGAATTGGATGGCGGACACTTTATTCGTCGGAGTCCTTCCAAGAAACAGAACCAATAGGATGTGCACGTACACGTATGTAGAGAAAGCAATTCATTACAAGGAATTGGATCGTGCAGTCATGGAGGCCAACAAGTTCCAAGACCTATGGAGTGAGTCGGCAAGTCGGAAATCGAGGAGAGCCAATCGTGTAAATTCCAATCTGGAGGCCACAGCCTCAAGACTCAGGAAGAGTGGATGTTTCAGTTCAAGTCCAAAGGCCAAAAAAAAAAAGTTGATATCCCAATTTGAAGGCAGGCAGGCAGGAAGAATTCTTTCTTGCTCAATAGAGGGTCAATCTTTTAGGTCTATGTGGTCCTTCAACTGATTAGATGAAGCCCGCTGACTTTAGGGAGGGCAATCTGCTTTATTCATTCTAACAATTCAAATGTTAATCTTACCCGAAGACACCCTCACAGAGACACCTAGAATAATATCTGACCAAGTATCTGGGCACTCCATGGCACAGTCAAGTTAACATGTATGATTAATTATAACAGGCAGTAATCCCAATGTCTGTTAAGATTCTTCAAGAGGACAGAAGTGGCTCATCAGAGCTACTGACAGGTCTGGGACACCAACCGGGCCTTCCAGGTGACACAGAGCCCTTGAAGTCTGCAGTGACATCATGGCTAAGGACAGGCTGAGTCATGGGAGAAGCTGTTTGTCCAAAGAATAGACCCCAGAATGACAAAGTTTTGAGAATTTTGGTAGATGAGAAAAATGTACAAATTATTTTCCACAGCAAATCCCTCCTGGGCCAGCTTCCCTCCCTGGGTGTGATGTGGAAGGATTAGAAACATTTTCTGTCCTCACCGGTCTGGCATCCTGATCAGGCTTTCTAATAGCCCTATTTATTGTGAAGCACCTGTCTCAGACTATTTATTAACACCCATTTGTCCCCATTAGGATGCATTTCTACTTGAGAGTCTTGCCATCGGAAGACCCATGTCTTTATACGATGTGCTGAGCCTTGTCATTCTCTAGACAATTGGTGTTGATGTCACCTGAAAATACCAATGTGTTAACACACTTTCTTCCTCTCGTAATAAACCTTGGACACAGTGCATCAAAAAGGCCTTCAAAATGCTACATTTCCCACGTCACCAAGCTTTTCAAAGATGGACCAGCCTCCATTCTGAGCAATTTCTGGAAGAACATATCGTCTGAGACTCCTCAAATTAACCAATTTCTGCAAACAATGCGTTCTCACTGGTGGATATTGTCATTTATACTTCCTTGTTTTCAGATCACAAAAATTAAAAATGACAACCTCCAGAGGAAAATTTGCCAAATTCCATGAAACCTGTTCTATCATTTGGTCAAATTAAGTAGAAAATTGTATCCTCCAACCGGGACTGTAACAGCCAGTTTCATGGATTAAACCGTTCTCGGAAAAAGAGCTTTCCCCACCCCAGAGAATGAATAAACTCAATCGGGTGTGAGGTTTTTAAAGCTCCCCTTGAAATTTTAAAGAGGGTTATTATTATTTTTTTTTTTTTTTGCTACGTACATGCAATTTTAATTCTCTAAAATGAAACTGACAATTTTAGAAAATTCAAACTACCAAACCATGCCTTCTTTCTACCAGTGAAGCTTAGTTCTTTTGGATCACGGTCATATCTATATTTTTCTATTATGACGTCAATGTCATTTGCTGGTAAATGTCCCCCTCACTGGCACCTGAAGGCAAGGAAATGGGGTAATAATAAATGAGACTAAATGGTGACAAAATAATCTCCTGACTCCCCCACAGCCAAATCCCAGGAGCTCTTCCTCCCTCTTCTCCACACAGGGTCCCAGGCCACATTTTGCCTGTCTCAGGGCTTGCCCCCCTGTGTTGGTGGCAATTGTTGTCACCCTAGTAGAGGCAGCCTGGTCACCCCTGGCAGATGTCAATGTCCACATTCATCCTCTGTGCCCTGGCCACGGCTCCAGGCTCAGTCACTACACTGAGGTGGGAGGAGGCTTCTCTCTCTAAACCAGTGGCATGATTCTAATTGTTTTAGACGCCATCTTGGGAGATTTCACACTCTAATTAATTTTCCTACGACACCCCAATGTTTTCAGCCTTTTGTGTGATTTGCACTTCCAAAGTAATAATGTTGAAAATATCGATAATCATCGTCACCATGTAATAAACCTCTTTTATGAGGCCCAGACACAGTGTTGAGCACTTCACATGGATTATCCCTGTTGAGGTTTCTGATGGCTTGCTACGTTCTTGCTTGCTAGGGTTGTGGCTAGGAACAGGCACTTTTTGAATCAAGCCGTGCGGTCAGGTCTCTGCCGGGGGTATCTCCACCTGTGTGACCCACAGATTCCCCAGACTCAGCAATCTCCTGGTCTGCAGATCACGGTGGCCTGCAGTCTTCCCCCACCCCATCCACCCCACCCCCACCAACCTTCCTCCTGTTCCCAGGACTGAGCTGTAGCACTTTGAGTTTCTCCGACTTCAGAATGACTCTCCTTCCCACCTCTAGAGATAGAAAGGCAGACCTTGCCCCTCCGCTCTGCTTTTGTCTCAATTCACTCGCCGATGAAGCTCCTGGTGATGATCCTGCCAAGACCAAAGCCCTGGGCCAGGCTTCCATAATAAGACCCTCTTCTTCTGTGGTCTGAAAGTACCCAAGGTCCTTTGAAAATTCTTTTCAAAATAAGGTAATTGGTTTCACTTAATACCTTCTTTATTCTTAAGAGGATAGGATTATTTCATTCTGTTCTTGGCTTGGGAAGAGCCACCTCACCCTGGTGCAGGGTCCTGATCCCAACCCAGAAGCTGCCATCTCTGGGAGGCCTCAGGTTATGGACAATTTGAACACCAAGCTGCCTAGAGAGAAAACTATAGATACACTACGCGTTTTCAAATGGATGTGGATGTTGTTGTGACTAATACAATGCAGTGTACTTTATAAGTTTTATTGAATTATGGTAGCCTTTTATCACTACTGGATATACGTTTTGTAATCAGTAGATACTAAGAGTACAGCTTTGACCATATGAGAATGTTCTACGTATCCAACGTTAAGAGTGGAGTCTTTTTACTTTAAAAACCTGGAAACTCCTGATGTCACAGGGAAAATGCTGGAGGAGAGGTCGGATATGGTGTCTGGGAGTGCCATCCTGCACAAATCACGTTCTTTCCCTGGACCCCAGGATCCTCATCTGTAATCTGATGGGGGTTGGAAGAGATGGCCTCTAAGCCTCAGCACTAAAATTTTATGAGTTTAAAATCACTCTCCTCTAGCTACGTGAAGATGAATATTTATAGGAGTGCCTGCTACTTTTAAAGGAAGGAAACTATATAGACGTGCTCCATACTCACATAAAACCAACGGCAAGTTCTGACCTGTTAGTTTTTCTATCATACTTTATTTTTGCCACTTGCACCCCGCCTCGAACATCTTCACTTTTCCTATCATCACTGGCTGTTCTGAGACAGCCCTCTCCTTCATTTTCAGCATCCTGTATCTGTCTTGCACGATTTATTAATGTGGGTATTTTCTCAGCCCCTATAAGGTGGTTGTTATTACCTCTCTCCATCATTTATCCACTTCGCTTGCTTGGTTTTATTTTTGTTTTCCATGCCCTCCAAGCCCTCGCCTGCAACAGATCTCTCTCTCTCTCTATTACTAGAGTCTTCACATTCTGTTCTGAGCCAATGTCCTCTGTCACCCTCTTACCATCTTAAATTCATCAGTGGGAGTTGTAATTGCAAACACTCCAACTGTTGCTTAAATATTTGCCCCTTTCCTACAACAACTAATTTCAAAAGAATGTGATTCGCACCGTTGGGTAATGTGTTCGTGTGCCCCCCACCGGTCGTGCCTTTGTGCGGGGCTGGGAGGGGAGGGAGCTTTCCAGGCCCTCCATCACCTTTGTGTCTCCACTCTCCCACTCCACTCCTCACCCACGCCATCCTCCTCGGCACCGACCAATCAGAATGCCTCTTTATGTCTGGACAACCAATCAGAAGACGTCCTCATTCCAAGCATTTACTGAGTTTCTGTTCCAGGTGAGGGGGGGGGGGGAAGCCCCTCTCATAAAAGAAAAGGCAGAAGAAGCTTCAGGGTTTCAGCTCAGGAACGAATCTGTAGGTGGGGAGGACGGCACACCGTAAATTTTATCTTCTCTTTGGTGAAAGAAGAGAGGGAAATCTTAAGCCCTCCAAAGTGATGGAGCACTTAAAATTCTTCTCTGTTTGGAAAAGATTATTGCTGCCGTCCCCGGGAGGGACAGGGCTACCCATTTAATACTACAGCTCAATCATGAACCCACACTGTTTCTCGTGGATTACTTCAGCACGGCTAAGGCAGGCTGGAATTTTCCATTAGGCTTTGTTAAATACTAAGGGATAATAGAAAGGAAATGCACAAAGAAAATATCAGAAACATTTTTTTTTTTTTTTTTCAAATCCAGAGGGAGGGGAAAAGGAGTGCGTATCTTATTGTTGCTGTTTTAAGAGCCTAGCCCGGTCCCTCTTCTCTCTGAAGTGGTTACTCTGCAGCCCCAAGGGAAGACCGGCGCTAAAGGCCCCTTGCGTGAATGTCTTGCTTCCCAACATCCACACTGTCTCACCTCTTCCAGACGAGGCAGCCTCGGGAAGGTAGCAGAGTCTTAACCTGCTAGCTCACAACCATCACTGGCCCAGCAGACACCTCGCCCCCTCCTATCCGTGCTGACACAGAAATGGAAGTGCAGTGTGGCCCCACTCCTGCCCCCCAGGCTTGTACTCACCGGTGCGGGAGGCCCACTGGCACATCACCGGTTCCACTGCAGGATCATAGTCGTGTAGCTCAGAGAAGTGCTATCTGCGTCAGACTCAGAGGTCCGGGAAGAATTTCTGGAGTCCCGCGGGCTTGAGATGAGATGCGAAAGGTGAGTGAGATTTGCTGGATTTTAAAAAGAAAAAGGAAGGGGGCATCTGGGTGGCTCAGTCGGTTGAGCGTCCGACTTTGGCTTAGGTCGTGATCTCACGGTTGGTGGGTTCGAGCCCTGCATCGGGCTCTGTGCTGACGGCTCAGAGCCTGGAGCCTGCTTCGGATTCTGTATCTCCCTCTCTCTCTGCCCTCCCCCTGCCCTCGCTTGCACTCTGTCTCTCTCTCAAAAATAAATAAAACATTTTTAAAATTTTTTTTAAAGAAAGAAAAAGGAAGGAGGTCACGGGCAGCAGCAGGGACCACATATGCAGAAACAAGGAGATGTACAAGAGTGTTACCCTTTGGGGGGGCCAAGTGGCTCTGCTTGGTTGGACCAAAGGGTGTGAGGAAGAATCTCAGGAAAAGAGGCCAGAAAGCGGGGGGATGTCAGACGGCCGGATCAGGAAAGGATTTGTGTACTGAGTGAAACAGTATAAACTACATCCCGTCAGGTCTGGGGAGCCACTGAAGAATTTTAAACAGGAGGCTGACATGGTCAGATTTGTGATTTCAAAATTCTAGCAGCAATGTTTAGAAAAAGAAGGAAGAAAAAGACTGGATTCAGAGTGGAGGCTGTAGCAATCATCCAGGTGAAGAATGACGAGGGGTTAAGATACGATGGATCCTATAGAGTTTTGTGACTATTTAAATATAGGAGTAGGAGGAAAACAAGGAAGGAAGGAAGAATAAATACCTCCTAACTTTGTGGTTGAAAGGACCGGCTACATAATAACAGCTAACTTAATTGAGCACCTACTATACACCGTGTTAAGCGCTTGCATACTTGTATTCTTTCATTCTACAATTTTTATCAGGCGCCTACAATGGGCTAGGCACAATTTTTGAACACTGGGGATACAGCAGTAGAAGGGGGGAGACAAAAATCCCTGCCCATACAGAGTATGTAGGAGAACGATAAGTAACAGGGAAGAAACATGAAGCAGGGGACGTGAAAGGAACATGAAGGGTGGAGAGAGTTTGGAGTTTTGCATGTTTCAGGTGGGGTGGCGGGGGAATGTCTCACCGCCAAAGTGTCTGAGAAGCACTGAGAAGCGAGGCAGGAGGCCCTCTGGGGGACGAGCACTCTGAGCAGAGGCCGTGAGGTGGAGTAAACCCAGCACGTCCATCACACCTGCAACTGTGTGGCTGAGTGCAGTGATGAGGGGGGTGCACAGAGAAAGATGAGGTCAGAGAGGTGGAGGGGGTGCAGATCAGCTGGGGTTGTGCAGGCCCTTGCACTGACCCTAGTTTTTACCCTAAAGGAAACAGGAAGCCATTGCAAGGTTTGAGCAAAGTAATACGGTGATCTGACTTGCATTTTGACAGGACCCCTGTGGCTCCGTATTGGAGACAGACTGAAGAGAAGCAAAGCTAGAAGCACAAGACCAGTTAGGAGGCGACTCCACCACAGGTGACAGATAATAAGATCTTAGACCAGGATGATGGCAGTGGAGGCCGGGAGAAGTCATAAATTCTGGATATACTTTTGAAGGGTCGGCTAATGTTTTAGATGTGGATATAAGGGGAAGAGAAGGGATAAGGATGACAGCAGGAATTTTAGCCATGGAGAAGCAAGTTGGGGGAGAGAAACTAGAAGGGCTCATTTGTGACAAGTTAATTTTGAGATGCCTGCTAGGCATCCAAGTAGACGTTGAAAAGCAGCAATTGACTCTATGAGTCTGGAGTTCGGGAGGGAGGCCTGAACTGAAGCTATAAATTTGTGTCATCAGCATGGAGATGACACTTAAAGCTATGAGCTTGGATGAAGTCATCAATGACTCTAGATGGAACTGAGAAAGGGTCTATGGTAGGGGTGGGTCCTAAGGGAAATCAACAGTCCCTTAAAGGTCACCCACATTGGGAGAGACCAGGGGAAACTAACCTCCTCAGATGGGGGAAGAAAGGAGTGCTTTTGCTGACAAAGGAGACTTTGTAGAATTTAGAGTTGGAAGTCCTCATCAGAAACTGCCCATATGCTGGGGCGCCTGGGTGGCCCAGTCGGTTAAGTGTCCGCCTTCGGCTCAGGTCATGATCTCACCATTCTGGAGTTCAAGCCCTGCATCAGGCTCTGTGCTGACAGCTCAGAGCCTGGAGCCTGCTTCCGATTCTATGTCTCCCTCTCTCTCTGCGCCTCCCCCACTCGCTCTCTCTCTCTCTCTCTCTGTCTTTCTCTCTCTCAAAAACAAATAATCATTAAAAAAAAAATTTAAAGAAACTGTCCATATATCTCCATTCCAATTTTCAGGATCCCTTTCTTTCCAGTCATGCCCTAACCAGCAAAAAACACTGTGGAGTTGTGATTGGTGGGGGGCGGGGGGGTGTAACCCACATACTGTACAATTTATCCATTTAAAGTATACAATTCAATGGTTTTCAGTACATTCACAGATGTAAACTCTGCTTGCATGGCAATTTAGCCATCTGCAAGATTACATTTTGGGTCTGGACTTCAGAAATCTTGGCTCTGCACCTATAGAAAAGTAAGGGGTTTTTTTCAGGGAGGTCATAGAAGTTTCTGGTCTATCACTTGGCCCTTGATCTGGGCATATAGAGCATCGAGCTCACCATCATCTTTACACACACTCTCCGGAGCACTTAGAAGCAGTCAAATCCTTTGTAATTTTGTTAAAGATGTTTTTTAAATGTTTATTTATTTTTAAGAGAGAACGAGTCGGGGGAGGGGCAGAGAGAGAGGGAGACAGAGACTCCCAAGCAGGCTCCACACTGTCAGCGCAGAGGCTGAGTGGACTCCATCTCACGAACCGCGAGATCATGACCTGAGCTGAAATCAAGAATCGGGTGCTTAACTGACTGAGCCACCCAGGCACCCCAAATCCTTCGTAATTTTTACTTGTACTAAAATCTTATGTGGCGGCAGCCACTTGGTACTCTATGCCTTGCTTTCTCTAAGAGCATGATTGCGGGTGACCGACTACAGGCGGTCATTTAAGTAAGTTTGCCACTTTACTCAAATGCCATAGACTGCCAGGGTCCAATGTACCATTAGCAGAGTCTTTAATACCTCTAAATCCGGTCGGATCAGCGAACCAATTCCATATTCTCATTGTTAAGGCTCTGCTCTCCTGGAACCACTTTTGTTGGCAATAACTGTATCAGTTAGAGTTCTGCCAGGGGACCAGTTACTATGGGTGTTATGAGATGAGGGGCTTATTATAGGAATAAGACCTTTCACAGTTGTGGGAGGAGCTGGGAAAGAAAAGGGTAGAAGTTGTATTGGAGGATCAGGGGAGGAGTCCCTCAATCTGTCGGCGAAGCCAGACACATCCATCCACCTACGAAGGGAGAGACTAGTGGATAGGTCGATGGGAAGCTTTGGCTTTAGGGTAGCTAGTGCGTCTATGGTCCAGTCAAGTATCTGATGATGGGCTTGGGGCCACTATTGGTCATTAGGGTTAGCAGCTGGGAAGAAGAGTTGGACACAGAGAGGAGGAGGGCCAGGGCATGTAGGAAGCTGCTGGGCACCTATTAAATGATTGAATTGCTTCATGTTTTTAGCTATCATGAATAATGATGCTATGAACAATCACATACATATCGTTGGGTAGGTATATATGTTTTTGTTTCTCTTGGGCAGAATCCCAGGAGCATAATTTCTGGGTTCTATGGTAAGTTTGTATTTAACTTTTTAAAGAAATTGCCAAACTGGGGTGCCCGGGTGGCTCAGTTGGTTAGGCATCTGACTCTTGATCTCAGTTCAAGTGTTGATCTCAGGGTCTTGAGTTCAAGCCCTGTGTTGGGGTCTGCACAGGGTGTGAAGCCTACTGAAAGAAAGAAAGAAAGAAAGAAGAAAGAAAGAAAGAAAGAAAGAAAGAAAGAAAGAAAAGAGAGAGAGGAAGGAAGGAAGGAAGGAAGGAAGGAAGGAAGGAAGGAAGGAAGAAAGGAAAGAAATTTGCCAAACTATATTCCAAGATGGCTGAACCATTTTATATTCCCACCAGCACCAAACTTGGTATCATCATTGTTTTGATTGTAGCCACTCTAGAGGGTAGTTAGTGGTATGTCATTGTAGCTTAATTTGCATTTTTCCTGATGACTAATGATGTTGAGCATGTCTCCATGCACTTATTAGCCATTCATGTATCTCCTTTAATGAAATTCATATTCAAATCTTTTGCCTATTTAAAACTGGATTGTTTACCTTTTTCTTCTTGAGTTTTGAGTTTTATATATTCTGGATACATGTCCTTTATCAGATATCTTATTTGCAAATATTTTCTCCCAATCTGTGGCTTCTCTTTTCATTTCTTAATCATGTTTTTGAAGTGTAAAAGTTATTAATAATGATGACACCCAGTTTTTTTTTCTTTTATGGATCATAATGCTTGTTTGTTATATGTAAGAACCCTTTGCCCATACCAAGGTCTTAAGATTTTTCTCCTATATTTTCTTCTAGAAGTGTTATAGTCCTAGGTTTTCATAGTTATATCTATAATCCATTTTTAGGTAATTTTTATATGCTTCTCAAACCTTAATGTACAAATCACCTAGAGATCTTGTTAAATCCATATTCTAAAAAAAAAAAAGAAGTGCATATTCTGGTTCAGTAAGTCTACTGTGATACCTGAGAGTGTAAATTTTTAAAACCTCCATTCCACCCCCCCTCCCCGCCCAACAACTACCCCTGAGGTACTTATGGAAATCCCATTCAGGCAAGCTCTCTTCCTTCTCATCTTTGGTACTGCTCTTTATCATGTAGATCCACTGAGCTATTCTTTCTGTTTTCCTCTTGCCTCATTGTCCAGATCCTGCACAATATGGAAGATAAGAAAAATCCTTCCCCTATGAAAGGAGAGAAGAAAGGCTAAGATGGCAACGATGGAATTCTCATTAAAGGGTGGATTAAGGGAAGAGTCTGTGGATATTCACTTGTTAGTGTTTCTGCTCCTTTCCCATAATATAGTAATTGGGGATAGGGATAGGTAATGTGGTGACAGGAATTTTTTGAGGATAAAAATTTGAGCATATTTATACACTGAAGGAACAGGGCCAGTGGAGTAGAACCATGTGAAATGTAATAAGGAAATCTGGGATGATTGATGGAATGAGGTCATTGAGATGATGGGTGATGGGGGAGGGTGATGTCTCTGGCAGAGGTGTGGGGCATTTCCATCTCATAGGTAGGGGAAATTTAAGAAGAACCAAAAGCTCCATCTTCTCCTGAGGTGGGTAAAGAAGAGGAAAAAGGATGGTACAGGCTGAAATCTCTGGGCAGCCAAGGGACCCAAGGAAGCCATTGAATGAAGCCTCTATAGGTTCCCCCTATAGAACGAGGAGGCAAGGTCATTGAAGGAACAGAGAAAGGAAGAAGGCTAGATTTAAGGAGAGAGATGGAAATATGAACTAGTTGCTCAGGGGATAAAAGAAAGACTGGGACACATGGAAGGATTTCTAGCAGCACCAACCCTGGGAGGCTGGAAAGCATGAATTTGCATGGTGATGAGATTTTCTTTGGTTCCCTTTGGCACTCAAGGGGTAAGAAGGCAAAGGGAAATGGTAAGAGAGCAACAGAAGTGACCATGGTAGACAAAGAAGTCAAGCCAAAGAGGGCAAAAAGTTGGCAGCCAAATGAGCAGTTCTGGAACCAGAGGTCACGCTGGGGTTGAAAGCATGTGTTAAGGGAGTGAATGATCAAGGGTGGGATGTTGCTATCAGAAAGAAATTTGGATATGAAACTTCAGAATTGGAGCAGTTGTAGATGTTAGATCCAGGCATGGAAATGAAGTAAAGCAAAGGTGAGAGTCCTAAAATAATGGGGGGAGCATTGGAGGGGTTTCTTCTGTTACACATCTGTCTACCCTCTGTGCTTTATAATACACACTGGGTTAGAAAGCTGCAGTCAGTGTCCTAGAGGAATAATCACAAAGCCAAGGGGAAGACAAAGGAAAGGTAGATCTCTGGGTAGGTAAATTCTTAGGCATATGCACCCAAGGGGTGTGGAGTATAGCTGGATGGAGAGTTAAGTGAAGGACAGTCATGGTACTTTCACCTTTGCATGGGTTCGGTCCAGGAGGAATGAATTTTCTGCCTACTGGTGGTTACGCATCATGAAAAAGTTGGGATTGCAAAAGGTGAAGGATGGGAACCAACATTTCCTGAGGGCTCCGTACGTGCCCTGCATTGTGCTAAATGTTCAAAATACAAACGCATTTCCTCATTTCTCTTCAAAGGATTCAACCTGTGGATGAGGAACTTGAGTATTTGACAGGATAAGAACTTGCCTAAGGACACACAACCCTGAAGCGAATGAGTCATAATCCCAGTGTCCAAGCCTCTTGCATTTTTCCATTTTGACAAAGAGCAGAAGCAGCAGGTCTGAGTTGCTGGGAGAAGATCCAGATCCAGATCCAGACGCGGCCTTTGCAAAGTGCTTTGTCCTACATTAAGTCACTGGCCCCTGTCTCAGAGGGAGCTTGGAGACTAAGAAACACAGTCTGGCGGCTAAGAAGAAATTCCTGAAATTACTCAAGGTCTTGACTTGCACTTCGCAAGCGCCACAAAGGGAATGTCTGACTCCAGACAGCGCTTCCTCAAAATCCTTCATTCCTCTCTCATCCATTTCCCTCACCCACCACAGTCCACCCTGGCCTCTCTGTCCTCCCAACTTCTTGAGAAAAATTTTCTCCTCAACTCCTCCCCCAGGTCGGACTCTTGGGGGAGGGAGGGAGGGAGGGAGGGAGACATTTGGGCAACATAACCTCCTGAATGGGCAGGAGATGAGGAGAGTTTGAACATATGCATGCATTAGTAGTTGATGTCTTGTCACCAGAACTATCCTCCCTGCTTTCTAGAAGAAGAAACTGAGGCATGCCGCGGGCGACCCGCCCATGGTCAGGCATCTGGTTTGCGGGAAATCATCACTGGATCCCACCTTGAACTTCTAGAGCACTGCCTTGAACTTCTGAAACTGACACCATATAATTTAGTCTTTCACTTTGGTCTGCCCTGTGTTATTCTTGTTTTGTTCTTGACTTTTGTGTTCAATTGGAGGAGCTTTCTTTGGCCTTGGGTTTCTAGTGTAATTATTCCACCACTGCCTCCTTAATTACGTGGCTGTTTTCTTTCCATTTTTATTTTCATTTGAAAATGAATACAAATGTATCTGTATCATTTATTCTGAGCTTTTCCAATCATTTTGGAGAAAGAAATGAAATATAAATGTATAGGTAAAAAAAATATCAGTTCCTTTTTTTAAATGTTTATTTATTTATATTGAGAGAGACTGTGTGTGTGTGTATGTGTGTGTGTGTGTGTGTGTGTGTGTGTGTATGCCAGCGGGGTGAGGGGCATAGAGAGAGAGGGAGAGAGAATCTTAAGCAGGCTCCATTCTCAGCATGGAGCTCGATATGGGGCTCGATCCCACGACTGTGACATCATGACCTGAGCCAAAATCAAGAGGCAGACATTTAACCAACCGAACCATCCAGGCGCCCCTAAAATGTCAGTTTCATGTGTATTAACATTATATCCGCAACTGGATGCACCTTGAGATCAGGAATTGTGTTTTTGACTTCCTTCCATCACAGCCCCCAACACCTAGAGGGGTACCTGACAGATGTTCCACAAACTTTTATTTCATGAATACTTTTAATTGATTAAGGAGGGTGAGAGTTAGCATTGACTGAATATGTACTCCCTGTCAGATACTCTACAAACAATATTCCGTTTCATCCACACAAGAAAGGAGGTGTTATTCCTGTTTTAGTCAGGTGACCCACTTATCCTGGTTTGCTTGGGACGTTCTTGGTTTTAACACTAAAAGTCCTACACCCCAGGCAAACCCGCGATGGTTACCCTATGCTTTAAGGATGAGGCTGCTGATTCTCAGAGAGATGTTCCCTTCTCCAGCTTGTCTTCCAAATTCAAATTCAGGTGTGTCTAGGGTAGGGAACTAGTGTATGAAGAGGGTAGACTGGAGCATTGGAGAGAAAGAAAGTGGGTTTGTCCAGGGCACTCTGGGAAAGGCTCTGGGGAACCCCAGCAAGTGGTCGCTGGTGTAATTACTTAGGATGGTGAGAAATAACTATGAAGCCCTACACAGGCTTGGAACTGGTTTGACGGGTAGCTACGAGGGCGGTGGGGGGCGGGGCGGGGGCAGGCGGTGGGGGACAGTGCTGAAGGGCAAGAGGGCAACCTTAGCTAGATTCTTCTCACCCCAAACGGGCTGCGTTGAACCTTTTGTGGCTGTCACTGAGGGTTTCTCCCCTGCTGATCGTATCAGACTTGATTCTAGCTAACTGCATCAGCTGACACTACATTTGCCATTTACAGAGTAACAAATGAGTAATTCGGACCTGATTATTATTCCCTGCTTACCACTCACGTGCCAAATATTTATAGAAGCGAATGCAGCACTTAGTTTACAGCTGATACTAGGGAGCCCATTAGCTCCCCCTAGTCGTTCTTCTTGCCTCTGGCGGGCAGAAGATCACTCAGCCTTGAAGGAGACCAGCTGAAGGCTTGCAGCTCGGCGTGAGCAAGATTACCTTTCTTTTCTGCAGCGAAGTGGCTCTCTAGGAATCTTTCCTGGGTTCTACAGTGTGGCCAATTCAGGTTCCCTGCTTCCAGATCTCTACCTCTGCAAGTCCCCCCAAAATGAGGCCCTTGTAAAGATGCCAAACCCGCAAATTCCCCAACTATCCCTAGTATGAGTTCTGGTATTTCCTAGCTAATGGAATGGCCCAGTCAATTGCATCCCTCAGGCTCAGGGAGGGGCAACGGCTGAATGTGTTGGGTCCCCTAATTTGTGTGAACTCGTACTTACAGAGCCCCTCCTCCACTCCAGCATGGAGCTGGGAGCTGGGTTCTCAAGGTGGCATGGTCCTGTCCCCAAGGAACTCACAGTTTATTAAGGTATGCACAGTCTTAGAGCATTTGTGAAGAACAAAAACTATGTCATTATGGTTTATGTCACCGATGTGATTAAAAAGCAATTTTATGTCCTTTGAAAGGTTCAGAAGGATAGTAAAATGCAGCAACACAAGGACACGATAACCAGCCATCAATTTGGAAAAATGGACTCAGAACTACAAAATGGTAGAGAAAAATTTATTACGGCCTTGTGTGGATGACACCAGTGAATTCACCTTCTTATTCTCGCCTGAATTTCTCCAGATTCCTTTTTTAATTTACATATAACTTTATCCAAACACAACAAATTTAAAATTATATGGTTTATACGCTCTAAGGCTTATTAGCTAGATAATCCTACGATTTTCCATCTCGAGTTATATCTGCTACTGATTTTTAGAGTCTATGATTTCTTTGACAGATTTTCATAAATCAGAGTTATATATAGCATATGATTCAGATTACATTTATATTCTTATTGTAAGTAAAATTAATATCGAGTGAAAGCTTTTAATTTTTAAAGCACTGGGCTCACCTGCTTCAGGAAAAATGAACTCTCATCTCAAATTGGTTTTATCTGCAACTCTTTCAGCAATCAGAACTCTAACAGTCAATTTTTGGGTCTGCGTTTGAGAGTTTGTTACTTTTAATTAGGCATATAAATCCCTCTACTTGATTTTCTGTTACAGCTATGTGTGTGTCCAACCAGGCTCGACTGAAGAACAGAGTTTATCGTGTATTTGACTAGTAGTAAACCAGCCCTGGGAGACTTATCAGATGGCCAGGATCTATCAAGACTGGTCAAGATCTATGTTTCATATACTCTTTAATGTGGATAAAAGGAACTTGGCTAATAATTTCTTCACTTTAGGTTAGATTTACATTTGTGAAACACAGCACGATAATGGTTTGAAAATGTCTGAAAATGTTTTTGGTTTTGTTTTATTTTAAATGCCCTGGAGAGAGAGAAAAGATCATCTAAGAAAAGATACTAAGGATAGTATAGGAGGTAACAAGAGGAAGATAGCATTATTCCTTGACCTACAAACCAGCTCGGAGTTCTTCCCAGCATCTCTAAACATATGTCTTTGATTTGTTTCATTAAGGCCAGAAAATGATTTTTTTTTTTATTTGAGAGAGGGAGAGAAAGAAAGGGAGTTATTGGGAGAGGGGGGCATATGGAGAGAGAGAGAGAGAGACAGACAGAATTCCACACAGTCTCCACGTTCAGCATGGAATCCAACACGGAGCTCAGTCCTACAACCCCTGGGATCATGACCTGAGCTGAAATCAAGAGTCAGATGCTCAACTGACTGAGCCACCCAGGTGCCCCCAGAAAATCTCTGAGGACAATGTCTTTAAGAGCTTTTAAGAACTTTAAGAACAAAATAAGCCACTGACCTGCTACGTGAACTTCTACAAGGATGTCAGGCTATCCAACTGGATTTGCAGCAACCCCATGCTGAAATACAACGTACACCAAAACAAGCTTCCTTTAGAGAAAATTGATGGGTTTTGTGCTTACAGAAAAGAAAAAAAATTCACAAGAACTTTACTCTTCCAAATAATCTTATGTTTGTTCCTTGGGATTCAATAGGGAGTGGGGGGAGCAAAAGACGGTTGTATCCTTCCACGTTCCCATCATATCAGCCACCTTTACATTTTTCCCTGGATGACCAAATCTCTTTCAAGGTTATAAGAAGTCCCCAAAGCATGATCTCGCGGTTTGGGAGTTCGAGGCCCACATCAAGCTCTGAGCTGACAGCAAGGAGTCTGCTTGGGACTCTCTCTGTCCCTTCCCCACTTGAGCTCTCTATCTCTCAACAATAAATAAGCAAGAAGCCATTCTTAAGAACTGAGCCTTAGCAACTCTGAGGTTTAGAGGGACAATTAATAGTCATGTAAGATGCAAAAGTAACATTGAATGACCCCAAAATGTCCATCAAAATTTCGAAGGAAACATTTCACATAAGGCCTATCATCCAGGTTCACAGGGCAGTATTGAACCCCGAAGTCTTACATTATTGACCTTTCAAATCACGTCATACTGGTTTTAGCTTAGAGAGAGTCTGGTGTTCATGGTGCCAAGATTCTATGTTCATAGAGGGGAACTCTGGCCAGCAGATCTCACGCATGCTGTCCCTGAGGGTGACTTTTGTGGCGGAGCACAACCATGAGGACGTTGAAAACTTCACCTTCAGGAGGTGAGGTGAAGGGCATTTGCTCTTATTGAAGGACCTACTGTATTTCTGGCACTGTGCTGGGCAGTGAACATACGTAACCCCTCTTAATCTCAGCAAAAATATGATTTGCTCCAGACAAGCGTGACAAAGGAAAAAATGATCTGTATGGGCCATCTGAGGCTTTAGAAGTGTTACATCCAAACCTTAGTATGTGACTCTCAACCTGTCTTGCTCATGGCTGGACCCCCAGAGCCTAGCACGGGCCTCACGTGGAGTAGGTGCTTGATAATGTTTGAATGCATGCACATTTTAAACCCATTCCCCCTTCAGAAAAACAAAACTCAACATTTTGTTATATGATTTTCAAATAGTTAAATATCTTAATAAAACAATTAACCCAATAGAAATTTTGAGCGAGGCACCTGGGTGGCTCAGTTGGTTCAGCATCCGACTTCAGCTCAGGTCACGATCTCACTGTTCGTGGGTTCCAGCCCTCCATCGGGCTCTGTGCTGACATCTCGGAGACTGGAGCCTTCTTCAGATTCTGTGTCTCCCTCTCTCTGCCCCTCCCCCACTCGTGTTCTGTCTCTGTATCTCTCTCTCTCTCTCTCTCAAAAATAAATAAACATTTAAAAAATAAAAGACATTTTGAGCAACATTTTTCAGATACATATCCTGCTGTTTGTTGTCCCCCTACGGGCACACGCCTCACTGGCAGAAAATTCCTGCTTTGGAAGTAGCCAACTCTGAAGTTTAAAAATGAGAGTAAGATCATAAAATAATCATAGATGTATACAATAGCTATGTACAGATCTAGCCATTGTGGGGTATTTATGTAGTCAAAAAGTAGAAACAATGACTGGAGATGACTATAATAAATTGTGGACATTCATACAAGAGGATATTCTACAACCACTGAACTCAAAATTTTAAGGATATCTAATGACTTGGGGAAATACCACATAATTTTAAGTGGAAAAAGCAAGACGCAAAACTGTGTGTGTGTTTTCACTGTTATAATGTATATACATTAGCACAGGAAAATGCTAGAAGGAAATACACCAAAATGTTAGCTGTGATTGTTTCTGAGTAGTAGAATTATTAGTGATGTTTCTTCATACTTGTCTTTTCTATTGTTTTTGTAATACATGTGCATTATTTACGTAATTAAAAAAAATTTTTTTAATGTTTATTTTTGAGACACAGAGCACAAGCAGGGGAGGAGCGAGAGAGAGAGAGAGGGAGACACAGAATCCAAAGCAGGCTCCGGGCTCCAGGGTGTCAGCAAAGAGCCCGACATGGGGCTCGAACTCACCAACTGCAAGATCATGACCTGAGCCGAAGTTGGATGCTTAACCAACTGAGCCACCCAGGCACCCTTTATTTACATAATTTTTAAGGTTTTTTTTTTAAGAAAGGGATTTCATAATAGAACTGGAGAGATAAAAATATGGAGTCTTTCCCCTGGTGCCACAATCTGTTCAAGGGAAATGGCAGAAATGTTTATGCCAAAGAGAACTCTTTTTGCTAAAAAAGCTTTTTAGGGATTCTCCCCTCAATTAGGCCTATGGTCGGCATAGTCAGCCACTGTGTCCATTTGACTCCATAATTTTTTTTTAATGTTTATTTATTTTTGAGACAGAGAGAGACAGAGCATGAATGCGGGAGGGGCAGAGAGAGAGGGAGACACAGAATCTGAAACAGGCTCCAGGCTCTGAGCCGTCAGCACAGAGCCCGACGCGGGGCTTGAACTCACAGACCGTGAGATCATGACCTGAGCCGAAGTCGGACGCTCAACCGACCGAGCCACCCAGGCGCCCCCATAATTTTTGTCTTATAGTTTCCCGTGTTAGCCTTGGCAGTTGTGGCTCTGAATCTTCTCTTTGCCCGCTATAGGAAAGGCTTCAACAGTCAACACTTCTGGAAAACACTGCTGTTAGGAGAGGTCTTCACATCAGTCTATAGCAGGAGGCCTAAATGGATAGCTGTTTATTTCTTCCCAGGTGCCCCCACAGTTTGGGAGTGTGCCGGCAGAACTGCAATCCAGAAGGAAAGCTCAACAACAGAAGAGATCCTGCCACGTGTGACAACATGGATGGACCTCAAGGGCGTTACGCTAAGTGAAATCAGCCAGACAGAGAAAGACAAATACTGTATGATCCTACTTATGTGTGGAATCTAAAAAAGCCAAACTCACAGATAATGAGAGTAGATTGGTGGTTGTTGCCAAGGCAGGAGGGTGGAAGAAGTGGGGAGAGGTTGGCAAAAGGGTACAAACTTCTAGTTATAAGATGAATAAGTTCTTGGGATCTAATACATAGTGATTCTAGTCAACAACGCCGTATTACATACTTGAATGTTGCTAAGACCCTAAATGGTCTCGCCACACACACACACACACACACACACACACGGGGATGGAAACACTAATCTCACTGCAGTAATCATTGTGCAGTATATATGTGTATCAAATCATCACATTGTATGCCTTAAGCTTACACAGTGTTATGTGTCAATTATATCTCAATAAAGTTGGGAAAAATTTTTGTTAAAAAAAAAAGGGATCCTGGGTGGCTCAGTCGTTTAAGCATCTGTCTCTTGATTTTGGCTCAGGTCATAATCTCACGGTTCCTGAGTTCAAGCCCTGAATGGGGCTCTGCACTGATAGCGAGGAGCCTGCTTGGGATTCTCTCTCTCTCTCTCTCTCTCTCTCTCTCCCCCTCTCACTCTGTCCCTCCCCCATGTGCGCGTGCATGCATACACATGTGTGCTCTCTCTCTCTCTCAAAAATAAATAAACTTTAAAAAATTAAAAGGAGGGCTCAGCTTAGGTAAGAATTAATTGGGTGAAGAGTGCTGCTTGTTCCTGTGGGCAGGTGGGGGTCTGCCTGGTAGGATCGCTCCCTGTGCCGGGTCCCACTTAGCTCAAAGCATCCTGGGCCAGAAAACACACACACACACACACACACACACAAAGCCTACAGGTCCTCACCAAAACCTTCCAAGCCTGATGGGCAGAGTCTTTGTTGACAGGAGCCACAGAGGGGAGGAGGGAAAGAACTGAACGTTAAACTTGAAGGAAAATAATTGAAAATTATACAACATGTTGCAGGATGACATCAACTAGGACAATCATAGGGTGGCACTGACAATAAGCAGACAATAAAGGCAGCTACAGAGAGCACTTCCACCACGACCTCGTCAGCCTCAGAGACCTTGTCTGAAAGTGGGGATAATACTACTCCTCCTGCAAGGTTGCTTCAAAAATCAGAAATAATACATGTAGCACGCAGGACACAGTTCCTGACAAATACTAGGCCTTCGATCGTGACAGATGTAAAGGTAGTCTTATCCTGCACTGCTTTGTACTTTGAAAGTTACCTACGTTTGTAGAGCAAGGATTTTTTTTTTTAATGGGCCACAAAACAGCCAGTTGGTATCCAGGAAGGTGGGAAAGAGGGCACAACCATGGTCTGTTGGGAAGGGTTTGAGGAGTGAGCAGAACTAGCCTTGAACTTCAAATGAGTGCTCGGGCTCCCCCTTCAGGCAGAGTTTGGTGAGGGTCAGCCCCAAGTGGGGCAGCCTGAACTCACAGAGCCAGTAAAAACCCTGGGTGCTTCTACACTTGGTTTTGTTTTTCTATTAAAAAAAAAAAAAGTAGTATTACTTATTCAACCAGCTTTGCACAACATTGGCTACAATTACTATATTTAATGTTTATATATTACTATATTTAATTAGAGGATACATGATTTAGAACGAGGTGTGTTTTTTTTTAATGCCAACAGCCTTATCTAAATAAGTAGCTTTCTCCTTAAGCTGGGATGTTCATCAGTGCTTTTTTTCACCCAAAGCTTACATAGAACTAACTCACCCCGAATCTTTCTTAGCTAATAAGAACTCAACTTGCCATCTCTCCAAACCACAGCTTCCTTTCTATGTCACAAGTACACACAAGCATTTATTGACCATTAACTCTGTGTTAAAACGTGATGCCAGGAAAGCTCAGGAGAACGTGAGAGAATTATAATGCATGGGTCTCTGCCCTTGCAGATTTTCTGATCTGTTGTGAAGACAAACACATACATGAAATGGTTTCGTTAAAGCAAGAAAATAATTAAGTGTGAGCTTATCTACACCACGACTCATACTTCATTCAGCTCACAACCCCATTCCCACTCGTCAGTGTGTGCAGTTTTTTGCATGATGTAAGAGCTCAGCAGATGTTTAGGGAATTAAACTGAATAGCATGATGATAGAATAAATGTTGAATGACTATAACGAAAACCCCCTTTGCTGCCTTATTTTTCTCTTTAATACTTGCCACCTTCTACCATATTATCATTCATTTTTTTATTGCTTATGTGCCCCCTCTAAATGGGAGCTTTCTGAGAGCAGAGATTTTGTATTTCATTCGCTCCATACCCACAGGGTGC
Source organism: Lynx rufus (assembly GCF_022079265.1). NCBI lineage: Eukaryota > Metazoa > Chordata > Mammalia > Carnivora > Felidae > Lynx > Lynx rufus. Next base: position 124,818,714 of record NW_025814834.1, on the reverse strand, counting down.
AGGCTTGTGTCTGGAACATTATGGCCACCCAATAGGTATTCATTGGATGAATGAAGGAATAAATGAATGTTTAACCATAATTTATCAAGGGGATATATATAGGTGAAATTGAGGTTCCTGGAGTCTTGAGGAATTTCAAACTCAGGGTTAAGGACCACAGGATAAAATACTTACCAAAAGTGTACGGGGGAGTTTGCTGCAGCTTTGTTTATAATCATGGCAAATTGGAAGCTGTTTAAAAGAGGCAAATGACCAAACAAATTATGGTAAGCATCTATAATGCAACATCATAAATCCATTAAAATAGCAACATAGATCTACATTCTTTGGGGAAGATATGGTATATTTTGGAAGTGATAAAATAAAATCATAAAATATAGTCCCATTTTTTTAAGATTTTTTTTTTTATCCTGAGAGAGACAGAGACAGTAGAGCGGGGGAGGGTCAGAGAGAGAGGGAGACAGAGAATCCCAAGCAGGCTCCACATTGCCAGCACAGAGCCTGATGTGGGGCTCAGACTCACAAAACCATGAGATCATGTCCTGAGCCAAAACCAAGAGTCAGATGCTTAACCTACTGAGCCACCCAAGCACCCCAATGTAGTCCCATTTTTCAAACAATTAATGGTCAGGGTGAGGGGCGGAGCTAGAGGTACATGAACAGAAAAATGTCTGGAAGGATTCACATAGAACATTATTACCAGGTGGCAGGATTAAGGGTGGAATTTTAATTTCCTTCTTTCAACTTTTTCATAGTGTCTGATTTTAAAACAATAACAATAATATGCATGCATTTTTTTAAATTAAAAAAAAAGCATTTTCCTTCTTTGAAAGAAGCTGTCTGGGGATTCAATCTGGGACTATGGAGATAATCTGCCCAGGTCCTGACTGTACTTCTGTGCTCATCACCTTCCCCCTCCCTGCTTCTCTGGACTCCCCAGTGACTCTTGTGTGACATAAATTACAGTTGACTATGACTGATCCAGCCAGCCTGGGATTAACTTGAGGGGGTATTGATTTCAGATGGTGGTCAAATTTAATAGCCAGTGGTCATTACAGAGATTTCTCTCTCCATCTTTCTTCTTGGCAAAGTCTGCCTTGAATTGCCAATGGAACGTTCATCAGTGAAATCCCTAAGAACAAGATGTCTCAGGTCCTGACAGCAAGATTCTGTGCCCTAGTAGAGAACTGGCCCCAAACTTCACCCCCTAAAAGATCAAACAGCCAGGGCCGTCTCTGGTGTGGTACTAAGAGAGCTAGATTGAAGCCTTAGCTGGGTGAGGGTGCCATGGAAGTGTGCCTTGGGGAAACTGAGGCATACTCCCCTGAACCAACGTGCCCAGGGCTGTGCTGGTGACCCTGAAGGTCCTCCAGGCTTAATATAAGGTTCCAGGCAACTGCTTCGTCATACTGGGTATGGTTTAATTACCAATGCTTGTAACTAGTGGGAAAATCAAGTGTTTCCTTTAGAAATACAGTTTCTGCTAGTCCAGAGATCTGGGGTGGCGCCTGATAGCAGGAAGTAGAAAGAGCGTGGATTTCACAATCAGGTTGACGAGGGGCAAGGTCTTAAACTCTCCAAACATCAGTCCTCTCATCCATAAAGTTGTGTTATCAGGTCATAGTTCACACAATTTCAAAGAATTGCCTGAGATATCGAAATGCCCAACCAGTGCATGGCTCATAGTAGGGATGCAAAAAAAATATTGATTCTTCTATCGATGCCTATGGATGTCTCCAAATGACCGGGCCTTCCCACAGAGGAAAATGAAAACTGTTTCTCTACTCACCAAACTGCTAAGGGTTTTCCACACCAAGCCATCCTCCAGTTGTCTGCAAACACCTGCAATTTCATTTCATTCCGACACTAACCAGCCAGAGTTCGAGCAGTTTAAAGACACGGTCCCACAAGACTGTCCCCTATACCAGACACGAGTCACAAGTAGGGGGTCCCCAGGCCACCCACACTTCTGTCCAACTTGGCTACAAATCAAGGGTCCCCACAGCTCCCTTATCAGGTCCAGTGATTTGCTACAGTGGCTTGCCGGACTCCGTGAGACACTTTACCAGAGACAAAAATGAAATATATATTTCTTATTATATCACAAAATCACGATGGGCCTCAAGATCCTGAAAAATTAAGTTATCCTAGTTTCTCATAGCCTAAATATTTATTACTTGATTTATTTAGTGGCTATGAAGAAAGTGGAAGTGGGGGGAGGAACAATATATTGAGATCCCACTAAGTGCCAGACACTCTTCTGGAAGCTTTGCTTATACCATGTTCTCACAACTCAGTATTACTGTGTGAAAAGCCCATGGTACAGATGAGGCCCACAGAGGCTAAGAGACTTGCCCAAGATCGTGTTAGTGGCAGAGCTGATGTTTGAATCCAAGTCTACCTTCTGCCCAAGCCCATTTCTGCAAACTGTATTTATTTAGGTTGTTTTAGGTGGGAGATATAATATGCGATTCTGCGGGGAGGGTGGAGGTAGGGGACAGTCATCCCTCTAATAGGTGTGATCAAAGTCCAGTTTTATGTCAGGTGCAAAGTTGCCCAATTTTTCAGGTGGGGACTGAGCCCGGCTGTACAATACATGACAATAATAACAGTGGCTCATGGGTTCTGACAACTTGCCATACACTGGGCTAAGTGCATTATAGAGATTCTCATTTCATTTTCACAAGTCCATGAAATAGGCATTATCATGCCCATTTAACAGGTAAGAAAACTGACATGCAGTGAGCCTTAAGTAATGTGTCCAGATCAGCAGAGCCTGATCCCAGTGACTCACCGCAGAACTACCCACCTCTCAGGAAAAGATCATCTTGAGCAGACTGGTAGCAAAGCACTGAGCCCTGGACGAGAGCCCACAGGCCAGGATTCCACAGCCCAAAGCACAGACACTGGCCAGCCCGCAGAACAGCTCTCCCTCCCAACTCCGACAGTTAAGCACACCAGCTTGCTTCACAAGATCCAGGGATGGTTCAGAGGATGACCTTTTGCCCCGTCCCCAGAGGTCTGTTCTCTGTTCTCACCCTGTAGGGCCCGGAGGCCTCTGGGAAAGCCCCAGTCCCAGGAGGAGGAGCCCAGCCCTTTGGCCTGGCCTTCGAGAAAGAGCAGGGCCAGCCCAGGGGGAGCCCCTGAGCTTAGGGTATCAAACGGGGTTACAAAAAAAAAGAAAGAAAGAAAGAAAAAAATTGGCTGAGACGGAGATTTATTCACATGCTCTAAAGGAACTTTCGTGACCATGAGTCACCGAGCAACACTGTTATACATGTGGAACGGTTATGCAAATTTTCTTCCCCAAAAAGAAAAATCATTGTCAGACTAAGAAAAGACACAAACAAAAATAATACATAGAGGAGACAGGAGACTTTAAAAATATAAATTAAATTTCATGAGATGAAGAAAAAATTACATAAGACTACACTTCAGTATTTCTTATTACTGTGCAGTGTAAAATGGTTATCTGTTATAAAATATGGAATTATTTTCCCAAAGGCTCACAGGAAGGCCCTTCTGGGAACACCAGCATGCAGATGGCATTATTCAAGAAATTCGGCTTGTAAATGAATAAACAACAAGTCTTTGATCTCAGGTCTACACAGACTAGCCATCTGGTTCTGCCCAAATGGTAGAAGGTGTTATCTCAAAGGGCCAGGACTTACTAAAGGAGGTCCAGTTCCCTAATACAGTGGCCTTCCATTTTTTTCAATCACACAACCCTACAGTAATAATTTTTGGACATGTACCCAATATGAGTATAGTTATTTATCTATGAATTATAGATAAATATATCTCTCCCATTAGCTAATATCTCAAGGCTGAATATACACTTAGGGTGAGGTTTATCATAATGCCCGTAGAGATAAAAAGGCACCATCCCCTTGATAATTTCCAAACCTGTTTTTGCCAATTTCTTTCTGATCTGATTAGATGGCCATTGTTTCTAACCTCATAATATGTCTGACAATGAGCATGTATCGGATTAAGGGCAGTGCCATTTCTTGTTGTTTACTTGCATATGCAGTATTGGTGTTATCTTCAACACAGTTATTCTTTCTTTGCAGGGTTCTTCTTAAGCCACTCCCCCATTTTGTGAGAATTCCGTTAAAATGAAATAATGTAATCTGTTCATCCTATCAAGTAGCACAAATGAGCTATAATATTCTGAAAGCAGGTGAGTGAAGGAAGGTACGATGGCCACACTGTGTGTGTGTGTGTGTGTGTGTGTGTGTGTGTGAGACATTCTGTGCCTCAGTACACCCCTTAAGGTCTGATTGTCACATGGGACCAACAGACATACAAACCAAACAAGCATGTATGGATAAATCCATATGTTAAATTTAAGTAAAACTCAACTCCTTTCTCATTTTTAGATATTAGCAGACATTCCAATATTCTTCTTGTATCCCCAACAAATCATGCTGCAGTCCCTACGCTTTCCTCTCTCCACTCTGGGGTATCAGAGGCTACGACCTCATAGACTCAGGTACTCTTGGGGATCACGACTGTGGATAGATTAGCAGGGTTTTGATCCCACTCTGAGTGAGGCCACCTGCAAATAGACCTCAAACCTCACAGCAACAAAGCCTCCTTTGGAAAGGTTCTAGAAGGGAAAAGAGGTGATGCACAAAACTTTCCATCTCCCCTGCCTTTAGGCAGCCCCGTGACAGCCTCTGACCCAGTTCCTGGTTACTGTGAATGGAGATAGTGGTTGTAGATGAAATTACTTCCCTGGAAAAGTCCATTCATTTGGGCAAAGGAGGAAATTAACAAAGAGCCCTATTTCATTGAGGAAGGGATAATGGGATTTTTTTAAGCTGCTGTTTATTTTTCTCTCGGGTCTTGTGATAATAGTTATGCCTCGTCCTGCTGCATGACACATATCACCAGGGGCAGCAATTGTTGATGTTTTTGTGTTTGTCGCCTTCATTACAATGTGAGCCCCCTGAGGCAGGTGTCAATACAGTCTAGCAACCTGATGCCTAGTAGGGTATCTGGCATAGTAGGTGCTCAGTAAATGTTTTTAAATGAATACACTCCTGGGGATAATAACCTGCGAGGAACAGAGAAGATACTATAAGTAAAGCACTTAGCACAGGCCAATTGCTCAGTAAATACACATACCATTGCATAAGATAATTGCTCAACCAGTGAGCAATTTTATGATGATAATTCTCAACAATACTTTGTAACTGCAAGACAGTACATTAATTCATGGTTTTGAACTCCCAGTTTCTATCGTGAAACTAGTCTCCTGAGAAATATCAAGAATCCCGACCATGCACAGGCCCTGTTGCCACCCTGTGGGATGAGGAAGTCACTGAGCCCGGGGCCCTGGCTCTGTACTTAGAAAGTCACTTTTAAGTAGAATGCATATTATTCAGGTGAGGTGTAAGATGTACAGTTTTATTCCCTCTACCCTTGCCCACCCGATCTGGCATCGACTTTATTTACAGCATCCTTCCAGCCCATTTGGTGCTGCTACATCTGCTGCTGTTCTATAGTAATAGTCTAACCAGTGGCCCCCTCATTCATTGATATTCCTTCTGGAGGGCTCTACACCCCTTCAAAGTTCCCTTCTAGAGCATCCGCTAAGCACTCTTCTTTCAGAACGCCTATCCCTCACACAGCAGAGACACAAATCCCTTTCCATCCATCCATCCATCCACCCATCCATCCAATAAATAATGTGTTTCTCTTACTCCTACTGTACACTTGGTGTTATTATAGGTACCAAGAATATGGCAGTGAACAAAATAGACAAAACCTCCTGACCTCATGGAGCTTACATTCTAAATAAAATAAATAAGTAAAATATATAGTGTCAGACAGTGATAAGTACTGAAAAAAAAAAAAAAGCCAAGCAGACAAGGGGAACAGGGAGTTTGTGGGTGGGAGGACAGGTTACACATATTAAAAGGGTGGTCGGCTGTGCTCTGAAATCTATAAAACAGGGATGAAAGAAATCGAAGATGGAGCTCCCAGGTGGCTCAGTCGATTAAGCATCTGGCTCTTTTTTCTTTTAATTAAAAAAAAAAATTTTTTTTTTTTTAATTTTTGAGAGAGAGGACAGAGTGTGAGTGGGGGAGGGGCCAAGAGAGAAGGAAACACAGAATCCAAAGCAGGCTGTAGGCTCTGAGCTCTCAGCACAGAGCCCGATGCGGGGCTTGAACCCACAAACCGTGAGATCATGCCCTGAGCCGAAGTTAGCGCTTAACCGACTGAGTCACCCAAGCGCCCCTAAGCATCTGACTCCCGATTTTGGCTCAGGTCATGAGCTCACAGTTCCTGCGTTGGAGTGCTGGCAGTGCAGATTCTGTTTGAGATTCTCTGTCTCCCTCTCTCACTGCCCCTCCCCCGCTCAAGCTCCTGCTCTCTCTCTCTCAAAATAAGTAAATAAACTTAAAAAAAAAAAGAAGAAATTGAAGATGACACAAAGAAATGGCAAGATATTCCATGCTCGTGGATTGGAAGAACAAGTATTAAAATGTTTATACTACCCAAAGCAATCTACAGATTGAACGCAATCCTTATCAAAATACCAACAGCATTTTTCACAGAACTAGAACAATCTTTAAAAATTTTTTTTAATATTTATTTATTTTTGAGACAGAGAGAGACAGAGCATGAACAGGGGAGGGTCAGGGAGAGAGGGAGACACAGAATCCAAAGCAGGCTCCAGGCTCTGAGCTGTCAGCACAGAGCCCCACACGGGGCTCGAACTCACAGACTGTGAGATCACAACCTGAGCCGAAGTCGGACGCTCAACCGACTGAGCCACCCAGGTGCCCCAGAACTAGAACAATCTTAAAAATTGCATGGAACCACAAAAGACCATGAAAAACCAAAGCGATCTTGGAAAAGAACAAAACTGGAGGTATCACAGTCCCAGATTTCAGGAAAAATTACAAAACTGTAGTAATCAAAACAGTACAGTATTGCCATAAAAATAGACACCTAGATCAACAGAACAGAGAGCCCAGAAATAAATCGATGAGCGTATGGTCAACTAACCTTTGACAAAGGCAAAAGAATGCAATGGGAAAAAAACAGTTTCTTCAACAAATAACGTTAGAAAAACGGGACAACAACATACAAAAGAATGAAACAGGACCATTTTCTCACACCATACACAAAAATAAACTCAAAATGGATTAAAGACCTAAATGTAAGACTTGAAACCAAAAAAATCCTAGAAAAGAGCACGGGGAGTCATTTCTCTAACATTGGCTATAGCAACATTTTTCTAGATGTGTCTCCTGAGGCAAAGAAAACAAAAGCAAAAAATAAACTATTGGGACTACATCAAAATAAAAAGCTTCTGCACAGCAAAGGAAACAATCAACAAAACTAAAAAGCAGCCTACTGAATGGCAGAAGATATTTGCAAGTGATATATCTGATAAAGGATTAGTACCCAAAATATTTAAAGAACTTATACAACCAGGGGCGCCTGGGTGGCGCAGTCGGTTAAGCGTCCGACTTCAGCCAGGTCACGATCTCGCGGTCCGGGAGTTCGAGCCCCGCGTCAGGCTCTGGGCTGATGGCTCGGAGCCTGGAGCCTGTTTCCGATTCTGTGTCTCCCTCTCTCTCTGCCCCTCCCCCGTTCATGCTCTGTCTCTCTCTGTCCCAAAAATAAATAAAAAACGTTGAAAAAAAAATTTTTTTTTAATAAAAAAAAAGAACTTATACAACTCAACACCAAAAAAAAAAAAAAAACCCAATTAAAAAATAGGTACAAGATGAGGTGCCTGGGTGGCTCAGTCAGTTAAGTGTCTGACTTTGCGTCAGGTCATGATCTCAGCTTTGCTTGTTGGCGCTGCGCATTAGACTCTCTACTGTCAGAACAGAGCCTGCTTCAGATCCCCTGTCCCCTACTCTCTCTCAGCCTCTCCCCCCACCTCAAAAAGAAATAAATAGGGGTGCCTGGGTGGCGCAGTCAGTTAAGCGTCCGACTTCAGCCAGGTCACGATCTCGCAGTCCGGGAGTTCGAGCCCTGCGTCAGGCTCTGGGCTGATGGCTCAGAGCCTGGAGCCTGTTTCCGATTCTGTGTCTCCCTCTCTCTCTGCCCCTCCCCCGTTCATGCTCTGTCTCTCTCTGTCCCAAAAATAAATAAACGTTGAAAAAAAAAATTTTTTTAATAAAAAAAATTAAAAAAATAAAAAATTAAAAAAATAAAAAAAATAAATAAACAAACATTAAAAAAAAAGTCACAAGACATGAATAGACATTCCCCAAAGAAGACATACAGGCCAACATCATGGCCAACAGACACATGAAAAGATGCCCAACATCACTCCTCATCAGGGAAACACAAATCAAAACCATGATGAACTATCACCTCACACCTGTCAGAATGGCTAAAATCAAAAACATAAGAAACAACAAGTGTGGGCGAAGATGTGGAGAAACAGGAACCCTCTTGCACTGTTGGTGAGAATGCAAAGTCTTGCAGCCACCGTGGAAACGGTATGGAGTTTCTCAAAAAGTTAAAAATAGAACTACCATATGATCCTGTAATCCCACTACTGGATATATACCCAAAGAATGTAGAAACTTGAATTCAAAGAGATACATGCATTCCTATGTTAACTGCAGCATTATTTACAATAGCCAAGATATGGAAACAGCCCAAGTGTCCGTCAGTAGATGAATGGATAAAGAAGATGTGGATTATATAGAGACAGTGGAATATTATTTGATCATTAAAAAGAATGAAATCTTGCCATTTGCAATGACATGGTTGGGGCTAGAGAGTTTTATGCTAAGTGAATTAAGTCATACAGAGAAAGACAAATACCAGATGATTTCACTCGCATGTGGAATTTAGGGAACAAAACAAACGAAGAAAAAAGAAACAAACAAACAAAAAAACCCAGATTCTTAACTATAGAGAACAAACTGGTGATTGCCAGTGGGTGGAGGGATGGGGTAAAATAGGTGAGGGAGATTAGGAGTCCACTCATCACAATGAACACTGAGTAATTTTTGAATTGTTGAATCATTATCTTATACGCCTGAAACTCATATAACATTGTATGTTAACTGTATTGGAATTAAAAATTTTTTAATAAGTAAAATTTTAAAAATAAAAGAACGGAGTGGTCAGGTGAGGTTCCACTGAGAAGGGACACGTGCATGAAGACCCGCAGGAGAGGATTCAGCCAGGAGCCTCCTGGAGGAAGAGCTTGGGGGTCAGAGGGAAGAATACACTCAGAGATCTGAGACGGGAGGGTGTCTGTGCTCCAGAGCAGTGAGCTGGGGGGAGCAGACCAGGAGATGCCATCAGAGCTGGATGGGGCGGGGGCTGTAGGCTCTGAATTTATCTGGCTTCGAGTCTGAGTGAGAAGAGAAGCAAATGGGGGCATGAACTCGCTTATATCCTAACCTGGATCATGCTGGCGGCCATGTCAGTCATAGACTAGGGGGTGGGGGAGATGATGGGAAGGAGGGAGAGGAGGTGGGGCGTGTCAGGGTAAGCCAGGTGACAGATGATGGGGCGTGGACCATGTGGTAATGGAGGAGGTGGTGAAAAGTAGCTACATTCTGGATGTATTTTTAAGGTAGAAAATGGAGGATTTGCTGACAGATTAAATGTGGAGGAGAGAGGAAGTAGCACCCGAAAATGGAGGCCTCGCATGAGGTACTACCCCTTAGCCTCTGGTAGACAGTTATGAAATATGTGTTCCTTGAAGCTTGTGCCCCAAACCAAAGCCAATTTTCTAAATTTGGCCTTTCTTTTTTAACCATTGCTCAAGGCGTGCATTTCTTGAAAAGTAAGTGTATTTGAAGTTTCCAAATAGTCTAACAGTACATAAAATATATGATGTGTGCTGAATCTCTGTAATGAATATCAGTCTCTAAAATTCGTTGCTTCCCACAGAAATTCTATCAGCAAAATTAGAATTGCAATTTTACTCTTCTTCAGTTGTCTGATTAAGGTTTCATTTAAGCCTTGGGCTTATTTTCAAAAGCCCCATAAACATTTTACACACCTACTCATATATTACCAAAGTCATTCTGAATTCAGCCTACAGTAAAATTAATTACCATGTCATGAGTCTGTCACATTTCAAGAGAAATCATAAATATTTACTCAGACCTGATTCAATGTCACTTTGAAATGAAAAAATATTGGCAGCAAATTTCTTTGTATGACTGTACATTCTTCAGTTGGAAGATTTCCATGTAAGTATATCCATAAAATTTTTAGAAGACCACTTTCAACATGCAGAGAAGATAATAAATCAACACTCGAGTCTCTTCAAAAATCCATAGACCCGTAAAGTCTGCATGCTTTTCCACTGCCTCCTGGGAGTGTACCATGAGGCTGGCCAAGGTGGAAACAGAAGCTGAGCCTGGGCTTGACAGAAACTGCTAAGCTTTCTGGGTACATGGAGACCCGCCATGGTAGCCAGAAATGAAGTCCGCGAGGTGAAGCAGCACAGGCCTGACAGGCTGGAGCCACAGTGGCCAGGGCCCCGAAATCCAAAGTCACCCACGTGGCGGGCCTGCAGGCAGGCAGCGAGATGTCATGAGAAGCACACTAGAGGGAGTAGGTTCAAATCCCAGCTCTGCCACTGCCACACCGTGTGACCAAGACAAGGGAGTCTCTCTGTGCCTCAGTTTCCTCTTCTGTTAAAAAGTATTGGCTTGAGGGAGTTGTAGTGAAGACTCAAGGTAAGGAGTTTAAAATAAGGTCAAATGCACAATTGGTACTTGGTAGTATATATGTATCTATAGAGATACGTATCTAGAGTTAGAGATACATAGATCCGTCTATACAAATATACACACATACATATGTATACACACCCATATACACATACAAGTATATACCTATATAGTATACATACTACATATAGATATATATACACTTATGTAGAACATATGCTATAAAAACAATATGTAGATATATGGTATAGTATATATAATTTAAGTCAAAAAGACTGCCTTTGAGTCCCTGCCTCTGTCACTGATTATCTTACCTCTTTCCCTCAGTTTCCTGGGAATATTAGTGCCTGGAGCTTGTGAGGGTAAAGTAGGATAATGTGAAAGAATTCTGCAAAAGGCCAAAAAAGTATGGACAGATGTGGACTATTATCATGAGGATATTTGCTTATTCTGCCCTTCCTTGATCACTATTGGCCTCTGCTTCCTGGTGGGTCTGACTTTTTCTTGGTGGTCTGGATTGCACGGACCTGGGTCCTTGACCCACCGCCCAGCCACCTACGTCTGAGACTGGTCAGCAGAGCGCTTGCTTCAGGGCCGCTGGCCCTGTCCCTCATGTCCTCCTTCACAGCTGCCCCTTCAAGACCATCCCACCAGGAAGTACAGGGTCTTTAAGACACTGAAGCTGAAGTGTGTAGGTTGAACTTGCTCACACTGATAATTTAGGTCTTCGTGCTCTGTGCTTAGATGACTAAAATAACAGCGAAAAGAGAAGAAGAGGTTATGTGTGGGGGAGGCAGCTCAGGGCCAAACGTGTTCCTCTCACGTCACTGTTCCACTTCCACTGTCATTAGCACAAGGAGGATTCTGGGCCATTTCCTTCTCTCCAAGGACAAGAAGACAGAGTAGTTAAGTGAAAAGGAGAAAGATCTTAAGCCGGAGGCACACTTAAAATCTAGATCAACAGAGAGCTGTAGAACCCCTCTATTCTTTTCCATCCATTTCCCAAGTTGGAAAAAGAGTTCTTCCATAATTATTCTTTGGTCTGGCTTCTTTTTTGTCACACTTAGCAGCTTCATTGAGATATAATTTAGGTATTATACAATCCTCCATTATGAGTATATGGTTTCATGATTCTAGTTACGTTAGACAGTTGCCCAGCCTTCACTGTAATCCAGTTTTAGAATGGTTTTGTTACTCCAGATAGAAATGCTGTGCCCCTGTTCGGCCAGTGCTCACTCTCATCCAGCCCCAGGCAACCGCTCATCTGCTCGCTGTCTCCATCGACTGGCCTTTTGTAGAAATTTCATAAAAATGGAATCATACACTATGCAGTCTTTTGTTTCCGGCTCCTTTCACTCAGATAATGTTTGAGGTTCATCCATGGTGTTGTGTGTGTCGGCAGTTATTCCTTCTTATCGCTAAGTAGTGTCTGATTATATGGATAAACCTCATTTTGTTTACCCATCCACCAGCTGAGGACATTCAGATTGTTTTTATTTTTTTTTTAATTTTTTTTTCAACGTTTATTTATTTTTGGGACAGAGAGAGACAGAGCATGAACGGGGGATGGGCAGAGAGAGAGGGAGACACAGAATCGGAAACAGGCTCCAGGCTCTGAGCCATCAGCCCAGAGCCCGACGCGGGGCTCGAACTCACGGACCGCGAGATCGTGACCTGGCTGAAGTCGGACGCTTAACCGACTGTGCCACCCAGGCGCCCCTAGATTGTTTTTAAAATGTTCCAAGTAAAGGAGGCTGATCCCATTCCTCTGAAGACATTCTTTGTTAATCCTTACCAGAAATTCTCCTTTGCAATAAGAGCACAGAACCCCTTGCAACACATTCTGCGGGGTGCCTGTGAAAATACAGCCTCTTCCAACATAACCTCTAAGAGTCCATTATGATCCTGTACACGGGCATACCTCGTTAGAGGTAAATCCAAATGCTAAAGTAGGGAAGTCACCACTTTTCATACCTAATGCCTTGAAATAAAGAAATGATCCAAGTGGAGCAGACACATAGGGCTGGAGTACCTACATGTGGGCATAGGATGTTTGTAGGTCACAGTCTATTTATTACTGCTGATCATAGGAAGGAACAGAACATGAACTGAGGGACCTGGGACCTTCTCATCACACCAGCTGCAAAGGAGCAGGCCACATTCCAAAGGAATCCAAAAAAGAGAGCCAAGGGTGTGGACCCATCTCCAATCCTTCCTCCATAAGTGTACCCCCAATGCAGAGACTACTTGTGTCTTGGTATTCTATTTTGTTCTTGACTCATACCCAATTCCCTTCTCCTGGCAGGGGATTGAGAGAGGAGATGCTTCCAAGTTGAGTATAAATGTTACAATGTGGAACAAGAAGGGAGGTGCACAGAAACCCATCACCATCACCAGCAAAAGGACACACAGGCTGTGCTGCTAAAGGACCCTTCACTCAGTCAGTCAACAAGTATGCACTGAGTGCCACCTTGTGGAAGTCAGGCACTGGGGTTGAGGGAAGGCAAGAGTGTCTGGCCTCAATAAGCTTACTGTCCAACAAGAGAGAGTAACTGACAGACAAGTGAATGCAATCCTGTAGACAAGGGTATCCCAGAGCCCCATAAAAAGCACCCTGAGAACACGGAAATGAGGACTAGAGGACGTGCTACAGAGTCGTTGGCATTTCATCTGAGCCTTAAAAAATGGGAAGCTTGCCAAACAACAAGGGAAAAGGAAAGAGTGGTATTTAAACAGCCATCCAAGATGCCTTTACATTATCAGGGATAGAACTGTGCTTGGCCAATCTAAAACCTGGATTTCCCCTGTAACTAAAACAACACACTAGTTCTGAGACCTGCCAAGAAGTTCTAGATCTCTGACTGCCATTCATAGCAGACCAGTCACTTCACCTGTTTACCCACATACTTGGTAAGCAAAGCCATCTGGCAACAGAATAATGGGGAAAGGGATTTACTTCACAACCAACTTGACCAAGTGACTCCTATTCCATGAAGGATGCCCTACCTGGTGCTTAAAATCTGGCTTCTTGAACCCTCCAGGGAGAGAGCCACAAAGAGCATTGCTAAAAGATTGGTAAATAAAACAAATCTCATGTGTACTGTGAAACAAAGCCGTGCTGTCTAGTCTGGGGATAAGATGGGCTCAGGTTCTACAACCAAGAGACGTTCTCCACACCAGCCTCTTCCAAACCCAGAGGTTAAGAGTAGCTGCTTTGGGGAACTTCTGGTTAAACATGGCTGGGCATACACATGCTTTCACCTCTGTTTCCCACCAAAAAGCCACTAAGATGATAATATTTAGAAAGTTTTTTTTTAACCTACAAAAACAAAGAGAATAAGGGAGGAAATTCAGCAGATAATAAATGTATATAAAATTTCAGAAGCTGAGAAGCAGATGAACCAGAGGTAACTGGGAACAAAGCCAGTGAGAGGGCGGAAGTGAGGAAGAAGCAAGCTTATCTGTACTGCAAATCTTAGAAAAGCTCAGGAATGGGAGACACCAGGTGTCAGGGCTGGGAAAAGGACAGTGATGAAAAAATGGAAAGAAGCAATGGGATCCACCCATCCTGTCTCCTACTTTGCCAGCTCCCAGCCCCTGTCCCCTGTTCTGCTCCAGAATGCCCAAAGCAGGGTTATAGTATTCAGGTAAGACTTCCTCTCCAGGGATATTGACTTCCTCTCCAAGAAAAAATGCCTGCAGATACTGACTTTGGGAAATCTCCAATAAACCCACCTGGTCCTCATCTATTACCACCACATAGTAACACCCACTGGACAAGAGCCACTGGACAGGGCTTCCTATCAGCATGTTAGGGCCTTAAAACACTGATAATGCCTTAGCATCTTAAAAATGGACAATCAAGGAGACCTGACATATGGAGAATTCCTATAATGTGAAAGAGATAAAAATAAACCACTAGATAAAAGAAACTTAGAGGAAGAAGAGACAGTACCAAGAACAGAAGAAAACATTCTAAAATCTGTAAATATTATCTTCAAGGTAAGGTAAGATAATTGCATCCATTAACTGGAGAATAAGAGACTCTAAAAAATCAATACTTGAAAAACAATAAAGAGCTCTTGGAAGTTAAAAATATGATTTTTAAAATACTTAAAGTCAATGAGAAGATTGGAAGGTAAAGTTGAAAAAATGTCCTGGAAAGCAGAATCAAAAGAAAAATAAATGGAAAGGGAAAGGTGAGAAAATGAGAGAATCCATCAGAGGCACAACATTTGAATATTAGACATCCCAGAGAAGGAAAGCAAAGGCAGTAAAAGGGAAGAAATTACTAAAGAAACAATACAAGAAAATTTCACAAAACAGAAGAATATAGGCTTCCAGTCCAAAAGGGCCCCTCACGCGTCTAATGAATGAAAACAAAGCCCACAGCGAGGTTCAGAATTTTGAAATTTCGGCACACTAAGGAAAAAGAAAAGATTTTAAGGCTTCCAGAGACCGGAGATTCAGGAAGAGATCCCATACACATTTCTGAAGCTGATAAAGAATATGAATGGCAGTAATCCCCTCAGAAGGAGCTAGAAGACAATGGAAATGGATCATGGATTTCAAAATTCTGAAGGAAAATGATTTTCAAGAGGGATTCTATGCCTATCCAAGTTATCCATGAAGTGTGAGGTGGAAGGCATTTTCAGACATGCAAGGTCTCAAAAAATGTACTTCCTTGCACCCTCTCAAGAAGCTGTTGGAAAACGTGCTCCGCCAAAATAAAGAAAGAAATCAAGAAATAAGAAGACACGGGATCCAGGAAGGAGGGGATGAACACATAGAAAGCGAGCAAAGGGGACTCCCCGGATGGAATGCTGGGTATTTTCAGGGCCACAGCTGTGCAGACCTAGGAAAAAAAAGCCAATCCAGAGATGAAAAGCCTGCCTGCAGGACTCAAGAGGAAGGAAGGGAGAAAAAAAGGAGGGAGGGAAGAATGGCTAGAATAACCCTCAACGTTGGTCAGGATACTGAGAGATTTCTCAGTTTTGACAGAGTGTGGGAATTAATCAGTGGTAGGTACTAAGCAGTAAACTAAGTCAACTAAACATGAGGTGATTTTTAACTCCAGAAAAGAACAATTTTAACCCAGAGGAAGGACATTTAATTGGATTATACCATGTGGTTCGGCTGTGACTAACAGTCACTAACAGTGACTAACAAACTCTGAATATTGATTTAAAGGATAGTTTAGGGGCTCCTAGGTGGCTCAGTCAGTTGAATGTCTGACTCTTGGTTTCAACTCAGGTCATGATTTCACAGTTTCATGAGTTTGAGCCCCTCATAGGGCTCTGTGCTGGCCACACAGGGCCTGCTCAGGATTCTCCCTCTCTCTCTGCCCCTCCGCTGCTCATGCTCTGTCTCCCTCAAAATACATAAATAAACTTAAAAAAACAACAACACTTTTTTAAATGGGTATTTTAAGAGTGTTGAGAAGATGACAAAAAGACAGGCCTTGTGGGGAAGACCATGAGAGCGCTGTCTATAGGGGCCATAGTAAAAAGCCAGTAGAGGATCTTTAAAGCAGAAAAACAAGGCATGTTTTAAGACATACGGCTATAAATACTGGATTAAACCCCTAATAGAATTGAAAGTGGGTGTGACAGTTAATTTAAAGTTTCAACTTGATGAGCCATGGTGCCCAGATATTTAGTCAAAGATTATTTCTGTGAGAGTGTAGGGAATAAGATTAACATTTAAATCGGTGGACTTTGAATAAAGCAGATTGCCCTCTATAATGTGGGTGGGCCCCATCCAATCAGTTGAAGGTCCTCTGACCTCCCCCAAGCAAAGAATTCTGCCAGTAGGCAATCTTCAAACTTGAACTGCATTGTCTGCTCGTCCCTGGGTCTCTAGCCAGCCAGCCCAAGCTGCGAATTTTTTTTTTTAATTTTTTTTTTAACGTTTATTTATTTTTGAGACAGAGAGAGACAGAGCATGAACGGGGGAGGGTCAGAGAGAGAGGGAGACACAGAATCTGAAACAGGCTCCAGGCTCTGAGCTGTCAGCACAGAGCCCGACGCGGGGCTCAAACTCATGGACCGCGAGATCGTGACCTGAACCGAAGTCGGACGCTTAACCGACTGCGCCACCCAGGCGCCCCCCAAGCTGCGAATTTTTGACATAGCAACCTTCCTAATTGCGTGAGCTGATTCCATGAAATAAATCTCTATATAGACACATCCTATTTGTCCTGCTTGTCTGGAGAACCCTGAGTAATACAGTGGAAGTCACCTGGAGTGGGGACAGAGGTGAAGCGCTAGGCAGAAGACGGCTGGTTTTCTTTTCTGTATCTGGTAGACATTTTTGATCTTGTAGGCTGTATCTATTGTTACCTGGGGGGAAAGGATTAACTTTGAAAATAGTTAAGAAGAAAAAGATGGTATGCTTTCTAATCAGGTGGCCCTGGTCTCATTCCTCCTGTGCCACTTACTGGCTGTGTGACCTTGGACAAATCTCTCTGAGCTGCAGTCTCCCCATCTATAAGACAGGTGCTGGCAGGGTCGTCAGAGGTTAGATAAACCATCGAATGTAGAACACACATGGTGAGAGTCGGTGCTGAATAGGGGTATTTGCTGTTATGACAGAGCCGCCTCTCCTGTCATCAACTTCCCTGGCAGGGGCTCCGGTGTTACTTTGATTTCATCAGGATTATTGTTCCAATAAAACACACTGGTAGAAAACCTCTTGGAAAAGGCTACTTGCCCTTTTAATATTTTATCGCTGATGTGCTTTCTAAGACAAATACACTTCGGTGTTATAATGAAAACTCCTGCCAGTACAGTGCCGCGGCCCATGAAGGGAGGTCAGTTCTGCCCAGCGCTTCTAGATCGATCCGCGCAGGGCTGCTGTGGCCGGCTCAGCGAATTCCTGCCCGTTGCTTGCCACGCACAAGCGAAATCGCTGCAAATGACCTAATGTGTGCTTCTGCCACTCAGGAAACTGAGTAAGGAGGTGAAGAAGTGGCAGCAGGGAGACCCAGGAGGACGAGTCCAGGAAAATATGAGATTGGAAGGGCACCCAGGAAGGTGGTGAGCCGTCAAAGAAACACGCCTGCCTTCCCAGTGGGGGGATGGTTCTTTGCTTCCTTGTGAGGTTACCAGAGACCTGGTCTTAATCTGGGTTTGGGTCTCAGAGGGGTCTGCAAACTCCCTGAAATTCTCTGCAAGCTTTGGCGTGAGCGTACAGTTGTCTGGGGAGGGGTACGTGGCTTCCCTAGATTTTCAGAAAACCCCGTGCCCCTCAAAACGTGGCATTGCCTGAATATCACCCAAACAAACAGGAATTTGGTACACTGAGATGTCAGTGCTGGGAGTGGCCGTAGGTTTTGGTGGAAGCCCAACGTGGAAGGTGTCAGTCCAGCCTCCTTTCTGCTTCCCTGGACTCCCCACTGCAGACCCTGCCTTGGACCCAGCCTGACCATGGGGGGACAGCTGCCATGAACCTGGCCCTTCAGCAGGGGCAGCCGAGACCCCACACCACCAGGGCAGGCCGCCTGCCTACCAGGGAAGAGAAATGGGAGGAGGGAAGGCACACTTTGGGGTTCGACATACTGCCAATCACTTTGCAGCAACCACCTACTTCCTACGATGCCTGTGATGTAGATGTTATTGTCCCCATTTTCTAAAGGATGAAACTGAGGTTCAGAGAAATCCACTTGCCCAGAGGACTCAGCTGTTGGGTCAGGTGGGAAGTCAGGCTGTCCCCAGAACCCTGACACACAAGATTGTTGGGTATCCACACTATATGCTGGCTGTTCAGAACCACTTCCTTATGGTCTGCTGTCTTCCCCCCGAAGTGCGTTTCCATGTGCATTTAACCATTCACTCGGTCTGTTTCCGCTGCCTGGAGTCCTCCCTCAGATACTGTTGACTTGAGAAAAATCTACTCACCTTCAATATTCAGTTCAAGCTTCCTCTATGCCCTGGAACCTGCCCCGCCCTGCTCCCAACCTCCCATTCCCTGGGTACGCCCCACCCCTGATTTTACTCACTCCCTTCCTTCTTCTCAGTTCCTGTTCCATCTCGCACATACTTTCATTAAAGAGCACAGCACCCTGGGTGTTTTCTTCTCTGTCCTTCTCCTTAAAATGGAAATTCCATAAGGAAAAATGTTTTTGTCTCTCTTATCTTTGAAAACAAGGTAAAATCATATGCAACCACCTCACACCTGTCAGAATGGCTAACATTAACAACTCAGGCAACAGCAGATGTCGGCGAGGATGCGGAGAATGAAGAACCCTTTTGCCCTGCTGGTGGGAATGCAAACTGGTGCAGCCACTCTGGAAAACAGTATGCAGGTTCCTCAAAAAATTAAAACTAGAACTACCCTATGACCCAGCAATTGCACTACTAGGTATTTATCCAAGGGATAAGGTATGCTGTTCTGAAGGGACACATGCACCCCAATGTTTATATCGACAATATAAACTATCGACAATAGCCAAAGTATGGAAAGAGCCCAAATGTCCATCGACAGATGAATGGATAAAGAAGATGTGGTATACACACACACACACACACACACACACACACACAATGGAGTATTACTCGGCAATCAAAAAGACTGAAATCTTGCCATTTGCAACTATGTGGATGGAACTAGAAGGTATTATATTAAGCAAAATTAGTGAGAGAAAGACAAATATCACATGACTTCACTCATATGTGGAATTTAAGATACAAAACATGAAAACAAGAGAAGGGAAGCAAAAAGGGAGGGGGACAAAATGTAAGAGACTTAAATACAGAGAACAAAATGAAGGTTACTGGAAGGGTTTGGTGTGGGGGGATGGGCTAAATGGGCAAGGGGCATTAAGGAGGATACTTGTTGGAATGAACACTGGGTGTTATATGTAGAGGATGAATCACTGAATCCTACTCCTGAAAGCGTTATTGCAGTATATGCTAACTAACTTGGATGTAAATTAAAACAAAACAAAACAAAACCATATGCAGCCTTCGCCCTCACTATTCAGAACTACTTATAATTCCCCAAATGCAAAAAGCTCCCCACACCTCCTTGTTCTCTTCCGTGGTGTGGTCCTGTGCCAAACACAATACCTGGTACATAGAATGTGCTCAATTACAGTGTCTGGGATGTTGGTTGTTGGAAGGATGGGTTTTTTCCTGAACTACACAATCCCCTTCTCCCCTGCACCCCCCACCCCCCCTCCCCGCCCCCCCGGCTACTTGTGTTTCCTTGTCATCCTTCTCAAAAATGTTCTGAATGAGGCACAGCTTTTCAAAAGACTGCACATTAGCTCCTGGAGCAATCTCTGTCATTCATTGAAGGAGCAGAGGAAAGGTGGAAAGATTACACAGTGAACCTCTCCAGCCCTCTTGCGGCGGTAGAAAGAAGCACGAATGAAAACAGGAGAGTAAGTAAGCCTCTCCAGGGAAATGTCCTCTAAAAGAAATGGCAACCAAATCAGACAAGACAGATTCCTGATCACATTTTTCTTGCCTGATGCAAGCGGACAAAGCAGCAGGTTTCCATCCTCCCCACACTCACTGCTCGGGGCCTTTATTTATTGCCTGTTCCATGGTCATGTTCCTCTCCCTCAAAAAGAGATTTGCTGGAGGCTGGCTCCTCTCCCATTGAGGTCACCAGAGGGCTGCTGAATGTGGGGAAATAGTAACTTCAGCAAAACGTCAGGAAGATTTAGTGAAAATGGACTCTGAGTTGTGCCCCTTGGTAAGGAGTCGAGCTGGCCAAGAGCACACACGTGGAGCCTGGGGCTGCCTCACAAAGGCAAGGACCGGCCGGACCAGGCCTGGGAGACCAGGTCCTGTCGGGCACAGTATTAGACTCCCCAGGAGCTCCAGCAGGTGAAAGAGGACTTCGAGAAGGAGAGTCCATCATAATCATCCCTACAGCCAGCAACCCAGCTATAGCTGGAGCCCAGACATTCCTGTTTGGCATTGATTTGCAGAAAGTACCCGTAAGACCCAGCGATTCGTTCAATGACAGACGACAGAAGAGGAACGGTAGCAGTCTGCAACATGGAGCCTGATCTAAAATACACTCTGCTCTTCTTAAGCAATGTCCCTGAAATATACCGTGCCCTGGTCTGGAATGGACAGTAGGGCCTCGCCAGACTTCCCACCCCCATGCTTTCCATTTGCAAAGGGACTTTTAAGCTCTCCCATGTGTCACAGAGGTCTTCAGGCCACAGGTGGACCACCGCTCTGGACAGTTCATCCAGGAGAGGAACTTAAATTGAAAGGATCCAGGGGCGCCTGGGTGGCTCAGTCTGTCGAGTGTCTGACTCTTGATTTCAGCTCAGGTCATGATCTCACGGTTGTGGCATCGAGTCCCACATCAGGCTCCATGCCCAATGCCTACCATGGAGTTACTTGGTGTCCTTTCTCTCTCCTTCTGTTGTCCTCCTCCGCTCACATTCCCTCTAAAATAAAAATAATAATAAAATAAAGTTGAGATTGAAAGGATCCAGGGAAACCTTCTCAAGACTTTGCTAAGGTGCCCAGAAATCAAGCTGGAAACTGAATCCTTCCTCTGTCCTTGTCTCAAATACATGTTTATGGCTTCACATGTTACATCCAAATGCACAGATTCATAGCAGATAAAATCCAACCCAATTCACTCTTTCCCATTTTGGGAAAGGATGTGACACATAGCTGCGTAACAGTTAGCCTACCACGAACACCCTGAACGTCAGATGTGTGAGCCTGAACAAGTCACTTTCTGGACCTCATCGTACAATAAAGAAGTGGCACTTTATGGTCCACAGGGACACTTTGAACTCACTGACGCTGTACGTGTTGCATATCTGACTAGGAGCAAATTTATTTTCCAACACCTTTCTTCCTTCTGGGCTTCATTAAGATAATGACTTTATTGGGTTTATAAAAAATCTCGGCCTTCCTCTCAATGTTGCTGTGAAGCTACCCAAAATTTTTCTAAAAAATAAAGTCTTAAAAACACAAAAATATGAAAAGATACATATGAGAAATTCAAACAAATAAAACAGTACACAGAAGAAAGTTTTTTATTTTTATTTTATTTTTTTTAACGTTTATTTATTTTTGAGACAGAGAGAGACAGAGCATGAACAGGGGAGGGTCAGAGAGAGGGAGACACAGAATCTGAAACAGGCTCCAGGCTTTGAGCGGTCAGCACAGAGCCCGACGCGGGGCTCGAACTCATGGACCGTGAGATCGTGACCTGAGCCGAAGTCGGACGCTTAACCGACCGAGCCACCCAGGGGCCCCCAGAAGAAAGTTTTTAAAAAAAATCATCGTAAATACAATTATCTATATATAAACATCACTAACATTGTTAAACGTTCTAGACAGCTCTTTGTGCATGCAATCAGAGAGAAGCATGCATAGATGGATGGAAATAATTTTTCAAAAATGGGATTATAGGCTACATGATCGTTTTGGTAAAATTATCAAATTTAACCTTATTTTGTAATTTAACATGAAAAAGACTTCGAAATAAAATTGAAAATGCTCTATCACAAGAAATATATAGTGACAAATGGTCACAAAATTTTTGTCACTTTTCCCTCCCCTGAGAGATGGAATCTCTTTCTCCATGGCTTTGAATCTGCCCAAGCAGCTCCACAGAAAGGCCAACAAGAAGGGAAATTGAGGCCCCTGGCCAATAGCCATAACTGAGCACCCAGCCAACAGCCAGCATCAACGTTGCCAGGCCTCTGAGTGCACCATCTTGGAAGTGACTCCTCCAGCCCCAGGTGACACAGGATATCAGAGAGATGAATTGCTTCTACTCTGAGCTCTGCCCAAATTGTCAAATTGTGATCAAATACATGACTGTTGTTGTTTCAAGCCACGAAATTTTGAGATAGCTTGTTATACCATACTGTATAACTGAAACAAAATCCTTGTGTAGTTAAGACAAAAAGACAAAAAATTGAAGAGTTGGAGTTTCTCAGTTATGTATTTCACTATAGGAAGTCTCAACTGAGGGGTACCTGGGTGGCTCAGTCAGTTGAGCATCCAACTTCAGCTCAGATCATAATCTCGTGGTTTGTGAGTTTGAGACCCACCTCGGGCTCTGTGCTGACAGCTCAGGGCCTGGAGCCTGCTTTGGATTCTGTGTCTCCCTCTCTCTCTGCCCCTTCCTCACTCATGCTCTGTCTCTCTCTCTCTCTCTCTCAAAAATAAGTAAACATTAAAAAAAATTTTTTTAAAGAAAGTCTAAATTGAGTCTAGCTATTGAAAAACTATTTCATATCTAGTTCCATATCATATGTTAGTCTTAGTTCCATATTTAAATAGTGAAGTGTCTACCATGAGATTTCTCATCACAGCCTCTCACTTCCTAATTTCTATTATTTGGTTCAATCACTTGGTTGATGGATTTTAACCTCAAATGCCCCCACCTCCAAGAAAGAGTTTATGAGTACTATCAAATATCGTTTCCCTAACTGCTCTGTTCTCCCTGTCCTTTTGCTTTGTATTTACTGTTATCTGAAGCCTTTCCTTTCTGCCAACTTTTCCCAATTGCTACATAGAGTTAGAATTAAATATTGAATCACAAGGTGGGAAAGTTATTGCCTTTTCACTCTCCTTCAGTTCCCTTTAAATCAAGGAGTCTTGAGGGATACCTGGCTGACTCAGTTGGTAGAGGCTACAACTCTTGATCTTGGGGTTGTAAGTTCGAGTCCCATGTTGGGTATAGAGATTAGTTAAAAAATAAAAACCTTAAAAAAATAAAAGAGTCTCAATTTGGCACTAGGGTATGTTCAACATCTTTCCAAATGTATGTAACTTTCCTTTTTAACAAAGAGCAAGGTCAAGGTTCAACACCTTTAACAAGTAACAATGTAGAGCTAGAATTTAATCGTATTAATGTATTTTCATTAGATCTATTTTATTCTATTTTTCATGAGTTTTATTGGGTTTCCACCTACTGTGGTGATATAAGGCTTCCTTTTCAAATAAATTTCTTAGGTTAAAAAAGTGATTTAAAGAAAATATTAACTATACCATATAGAACAGATGGCACTTGAATGTGGCACAATTAAGTCTGTGATACATGAAACTTGGCCCTTAGAGAAAACTTTTCTTTATCCTTTTAAAGAATTGAGACTCTTAACTCTTTTTTTAAAGAATTTGTTAAAAATCTGTTCCATGGCTTTGCTCCGCCCAGTGGGGGTATCCTCTCCTCTGTGATGGGGAGTCCTAGAGCCTGTGTTTCAATGCCAGCCCCAAAGTGTTCAGTCCCCATTTTACCCTCATGTCTACGCAACATCCCTTTGCACCCCAGCAAGTGAGAAGCTGGATGAAGAAAAGGGAAGTTCTCCAGGAAGTCGCCCTGTGTCAACACCAGGTGAGGAACTTTGCCTGGAGCGTCCCTTTGCTTTTCTGACTGGCTTCCTCATTCCTCCCACCTACCCACCCAGCGTCTTGCCTTATTTACCTCCTTTTTTGTCTTCAAGAATGTCAGGTTCCTCTCTAGCTTCGTGTGGTTGTGATTACTCCAACTCCCCTCTTCATTGGTCTCTCAGGCTGGAGACTCTCTTCCATCCACCCTTTCTGGATGCTTCCCTGCTTCTCCTCTTCACTTCCTCAGACCACATCTGTCCACAACGAGGGGCGGGTAGACAACTCTCAGAGTTGCTTTGACTCCCATTCTTTCCCCAGTGACAATTCTGGCCCGTTGGGACAGAGCTTCACGGTGCTGCATCAGAATGTTCCATTTCTTTGACCATCTAATTTGGGTGTTGGTGGTGCGAATTTGTAAACTTTCATTGTTCAGTTGGTGTCGGTGAGTTGTTTTGTTATTATACTTTCCAATGATTTTTACATCTAATTTTTGCAGAGGAAGTTTACGATCTTGCTTTTTTTTTTTTCTCTCTCCTTCCTTTTTTGGGAAGATCTTTGTGACCATCTGAGCTACATTTGGTCTAATCAAAGTGTTGGCCAAGATTTGGGGGCACAATCAAAGTAAAAAGCCCCTGAGTCTCCCCCAAGGTTTTGCAAAGCAGTGTGGTTAGTGGAAAGGATTTGAAGCCTAGCCCTTTCTCTTCTGGCTGTGTGACTTAGGGCAGGGCACTGAACTCATTCAACCTTCACTTCTCTCCCTATAAAGGGGCTGACATGGTGTCTGTCCAATAATAAAGGCTCAGAAGATGTTAGTCCCTTTCCCGCGTCCTTTTTTTCTTCTAGCTTTTCTCAGTGCCAGGACTGGCCAGACACAGGGGTGGTGAAAGCCAGATCTGCTGTTTGTTTTGGGGACAAGGGACATAGGGGTGAGTGTAAGGACTGATGTCAATCCAGGTTAATCCATGGGCAAAGGACCAGCCTCTGGTTTCCTGCCCCTTAAAGAGCCCTGAGAGTCACACATCTCTCAGAGCCCTCCTAGACTGAGCACACTCCATTCTCCTGCCAAGAAAATGCAGCAACTGAGTCAAAGGCATGTGAAAGATAAGGAAAAGCCTTCACCGGGGTAATTCCAAACAGCATTGATGGATCCAGCTGTGGCAAGTCGGCTCCCTGGTGTTTTTTAAGTTCTCCAACCACCTTCTCTCTTTCTCTCGCTCAGTCATACACACATCCACACGCACATATGTTTACACATATGCGCACGTTCACACCCAAATGCACATACAAGCTCTCACACATACAGAGACGTACATGTCCACGCTTTCACATATATGCAGACACACTCATCTACACACACATGCACACCCCCACTCACTCATACACACATTTTGTTAAACTCTTTGCCCTTTTAAGAGAAAAAAAATCTCTCCTGCTCTTAGACATCAGGAAACAATATGTTCTCAGTCACAGAAGGACTGTGCAATGTTATCCGATTTGTTATCACAGCGGCCTGGAAAGCAGCCAACTCAATTAAAATGCAGGGACGGCCAACTCCAGGGGTCAAAACAAAACAAAACAAACGAAAAAACCCAGCATGGGTGAGAACAGAAGAACAACTGACTGCATTTATCGTTTCTTACCAATGACTAAATTTACAGTCCACTAAAAATACTTGAATCCTAACAAAACCAAACCCTGAATTTTCTAGCTGAGTTTTGTAAAGCTCAGACATGATCATACTTATCCCAGGTAGTAGAAGCTGAGTTCACTGAAATTACTTGTTAACCTAACCAGGTGACTGAGCTCGGAACCCATTCTAGGTTGTTGGACGGCTGAGTGAGCAGGCCAGGGGGGTAGGTGGCTTCATTTCCCTGAGACCAGCTGCCGGAGGTGATTTATTTTAGAAACTTGCATGTTCAATTAGTGTGAATAGCAGCTGATTTATCACATGTGCCTAATATGCTATAACCAAAGTATCGTTACGCCCGGAGAGCCTTTAAATTCCCAGGAACCACATCAGCAGTAAGTCTGCGTCACTGGGCAGACACAACAGACGTTGCCTTCTTACCCCTGTAATGTCTTCCACTTCATTTAGATACTTTTTATGGCAGTGTCATCTGTTTGGCGTGCGCCCCGGGAATCTCAGGAAGAAGGCTGCTCCATCGAGTATGTGTGATACTGGCTGAGCCGACCAGGTTGCTATTGCAGGACTGGTGGGTAGCACCCCTGTGGTGTCTATTTGCCCAAGCTGGTGTGGGAGGCATTTGGGGGCCAGAGGTGCTAGTAGCCGCAGAGGTGCAGAGAAGAGGAAAGGAACGAGTGGTTTCTGTCCCTGCCCAGTCTCCTCACCCCGGCTGGCTCCTGCCAACTGTGTTGGCTAACAGGCTAGATTTGATCTCCTGTGGAGAGAGGGGTTAGGACAGAAAGCCAAGGGAACTGCTTTAATGAAAGTTCTGGCAAACTCTGGGCACAGTGGAGGGAGAGGCACCCAAGCACACCAAGTGGGGGGAGAGGGGGTCACGGCCCCCGTTCTACCACAACATGGCAACGGGGCCCAGCAGGGGATATAAAGCTGCGGGAACACTGTGGTGGCAACTTCTGTCACGGGGGCAGAAGACTTGGTCTCTCGAGGGTCACCAGCAATGATAGAGGTCGGTAGCCTCCCTTGAGGCCTTGTATACCAGAGGCTTCCATGAGAAGATCGAGCAAAAGAGTTTGAGGAGACTCTTCTTGAGTCCTTATGAGCTATCCCTGGAGACTCACAGAAACACTGGGGGGAGACTGAATGTCTGGTGGAATGAAATTCTTCCTTCCTCCAGAGAAGTTCCAATGTCAACGTCAACGTTGCCTCTTTTGTTCCATCCGCCAAGTGAAACCGGAGGCATTTAGATACGCTTCACTCTGCAATCAGTACGTAAATTGTCCAAACCTGTTTGCAGAGACTGGCTGACTCCTGGGAGCACAGCTAGACTGCAGGTCCCAGCCCCCCTTGAGGTCAGGAGTCTCTAAATGACCACAATCTGGCAAATGGAGTGTAAGCAGACAAAATATTGCCGCTTCCAGGCCTGGCCCATAATAATCCCCCACCTGTTGTGACCTGTCTCTTTTTCCATCTCTCAGCTGAATGGACAGGACTCCAAAAACTTGGATAGAGGAGGGCACACAATGTGACTCACAAGAGCCCAGTGCCTGAATTTTTCCACAAAGCAAGGCACCAGACCACAAATACACACGTTGGTGGAATACAAGCAAAAAATAAACCTTGTGCTAAGCCACAGAGATTTCGCGATTGTTTATTATACAAGGCAGGGCTGCTTACCTTTCCTATTATACCATAAAAGTATTATTATCCCCAAACTACAAATGAGGACATTGAAATTCACAGGAGTTAAGTCTGCAGTTCTTAAGCAGCAGTGCTTTTGACCCCCAGGAGACATTTAGGAATGCCTAGAGACATGTTAGTTGTCACATCTGGGGAAGGAGGCCACTGGGGGGTGCCACTGGCACTCAGCATGAGGAGGCCGGGGCCGGGCGGGGGGGGGGCACATATCCTGGTGCACTGGACGGCCCCACAACAAAGAATTAGCTGTCCCCGAATGGTGATGGTGTCGAGGTTGAAAAACCCTAGGCTAAGTGATTTGTTCAGGATCACTGAACTAGAAGTAGGTGGCTCAGAGTCTCAGTTCCTTCTCAGTATCAGGTTGTCCCTTTACCTGGAAACTTGTGGATGAGTTGCCCTGTTATGGGGCCAGGTACCCCCATGTCACTTCTTCACACAAGTTTGAGAGGGAGGTTCACTCCTGTGGCCAAAAAGAATCAAGTTGAGAAATTATACACACACACACACACGTGTGTGTGTGTGTGTGTGTGTGTGTGTGTGTATAAAATATAATAATATATATCTTAATAAGTTTTAAGGAAGACTAACACTGGTATTTCCTACTGAGTCAACAGTGACCACAAAATAAGTGCTCGAAAATAAATGAACATGTTTGCAGCCGTAACCAGATGCTAATCCTTAAGAAACTGCAGATACAAAGTTTTTCCATTTCACTGCTGGATCCTTGCAGCTTTCTACGTTATCAAAAAAGCAACCAATTTTTTCTCCTTCCAAAGTACATATCTTTTTTAAAGACATCACTAAAAAGTAAAAAGTTTCTTAAAGTCCATCAGCTTGAGGAAGGCATGGTAGCTAATTCTATTCATATTTTCCCATATTTATATGTGAGGATATTTCCAGATGAGATTAGCATTTGAATCCATGGGCTCAATAAATTGTCCTTCTAAATGTGGATGGGCACATCCTATCCACTGAGGGTCTGAGTAGCACAAAAAGTAGAGGAAGGACAAATTTGCCTCCTTTTCCTCTCTGCCTCACTGTTGAGCTGAGATGTCTCATTTCACCTTCTCCTGCCCCGAGACTAGCATTTACACCACATCTCTAGCTCCACTGGTTCTCTGGCCTTAAGACTCAGACAGAATTATACCACAGGCTCCTAGGTCTCCAGCTTGTAGATGACAGATCATAGGACTCCTCACCCTTCATAATTGCATGAGCCAATTCCTCACAAGAAATTATATATAAGATATATGTATAATATAATGATATATTTTTTATAAAAAATACACAATATATTTTATATAAATAATATATAAATATATAAATAATATATTTATATATTTTATAATATATTTTATATAAATATATAAATAATATATTTATATATCTTATAAATATATAATATAATATATTATTTTATTATATATTATATTATTATAAAATATATAATATAATATTATTTATTATATATTTATAAGATATATAATTATATAAAATATTATATATTATATATAATATAATAATATGTAATATATAATATATAAATAAAATATATATAATATATATTCTTATATATATTTTATATATATATATATATATATATATAAACTCCATCCTATTAGTTCTGTTTCTTTTTAGAACCTTGACTAATATCGGGGTGCCTGGGTGGCACAGTCGGTTAAGCGTCCGACTTCAGCCAGGTCACGATCTCGCGGTCCGTGAGTTCGAGCCCCGCATCAGGCTCTGGGCTGATGGCTCGGAGCCTGGAGCCTGTTTCCGATTCTGTGTCTCCCTCTCTCTCTCTGCCCCTCCCCTGTCCGTGCTCTGTCTCTCTCTGTCCCAAAAATAAATAAAAAACGTTGAAAAAAATTAAAAAAAAAAAAGAACCTTGACTAATATAGCTAGTATTTCTATGTTTTTTAATAAGATAAGACATACACACACATGCACACATGCATGCATACACACATATATTAAAGACTGCCAGAGTAAAATTCGTGCTCTCCTCTTCCTCTTGAGAACACATATAGAATACATTTCCCAGCATGCTTTACAGTTAGATGTGGTCATATGCCTAAGGCTAGCCAATGGAACATGAGCAGAAGGGATGTGTACTTACTCAAGCCTGGCCGTGAGACCCTCCCATTTGAGCTGCTCCAAGGTCTTTTCTCCTTCTATCTGGTTGGCATGGAGACAACCACATGTTAAAGATGATGGGGCTTTTTTCAGTCTGAACGCTGTATGGCTGCTTGGAGGAGAGTCACCCCAAGAAGCTATTCACCTGCTCAGGATTGTCGTGTGAACAAGAAATATACTTCCGCTGTGTACATTCAGGGCCTGTTGATTATCTTAGCTAACACACTGCCCTGCAGCTTGCTTCTTTCACTTAAAAATATATCTCAGACATTTTTCCATGTCAGCACATATACTGCACTTTTTAGAACACATACTATTCCCCCCACAATTTAACTTTTCTGAAATTGGGAGATATCTCATATTTGAGAAGGACAGTTCCCCAGGAAGTTTCCATTAAATGATTAAGGGTGTCTTAGAATCAAGGACAAATCTTACTTTCTAGGGCTTTAAAAAACAATGCCAATGTATTGCTGCTGTTAAAAATCAAAATAGTACCACAAGATTTTAAAGAAAAGGAAAAGTCTCCATGCAGCAGAAATGTTCAGACAAGACAGCTCTTCACTTGAAGTTCCAGTTGAAATAGTTTTGCTAATGAAGAGGCATAATACTGACAATCAGAGGTGCCTGGGTGGCTCAGTCGATTAAGTGTCCAACTCTTGATTTCAGCTCAGGTCTTGATGAGATTGAGCCCAGCTTTGGGCATAGAGTCTGCTTAAGATTCTTTGACCTTTCCCTACTCTCTCTCTCAAAAAAAAAAAGAACAACTGACAATCAGATCCCCAATGCAAACAAGTAGGGTAAGTCTTGATTTTAAGTGCTTGAGTCCTATCCAGAGTTAATCTTGGGAACTACTCAGGATACAGCCAACAATTGCAATAAAGTTTTTTTTTAGTGGCCCATCAAGGGGGACCATCCAAACTAAACTTGGAAAAACTGAAGGCTTTCAGTGGCAAGACAGGAGACAAATTCACCCAATCAACTGGGTGTACCATCTCCAAAAAGATTGAGAATCCCTATTTTTTTAAAAAATGTTTACTTATTTTTGAGAGAGAGGGAGGGAGCTAGCGGGGGAGGGGCAGAGAGAAAGGGAAAGATAATCCCAAGCAGGCTCTGTGCTGTCAGCACAGAGCCTGACATGGAGCTTGAACTCATGAATCGTGAGATCATGACCCCAGCCGAAGTCAGACACTTAACCGACTGAGCCACCCAGGTGCCCTGAGAATCCCTATTTTTAAGACTATATTTCATTTGTGTTTAAGAAGAGCTATCAAATTCTTTACCTTTTTAGCTCTTGTCAACTTTTCCAGGTTCTAGAAACTTCTTTAAATTACAAAGCACATTGGGTATTATATGAGAAATGGAATGTTAGTCCTAGATTTGTGGGCCAGAAGACATGTCTTTCCTTACAGTCTTTTGAAATCTGCACATAAGAAAAGCTTTTTTTATAGGACTAGCTCCATAAAACATTAAACATGAAAAAATAAGCAAGATGCACAGAGGTAAAACTTGACGCATTAAAATTAATTTTCCTTATAAAATGCATTTGCTGTTTTCTCTCCGAGGCAATGAGGGGCTTTGTGGTCACTATACAACTCTGTTTTCCTTCTTTTCATGGTTTCTGAGGTCCATGGAATCCCTAAATTATTCTCTCTGAAATAAGTTTCCTTTGGTGGAGCAGAATTTTTTCTCGCTGAAAGAATTGGTGGTTCAAAAATGCCCTTTTTTTGGGTACAGAATAAAATATTCATCAAACATTGCCTCCCAATCTCCCAACATCTATTTATTAAAACTTGTCATCAAAAGTCATGGTGACAAAAAAGTTCCCCAGGTGAAGGGAAAAATAACTGAAATAACTGATTTACATTATGATTTTTATATTCCCAGTCCAGTTTTTCAATATTCCATAAATCTCTATGTTTGTACAGAACATGACCTCTGGTGTGTTTTCTTCCCTCTCAATCACTAGTTATGCCATAAACATACAATCATCAAGAACTGTTGAGTCTTGGGCTATAATTCACTGGAGAAGATATTCAGGACATAGCTTATAAGAGTTTATAAGGTAAATTCCAGAAACTCCCCACCCAATGTCAATTCAGACAAATGAAAAAAAAAAGTAAATTCTTTGGAAGATGTGGTTTGTAAAGCTGGGTAAGCCAACATCTTCAAAATAAGACAGAATGCACTATTAATAGGCAATATTTATACCCTTGAATCATGTGGTTTCTCTTGCGGTGAGTAATGAAAACCATTTGATTTTTCTATCCAAGTAATAACCAGTTTTGTTTAAAAAAAACCTAGTTTTATTTAAAGCTTTGAGATTGTTGGGAGTTTTTTCCATAGCTGGAAAAAAAAGTAAAACTCAGCATTGAATGATTCTTACTTCTTTTTTTACTATAAAAAGGAGAAAGCTGCCTATTCTCTCAGCATCCTCTGTGAAATTTGTATTCACTGGAGACTAGATAACCTGACTTGTTTTTTGATTTTTTTTATTTCATCCATGTAGCAAACATTTTTTACACGTTTTATTATTTGTGTATTTATTTTTATTTTAGAGAGAGAGAGAGGGTGTGTGCGTGAGTCGGGGAGAGGGACAGAGTTAGAGAGAGAATCTTAAGCAGGTTCCAGGCTCAGTGTGGAGCCCGACACGAGGCTCTATCCCACGACCCTGGAATCATAACCTGAACTGAAATCACGAGTTGAACGCTCAACCAACTGAGCCACCCAGGGGTCCCACAAACATTTTAATATAGCGTTCACTTTGTGCTAAGTACTGTTCCAAGCACCTTATATGTATTAATTCCACTAATCCTGATACTCTCATAGGATTTTCCTGATAATTTCTTCTTTCTCCCCAAACTTAAGAAAACAGTGAGTTATTGCTGTGGATAGGACTAATATTTCAGTTTAAGTATCTTTGTCCTTTAGGATTATCCCAAGCAGATAGAAATGAAGAAAAATAGAAAAATAGAAAATTAACCTCCAAAATATGGTTTGGGGATCATTATCAGTGGAGAAATGACAAATAAGAAAGTGTCCAAAGACGAAAATATTTAACTCTGATCGAGCTTATAGTTTGGGAAATTTACATAAAAACAGGCCAACTTCCAACCACATGAGCTAACTAGTTTGTATTTATTGTATCAAAAAATCAGAAGTTTTGTCACATACCATAAAATGCAATGCTACAGATCATATACGTACTTAAACGCTTAGGAAAAATATGATAGAATGCTATTGTGTAATAGGATGCTATCCTGCGTGATAGAAGGCCAAGGTCCTAGTTTGGGCTTTCCAGTTTTGTATGTATCTTTAGTTGTGTCAAGGTGTGTGTTACAACAATCCCCTTAAGGAAGGTTGAGGACTGCCAGATGAACTCCTGAGGACCCTGCAGTGTGAGATCATTTCATGCATCAGTATACCCTCCTCTAGTGTTGCAGGATTTTTTACCTCAATACCCAGGGTTTGTTGTCTCCCCATTCCTAAGAATGAAGAGGTGGACACAAAATTAGCGTCAGTCAAAAGTTCATTAGAGTATAAGAACAGAAAGGAAGAATAGTATGAAAGCTCTCTTTACGGAGAGGGGGCATTGCCCCGGACAATAGGCAAGGGTCTTTGTTTCATAAGGTTCCTGTCAGCCTCACCCCCTTACACTCCCCCTCATTCTTTCTCAGGTTCTACTCTTATTGGTTGGATAACTGTAGGTGCTGGGTTGTCCATTCCTGATTGGCTCGATTCATTGCTTGAGGAGTCAGACAATGGTCATACTGTCCTTTATATAAGGTAAGCTTTATGGTTTTTTTTTTCATTTTTTTAATGTTTATTTATTTTTGAGAGAGATACAGACAGACAGACAGACCATGAGTGGGGTAAGGGCAGAAAGAGGGAGACACAGAATCCAAAGCAGGCTCCAGGCTCCGAGCTGTCAGCCAAGAGCCTAATGCGGTCCTCAAACTCAGGAACCTCAGGATCATAACCTGAGCCGAAGCCCGGCATTTAACTGACTGAGCCACCCAGGAGTCCCATATGGTTTACTTTTTTACTTAGGTATTTTGATTGTCAGATTCCTGAGGGGAACCTGAAGGGGAGAAGGTGATGTCTGTTACACTCTTTTTTTTTTTTATGTTTATTTATTTTTAAGAGACCGAGAGAAACAGAGCATGAGTAGGGGAAGGACAGAGAGAGAAGGAGACAGAGTCTGAAGCAGGCTCCAGGTTCTGAGCTGTCAGCACAGAGCCTGACGTGGGTCTCGAACTCACAAAGAGCAAGATCATGACCTGAGCCGAAGTCGGACACTCAACCAACTGAGCCACCCAGGCGCCCCGTGTCTGTTACATTCTTAAGAGGAAACTGACACCCCAACGGGTTTGCTGTGGTCAGATGCTCCCAGCATTGTTCCAAACTATGTGTTTTTCCCCACCCAAGGACCTCAGGTCCTAACCTTTCCTTCTCTGCCCATTTTATCCTATCTTTTCCCTATCATATTAGCACACTAGTCTTCAAACTGGGATTCACAGAATGCTAGACTTACACAAAAATAAAGCCTTCCAAAAAGGTATGTTTCAGAAATGCTTTATATTATGTGGCCTTCCTGGAGATGCCCACTATACCAAAGACCCTGAGGAGCCCTGCAGGAAAGGAACTTAACCTAACCTTAGTGTTCTGGGAATGCAGCTAGAACCACTGGTTTACCTAGTGAGCTCTGGAATATGCATCAATGCTTGAGGACAAGCACTTTGCAGAGAATGGAGTTAAGACCTGCATTTGGAGGTTTCTTTGGTGGTGTTCTCTTTCAGTTCTTACATGCAGATGTTTG
Organism: Lynx rufus; assembly: GCF_022079265.1. Taxonomy (NCBI): domain Eukaryota; kingdom Metazoa; phylum Chordata; class Mammalia; order Carnivora; family Felidae; genus Lynx; species Lynx rufus. The sequence continues at coordinate 124,784,415 of NW_025814834.1, read as the reverse complement.
ATTTAATCATACATCTCAGTTCATGGCCTGTGATACTGTGATTTATAATAAGAAATATATATTTGGTCTTTGTCCCCTCCCCTAGCACAGAACTCCTAAAACCCTTGGAATTTCCTAAGTGATAAGGTGTCTTTTGCTATTCATAATAAGCCCCTTTCAACTGATGAGGGACCATAAGGCAAGCTGAGGTCCAAGCACAAGCTAGCATTACCCCTCCCACCCCTGGTAGGATATGCGTGACATTCCCCAGGCACTCTTGGCTGCCTAAGAACAAAGGAAAGGGGAAAACAAATGGTTAACTGATAGAGATCACAGTCATACGGGACAGGAGTCTCCATCAGTTTACAAATGTGTTAGTAAGTTACAAGGAAAAAGCAATCTTATCAATAGCCTGGTCTCCAGAAACCTATAGACTCAGTTTCCCAGAGCCCCTAACATCACCCTCCCCTCCATAGTGATGTGAGGAACAAAGGCAAGAAGGAAATGGCAGGTATAACTAAATTTCCTTATAGACTGAAGCCCATTGACAAATACTTGAGGCAAATACAGAGTAGAACATTTCTCCAGGGACCCCCTACCATCCTAAAGTTAATGCCTGACTAGAGGAAAAACAACCTTAGCTTGACAATAGCAAGGCCTCAGGTATCTTAGGAGTCCCCTTTAGCTTATGAAAGTCCTTCTGGAGACCTTCCCCGTGCCTTCACCTCCCCCAACTCCATAGTTTATAACCATTCTCCACAACCCCAGGGCAGCTCTTTCTCCCCACGGGTCCTGTCCCCCTGCTTTAATAAAACTACCTTTTTGCACCAAAGACATCTCAAGAATTCTTTCTTGGCCATCAGCTCCGGACCCCCACCACCACTCCAAAACCACACCAGAAAAATTTTGAGAAATACATATTATAAAAATGGCACAAGAAAAATAGAACACATGAAAATATCTGTATCAAAGAAAAGTAATGTATAATTGAAATCCTTCTCTTAATGAAAACTCCAGGTCAAACGGTGAATTCTTTCAAACATTTAAGAAAGAAAGAATGCCAATCCTACACACTCTTTCAGGGGGAAAAAAGTGGGGGGGATCAATTCCCATCTTATTTTATGAGGCCAATATCACCTTGATATCAAAAACAGAAAAAGAGAAAATTGAACTAGAGAGAGACCAATATCCCTCATGAACATAAAAGTAAAAATTCTCTTTTTTAAAAAAAGTAATCTCTACACTTAACATGGAGCTCGAACTCACAACCCTGAGATCAAGAGCCACGTGCTCTACCAACTGAGCCAGGCAGGCCCCCAAGGTAAAAATTCTTAATAAAATATTAGCAAATTTAATCCAATAACAATTTTAAAAAGATAATACCCTATGACCAATGGAGTTTATCCCAGAAATGCAAAATTGGTTTAGCATTCAAAAATCAAACATAATTTACCATGTTGACAGAATTAAAGAGAAAACTATATGATCATCTCAATAGATACAGAAAAAGCATTTGGCAAAATCCAATACCCATACATGATTTAAAAAAATAACAAACTAGGAATAGAAGAAAACTTCCTCAACCTGATAAAGTGCATCTATGAAAAATTTACAGCTAGCTCATACTCAAGGGTGAAGGACTGAAGGCTTTCTCTCAAATATCAGAAACAAAACAAAGATGTCCACTCTTCTATTCATCATTGTGCTAGAATTCCAAACTAATGAAATAAAGAAAGAAAAATAACGAAGAAGCATATAGATTAGAATGGAAGAAATAAATTACCTTTATTCACAGATGACATGTTCATTATATAGAAAATCCTAAGAAATCTACCTTCAAAGTTTCCACAGCTAATAAGTGACTTTAGCAATGTTGCAGGATATGAGATAAATATTCAAAAATAATTATGTTTCTAAAAATAAAAATGAATAACTGAGAATTGGAATTTTAAAATACAACTTATAATGGTATCAAGAGTATAAGATACCAATGGATAAATTCAACAAAATTTGTGTAAGGCCTGTACACTGAAAACTATATAACATTGCTGAAAAAAAGTGAAAGATCTAAATAAATCAAAAGAAATACCATGTCCATGGATCAGAAGACTGACCATTGTTAAGATGCCATGTCTTCTCAAATTGATCCTAGATTCAATGCAATCTGAAATTTTTTTTTAATTTTTTAAATGTTTTTATTTATTTTTGAGAGAGAGAGACAGAGCATGAACAGGGGAGGAGCAGAGAAAGAGGGAGACACAGATTCCGAAGCAGGCTCCAGGCTCTGAGCTGTCAGCACAGAGCCCTACACGGGGCTTGAACTCACAAGCCGTGGTATCATGACCTGAGCCAAAGCTGGACACTTACCCGACTGAGCCACCCAGGCGCCCCTGAATTTTTTTAAAAAGAGAACTTTTTTGGTACAAGTTGACAAGGTGATTCTAAAGTTTACGTAGAAATGTAAAAGGGGATGGGGCACCTGGGTGGCTCAGTCGGTTAAGCATCTGACTTCAGCTCAGGTGATGATCTCACAGTCCATGAGTTCAAGCCCCGTGTCAGGCTCTGTGCTGACAGCTCAGAGCCTGGAGCCTGCTTCGGATTCTGTGTCTCCCTCTCTCTCTGCCCCTCCCCTGCTCATGCTCTATCTCTCTCTGTCTCAAAAATAAATAAAAACATTAAAAAAAAAAGAAATGTAAAAAGGGGCATCTGGGTGGATCAGTCAGATGAGCATCTAATTCTTGATTTTGGCTCTGGTCATGAACCCTGCGTTGGGCTCCACACTGAGCATGGACCTACTTAAGTTTCTTTCTCTCTCTCCCTCTGCCTGTCTCCCTCCCTCTCTCTCTCTCTCTCTCTAAAAAAAGGAATGCAAAGGCCTATAAGAGCCAAAGAAATTTTGAAGAAAAGGAACAAAGTTGGGGGACATGCACTATGTAATTTCTAGACTCACAGTGATCAAGAAACCATGCTATTGGCATTAGGGTAAATATATAGAATGATGGAATATAATAGACTCTAGAAATAGAATTGCAACAAAGTTGGCAGGATAATTCAATGGGAGGAAAGACAAGTGTTTACAACAAATGGTGTTGAAACTAATGGATATCCATATGGGAAAAAAATAATAATAGACCCAATTCTTATGTCACACCATACAGAAAAGATTAACTTGAAATAGATCATAGTCCTAAATGTAAAAACTTAAACAATGAAATGTCTAAAGATAAACATGGAGAAAAATCTTGACCTTAGGGAAGCAAAGATTTCCTAGGACACACACAAAAAACACTAATTATAAAGAAAAAATAATGGACAAAGACTTGATCAAATTTAGAACTTCTATTCCTCAAAATATTTCATTAAGAAAATAAAAAACAGGGGCATGTGGGGGTGGATCAGCCGGTTAAGCATCCAACTCTTGATTCCAGCTCAGGTCATGATCTCACAGTTCATGGGATCAAGCCCAATGTCAGGCTCCTTGCTGACAGAGGGGAGCCTGCTTGGGATTCTGTCTCTCCTCTCTCTCTGCCCCTTACCCCACTCTCTCTCTCTCTCTCTCTCAAAATAAATGCCAACATTTTAAAAAGAAAGAAAAGAAAAAGGAGGAGAGGAGAGGACAAGAGAGGAGAGGAAAAGAAAGGGGGAAGGGAAAGGGGAAAGGGAAGAAAAGGAAAGGGAAGGGAAAGGGAAGGAAAAGAAAAAGAAAAGAAAAGGAAAGGAAAGGAAAGGAAAGGAAAGGAAAGAAAAGAAAAGAAAAGAAAAGAAAAGAAAAGAAAAGAAAAGAAAAAAGACAAGACAAGCACTGTCTTGAGAGGGAAGATTCCAAAGCTAAGGTAAGGCCAAGGAGTCAGGGAGCTTTCCCATCCAAGGGAAGAAGATTCCAGATGGCAACTTCCTGGTTTCTTTGTCTCTGACTTTGTTCAATTTGGATTTTACTGAAGACTGGTCGCCATTTCTCTACAAAAGTATAACGGCATTCAGCCAGTGATTTGGTTCCTGCCCACTCCCCAGACTGGAATTTACACAGCTGGATAATGAAGCCAAGTGGGGATGATCCCTAAACTCACTTTGCTCATTACAGAAATCATAGAAATGGAGTCCTTGACCAAAGCATGGGTCTGTGGATATGCGTATGCTCATTTTTGTAGGTTTTTTCTTATTTTATAAAATCAGTGTATGTTCATGATTTAATATAATCAAAAATGCAAATTAGTTATCCAGAGCTGATTGCTTGCAAGTGACAGAAACTCAGTTCAAATAGCTTAATCAGAAGATTGTTGGGCCACCTAACCAGCTTCTTCTGAAACTTTAAGAACAGCTGGATCCAGGGGCGCCTGGGAGGCTCAGTCAGTTGAGTGTCCAACTCTTGATTTCAGCTCAGGTCATGATCCCAGTGTCATGAGACTGAGCCCCTGCATCAGTCTCTGTGCTGAGCCTGGAAGCTGCTTAAGATTCTCTCTCTCTCTCTCTCTCTCTCTCTCCGAAAGAAAGAAAGAAAGAAAGACAGAAAGAGAAAGAAAGAAAGAAAGAAAGAAAGAAAGAAAGAAAGAAAGAAGAAAGAAAGAAAGAAAGAAAGAAAGAAAGAAAGAAAGAAAGAAAGGCTGGATCCAAAGTTCAACTGTCATCTCTGTCCACTATCAGCTCTCCATCCTTCATTGTGTGGGTGAGCTACATTTTTACCTACTACCCACTGTTTTCTCCAGGCAACCAGGCAGAACAGCCACCCAGAAGTCACATCTTTTCATTTAGCAACTCGAGAGTAAAAAGGCAAGCACCTTTCCCAAAATTTGCATCTCAGGGCAAGAAAGATTTATGATTGGTCCTGCTACAGTCAAGTGCCTTGACCCCCGTCCGCTACCAGGAATGTGAAAAAATACCGATCACCGGTGTAATCTCCTCATGTTAGTTAAAGAGAATTTGTATGCTTATTGCATCTCCCTCCTTAGAGAAGGTGGCATGGCGCTGTCACAGCTTAAACCAGTCTTCTTATAGTCATTTGTTCTTTCATTCATTTGTCCAACAAGCGGCCTGCACTGCGCCTTTTCTGTACTAGGAACTGAGGATTCAAGATTAGATACAGCACGTGCCATCAGCTGCTGAACTAGAGAATCCTGATCCAGTTAAAGGAACGTCTACCATTAGTGGGTCTTCCAGCAGGAGTCCCAGTGTGGAGATGAGTCTCGGAGAAAAAATATTTGTACAGATGCCTCCAAGAACTTCAAAATGCAGTCGCTGTTGTCCTGACTCACGATTATAGGGGAACACCCAGATTCTCTAAAGCCCAGATTAAATGGTGTCTACCTCCACCCCATTGTGTGAACTTGGATGTTTAGTTACTTATTCTAAGGTAGTATTACCACCCAAAGTTACACACAGTGCCATTTGAAAAACTAGTTCCAGCAAAAGTTGCTTAACTAATATGGAAAGATGAGGAGGAATGGTCATTTCAGTCCAACAGAGCAGGAATTGGGGTCATTCCAATCATCCTGGGTAATTTCTATTGTATAATCATAAATTTGTCTTTTCTATAATTAGACTCTGTTCAGGAGGAGAAACAAAGTCCCCTAGTTCTTCATTTAGTAAATGTTTTTAGGGGTTCCTGGATAGCTCAGTCAGTTAGGCTTCTGATTCTTGATTTTGGCTCAGGTCACGATCTTATGGTCATGAGATTGAGCTCTGGATCAGGCTCCACACTGTCCGTGGAGCCTGCTTGGGATTCTCTCTCCCTCTCTCTCTGCCTCTCCCCTGCTCTCTCTCTCTCTCAAAATAAATAAATAAACTTAAAAAATTTTTAATTATTAAAATTTTTTTAAGTTTAAGTTTTATTTTCTTAAGTAATCTGTACACCCAGTGTGGGGCTTGAACTCATAACCCTGACATGAAGAGTCAGACACTTCCAACTGAGGCAGCCAGGTTCCCCAATAAATATTTTTAACCTCCATGGGTATTAAGATATCAAAAAACTAAAAAAAAAAAAATATAAAAAAACTGTATTTAAAATGCAGCTTCATCCCATCATGCTATACAATTTTGCTTTTCGTCTTTTGTTGTTGTGTTCATGGATAACAATGAAAATAAAATCTTAGTGCCAGCTACTTTGTGTATACAACTCAACCTTTTCCCCTATCTTTTAAATAAGGCATGGAAACCTTAAAGCTAGTTGGAGCCAACATTTTCTGCATTTTCAAAAAGAGATCTGGGGCGCCTGGGTGGCTCAATCGGTTAAGCATCTGACTTCAGCTCAGGTCATGATCTCACAGTCCGTGAGTTTGAGCCCTGCGTCGGGCTCTGTGCTGATGGCTTGGAGCCTGGAGCCTGCTTCAGATTCTGTGTCTCCCTTTCTCTAACCGTTCCCCATTCATGCTCTGTCTCTGTCTGTCTCAAAAATAAATAAACATTAAAAAAAAGAGATCTGATTTTCAACAGAAGATACAAACACACAAATATAAGTATATGCACATTTGTATACAATGCATATAAAAGACACATTGAGGGTCATATTTTTACTTGGACCAAAGGAATAGTCATGGCAGAATTCCTTAAAATAATGTTAAATATTCCATTAATTTTGTACTAAATATTAAATTGAAAATAACAAAGTTCAATTTACATTCAATGTCTGGGGAATACATCCATGTGTAAAGACAGACACACTAGCAAAGCTTTGACAAGTGTATGTGTGTGTGTGTGTGTGTGCGCGCGTGTGTGTGCATGTGTGTGTGTGTGTGTGTGTTTCTTCCAGGAATGGTCCATTCAGAGGGCCACCTGAGCCCCACTCTCCTTTCCAATTCTATGATGAGCCCATACATACATTTGCTGATTACCCTTCAGGTCTTGAATCCAAATTAACATTTGGTTGGTGGCAGTTGTAGGGGAAAACGTAGCACAGCAGATTGGAAATTTATGAACCTCCTGGAAAAGCTATTTGCTAAGCTGTGTCAGATCTGCCTGAGTAGGCTGTGGCAGCTGCAAAATTGAAGCACCCGGGGTACAGATGGTGCTCCTGTCACATGGCCAAGGGTTGGCTGTATCCCTCACATCAGCCAATGGAGGCCCGGCTCGTAGGGCACCTGCAATCCACTCCAGCCACCACCACTGCCACACAGGACTGCAGCCTCGAGACAGACATGGTGGCAGAGAAGGGCAGAGGCTTGTTCTGCTCCTACATTTACCACAATACGTGATGGCATGGGCTTGGAAGAAGCACCTGGAATATTTAGGAAACCAGTTACTACCCAGAATAGATACCTCCCTCCAGCAGCGCAAATCCTTCCACATCCCACTGAAAGGTATCAACTGTCCAATCTGGCATCCCAGGCCCTGGAGCCTTCTGCCTTCATAAGCTTGCACAGACCTTCACCTTCCAACAGGCATTTCTGGCCCTTCCACACAGCCCAGGTTATTCCTCTAGGCTGTGGCTTCTCAGTGCTTAAGGTTCTTGATGTTTAAGACTCCGTTTGTCAGGAAGATCAGTAAACTGGTACATAAGTAACAAGATAAAGAAGTCGAGATGTCATAGGGACACACAGGACGATTCCTAGGAAGACTTTTGAGTCAGTTTTCAGTTCGGTGTGTGAACTGAAACCTGAAAGGTTTGCATTAGGCAGTTGCAAGGCAGTGGAGCGGAGGTGCTGTGGCAGGAAGTGTCCCATGCAGAGAGGCCCTAGGGGCTCCAGACTGAACTGAAACAAGCACCAGGGAGGAGGTGGGACTATAATAATCTGTGCCTCTTTTTATTTTTCTTCGCACTTTTAAGTTTATGTCTGTGTTCTCTCATATTATTATTGTTTTATCCTCTGTGAAACACCCAATTCTTAACAGAGTTTGGTAAGCACAAGCATTGCAATGCTCCGTAAAATGTTGCTGACCCTTAAATACACATTTTTTAAAAATTCTGTATGTCAAAATTGGAAGTACCCAGAAAATACTTCTGCTGCATCCCAAGGTACGATGATTGTCTATAGGCAAAGCACTTGTGTGGTTATTTGAGTTTCAAGCTGAACTAGCCACTTTTTTTCATGTAATATCATTTCTACTTCAAAGAATGATTAACAAGCCGTAGTTATTCAGAATTGGGTATCTGGAAATCAAACTGTTGAAAATGAACAAGTGAACCTGTCCTTTAGTTGAAAACAATATTTGTAGCCAATGACAAAATTTGAGCTCTTAACCAAAAAATTAGAATTTTAGAAAACATTTTCCTCCCCCTTGAGTTTGATAGCTTCCTGGTACTTAAGACTTTTCTAATGAAATTAGTGGTAATATTAACAAATATGATTTTTTATAATAAAATGAAATGTGCCAACACTTAGAAATTCTGCATAATTCAATATGTATAAACCAGTATCTTCCCAATGACCAATGCATGTTATAAAATTATACATGAGTAGAAGATCTATTCAAAGTGTAAGATAGATCAATATATTTTACTGTGAGTATGAAAAGTTCATTGATATAGATTCAGATTTCATATTGCAGCTAACTATTAACAAACGAACCCCTTAGAGAATTTTAATACATATATTTTATATATAGTATATATATTATATATTTTATATATATTATATTTAATATATAATCCACAATTATCTCCTTCTTTTTCCTGAGCAAAGGAGATTCTCTTCACATACTTCAATCAAAACGACACGTCACAACAGATTGAATGCAAAAGCAAACATCCAAGTCTTCTGTCAAGCTAGATATGAAAAAGATTTGCAAAAATATAAAATAATGCTGCCCTTTTCAATACCTTTTTGTTCAGGAAATATAGGTTTTTTTTTTAATAAAAATGTTATTTATGTTAACCTGTAATGGATTTACTATTGTCACTTTTAATTAACACATAAATATATTTTTTAATTTCTGTTTTAATTTCTTCTTTTTTTTATTTTTTTTTTTTAATTTTTTTTTGTCAACGTTTATTTATTTTTGGGACAGAGAGAGACAGAGCATGAACGGGGGAGGGGCAGAGAGAGAGGGAGGCACAGAATCGGAAACAGGCTCCAGGCTCTGAGCCATCAGCCCAGAGCCCAACGCGGGGCTCGAACTCACGGACCGCGAGATCGTGACCTGGCTGAAGTCGTACACTTAACCGACTGCGCCACCCAGGCGCCCCTTTAATTTCTTCTTTTATAGAAAACCTGTTTGCCAGATTATTTTTGAAAACCTTTTAAGTATTTATTCATTTTTGAGAGACAGGGAGACAGAGTGCAAGCAGGGATGGGGCAGAGAGAGAGGGAGACACAGAATCCGAAGCAGGCTCCAGGCTCTGAGCTGTCAGCACAGAGCTGAACACGGGGCTTGAAATCACCAACCGTGAGATCATGACCTGAGCCAAAGTAGGGTGCTTAACCAACTGAGCCAGGCGCCCCTCAGTTTTAATTTCTAATTCAGTAAACATCTATAGATCTGGGTTGCCAGGTTTAGTAAATAAAAATACTAATATTGCATGAGAATACATGGCTATACTAAAAGTATTTCTCTGAAATTCAAATTTAGCTAGGCATTCTATATTTTATCTGGCAACCCCACTATGGATATAATTAATACACAAAAGCTCTTTGGGATTCTCAGTACTTTTTAAGAGTGTAAAGACGTCTGAAGACCAAAAAGTGTGAAGGCTGCTCTCTTACATTCTGTCCAAGGCCCCCACCTTCTGTTCACAGAGTTAACAAGTATCTACTACAGTGGATCATGGGTGGTCCCCTGGATACGTCAAGAGCCCACACGCTAGACAGCTTCGTATTTTCACTCCCCAGGCCTTGCAAGATAAGACAAGAGCTTTCTCCCTCTAACAAAGACCCTTGGTCCCGTCACTCCGTCTTCTCCCATCCAAATTGACTTTTTATCCTCTGCTCACCCTTCCTCCAGCCCCGTCCTTAACTAGTCTCTGAAGCCAACAACTTCACACTGCAAGCACTCATCAGACATTTTTGTCTGGCCCTTAGCCCTGCTGCATAGCTGAGTCTTCGTTTGTCCTTGGGGTGGGCTAGAGGAAGAGACAACGCCCCCCAGGGTACCCAAGGCAGGAGGATACAGAAATGCACAGAACGTAGATTGCTATTTGCACATAATTCTTAGCTACTCTTGCAGGTCAGAATCCTGACTGTCCATAAGACCAAGATGGCTTATGGTCTCTCCTCTGAGGCCCTGACCCATATAACCAGCTGCCTATTCCACACACAGCCCCTTCTACCTGGAACATTCCTCCTTTTCAAAGCTCCACTCTCTCCTCTTTTGAACTCAAGTCCCACTGAGTGCAAATGTTGCTTTCTCAGAGAGGTTCTCTTTTATGTTTTGATCTGAATTAGAGTCCCTCCTCCCATAGTACCCTGTTCTTTTCCCTTCATAGCATTTATCATCATTTTAATCTTATATTTGTCTGTGCTTGCTTATTTATCATCTGTCTCTCTCAGTACAATGTGGCCAGCAGGAGGCAGGAACCATGTCTGCTCTGCCCAGTACTGTTCACCCAACAATTAAGTGCCCGATAGAAATTTACTAAATAAATTAATGAAGATAGAACTATACCTATTACTTGTTTGGATCTCTCTCTCTTTTTTTTTTTTTAATTTTTTTTCCAACGTTTATTTATTTTTTTTGGGACAGAGAGAGACAGAGCATGAACGGGGGAGGGGCAGAGAGAGAGGGAGACACAGAATCGGAAGCAGGCTCCAGGCTCTGAGCCATCAGCCCAGAGCCCAACGCGGGGCTCGAACTCACGGACCGCGAGATGGTGACCTGGCTGAAGTCGGACGCTTAACCGACTGCCCCACCCAGGCGCCCCGTGGATCTCTCTTTTTTAATGTAATCATGGGAAGCTATAAATATCCCTTTAAGTACTGCTTTAGCTGCATCCCACAAATCTGGATATGTTGCATTTGCAGTATCATTTCAGTTTAAATATCTTCTAACTTCATTTCTTGACTTCTTCCATGACACATAGATTATTTAGAAGTATGTGGTCTAAGGGTACCTGGGTGGTTCAGTCAGTTGGGCTTCCAACTTTTGAATTCAGCTCAGGTCATGATCTCAGGGTCATGGGATCAAACCCCACATTGGGCTCTGCACTGAATGTGGAGCCTCCTTAAGATTCTCTCTCTCTCCCTCTGCCCCTCTGCCACACACACACTCTCTTTCTAAAAAAAAAATCTTTTTAACTACGTGGTTTAATTTCAAATTTCTCGAGTTTTCCTAAATATCATATTGTTATTGATTTCTAATACGATTTGATCACATGGTGGTCAGAGAACATATGATTTCAATCCTTTGACATTTACTGAGACCTGTTTTATGGCCCGTATACAGTCTGTCTTGGTGAATGTAGCATACACGCTTGAAAAGAATTATAAGGTATAGTGGTCTGTAATATCAATTAGTCCAAGGTGGGTGATGGTGCCATTCATTTGTATCATGTGTATCTTTACTGATTTTTTTTTTTGTTGTTGGTCTAGTAGTTCCATCAATTGTTGAAAGGGGGGTTTATACTTCAGGTATTTTGAAGCTCTGCTATTAGGCACATAAACACTTACAATTGTTACATTTTCCTGGCAAGTTGATCTCCTTGTCATTATGAATGCCCCTCCTTTATTCCTGGTGATACTTTTTATCTTGAAGTCTGTTTTATCTGGTAAGGGTCTCCCTCTTAAACTGAAGTACCATTTAAACTCCAACTTTTTTACGTTTTCGCCTCTCTCTTATTCTCCAATCTCAGTGCTGAGCTGAACCAAATTAGAAAAGTGGCATGGACCAAAAAGCTAATTTCCTCTAATGCAGAAAGAGAGCTGTAGCCAAGGCCAGCCCATCCCCAACTTTCCTCCCTGGTGTAACAGTTCAGCCTCTCTCTGCTCCCACGGTTTGCTCTGAAAGTTTCCTTGTGAATCATGCAAAGCAGCTCTACCCATTTCTAACATTTTTATGCCATTGACATTATTAAACCTGGGGTTTTCAATAATGCATGAAAAGAAAAATCATTTCATGGCTAATAAAGCAGGGTTAGCAGACAAACTTTTTGACCAGAGCATCTAACTACGAACACAATCGATGCAACTTTAACAAGTGTTTCGGTCTAGTATAGATTCAGAGGAGAATTGTCTGGCACTCTGAGGAAATCAAGTACAAGGTTAACTGTGATTTTTCTTCATTTGAACTTTTCAGAACGTCTTCTATTCCCGTTATGGGAAATAACTAGCAATACAGAGCTGTAGACACTAGCACTAAGGGTTCACAGGGTTTCCCCTAAATATACATGTTAATAAAAAGTTTTAGCGTTTTATGTTTTCAGTAAATTGTTATGATCCGGTTACTGAAGGAATCTCTTGCTTGTCTTAGATTGTTTTCAGTCTCCTTAGAAGCCTCCGATGCCCATACTGGATCTCTAAGCTCATTAAAAATAAATCAAAGCTCCTCTCCATATCCATGGGCTTCAGAAATCATATCCTACTATTGTAGGAACCCCCACGGATGCTTATGGCTGGCAGCTACCTAGATGATGGGATTTGAGAGGGCCCCAAAAACCCTATCACAGGAACAGATTATCCACCATCAGTGGATACCTCACTCACTCCTTTGAGTGAGATATTTTCTTCAGAAGGTTCATGTTACAGCTCACTTGCTACCTCTGCATAGGTAACATTAAGATTTACCAACACAGCGGAACATATTTATTCATCTGTTCAGTTGGTGATTTACTTCACTTCGATCGCCATCACACTGCAGAGAATTCTCACCTGCAAAGCCCTCTCTTCAGAGCTTTGTTCCTCTCTCTAGGTAACCCTAAGGGCTTCTTCTATTATCACCCCCAAAGAGATGATGCCAAATATACATGCCCAGCCCTGACCTATTTCCCACCTCTAGCTACACTTCTCACCTCTGGTTCCTAGATGGCCATTTCCACTAGTCTTTGACTAGCTGAAACACACCTTTCCAAATCAAAATTCATTATCACACTTCCATCCAACCAGCCCTGATTTGTCCAATGAGCTATTCTCCAGCCACTCTAGGTCTCCTCCCATTCTTCCTCACTGAAGAAGTCACAGATCTTCATTCCTTCCTGTCTAGGTCTGGTGGCCCCAAATAATAATAACAACACAGGCAGTCTGGCCGATAAGAAGTGAATAAGGGTGAGGCAGTTCAGCTCAGATCAACAGTTACTGAACACCTTCCATGAGCCAAACACCATCCTGAGCTGGAAGACAAAAGAACTTATGGCACCGTGGGAGAAAATGGCAAGTAAACCAACAATATGTCTGGGGTGACATTGTGGCGGGTCTTAGTCATTTCAGTCTGCTATAACAAATTACCCTAGGCCAGGTGGCTTCAACAAGAAACATTTATTTCTTTCCGTTCTGGGGGCTGGAAGTCCAAGATCAGGGTGCCAGCGTGGTTGGGTTCTGGTGAGGGCCCTCTTCTAGCCTGCAGACTGCCAACTTCTTGATGTGTCTTCCCACGGTAGGAAGAGAGCTCTGGTCCCCTCATCGCCTTATAGGAGCTCTAGTTGTATTCATGAGGGCTCCGCCGTCATAACCTAATTACCAGATTACCAATGCCACACCTCCAAATACCATCACATTGGGAGTTAGATTTCAACACATGAATTTTAAGGTAAGATAAATATTCAGTCCATGACAGGGGCTCAGGGGCTAGCTCACAAAAGCTAGGGGAAAGGGCAGCTGGGCTGCAGAGAAAGCAACCTGGAAGAAGTAATGCCTCCCTAAGAGCAGAAGGCGAGGTAAGCATTAGAGCAAAGGTATGAGCAAAGACATGAAGGCAAAACCATGGAAGATTTGTATTTCTGAACCTGAAAGATCAAGTCATGGAGTGGACAGTGATGCGGAAGTGGAAAGAGGTGAAACTGATGAGGCTGCCAGTGGCCAAACTATGAGGGACCTATTAATACATCCTTGCACTTTTCTTATAAAAACCAAAGTTTTAAGCAGGAAAATTACAAAGTCAGATTGCCATTCTGGGTAGATTCCTGTGGAAGCAGTTTGAAAGATGAATCTGTGGGGGACAATCTGCGATAGGCTGAATTCACTTGGGTAGCATCATGCACCCATGCCTTTCATGGTAGGTGCAGTGCACTTTTTGACCTTGGACTTGATTTGGCCAATGGGATGTTAGTAGACATGGCAGGAGTAGAGACTGGAAATGTGCTGGAGTGATTGAACTACCTCATTTGTGCTCCTGCCTTCCACCATGCAAAGAGCTTGCCCCTGCATTCTTCTGGTAGCCACCAGTTGCTAGAAGGATGACAGACAAGTGAAATAGACCTAAACCCAACCTGCGGCTAAGGCAAACCCAGTCGAACCCATTCTATATCACTGAACCACAGCCAACTTACAGGCACGTGACTGAGAAATGAATGTTTATTGCTGCAAGCCATTGAGTTTTTGGGTGGTTTGCTACAAGAATTATTGCTTCAAAGCTAATTGATGTATGAGTTAAGAAGCTATTAAAATAATTCAATGAGGAGAAAATAAGTCTTGAAATAGGGCAATGGCAGTAAAGACAAGAAAGAGATGAATTCATGAAATCCCTAGGAGGCAGAATCTAAATGATGGCGTAATTGAGAACTAAGGAAGCCTCATGGGATTCTAGTTTAGAGAACTCAGCAGATGGAGAAAATGTTACCAACTGAGCTGGAGAATGCAGGAGAAGGAGTATGTGTAGCAGAGAGAATGGGAACTTCAGTTTAGATATGGGGACCCTGAGCAGCCTGTGGGGGGTCCAAGTGGAGACAAAGAAGAGGGAGAAGGGGTTCATGTAATGAGCTGGGTTTTGTAGTTTGTTTTGAGTTTTGCTGCCCAACATCTGAACCCACTTTCTATGTTGGAAAATCTGCCCTTGTATGAGCTTGGTGGGAGGCAACATCCCACTCATCCTTCAAAAGTCCAGGGCCAGATACTTACTGGGGTCATGGTCACATGACCCAAGGGCAACCAATCAACTAATTTTACTCAACACTTTGTTTCATTAGTGAAACAAAGGGCAGGGGATAGTTGAATATTTATTCAGATGGCTCCAGGAGTAACATGCAAGGTCATGTTGGTGGCCATTATGCTCTCCACTCCGCCTGACCCTGACTCTTGCTTATTCTCTAAACTGGGTTCTCCAGAACTCTTGCAGACTCCGTGAACTACCCAATAGGCTCCCTAAATTAATTCTATTTCTGATTAAGTCAACCAGGGTTGATTTCTGTTGTTTACAGTCAAGAATCCAACTAGTAAAGAAATCAACAAGATAAGGGTGCAAGGAAGAGTTGTTTCTCTGGCTGGTCAGGGGTGAGAGCAGTAAACTCCAGTTAATGTTGAGGGAAGGGAAGATGGCAGCCACTGGCCCCCAGTGATAAACTGCTAAAATTAAATGATCACTTACCATCACCTGGAAATGACAAACTCATTAAAGCAAAACTTTGAAGACCATATTGCTAGTTACATAGAACAAAACGAAAAGCATGAGTCATAAGGACCATTGGAGGTATGGCTTTTCCTAAGAGCACTAGACCATTTTAAAAAAGAAAATGACAAGCCTAAATCTCTAAACTTTCCACCCAAAGACTTTCTTTTTTTTTTTTTAATGTTTATTTTTATTTTTGAGAGAGAGAGTGTGAGCAGGGGAGGGGCAGAGAGAGAAGGGAACAGAGGATCCGAGGCAGGCTCTGCACTGACAGCAGAGAGCCCAATGCAGGGCTCTAACTCACGAACCATGAGATCGCAACCTGAGCCAAAGTCAGACATTTAACAGACTGAGCCACCTGGGCGTCCCTCAACCCAAATACTTTCTAACAATGTGTTAAAACAATGTCTTATCATTTACAGGCTAAAATAGCTGAAAACCAAGCACAGAGTTGCATTGCCAAATTTCAACATCTAATGAATTGACAAACTTCCTAGGTGTGCTACGTAAAGGTTAAGGCATTTTTCAGGAAACACTGTAACCCCCCAAATTGTAATAAAGATACTTGGGAAGATCTGGAGGACTTACAATAACACTGAATGTTGAACCCCCACCAGATCTTCCTTGCCAGCTGAAACACATTCCCCACCCTTGTCTGATGCCTAGTCTGCAGATGCTGGAACTCTCTTCACACATTTCCTTGCAGAAGGAAGCCGGTCCTACTCCTGCCTCCTTCCCCCACTCCACTGCTCACTGTTGATAGATCTATAACTAGAGTCAGACCCCAGATTGACCGGGAAAGCAGGGAGCAGAGGAATGGGGCATAACCACTGACCAAATTAAATCCTCATCACAAGAATTTCGAGAAGCAGCCTCAGAGGTGGAGGTTAGCATGCCAAATCTTTATTGGGAAGTGATCTTGGGACCATGCCTGCGGAATAGAAGGGACAGAGGCAACATTGAGCAGAAGGAAACTGGGTACAGTTAGTTGTGTGCCCCAGCAGCCAAGGCTTCAGCTGACCCTACTGTGAGCTTCGGAGGTGGGACGGCCCTTCAGAGTTGACCAAGTTGGGGCCAAGGGTCCAGGCCTTTATAACCCAACTTTGACCAGCCACTGGATGTGGCTGCTCCAGGAAAGGGCATGACCTTGGGCAATGCAGTTTTTTTCACCTGAAGCCCCACTGCCAGCAACACCCCGAGCAGCGGTGACGGGGGAGGTGGGGGAGGGGTTGGGTGGCACGTTACAGGGTTTGCCAAGAGTACATAATTTTACATCACTATTCAATCAGGAGCACGCTCCCCAGAAATCAGGAGTCGGTGTGCTAGCTCCAGCCGCTGCAAGTGGCCCTAATTGTCGTGTCAGTTGTTGATTTGAAACTGGGACTCAACGGTGACTCATGCGAAATGAAATTCCAGGGAATCATGGGAGGAAAGAATCCAAAATGTAGAGATGGAAAATGTCGTAGAGGATTTATCATGTGTGACCTGCCCATACATCGATTAATTCTTTCCTCAAGAGGGCCCAGAAGACCAAATGCACCAGCACCCCTGCAAAAGCAATTTCAGGACTGGTTTCCATAAACCAATGATGAAATGGGATCCTTGATTTTCATGGAAAAGGAAAGACACCAGAATGAAAGAAGCTGATTTCAGGCATCTGACTGCCAAAAGCAGGATAATCATGGTGGTTATAATAGACGGCAGGGCTAGAGTCACAATCAAAATGGTGTGACCTGATTTGGTGGGGACTAAGTGATTATGGAGTCTGGGTAGAGATAAGAATTGTCCGCCAACATGGAACCTCTTTGTGCTTTCTAGTAAAGATGGTGTCTCCAGCCTCCTCTCGGCTGTCTGTGGTTTTATGACTAGCTTCTGGCCGGTGAGATGTGGGAGGAAGGGAGGTAGACCATTTCTGGGTCATGACTTTAAAGGGGGCAGGGACGATGTCGCGCTTACTCCCTCCATCCTGCTGCATGGAATAGGGGCAGGGGGACATCATCTTCAGGGAGGGGACATCATCTTCACCTCAGGCATGGCAGAGCCACCAGACAGAACGGGTCTGGGACCCTGGACAGCCTCTTAAAAAGAGAGCTGCCATACCAGGCCTAGACTACCTACCTTCAGAGATGGGTCATTTCTATCAAAGTCATTGTTATTTGGGGTGTCTCTTGTACTCCAAAAACTGAATCATTGCATGTTATGCCATGGCAAAACATTTGGGGACATTGTCACTCACAACACACCGGGAGGTAGGAACCAAGCCTGCGTCTCTGGAGAAGATAGTTGAGGGGAAAAAATCAGAATATTGGCATATTCGGGGTACTCTTGGCCCCTTTAGAATAACCCCGGGGAAACCTAACCAGTCTGCAATGGTGGGGGGTGGGGGAGGGGAGCACAACTCTGTTGAAGACGTTGCTTTCTCTGCCGGCAGCATGCAACCCAAGCTGCCTCATGGCTCAAGAATCTGGGCGCCTGGGGGGCTCAGTCAGCTGGGTGTCCAACTTTGGCTCAGGTCATGATCTCATGGGTTTGTGGATTCAAGCCCCACTTCAGGCTTTGTGCTGACAACACAGAGCCTGCTTTTTGTATTCTCTGTCTCCCTGTCTTTTTTCCCCCTTCCAACTTGTGCTCTCTCTCTCTCTCTCTCAAAAGTAAATAAAGCATGAAACAAAACTAAAAAAAATTTTTGTGGGTCAAAAAAGCTACGTTAACTGATTCCAGTCACTGAACTGAAGCATTTATAAATTAGGAGATAACCTTGTAGCAGGAAGTAAGTCTGCAGTGTGGCCCTAATCTTTCTCAAGCATGTTGCTTTAAGATCTCCCTCCGAGACAAGAGAACCACTCCAGGGGCCCAGGATGGTTTAAAGGCATTGATTCCCCCTACAAGGCTGTAGTTTCAGATGGCCTCAGATAAGTGCCATTAAGTCGGCGTGGGATAAGGAACGAATTCAGTACCAGGGTCAGTAAGCAAATGGCCAGAGGCTTCAGGTTGAAAATCTGTATCTAGACAAGACAGTTGGCCATTGGTACTTGCACCTGGAACCCCAGAAGCAAATAGAACACCAAAGATAACATAAGCCTGGCCTGAAAAATGTTGTGACCAGTCGACCTTCAAGTCTGTGACCGTTCAACCTCTAAATCAGGGACTGGTGCTCCTTTGACATAAAAGGCCATCTGGTAAATATTTTAGGCTCTGTGGGTTCAGTGGCCCTGAACACACTTCCTGTGTTTACAGACTCTGCCACTGTGTAAACCGTAGTGGGAAGGGGCCCGCCTCCCACCAGGACCAGATACTTGTCCTCCCCTCACCCTGGCAGCCAGGGTGAGGGCGGATGGCCTCAGGGAAGCCCAAGACCTGGGCGAGGACACACAGAAACCGGGCACTTACAATTCCCTCGGGCACCTCAGTGGTGTTTGTGCGTGTGGCCCCTGCCGTGACCCTGGCCGGGGCTCTGCCCTCTCTGCCCTTGATCACGTCCTCAGCCTAGTCTCTTCAGCTTTCTGGTCAGTTCTTGAGAAACAGATTAGCTTTCCAATAAATTCCTTTTCCTGCTTGAGGTAATCAGTCTTCTTGTCGTTATTATTTGAAGCATGACTCCTACGGTTAAGGACATCAATTTTGTAGCCATCAGCTCAAAACACCCGAGATGGTTGGAAATCACCCAGGGAGGGCACGCAGAAAGAGAAGGAAGCGGGGCACAGAACCCATGGGAACAGAAACATTGAAGGCAGGAAAAGAACATGATCCAGAAAAGGGAATCGGTAGAGAACGGAGACAAGCGGAAGATTAAGAGATTGTGTACAGAGAAATGGAGTTCTGAGTTCGATATTTGGAACCGGAGTTGTGCGTGTAGATAAGGTACAAGCAGGTCAGCGACATGCACAGAAGCTGCTCAGGGCTGTAAGGCAGTAAGGGTCATTGACGTGGACACGAGGGTCGTAGAAGACGGAAACCTTGATGAATTTTCACATTTTTCAGTGCACACTCTCTTCATCCAATTTAATTCCCTAATGCATTCTCTCTATTGGACAGTTAAACAGTTTCCAATTTTTTCCATTTTTCATTTTTATCTTCTTGAAATTATTTTTCTGGGAAGCAGTTCTTTTCCACTTAAATTTCACATCATGAAGTTGATTCATCATCAGCCTCTGATCCATATATTCTTCCAATTCCTGCATCTGCAGCAGAGAATTTTCTTTCGCAGCCGTTTTTTCCTAACCAAATCTTGTGAATTGGTCAAGCCGACTTATTGTGTTAGCTCTCAGTCAGTGATCAATGTTATCAACTGTACTTCCAGCCATGGTCAGTTCCCCTTGTAATATTTAGAATGAATTGAAAACATGAGAATATGTACTTATTTCTTGGTTAATCCATGAGGATACTATGAGCAGTTTTTATTTTTGTTTTTGTCTTCTGGGGTTTTTTGGTGGGAGGGGGGCGCAAGTGAGTGAGGGGGCAGAGAGAGAGGATCCCAGGAGAAGCAGAGGGAGAGAGAGACAGAGAGACGGAGAGAGAGAAGCAGGGCTCACCCAAAGTGGGGCTCGTGTTTTTTACCCGAAGCAGAGTTCGTGTTCACCGGAAGCGGGGCTCGAGCTCACTAACCGTGAGATCATGACCTGAGCTGAAGTCAGATGCTTAATGACTGAGCCCCCCAGGCACCCTGCGAGCAGTTTTATGATGCAGAAGAAGCAGAGACACTGAGGATGGAAGGAGGGGAGAGAGAAAAGGGGGAAAGCAGATGAGACCCAGAAACTGGGAGGGAGACACCCACACACCAGACGCCCTGTCTTTAGTGTGGATCCCCAGCATCTCCTGCCTCTGACTTCTGAACGGCTGCACAGGTGCACCTCCGGGCCCCTTGCGGTTGGCCCGCTGAGTCACTTGTTGGGGCAGGAAGCCCTGAGCTGCCCTCACCCCATCCAGAGCTTGCAGAGCTGACTCTGACCCAGCACCCAGCAGTGTCCCAAGGCTGGTGGCCTATCCGTCTAGTTCCCAGATCCACGACAATGCAGGGGAGACTGGTGAACTTGGCATGTTTGTAGGAATTAAACTGCTACTGGCTTCGCAAATGCCTCTGGAATGTGGGGGTTACTTATTACAACATAACCTGCCCATTTGAATTGATACCCAGAGCGGCGTGGCTTTTGGCAAGTCGCTTACCCTCTCCGATTCTAAACGATAAAACAACTTGCTGAGCGGTTATAAGGATTAGAAATATTGAATTTAAAGTGCCTGGCGTATAGTAGACAATAAATAAAAGCCCTTTTTGATTCGTAGTGTAGCTTAATATGAATTTCAGTCTGGTTTAATTTGCAAATCAACTGCCTTCTGTTCACTTCTTTTCCAGAATGCCTTAGGATTCAGCCTAGTCTAGCAGCTGGAAGGAATGACCCCGCCCTCCCCTTGCCCAAGGAAGAGGGGACCAATTTTTGGATACCATAGATTTAAGCTCTGGTTTTCTGGGCCAAGGCCTGTTGTGGAAGAAGAACCAAGCTCTCTGTGGGAGGTCCAGGTGCAGGGATGAGGGAGGGAACTAAGGAAGGGCTGGATGCACAGGGCAGCTGACTGGGTGAGGCCCTTGCACAGGATCAGACTCCTGGATGGGGACCCCCTTGAAAAGTTGTCTAAGAAAGTGCCCCCCTTTCTTGCAAGGCCAAATGAGCAGATCAAGAGAAAGATCTCTCTGTGAGTGCCAGGAGGCTTGGTGGGCCAGACAGAAATGGGCCAGGCTTGTCCCCAAAGAGACCCATCTTTGCCCCCACTCCCCATGCACACTGTGGGTCCAGCCTGCAGAGCTACCTCCATTCGACCTACCCCTCAGAAATCACCTGTCCTGCAGGAAGGACACACAGACAGATCTTCCCTGTGAGGCCCACCTCTCTACGGTGTCCAGAGCCAACCTTGGGCATTGGTTGGGCCGTGTGAGCCTCATGAGGACATGGGACTTCTTTACCTTCCGTGACCTTCCTTCCCACTCCACCTGCGGCTTCCAAATTCCTCTGACGGCATTCAGGGACTTTAAGAACTGATAGGGACTTGAGTGTGAAGGGACAATAGACTTAATTTGTTTAGCAAATGTTTTTGCTACTCATGGAACAGAGACGCTTCTGCCTTGATAATTAGGGATTATTGCATGTTTTA
Organism: Lynx rufus; assembly: GCF_022079265.1. Taxonomy (NCBI): domain Eukaryota; kingdom Metazoa; phylum Chordata; class Mammalia; order Carnivora; family Felidae; genus Lynx; species Lynx rufus. The sequence goes on along the minus strand of NW_025814834.1, from coordinate 124,762,896 downwards.
AATTATTAGGACTAAACCAATAAGAGTTTCCTGTTTGTATAAAACCTCTGGGTCCCATTCTAAACATGTAACAGGTGGAAAGAAACCTAACTGCCTTTCATCTGTGCAAATGTCTGGGAGCCCATCTCTTAGTTCCACCAGTCTGGCCCGTGTGTAGCGCCCCCTGCGGCCTCTCCCAGGCATCGCGCCTCTGCGGCGCCGCGGCGTCCTGCTCAGCAGTGCCCACCAGAGGGCGCCAGCGCTCCTCGGAAGAGGGACGCCGAGGCGTTCTCAGATGCAGCTGGGAGTTGTAACGCAGACGCAGAAGGCCGTGTCGTCCACAGTGGAGCCTTGTTTCAAGATCATGCGTTTGTCTGAATATTCGGCCCAAGGATTTTTTTTTAGACTGAAAGCATTCTACACCCCCTGTGGCAGCTCCTCCCAGAAAAAACAAATATATATAATAATAATAGTAATGCTGTATTTGCAATGGCCCCTTTCCCCAGAAGATTTTCTAGCACAGAATAGTCTTACCTGGGCTTCTCCTGATAAGGGATTACCTTGGGGGGGGGGGGGTGCTACACTATTACCTCTCAAATATGTGAAAAATTTAATCAATAATAGCTTGTATTTGCTTCCTCTTCTAAGCTTTTAAAGTGATCTCCAAAAACCTTTCATTTGGACTTCCCAAAAACCTTTTGTTTCCTTCTTTAAAGAGGAACCAACAAAAAAAAGGATGGGGAGGGAAGCGCCTGGGTTCGGTTGAGCATCCAACTCTGGATTTTGGCTTTGGTCAGGATCCCAGGGTCGTGGCACCGAGCCCCAAGTCAGTTTCCATGTTGAGTGTGGAGCCTGCTTGGGATTCTCTCTCCCTTCCTCTTTCTCTACCCCTCCCCCATTTGCGCTATCTCTTTCTCTCTCCAATAAAAAAATAATAAAGCTAAAAAAAAATAAAGATGAACCAACAGGTCTGCAGAAGTCGCACTGCTGTCGATGGAAAGGTATGCTCAGCCAGCAACCACACCTACACGGGGGTTCTCCACATCCATCCCCAAATTCTTTGCTTACCCCCTTGCTGATGCTTAACAGCCCAATATTAGCACTTCTGTTTTGGGGCATCTCTGTCACATGTACATTTACACGTGGATGGACGTGGCTGGGAGCACCAGACCCTCTCCCCACAGCAGGGGGCCAGAGCAGGTGTAGAAAGGCCAGCAAGCTCTTCAGAAGAGTGCAGACGTAGGTTCTGGTTGCCATCTTGCCTGCACCGGTGTCGCCCTGGGCACCGCAGCCACCCTATACTGAGGAGGTGATCTGGCTGTGCAGTCTCTGAGGAGGTCCCACACAGCTCTGACTTCTCTGGACCGTGATGGTTTGGAAAGCAAAAGCCCACCAGTGAGGAGAAAGTACGGTGTGTTGTGTTGGGGTAAACCGAGTGTGTTTCCACCGATTAGTCAACGCTGAGCACCGCGCTTCTCACCAAAGCCAGCCCTGAGCTCCGTCTCATCCCTCGCCCCCTCGCCTCCAGCAACCCCCTTCTCAGGAGCCAGATTCTCCAGGCAGGAAACTGAGTGGTTTAGTCTGACGACGACTCTTAAGAGCTAAACACCTTACGGTCCAGACCCAAGTCAGGGTATCCCCATGCTGCGGAAGCCTCAGTCAACCACGTTCCAGATCCTTCCCCACATCTCTGCCTCTGCATTTCATGACATCAACCCCACACCTCACAGAGCTGGGAGGACTCGATCCTCGTTTGCTGTGGGGCAGCTCCCAGCTTCCTTTGTTTTATTTCTCCCCAGACGCCACCCCTGAGAACTTTGAGATACAATAAATGAGTGCATTGTAATGAATGCTTAATTACAAAAGTTGTCTTTTTACTAAAGGAAGAGAGAAGACTCTGGGGTTTCCGGGGAAGCCTTGCCTAACAAGAGACTCACAGGTAAAGGAAAGCTCACGTATTCCAAGAACCAAAGCGATTGGCCTTTTGCTGGAACATGTGAAGGTGGTTCAAAGCCTGAAATCAAGTGGCTTTCAAAAAACTTTGCTCCTTTATTTTTTTTTTTTCTGACGAGTCCAATTGCTCTAATGGGCTGCACTTCCATAGCACCTTTCATGGCGCCCCCTCCCAGGTCTTCCTTCCCAGCTTCCTAAGGGCTCTGTGTCAAAGTTGATTTGGTTCTTTGTATCCTCAAGCAAGGGCTCATCTTTGCATCACCCATAGCTAGCATGTGTCTCTCTTGGAAACTCAGGAGGAAGGTGGACGTTGAGGAGGAGGACTGGAGCCTGAGGGGCCAGTGACTGGGCTGGTGACAGCCCCACGGCCAGTTCTCCGGCCATGAAGTCCTAGGCAAGGTTCCCAGGGGCTCCTGAGGGAAAGGTTCTGGTGCCCCCGGGCCATGCCCAATCACCCTGAGGGGGTGGCCCATTTGGTGGGCTGGGCACGGAGTGTCCCCACCAGGGTATGCCAGGACAAACTGACCACAGACAGGGAGCCTGGCCAAATGGGGATTTGTGTGGCTGTCATTTTTCCAGAAGGGGCTGCAGAGCAAAGGAGCAGGCTGTCCCTGCCCTCAGCTCAGCCCTGGGGCCCAACTGGCCCGAGGCAGCAGGTGCTGACGCTGCCAACAACGTCCAGCCTCACACCCCTGTCCTGCCCTGGCCGAGAGTGTCTTCCTTTGTGGTGCCTCAGCCCCCAGGCTTGCTCCACATTCTCCAGGAAGCCCGTCATAGGCAAGGCCAAAACCTTCCCCGCTCCCCAGTCAGTGGTCGACAGCCTCATGACTCACAGCCTGACCCTCGGCAGCCCGGGAAGCTAGTAAGCTTGAAAGGCCGCCGCTGAGATTACACCATGCCAAGCTTTTAATTTCTGGTCTCTCAAAGAATTTTATATACTTTTCTCTCTCTTTGTCCTCAGCACTTCCTCCTATGAACCAATTAAGACTCTGAGACTGTGCCCACTGTGTGCCTCACATGTGAGGATTCTCTGACTCATGAAGTTACGCAGGTCTGAGGCTACACAGCCAGGAACCTTCAGACTTGCTCCTCACTCCAAGTCCAGGAAGCCAGAGGAAGCTGCCCGTCTCCTCCTCTCCCAGGTCCACCCCGAGAGGGACCCCGAGTGCCACCTTTGTCCAAGAGGCTGCGCCAGGTTCAGTCTAAAGGGCACACACAAGTCTGCAGAACTGCCCTCCGCACACAAAACCAGATGGCGTTTCCCTTTAGCCCTCAGTATTATAATATGTGCTTTATCTGAAAAGAAATCGCTTTCGGGATGCTCAACATCCTTAATCATCAGGGAAATGCAAATCAAAACCACAACGAGGTATCATCTCACCCCTGTTAAAATGGCTTTTATCCAAAAGACCAAAGGAAACAAGTGTTGGCGAGGACGAGGAGAAAAGGAAACCCTCGTGCGCTGTTGGTGGGAATGCAAGTTGGTGCAGCCACTGTGGAAAATGTCATGGAGTTTCCTCAAAAACGTAAACCTAGAATTACCATACGATCTAGCAACCCCACTTCTTGGTATTTACCCAAAGAAAACAAAAACACTAACCCAAAAAGATATCTGCACCCCCATGTTCACTGCAGCATCATTTATGATAGCCAAGATATGGAAACAACCTAAGAGTTCATTGATGGGTGGATGGATAAAGAAGATGGATAAAGAAGAAGAAGTGGAATATTATTCATCAATAAATAAGATGGAAATCTTGCCATTTGTGACAACATGGATGGACCTTGAGGGTATTAGGCTAAGTGAGGTAAGACCGACAGAGGAAGACAAATACTACATGATATCACTTGTATGTGGAATAGGAAAGAAGGAAGGAAGGAAGGAAGGAAGGAAGGAAGGAAGGAAGGAAGAAAGGAAGGGGGACAAATTGGTGGTTGTCAGAGATGGGGAGGGGGAAGTGGGCAAAACAAGTGAAAGGGATCAAAAGGTACAAATTTCCACTTATAAAATAAATAAGTCCTGGGGATATAACGTAGAGCATGGTGACTATAGTTAATAATATTGTTAATTGTATATTTGAAAGTTGCTAAGAAAAAAGAGCTTGAAAGTTCTCATCAAAGGGAAAAAAAAGTCTGTAACTATGTATAGTGACAAATGCCATCTAGACTTATTGTGGTGATCACTTCGAAATACATAAAAATGCCGAATCATTATGTTGTACACCTAGAGCTAACATAATGTTGTGGGTCAACTCTACCTCAATAATAAAAAGAAATTGCGTTTTTAGGGACCTCTCTACAAAGAAGATACAAAATGAGTACACTTTATGTAAGAATGGGACTAAACATTCCCCATGTGCCATCCACTGTTTTTAACTCATGAAATCCTCACAAGGACCCTGTGAGGCAGGTATTATAACTATTATTCCCACTTTACAGATGAGGAGATCAAGGCAGAGAAAAACTAAGGCAGACTTGCCCAAGGCCACAGAGCTAGGATTCAGCCCCAGCAATCTGGCTCTGAGCCCATGCTAACTACCAGGCTATACTTCCGAAGACCTGTCAAAAAAAGGAAAACATCTGAGAGTCACAATATGAGTTAAGAGCTAAATAATGCCCAGAGAAACTTGCTAAGCAGGACAATTGTAGGGGGGGAGGGGAGAAAGTCAAGAGGGGCGAGTCCACACACAAGGGCGGTCTTAGGTACACAGGGGCTTCCCCAGCGAACATCCAGACAAAATCCAAGAGGGGCCTTGTTGCTGTCTGCTTATGCTCCACTCCGGAGAACAGCCCGGACATCTGCACAGTGGCGGAGGGCTCCTTCTCTCCCCTCCTCTGTCTGTCTCTCCCCCACTCCCTAGAGGCTGTGGTTCTCTTTGCAGGGCCACAGGCCTCACAGGCATGCGCTCACCTTTGGTCTGCTCCCGACTAGATGCAGGGAAAAACACACCTAGAAACCCAAGACTATCACCTGCAAGCTGCCTGGCACAGTTCCAGGTGGCAGGACTAGTGCCCTTCCTGAGCTGAGGGTGTCGAGGGTGTCTTTGGGGCATCCCCCTTTGGCTGTCATTGGGTTCTACTTTCCTGGCCATCTCACCTTACCATGCCTTTTCTCCCTTTCTCTTGAGTTCCTTCATGTAATTCTGGGTCTGGTCTTCAGTAGAACCAGTGCTGGCAGTGAAGGTGTTGGCTTATGAAGGTTATTCTCCCCATGTGCCAGTATGTTGAAATGACAGTGCTAAGAAGGCTTATACCTGGGAGACTGCCATATATATATATATATATATATATATATATATATATATATCTCGAATGGATGCATGGATGGATGGATGGATGCATGGGTGGATGGATGGATAGATGGATGGATGGGTGGGTTGGTGGGGCCTTCCAGCAAAAGCCTTGGCTCTGTTCTGGATCTGTCATCCAGAAACTGAATTTCCCCTTCACTACCTACAGGATATTGTATCTCTCTGAAATCACTCAGGAGCTAGTGTTCCCTTTATAAATCCAGGAGAAGAGATGACAGCAGTTCTTTAAGCATCACAGTGAATCTTCCTGCCAGGTAGGAAAAATTCAGCATTGGTGAATCCATCCACCAATCAACCAGATTCTACTGTAACCTTCAATGGCATCATAAGCATGGCCAGACTCCTACAAGAATGAGGCAGCTCTCATAAAGTATATCACAGACTGGTCGTGGAGAACCCTCTCCTTTTGCACACCCCCCCCCAACGCCCTGGCTGTTACTTCCACCCCACTAAATCTACTCTCTCACTTACAGGCTCTTATCCTTTGCTTTTTAACCCTCGCACACATCTCTCTGACAGTTTTCTGGACTCCTGATGGGATGAAACATTCCTCCAGGAAATGGCTGGCTTAAGCCCTTCATGAAGTCCTCCTGATAGGAGCCAGTTGAACAGGAGTATAGTGGACAAGCTAAAGAGATTAAGGATCACCCAAGCCATAGAGACCACTGATGCCCAGGAGAAAGGAAGATGTCAAGAGGCAGAAATTCATCTTCAGAGACCAGATGCTGCTGTTTATTTAAATGTTGGTAGCAGTTTATTGGGTGGAACAAAAGGGATTCAGTCTTTCAGGCGTAATAGGTAAGTCTGGAATTTCGCTCTGTCCATCCCCACCCAAAATGGGTATCATGTAGGACTGGGGCTCAGCAATCAGCTGACATCTTGTACAGATTAGCACGTGAATAGTCATGACTAGAAAGAAAACGTCTTTTGAAAGAAACATGTTGATAGAAAATCCAGAAATAAACCCACAATTATATGGTCAATTTATCTTTGACAAAGCAGGAAAGAATATCCAGTGGGAAAAAGACAGTCTCTTCAACAAATGGTGTTGGGAAAACTGGATAGCTACATGAAAAAGAATGAACCTGGACTTTCTTATACCATACACAAAAATAAATTCAAAACGGAGATTAAAAACATAACTGTGAGACCAGCCATAGCAACATTTTTCTAGATATGTCTCCTGAGGCAAGGGAAATAAAATAAAAAATAAACTATTGGGACTACATCAGAATAAAAAGCTTCTGCACATCCAAGAAAATAATCAACAAACTAAAATGCAACCTATGGAATCAGAGGATATATTTGTAAATGACATATCTGATAAAGGCCTAGTATCCAAAATGTATAAAGAACTTACAAAACTCAACACCCAAAAGACAAATAACCCAATTAAAACATAGGCAGAAGACATGAACAAGTCTTTCTCCAAAGAAGACATCCAGATGGCCAATAGACACACGAAAAGATGCTCCTCATCACTTACCATCAGGGAAATACAAATCAAAACTACAAAGAGATATCACCTCACACCTGTCAGAACGACTAAAATCAAAAACACAGGAAACAAGGGTGTTGATGAGGATGTGGAGAAAAAGGAAACGTTGTGCACTGTTGGAGAGAATGCAAACTGCTGTAGCCACCTTGGAAAACAGTGCAGAGTTTCCTCAAAAAGTTAAAAATAAAACTACCGTATGATCCAGCAATTGCACTACTGGGTATTTACCCAAAGAAACAAAAACACTAATTAAAAGGGATACATGCATCCCTGTGTTTATAGCAGCATTATTTACAATAGCCAAGATACGGAAGCAGCCCAAGTGTCCATCGATTGATGGATAAAGAAGGTGGTATATATAGACAATGGAATATTATTCAGCAATAAAAAAGAATGAAATTTTGTCATTTGCAGTGGCATGGATGGGCCTAGAGGGTATAATGCTAAGTGAAATAAGTCAGAAAAGACAAGTACCATATGATTTCACTCATATGCGGAACTAAGAAAACAAAGGAAAAAAGGAGACAAACCAAGAAACACTCTTAACTATAAGAGAACAATCTGATCGTTACCAGATGGGAGGGGATGGAGAGATGGGTTAAATATGTGATGGGGATAGAGGAGGAGTGCACTTGTGATGGGCACAGGGTGATGTATGACATAGTTGAATCACTATTTTGTACACCTGAAACGAATATAACACAGTTGTTAACTATAATGGAATTAAAATAAGAACTTTAGAAGAAAGAAAAACTGTAATATATTCCCTTCAGTTGGGTTTTCCTGTCTTGGAATAAAAAGTGAACAGAAAATGAGTTGGCAGGGCACCCAGGGGTCTCAGTTGGTTAAGTGTCTGACTCTTGATTTTGGCTCAGGTCATGATCTCATGGTTTGTGAGATTGAGTCCCACATTGGACTCTGTGCTCTCAAGCACACGGCCTGCTTGGGATTCCTTCACTCTCCCTCTCTCTCTCTGCCCCTCCCATGCTGTCTCTTTCTCTCTCAAAATAAATAAATAAACATTTTTAAAAAATGAAAATGAGTTGGTGAGTAATCCCTATTTCTTAGAAGAAATTAACTAAATTAAGTATAATTTCTTCCTCATATGATTAAAATTAGTTTATAAAACCATTTGTCCTTGGAGTTTCTTTTAATGTTTTTTATGATAGACCCAACTTCTTTAAAAGTTGCAAGAATTTGCATCAGCTTTTATTTTTCTAGAGATTTGTTAATTTCGTCTAAATTTCCTACCTTATTGGCACAAAGTTGCCCATAATATCCATTTTTAAAACTCCCTTTAATTTTTTAATTGTCAAATAAAATGCAGATACAGAAAAATCACACAAGTATATAGTGTAGTGAATAGTGGATTTTGATAAGGTTAACACCCTTGTAACTAACCAATCAGAACAATAAGTAGAACTCTGGCAGCCACCACAGAATACCCTCCCCATGCCTGGGCCTTGTTCCTATCACAGCCCACTTCCACCCTCCAAAGGCAGCTCTTATCCCAAGCTATGAGATTCATTTCTTCAAGTTTCTTTAAGTTTTTATAACCCAAGAGTATATCCTGAAACAATATGATTTAGCTTTGCCCACTTTTTTGAGAGAGAGAGAGAGAGAGAGAGAGACCTCGAGCACGGGGGAGGGGCAGGGAGCGAAGACAAAGAGAATCTCAATCAGGCTCCACACCCAGTGCAGAGCCCTAGGTGGGGCTGGATCTCATGTCTGCGAGATCATGCCCAGAGCTGAAATCAAGAGTTGGATGCTTAAACTGAGCCACCCAGGCACCCAAAACCTTGCCCCCCTCTTTTTTTTAACTGGCATGTCTTTTAAGCTCTTTTTAATGCACAGGTCTCCGCTTCCATCCCTCTTTCCCTCACAATACACCTGCTGATTGAACACAGGGCATTAAACCTATAGTGTTTCACACAATCTGGATTTTGTTGACAGCACACTCATGGTATAGTTCAACATGTTCTTCTCAGCTCTGTAATTTCTACACATTAGCAGTTGGATTCAGAAACTTCCATCAGATGCAGGTTCTTTTCCCTTGGCCTATAGGTCGGGTTGTGTTCTTTCATCAGAAAGCATAGAAGGCTCCCCCTGCCCCCCGCAACCATGGATAGCTCATTGCATAGATCCATTAATTCCCTGAGGGTTGTAAAATAATTCTTTAATTCTATAATTTCATTTTCATTCATTAACTACACTAATTTTATAAAGGAATGCTTCCCTCATCTACTACTTATTTACTCAGTGATACAGTTCATATAGGGAGAGACAGGATAAAGTATTTGTTTCTCTCCATATATTTACCATTTTTAAGATAATGAATTGGTTCCCATCATCTTCTAAGGGTGATCAATTTTTATACCATTATATAAGTATATATATACATACATATATATATATATATACATATATATATACATATATATATGGGCTTCAATCAGTTTCAATTATTATTCTTGTTGAAATTCAAATTGTATCATTTTTGGAAAAGAAAACCTCTTCATAGTGGCCTCTAAGTACTTAGGACACAACAATAGTAGTGGTTAGCTTCCCTTACTCACTTGTGTGACAAGATCCCCCAGGATCCTCTTACACATTTCCCACACCAAAATTGGAATCATTCATTTCTCTGAAAACCTGATTAATTTTGATGGGAACAGTATTTCAAGACCACATCATGAGCTAGGAATTAGTAGCAGCTTGTATATAATGACATCTCTAGAGGAATAGTTAATTAAGGGAGGAAAAAACCTAAAACAATATTCTTTTAAAATAAACTGGAGATGTGATTTATTTTTAACGCATCCATTTAAAACACATAGATGAGTTTTGGCAAATTTATACATTTTTGTAACCACTGCCCCAATCAAAATAGAAAACACTTTCATGACCCGAAAATGCTCTTACAACCTTTTTCAGTATATCTACCTTCACCACCAGAAGCAACCACTAATCTAATTTCCATTACCTTACATTAGTTTAGCCTACACACAAGAAACATATACTTTCCTATTACGAGGTACTGTGTTCTATAAATCCTCACTGAACTTGATAATATTTTGTCTGTTTGACCTATCAGTTACCAACCACTAAAATGGTGGAATTTTCCATTTCTTCTTGTGGTTCTGCCAATCCTTCCTATATGTTTTGAATTTATCAGGTGCTCACAAGTTTACTACTTGTATTTATTGTTTGTCATTATGTGGTGAATGTTAGTTTTCACCTGGTGTATTTCTTTCCAACTTTTCTTTGAACCTATCTGAGAGCCTTGTTTTAGGGATATTTCTCGTAAAGAATTTAAGTATGGATTTTTAAAGGGACTTGACAAAGTTTCTTTTTACTAGGGATTTTGGTTTGTTGATATGTACTGATTAATAATATTTGGATTTATTTCCACATTATTGTGTTTTCTATTCATTCTGTTCTTTATTTCCCCTCTTCCTTCCCTGCCTTTGTTTAGATTTTCCCTCTCTCCCGTTTCCTTGCATGTATATTACAGACTCTGTTCTTACTCTTTTTAAAAGTTTGCCTTTGAAGTTTCAGCGTGCATGTTTAATTCAAGGTCCAACAGTGACCAATCTTGACTCTACTTACTGTCAAATAACTCAAGGTCCTTAAAATGTTCTGAGTGCCCCTTTTCTACCTATTTGTTTACAAATCAGATAACCATACACATATGGGCTTATTTCTGGACTTTCAATTCTATTCCACTGTTTTTGTCCTTGTGCTAGTACCAGTGTGTCTTGATTATTGCTTTGTACATAGGTTAGAAATGGGGGAATTTGAGACCTCTTGCTTTATTCTTTTTTAATATTGCTTTAGCTATTCTGGGTCCCCTGAAATTCTGAATTAAGTTTAGAATAAGCTTGTCATTTTCTACAAATAAATCAACTGGGATTTTGATAGGGATTATAATGAATCCATGTATCAGTTTGAAGAGTGCAATTTCAAATTCTCTGATCCATGCACATGAGATGTTTTTCCAAGTAGTTATGTGTTCTTTAATTTCTGTCAATGTTTCAGTTTTCAGAGTATGAATTTTGCACTTATTTTAACTCCTAAGTTTTTCATGCTATAATAAGTGGAATTATTTTCCTAATTTCATTTTCAGATTATTCATTGCATGTGTGTAGAAACACAACAGATTTTTTTTGTATATCATCTTTTATCCTGCAATCTTGCTTAACATGATTATCAGTCTAATAGATTTTTAGTGTGTTCCTTTGATTTTTTCTAAGTTCAAGTCATCTGTAAATAGAGATCATTTTGCTTCTTTCTGATTTGGATGGCTTTCATTTCTTTTCTTGCCTTATTGTCCTAGCTAGTACAATGTCCTCCAGTACAATGTTGAAGTAAGAACAGATGTCCTCGCCTTTTTCCTAACGTTTGGGAGAAAGCACTCTATCTTTTAACCATTAAGTATGATGTTAGCTGTGTATTTTTGATAAAGGACTTTAATCATGTGGAGGAAGCTCCCTTTTATTCCTAGTTTGTTGAGTGTTTTTATCAAAAGGGCATTGGATTCTGCCAAATGCTTTTCTTGAATCTACTGAGATGATCATGTAATTTGTTTTTATTGTACTGATAGGACATATTATATTAATTTTCAGAAGTTGAACTGTGTACATCCCTGGAGTAAATCCCAGTCATCATGTATAATTCTTTTATGTTGCTTTATTCAGTTTGCTAGTGTTTTGTTGATGATCTGAGCCTCCATATTCATGACAGATACTGGTCTGTAGTCTTTTCCTGTGATATCTTGTCTGGTTTTGGTATCAGGGTAATAAAGGCCATATAAAATGAGTTGGGAAATGTTCTCCTTTTTTTTTTAAGTTTTATTTATCTTTGAGAGAGAAAGTGCAAACGGGGAAGAGGGAGGGAGGGAGGGAGGGAGGGAGAGAGAGAGAGAGAGAGAGAGAGAGAGAGAGAGAGAGAGAATCTCAAGCAGACTCCACACCATCAGTGCAGAGCCTGATGTGGGGCTGGAAGCCATGAGCCGTGATATCATTACCTGAGCTGAAGTTGGACGGTTCATCAACAGAGCTACCCAAGCACCCCTCTCTTTTCTCTTTTTAGGAAGAGTTTGTGGATAATTGGTATTAATTCTTCTTTAAATGTTTAATAGAATTAAGCTGTAAAGCCAGCTGTGCCTGTGCTTTTCTTTGTAGGTAGTTGTTTTTTTGTTTGTTTTTTTACTACTTCAAACTCTTCACTTGTTACAGGTCTATTGAGATTGTTTTTCCTTTAGTCTGTTTTAGCTTGTGTCCTTCTAGGAATTTATGTTTCATCTAGGTTATCTCATTTGTTGTCATACAACTGTTCATTGTATTCTAATTCTTTTATTTCTAATGAATAATTTCTAAGGTTAGGTGACATCTACAATTATAAAATTCCCTCTATGCACTGCTTTACCTGAATTTAATAACTTCTGTTAACATTGTGCCATTTTCATTCTTCTCAAAATGTCTTCTGATTTCTCTTGATTTATTGACCCATTGGTTATTTAGCAGGAGTATTGTGTTTAATAATTCCACCTATTTGTGATTTTCTCAACCTTTTTCCTGCTTTTCCTAATTTCATTCCACTGTTGGAGAACATACTTTGTACTATTTCTATTCTCTTAAATTTATTGAGGTTTATGGCTTAGCAAATGACCTATCCTGGAGAATGTTCCATGTACACTTGAGAAGAATGTATATCTGTTGTCTGTTGAGAGGAGTGTTCTACAGATGTCTATTATTAGATCAGTTGGTTTGTAGTGTTATCTTGTTTTGTTGTTCTAGTTTTCTATCCCTTATTGAAAAGTAGGATATTGAAGTCTCCAACCATTATGGTTGTAGTTAACTCTCCCTTCATCTCTGTATTTGTTTTCATGTATTCTGGTCCTTTGTTATTAGGCGTATATATGTTTAGAACTATAAAATCGCCCTGATGTCAATTAACACTTACATCATTATAAAATGCCCATAAGATTTTGTTGTGATTGCTGTTTGCAGGATATGACTTATTTCCTGCTATTACTTTCAATCTATTTGTATCTTTTATTTTTTTTAATGTGCAAGTTTTTATTGCATATAAAATTTTTGTTTTTGTTTTTTAAATTCACACCCAAGTTAGTTAGCATATAGTGCAATAAAGATTTCAGGAGTAGATTCCAGTGATTCATCCCCTACATTTAACACCCAGTGCTCATTGCATCAAGTGTCTTCCTTAGTGCCCCTTATCCATTTAACTCATCCCCCTTCCCATAACCCCTCCAGTAACCCTCCATTTGTTCTCTATATTTAAGAGACTCTTATGTTTTGGCCCTCTCCACTTTTATATTTGTGCTTCCATTCCCTTATGTTCATCTGTTTTGTATCTTAAATTCCATGAGTGAAACCATATTTGTCTTTCTCTAATTTGACTCAGCATAATACACCCTATCTACTTCCATCCATGTTGTTGCAAATGGCAAGATTTCATTCTTTTTGATTGCCAAGTAATACTCCATTGTGTGTGTGTGTGTGTGTGTGTGTGTGTGTGTGTGTACACATCTTCTTTATCCATTCATTTGTCGATGGACATTTGGGCTCTTTCCATACTTTGGTTTTGTCGATAGCACTGCTATAAACATTGGGGTGCATGTGCTCTTCTGAAATAGCACACCTGTATCTTTTGGATAAATACCTAGTAGTGCAGTTGCTGGGTCATAGGGTAGTTCTATTTTTAACTTTTTGAGGAACATCCGTACTGTTTTCCAGAGTGGTTGCACCAGCTTGCATTACCATCAATAGTGCAAAAGGGTTCCTCTTTGTCCACATCCTCGCCAACATCTGTTATTGCCTGAGTTAATTTTAACCATTCTGACAGATACGAGGTGGTATCTCATTATGGTTTTGATTTTTTTCCCCTGATGAGAACTGATGTTGAGCATCTTTTCATGTGTCTGTTAGCCATCTAGATGTCTTCTTTGGCAAATCTATTCATGTCTTTTGCCCATTTCTTCACTGGATTGTTTTTTGGATGTTGAGCTTGGTAAGTTCTTTATAGATTTTGGATACTGACCCTTTATCTGATATGTCATTTGTAAGTATCTTCTCCCATTCTGTCGGTTGCCTTTTAGTTTTGCTGATTGTTTCCTTCACTTTGCAGAAGGTTTTTATCTTGACGAGGTCCCAATAGTTCATTTTTGCTTTCGTTTCCCTTGCCACCAAAGACACGTTAAGAAGCTGCTGCAGCCGAGGTCAGAGCATTTGCCTGTTTTCGCCTCTAGGATTTTAACAGCTTCCTGTCTTATATTTAGGTCTTTCATCCATTTTGAGTTTATTTTTGTGTATGGTGTAAGACAGTGGTCCAGGTTCATTCTTCTGCATGTCACTGTCCAGTTTTCCCAACACCGTATGCTAAAGGGACTCCCTTTTTTCCACTGGATATTCTTTCCTGCTTTGTCAAAGATTAGTTGGCCATACATTTGTGGGTCTATTTCTGGGTTCTCTATTCTGTTCCATTGATTCGTGTGACTGTTTTTGTGCCAGGACCACACTGTCTTGATGATTATTACAGCTTTGTAATACATCTTAAAGTCTGAAATTGTGATGCCTCCAGCCTTGGTTTCAAGATTGCTTTGGCTATTTGGGGTCTTTTCTGGTTCCATACAAATTTTAGGATTGTTTGTTGTAGCTCTGTGAAGAATGCTGGTGTTATTTTGATAGGGATTGCTCTATTTGTATCTTTTAATCTAAAGTGTGTCTCCTGAAAACAGTATATATAGTTGAATCAAGTCTTTTTACCCAGTCTGATAATCTCCATAATTTGATTGAGTTGTTTAATCCATTCATATGTAATAATTATACTGTTGGATTGATGTCTACGTTTTTACTTTTTGCTTTCTATGCCTTTTTTTGTTCTGTTCCTACTTTAATGCTTTTACTTCACGTATTTTCCAAATTATTTTCTCTAATGAATTTTCACTGCTTAATTTTTAAAAATTGTTCTGTTTACCACATACATCTTATCAGAATGATACAGATTTATACTAGGCTAACTCCACATAGGAGCACTACTCTTAGGTAGCTCTATTTGTTACCTCCTTTTTGCAATATTGTTATGCAACTTCACTCCTACCCACCTCCTTTATGCTATTACTTTTTAAAATAACATTTACTTATTTTTGAGAGAAAGAGAGAGAGAGGGAGAGAGACAGGCAGACAGAAACACAGAATCTGAAGCAGGCTCCAGGCTCTGAGCTGTCGTCCCCACAGAGCCTGAAGCAGGCCTCAAACCCACAAACCGTGAGATGATGACCCGAGCAGAAGTTGGATGCTTAACTGCTTCACCCAGGCGGCCCTCCCTTATGCTATTATTAGCAAATACAAATCACTTTAAATTCTTGCATTTTTCTGACATAGGCAGTATAAGTCTGGTTCCAAACCTATTTTAGATGTCAGCTTGTAGACGCCAAATCTCAAGGGAGATTGTTTTTCTTCCCTCCACCCAGTTTTCTTTCTCTCCTGAGATAGGGTATCCTGGCTCATTCTTTCACTAAGTGTGTCATATTTTGAAGTACCAGGTTTGGGAAGAGTATCTGCCTCAGTTCAAACTTATGTTAGCCCTATGCTTTGTCTCCTTTAAAGCTTACTTAGCCCATTCCAAAGTCTTTAGGACACAAGGACTGGCAGAGCCTGTGGGGCAACTGTCCTCTTCAACACTTCTTGAGATTCATGCTTTTGGTTCCACACCCACTGAACCTTATTTGGACAACTTTCAAGTCTCCCCAAATTTGGAATAACAATACAATAAACACCCCATCTACTTTTCACGAAGATTCATCAGTTGTTATTCTACCACATCAACACTATCTTCCATATATATTTTATACACACACATTTTGCCTAACCATTTGAAAGTAGTATAATGACACTTCCTTCCTCAATATTTCAGCATGCATTTCCTAAGAAAAAGGACTTACTCCTGTATAAGCACAAAATCATTGTCACCTAAGAAAATTAAACATTCCATATCATTAAGAATTCATCTACAAATTTCCACAGATGTCTCTAAAATGGCTTTAATTATAAGGGTTATTTAATTCAAGATCAAATCTAAGTTATTGTATTACATGCTATTTTTTGATTAACAGTCTCCCCACCTGTTTCATACAACAGTTACTTTAAAAATTCACACCAGGCATCTTTGTAAATGTACTACATTGCACGTTTGTCTAATTATTTTACATGATTAGACTGTCAAATATTTTTGGTAAAAATGCTACAGATGATAAAATGAAGCTTTGTTTTGTACTGGTCTCAACCTACCAATAACTAATGTTGTGACTGGACTGGCCCTTGTGGTTCTTATTATGGTTGCAAGACACTTCAGCAACAACCATCAGGAAACTGAAGAAATAAATGTTTATTTACTTACAAGAGCTGGAAATTACACAGTATACCTTGGCCCACATATCAAGGTTGCAAAAAGCTAGGGACAGAGAGAGATGGGGGTACAAACAAGACCAGGGGTTCTGCATTTACTGGGGTTGGGGGTGGGGGGGGTCTAGGCTTTTGTGGGCTTACTCTTTACGGGTGAATTTAAAACATGGGTGCAGGAACTTAGTGTGTGGAGAAAAGACAAATGGGTCAAATGGTCCCTTACAGAAATCAACCAAGATTTCTAAATCAAAGGAGCCGCAGTGGGAAAAGGTAGCCTGGCTCTTTATCTAGTTGTGTGGTTGGCAATGTGTTTGGTCAGAGTTGTCTTTGAAGTGGATGCCTTGGCAATCAAAGCTTAAGACTGGCACTTGCTTTTTGAAAGAAAGAAAAGGAAGGAAAGAAAAGGAAGGAAGGAAAGGAAAGGAAAGGAAAGGAAAGGAAAGGAAAGGAAAGGAAAGGAAAGGAAAGGAAAGGAAAGGAAGGGAAGGAAGGGAAGGAAGGGAAGGAAGGGAAGGAAGGGAAGGAAGGGAAGGAAGGAGAAAAATTGGGCTTAAGCTACAGCTTTGAGTATCTTCCTTCTTTGCTGGCTCAGCAATACATTTAAAGTTTTTGTTTTGTTTTGAATGAATCTTATCCAACATTTCAGATGTTTTATTACCATTAGAAGGGTTCCTCAGGGGATGTAGTCTGCCATATTGTCAGAAACAGATGTCCCTATATACTGCCTTTATAGATCATCAACAGTAAGTTTTATAAATGAAAGAATAGTGACATATTTACCACCACCTGAGGCCACAAAAGGGAGAAACCTGAGACAAAGCCTTGGATTAGATGTGTATCCTACCAATTCATTTTTGCATTTATTAGAAATCTAGAGCCCAACTTGAGTGTCTGTTGGAGTCTACAAGTCTAAGCCTCATTTAAATTAGTGAAAGACAACCTAAATATTTAAGAGCTGAGGACAGATCTAAAAATTTTGGGGTCCTGCATCTATATTTTTTTCTCATCCCATTAGTAAAAAAGGAGAAATTGTATTTCTAACCTGCCCCTTTTTCATGGCAAAAGCAGGAAGAAGAAATAGGAAAAAGGAACTAAGGGTTGATAACTTACCAGTGCCAACCTTGCGCTATAAATGACCTCTTGTCTGTATTAATTCCATGAGCTACATATAACTATCCTCATTTCACAAATAAATAAAGTGAAACTCAGAGTTCATACAGGTAAGCTTTAGTTTGCCAGTTCAAACCAAAGGGTTCAAGTGACCCATTGGCCAAAACTCATCATTTTTCCAGTACACAAATTGCATTCAGAAAGGTAACAATTTGGAAGTTCAACTCTGATATTCCACTTGTTTATTCATGGCCGTAGTTCTGCATAACCTAAAGAAAAGCCAAAGTCAAATTTCTTGAAAAACAATCTACACTCAATCATTCATCTAACCCACTATATTCTTACTGCTGCTCAAAGTGGAATAGCTCAAGGTCATCAATGGCTTCTATATTGCTCAATTCAGTGGCCACCTTACCTTTACCTCATCTCTTGCTCTAAAACTTGGTATCAATGATGCTCCTTTTGAAACCCCTTATGAAACCTCTCTCTCATTTTCCATCATGGCTCCTCTGCCTTTCTTCCATGACTATTCCAGTTTTCTTGTGAAATCTTTTTTTATATAGCTCCCCTTCAATGTTTCCTCTGCTATCATAAGTATTCTACTCTTTTCATTCTATAAATTTCCTAGGCAATATCATATTCTTACATTTATTTATTCTTACATATTTACATTTATTTATTCTTACATTTATATAACAATTACTATGCTAATGGCTCAACTTTTGACAGTTGTTTGCTGAATGCCTATCATGTGCTAGCCATACTCAGTGATAAATAAAACAGGATTCCTGATGGATGATCTTACAGGCTTGGTCTGCAGCCTAGTTATTTCTCATGAACACCAGAACAATGGACATCTGCACCTTAATGTTCTATAGGTACCTTAAACTCAACATATCCCCATATCCTTTCTTCCATTCCTTATTATTTTAATAGGTGTTATATAAAATATGCCTAAGGTAACCACCTGGCCTCCATTATTGGTCTGTTTTACTTTCTAAATCTAAAATTTGATGATTTTCCATCACCACTGCCAAATAGCTGGTTTAATAGCTGGTTTAGGGCTCACCTGGATTATTCACAGCCTACCACTCTCCACTTCTAACATTCTCCATAATCCATTCTTTATAGTTGAAAACAAACTTACTTTCAAGAAGGCAAGTCTGATTATATCAACTCCACAAGCCCTATCCTGCTTAAAATTCTTCAGGGGCTCCTAGTTGCCCTCAGTGAAAGCACTTAAACCCTTTAACAAGACTTCCCAGGCACTGCTTAAATAGGACCCTGGCTCAGGGCACCTGGGTGGCTCAGTCTGCTATGTGTCCGACTCTTGATCTCGGCTCAGGTCATGATCTCATGGTTCGTGAGTGTAAGCCCCATGTTGGGCTCTGTGCTGACAACGTGGAACCTGTTGGGATTCCCTCTCTCTCCCATTCTCTCTACCCCTCCCCTGCTTGCACATGCACACACGCCCTCTCTCAAAATAAATAAACAAACATCAAAAAAAGAAAAAAGACTCTGGCTCATTTCTCCAGCTTAGTATTTTACTACTCCAACCTACGCTCTGCTCCAAATGAACTTCTATACATATTCTCTTTCATTTTCAGACTTCTCTATATTTTATTCTCTTTTCACGCTCTCTTTGCCTGGTCCACTGTCATCACATTTTTATGAGTGAAAGAGATCGCTACACCAACCAATGAACTTAGGTGTTAGATCCTGTCCCATGTGTTCCTACTCTTTTCTGTGTTGATCCCGATCAGAGCACTCATCAGTCTCATATAGAGTCTAAGCGCTTGTGAAGGCAGGGACTGTGTTTGATTTTTTCACTTCTATAACTCCAGTGCCTGGCACACAGTATACATTTTTCAAATACATTTAAATGACTAAATCTCAACTCAAAGAGGAAGAAAAAAAGGAATTCATTTGCAAACTTTTTCAATTTTCTAATTTAATAGAAATAACCAAAACAATGTGGCTTTCAAACAAGGCTTTAAACTAATCTAATACAACTTCTACAACACATTCCAGAGCATTATAACAAGAAATATTTACAGGCAGCTAATGTATTAAATAACCATGAAAAAGAAAATCTTGCTTTTAATACACACCAGCAAAAAACACAGGAACGGAACAATTAGAAACTGCAACCTTGTTTTAAAAAATTAAATATGATTATTTAGAGAATACAATACCACAGAAACAGCACTTTTTCTTTAAGAATCATATTGAAGGGTAGTTAGTTATGTGCAAAAATAATAGTAGTTATAGTAGTAGTAATAATAATAATAATAATGAGGGGAGGAGACCAGTTGAAATACTGGAAGCAAGGAACTAGTAAGGCTGTGATTTTAACCCTTTCGTGTGTATGTCTACATAGAAAATTAACAGGCTTTCAGATTGCACATACCGTTTTTATAGGCTTATATACATGTTTCACTGTGATTTAAAACATAGTAAATGCCTACATTTTTCAGACCAGGAGCAGACAAGCACTTCCTTCTTAAGACTGGAAATTAGGCCACACCTGAAAGGGCATATTGCAGTGGCACTTACAAAATCATCTCAGTGCCTTCCCACATACGAATTTGGTGAACTTAAAAGAACAGCATTTTTAACTTTAAAGATTACTTGCTAGAAAAGGGCCAAACTTAATTTCGTACATTTTGTAGTATGATCGTGACAAATATATCCAAATTGACTGTTTTTGAAGATAACTTTCTCAGCTACAATAAAAAATATATAAAAGACCACGGAGGCAAACACAAGGAACTAAGATGAAAGATATGCTTTACATGCATTTTGGCCCAAGTAAAAGAAACCATTATATCCAAGAGTACATGTTGAAATCTGAAATGTCTATGTAAACTGTGGCATATAAATTTTTTTTTCTTAAAAAAGTACCTTCAATTTTTTTTTTTACTCAAATACCTACTTTTAAAAAAATATGCAACTTTCCCCAATTTTTAAAATAAAATGCCACAATATATTGTCGTAAGCTCCAGCATACATTTAAATTTCTTACTTTTTAAAAGATAGACTGGGTGATATGCATACAAACTTTCCTATAAAATCACCATCCGGGAGAGGACTATGACATGCCTATCAGGCAACAGACTTAAAGCAGTGTTATTGCTTTATCGAGGAGGAGAGAACTGAGAGAAAAAGAAAAAGAAAGCATCAAGGTTCAGTTCAAGATTAAACTGATACACTTTGAAAACCTTGGATCATCTTCAGCAGATTATTAATACAGACGGTATGAATTAAGAATTTGATTGTTTTGATTAGGAGAGTTGGGGTGGGTGGATTTTATAAAACTACTCACCGATCCAATGCGGAGTATGCAAATAAGCAGTGCTGACTTCAACAAGAAATGAGATTTTTATACTTCCTGTGTTTTATATGAGGGGGAATGGGTAAGGGACTTAAAAGGCCAAGGGAGAGAGGGCCACAGCATCTACTCCCATTGTGGATACTAAGAGATTATTGAATAAAGATAGTAGGCCAAAATCCAAGGGCACAGTCAGAAGACCTAAATCTACTGGCTTATTAACACTAATCACTAATAATTACATGGCAGGATACCTGCTGAGGTAATTGATAAATCTACAATTTGCACACTATAAACCTTTTGCTTCTATTTAAAAGCATTATTTCTTTGGATTAACTAAAAACCTCAAAAACTGTTACAACAAAAAGAATTAACTGACTTTAATATTATTTAAAATTCTCTTATATAAGACATAGAAATCAGAAAGTACCTTGTTGATTCCAAAAAGAATAATTTCAACAGGGGATCCAATACCTTATCATCTCTGTGGTAATGATCTGTGGTAATATAGAGCATGACCTACAACTTAACCATACTTTGGAACACGTACATGTTTCACCTTGCAAAACAATTCCTTTACTCAGTGAATCAACTGAGCCAAATGCTAAAAAAAAAATAAAATAAAATAAAATAAATAAAAAATAATGCAAATTTAGGCCAGCAGAACAGACTGAGGAACACTTTATTCTTAGTGTTCTGATGGGAGACGGGAACTCAGGTATTGCAAAACTTTGCAATCTTTTTTAAGGAAACATTTAACATCTCCAAATCTAAAGTACTGTTTTTTAACAAAGGATAACAAATGCAAAGAGTATCAAAACAAACTGCCTTCAGGAACTGATAGTCAATGTTTACTTTTTTGAGACATAAATTAATAGAAAAACATGTAAGATATCTGAATGTCAATGTAAGTTTTTATACTTTTTATCAGTTATATTAGTGGCTGAACAAATCAGTTAGGAACACAGAGATCAACATACAAGAAAAAAATTTCAGTGAAATCTAAACTGAACACCTTCATTTAAACGGTGGTTTGCTGATAGTTATTTACTTAATAGTAAATCCTCAGTAGTATGAATTGCCTTCCATTAACAGAAATGGAGCCTATTAAATGCTGACAATAAAGTGGCTTTTTAAAAACCAATCTTAAAAAAAACAAAAAACAAAAATTCCACATAACATGAAAAAACTTCAAAGGGAACACGTTATCTTTTAAGGCCCCAAATATCAAGAAATAAATATTTAAACTTTAGTTTCTCCTCCATTGGTAGAACCTATATAAAAGACTTATCTAAGAATCATGAAAAGGATTCATCTGAAGAGCAAGTATAAAATACTAGAAATCAATGGATGGACAAAAGGAAGTTATACTGCTACTCATCACTTTCCAAAACTGTGCCCTTAGATACATCTCCTGATAAACTGAAATCATAAATGCTGTGGGAAAGAGGGAAATGCACATAAATAAAGCATTTTTAAACAATTCTCCCTTATAAGACAATTCTTAAGAACCTGAAATTTGAGTAAAATGATAAAACAGTTCGGTGTAGGTTCTAAAGCCTAACTTCTAACAAAACTGAAAGAGAAGCTGAAAGGAAGCCACAGAATGAAGTAAATCAACAGCAGTATTAAATCAATACTGCTTAAATACACCATCAGAAGGCCTGAATAATATCCATGTTTACCCCCAACATTTGTTAAGAAAAGAAAAACAACCCAAAGGAATTTGTATAATAATTTCTTTAGAGCACTTTATTTGATTCAATATGCACTAAAAAATATTTACCTCTTAGACAGTTATGTCAAATAATTTTTACTGAGTAGTCTACTGTCTGAACTGCATAAGCTGAATTTTTAAAAAGGCAAATGATTTGCCACAAATCTGCTGACGTCTGAAAAATATCTAATGGCAAGTCTTCTATTTTGGTCACTTTATATTCTAAGGTGTCCATACAAAAGTAGGACTAACTTCTTTAATCCAACAAAAGAGAAGCCCATACACAGTCTAGAACACACATCTTGGATCTGAGCATCACAAATGAAGAGAAGAAAAACAAAACCGAGCCAAGGTGGTTTATCTGCCTCGGGTGCTGAACGCAGGGTAGTAAAGGTGGGTTTACTCCAGTAACCATTCAAGTGGGGATTGGCTCATTTTCAGGATTTACTTACAGGCCTCTTCTAAGTCCGTTAAGCCCCCAGTCCATGCAAATGTCCCACTTGGTGGACAGATGAGTAATCTAACCCCACCGGGTTTATTTCAATAGTTTGATATTTAATAATAAGCTGCTTCTGAAGATTTTCTGAGAAGTCTGTTCTCTATTAAAATAAGATAGAACCTCAAAATATGAATGTGAACATTAGAAATAGACAGCATATATTACAAATCCATTCTTGATAGGAACATTAGTAAGAATACACATTAGCTTAAAAAACAGGCTCAGCAAATGTTGCTGATCTGCCAGAAGTTTTAGTTCACTATTTACAAATAAGACAAAGTGAAATACAGAAAATTTTACACATTTGGTAGTTGACAGATTACTGTTTGCCAATAGTGGTCTATCAGAAAACTGATACAAAGGAAGACTGGGTAAGAGCCAGTTGTCACCTTCTCAAACAAATTTAAATGAAAACTACATTAATTTTGAAACAAACATTCCACCTTTGATGGGAGTAACTGTACGATCGGATGATCCGACTAGGAAGTGCAATTCTGTGGAAGGGTTTTTCTGGAAATGACTACCACGTGATCAGCCACTGAAAAGTTACCATATTTATTTCAGCAGACCATTAAAACTGATTAAATGATGATCGATGATGTTTCCTAGACTCTAAGTATAAATAGAAAATAAAACTGCTGTTGAGTTCTTTAAACCAATATAAAAACTAAGGCCCAACAGCATCAAAGTGAGAACAAATATAATGGCATGATTCAATGCACATCTGCACTGACATCAAAGTGGAATCTGAGTAACTTTGATTTTAATTAGAAAACAAACCAGTATGTACGTGTGTGGAAGGGGAGCATGAAAGTTGTTTTTAATAACTGTGTGCTCTTGTCCAAACAGACACGAGCAACAGGACCATCAAGTATTTACTTGTACACCCAGTATCCTGCACCAATCAATAGCACATGATGACCAGTATCTACCATTCTAAAGAACCACCCTCTTTAGTAACAGAAATCTTCAGATCATTTTGCTTTTCCTTTTTGTTTTGCTTTTGAAATTGCAAATAGAGTTGTCTCCCCCCTTTCTTGACAAGAAGTGATTTCTGTCCATTACTTCAATCTAATACTGTGTAAGAGCTATCAGCTTCTTCAAGGAGGTGCCCACTGTAGGCAGGATATTCCAGCAACACTTAAATAAAAGGGTTTTTTCTTTTTTTTTTTTCCTTAAAACAATTAGTTAAGTTCATGTCATTTTACTTTATATGTACTGGTCTCTCATCTGACTTTAGGCGTTTTCTGCGGGGCTGTATAAAGTCTTCATCAGAGTCCTCAGTTACCTCACCATCATCCTCTTCCTGCTCAAACTCTGGCAAAGGTGCGAAGGTCCTGTCTGAGTAGATCTCTGTGAGTTTATCTTCAAAGTACAATGCAACTGCTTTCCCTGCCTGAGCTACTTCTGAATCAGCCTGCAAGCAAAAGATAGGAATATTCACCTATTGGTAATGCATATTCCTTCACCAAGTTTGCATGGTCTGAAAAGCTTACCTTCAAATTAATCTCTTGTGTTTCTGCATAAACTTGAACAACTTTCATCATCTAAAAAGGATACCAGAGTCAAAAAAAAAAAGGGAAATTATAATCCTTTCTAAAGTTATAAAACTGCATAGGATTGGCGACGAAAGTCAGCCATACTAGGGGGAACAAATTGCTATAACCAGATTAAGTGCTTTCTAAAATACTACAGAACATGGAACCACTTTCTTTACAAAGTTCTGGTGCTAAAGCTACTGTGAAACCGTAAAAACTGTCTCAAATTCAGAATTAATAAAGTCAATCTGAAATGGACCTGGACCAAATACATCAATGTAATTAAAACCAAAAAACAAGTAACATAAGAAATGTTGCTTTTTAAAAACTGTCAAACCATCAACAAACCACCTATCAGAATTCTATCTGTATGGCAATTTGTTAATCATAAATTATTTAACTATTACTAAAGCAGATAAAATGTATCTTCTTCCTCGAAAGGGTTGCCTACAATTCCCAAAAGCAATTTACTTGAAAATAATCTAGCTGATTAGAAAGTAAGACACAAAACTTAGGACTGTATTAATTAAACTTCGAGTAAGGTGTTACTATACTCTCTGTGGTATATTGCTATACTATACTTTTGACCTATAGGGATTTTTTTTTTTTTTTACAAATTTTAAAAAGGTCACCTAGATATTTCCAGAGGCAGCTATGAGTATACTTTAAATGATTCAAGTACTTTTAGTAATAGTCATATGGCACCCAAATTTCATCAGCAATAAAGAAGATACTCTATAATCTTTTGAAAGATTTTGTAGATTCTTATCCAATTCCATTTTTTTCTCCTAGAATAATGAAAATCTTCCTTAACAATAAGAGACCTGATTTTTCCCAAAGAAAACAAAACAGTTTCTTTGAAAGAGTCACATATCACAGTTTTTCTCAAGGACAGTTCATCTGTTTCTTCAAAAAAATGTATGACCAAAGTTAATGAAAGTCATATTGCTGAGATCAGAAAACTCAACATTATATACTCTGGGCTACTATTCAAGATGAGCCACCAGAGATGAGTTTATGATTTTAAGGTTCTACATCTAATAGATTAACATTATTAACCTACATTAATAATAAAATCAGAGGAACCAGTACAAATGCCCATCCTAAATGTACCCCAAATATAGGCTGTTTATAATCATTTCCCATAAAATACACTTAACTATAAGTATATATTCCTTTCTATACTTGTATATCTCAATTCTCAACTTGTTCAAAAAGGAATATCCACTAATATTCTTAACTTATCTAATTATACACAGTAAACTTTCTTCTTTGGAGCTGTGCATGCAACCAAATTTTACTTCTGATTGCAGCAGAAAAAAAATTTTTGAATCAAATTAGAAAAATCTCTTCCCAGGAAAAATAAAATAAAACAACCCCCTGCCCCCCCCCCAAAAAAAACCTAATAATCCAAGACTTTATAGTTTGGAAGCTAACATACTTCATTAAACCTTTCACAGTTCTTGAAGATCAAACGGACATCAGCCACAAAGTCATCTGGGTTTTGGTAGTGTTGGGAATGTTTTTTCTGAAGCTTCTTTTTCACGGTGGATAAATCCATTGGTTTCTTTATAATTTTATAGTAGTTTGGTATCTAAACAAACAAATAAATAAGGATAGATGAGGATTCGCCAAACAGTTTTATTTAAAAATGCATAGCCTATTGATTTTAGGGGAAAAATATGTTAACTATTGAGCCAGCTGCTTGCAAATTTTGGGTACAGTGAATGTATTTTTACATCTTTTGCCCCAATCATATATCATAAAAATCAAATCATATTCAGAATATGTGGCAGTCTTAATGGTTAGTGAAGGCCCCAAAGCTCTATCTTTAGTAAGGAGATTTGGAAAGAAAGCAATCAGTAAGGGTAGCCAACAACTCCTATTAAGGACACATCTGGCTCATCAGAATTTTAGGACACCTGAAGAGGTTTTTTTTGTTTTTTGCTTTTTTTTTAAATAGGAAAGAAAATTAAAAAGATTACAAAATATATTATTATTATTAAACATCTTTGATATAACTTTATCACAAAGAACTCTGAACATAAAACAAGAGGAGAAAAACTGTAAATAACACAATAAAAATTTTATTAACCCTTTAGTGATCATGCCAGGGAGAGTTCTGGCCCCAACTTTTGGCCAAAACTTTGTATCCTTGGGAAACAAGTGAATTTGGAGAAGCTATTTAAACAGTTCATGAAAATAAGTGTTTGAAAGTTATTTTCTACAGTAACGTTCCTGAACTTGAAGACAAACGTCCTAGTATCAGATGAATACAATTTGCACAAAATATCTTCCTTGTGTCTAGGACTTTGGTGCCTTAAAATTCATTTCTGAGGGGCACCTGACTGGCTCAGTTGGTTACGTGTCCCACTTTGGCTCAGGTCACGATCTCACAGTTCCTGAATTGGAGCCCCGTGTGCGGCTCTGTGCTGACAGCTCAGAGCCTGGAGCCTGCTTTGGATTCTGTGTCTCCCTCTGCCCCTCCCCGTCTCTCCCTCTCTCAAAAATAAATTTAAAAACCCTAAAAAAAATTTTTTTAAATAATAAATTCATTTCTGAGCCTACCCAGTTAACAAGTCTAGTATTTAATATTCTATAACAGACCTGGTATTCAATAGTATCTTAATTCAACAGATGGTAAGCAAATAAAATGTGTGTAGCATATTCTCATTCCATTTGTGAAGCACTGACCACCCCAGATATTCCTTTAGAGCTTTTATTCCTTACAGTCTCCTTTAAGATAAAGAGCACTGACTTGCAAAATTTCCAGTCTTCCTAATCTTGACTGTTCATAAAAGAGGGCTTATCTTCAAAAGATAAGAGCCACTGTGAAAGATTCCATTTTATAGTTTTATTCAAACTAATATACAGAGGTTATTTTCTCCCCAAGGTACAGAGCCTAGAATCACAGAACTGGAGTTTTAGAAATTTAGTCCAATATTCCCACTGTATGTTTAAAAAAGTAGAGGCAAGGGCGGTTCAGTCAGTTAAGCATCTGACTCTGGCTGAGGTCATGATCTCACGGTTCTTGGGTTCAAGTCCCACATCAGGCTCTGCACTGACCGCTCAGAGCCTGGAGCCTGCTTCAGATTCTGTGTCTCCCTCTCCCTCTCTCTGTCCTTCCCCCTGCTTGTGCTTGCTCTCTAAAAAATTAAAAAGGTTGAGGCAGAAAATTATGTAATTTCCCCCCAAGTTTGATGACAGAACTGGGAGAAGTCTTCTGACGCTTGATCTAAGATTCTTTCCATCATACCTATATCCCTTTACGTCCATCTTAAAAGTAAAAGAGGACACAGAAATTAAATTCATTAAGTTTTCACGACAGCACACAGAAATTTTAATAAATAAAGTGCAATTTTAACAAGTCTCATATCCATTTAGTGCTAATAAATTTTCATACTGGGGGGTGCCTGGGTGGCTCGGTCAGTTGAGCGAACGACTCTAGATTTTAGCTCGGTCTGTGATTGAAGGGTCGTGGGACTGAACTCCATGTCAGGCTCTGCACTGAGCATGGAGCCTGCTTAAGATTCGCTCTCTCTCCCTCTGCACCTCTCTCCCACTTGTGCTCTCTCGCTCTCTCAAAATTTCAGGTTAGTACTTACAACGTTATCAGGTACTTGCTAAAATCATTCTATAAAGGTATCATACATGTCCTTGGAACATCCAAATGGGGTAAGAAATAATATTAGAAAACCTGAACCTTGGAAGTGTTGAGGAAATTATTCAAGAAGCCTGAGACAAGAAGTTTTAGGGCCAGAGCCCTCATTCTTAAGTCTTACACTGGGCTTCTTCACCAAGGATTTCCTAAAGTAAACAACTCACCGAAGCAGGAACTGGCTCCTGGAATTCAATACTTAATTCATGGCAATAGAGGTAAAGCAGAAGACGTTCACATTTCTGGTCCCAAAAAAGAAAGGAAAACTCATGAAATAGTTTTTCCCCTAATAAGATAGATATTCTTGAGTAAAAGAACTTTATCACTACAAAGTATTATTACAATAAGCTGAACACATATATGCCTCCTACCTATTGACTTATCTAACTAAATACACATAACTGAAGCAAACTGTCTTGTTTCCAATTTAGTTTTGAAGCTGTCTTCATCTGTTTTACTTTAAATGAATTTATTGAAGATACAGTGGTTTTATTCTTAGATGAAGACTAAGGTAATTTATTTACTACTGACTATACAAATGCAAAGGAGTCATAAAAGCAACATACAATATTTTGTACAAAATTTTATAGATTACCTAGGTAATCTGGAGGTGCACAACCACATTAACTACAGAATCCCTAATAATATATCCAACTTATTTGACACTTACCCTTTGGTCCACGGGACTTAACCCTTGTGCAGTTTTCCCCTTCTTACTATGTTGCAAATTATCACAATCATATTCAACTTCTGGTTTCCCAATATCTCTGCAAAATGTGCATATCCAGTCCCCACTAAAGAGGGAAACAGGCAATTAGTTCATGTAATTTTAACAAAACCCACTCTAGAGAGAAACCAGTTCTCCAGAGTTAAGTCTCCAGCTTGTTTTCTTTCCTTTCTGGTTTTTGAGGGGAAGAGAGGCTCTCTATTCTTATCAGACCTCAAAAAGGGAAGTTGTATGATAAAAGCTTCCCAAAACGTTCCCCAGTCTTTAACTAATTACTTTCTAGAAAGCTTTATAAAACTGGTATCCCTGCATTTCAAACGGGACCTCTTCCTAGCACAAAGCTGATGATCAGTACCTGTAGCATAAGACTGTCAACCCCAGTATTACCTCACAACGACCCCAACTCATGAATAAGGAAAGAATACAGTTTACGGAATTCCTGGGGTATCCAATACTGTTTTGGCATGTAATAAATATGCCAAAAATAAAATTCTTCTTCTTCATGGCCAGTCAAAAGCCACGAATACACATACAACTCTCTAAGTGCAAGCACACATAGGTATATGTACCCCTTACCTTTTAAAACCTGCTCAGTCTATAGTTTGTTTACATCAGGATTTCCATCAAACCATAAATTCCAAAAGGATTCACTCCCAATAATTCTCCCCTTCTCTCCCCCACCATAAATAAATTTTAAGTCTAGAGATTGTACTGGTCTGTGCCAACAGTTCCAATTCTTTCCAAAGCATCAGCCTTTGAGAGAAAGCATCCAGTGGCAAAATTCTAACATTCCGGTAGATGTTACTACTCAAAGGGAAGAAAAATATAAAATGACTTAATTATAACACCAAAATGCCAATGCTTTCCTTTTATAAAAGAGCAAAGTGAAAGAAGGCCCTTATTACATCTCTGGCAAATGACTATACCTCCTAAGACTTAGGTAAGAATTAAGATTCTTCAGAAAAATATTCCGGCACTGTTTATACATATCCACCACTTTTCTAATCCAAAGGTTGAAATTTTCAAAACAGGTAGTATTTATTCAACTAAAATCATTGCTTCTAAGGAATCTGAGAGGAAATGTGAATGTTGTATCTACAGGCAGAAAAAAAGCTGAGCTTTCTCAAGAACATTATTGTCACTTAAAAGGAAATCTGGGGGTAAAGGTTTGGGAAGGGAGAAAGCGGTCTCTGAAATCAGCTGGAGACAAAAATGGCTTGAGCACAACTTGTTAACTGGAAGGGATGAAAAAGAGCTCTTCGAATCCCCACTCTACCACTTAAGAAATGAAACTAATCCATGAAAATGTGTGAACCTTGCAAGCTAAATTAGTTCACTACAGAATTAAGACCAGTCCACAAATTTTGTAACCCAACCCAGCACGTTTGTCCCACTGTGTTAGCTAGTAACACCAGCCTGCCTTGAATGCTCACCAATGAATGTTTTAATGCTTGAAACCAGATATAGAGCTGCCAGGGGGTCAAAGAGTATGAGGACAATGCTCATATTTCCCCCAATCTTTATTTATCTTCATCCCAAGTTCTTCTCTTCTAAATAAGGAATTCAGTAACTCTCCATTCCAAAGTTCATGACTGGAAGACATTCCAGCTAAATGACAGAAGGAAAAGTCTGAGAAATCTGCACATAATGCTTTGGGCTGGCACTACCAACTACCGGCTTCTGTGGTCAAGAGGAAGACAGAACTAAAAAACTCAAGGTTTGAAGGTGTTTTTACAAAGTACTTGTTTTTTCTTTCAAATGCCTTTTGAGAGCTTCCAAACATTAGAAAAGGAAGTTCTGGGTAAAGATCCAATAGAGCTGCCTCTAACTAAATAGTATTCTTAAATGAAATTATTGTAGACCCTGTTAAGACTGATTCCAATAGATAAAAAAATTCAGCTTCAACAGGAAATCAACTAACTTCTCCAACATCCCAGACCCCTACCTCTCATAATTTAGAGTTTTATCTACTTCGCTTATGCCAAGTACAAACTGAAGGCCAGGAAACAGTCTATTTTTTATCACACTATTTACATCTTGGACATTTTACCATTCAGCTGTTAGTTTCTCTAGAAGGTAATACCAAAGGAGTAACAGGCCCCCTGTTTTACAGAAATACTGTGCATTGCTTAGGAAGCCCATCTGCATGAAGAACTTTCTGGTTTTTAGCTTTCAGCTTATATAAACAAGAACAAAAAAAGTCAAGTATTTCACTGGTACCTTGGGAAGCTAAGAAGTGTTGGAACATGACAAGTTAGATGAAAGACCTTTGGACATTTTTCACAGCACAAGAGATCCCCTCCATTTTGGCAGACAGCACACCAGTCTTCATTTGGGTCATCGTCTTTGCTGTTGCCATCTCCTCCAATCCTTGCCGACCTGTGTACGAGGCTTCGAATCGGGGACTTTCCATTAACAAGGCTGCTGAGCCCTGACTGTTTGCAGCTTTCATTTGTATCTGCAGGTTCAGTTTTCACATGGTTTTCCAGGCTTGCTAATGCATCCAACTCACTCTCTAGATGCAGGTTGGTTGAGAGAGGTGGTGTCAAGCTACTCTCGGGACTGCTCAACTACAACAAAACAAGGACAAATTCTTGAAGAATCTTTTTTTCTTTTTTTTTTAACTTGGCTTCATGTCCAGCGTGGAGTCCAACATGGGGCTTGAACTCATGACCGTGAGACCAAGACCGGAGGCTCAACTGAATAAGCCACCCAGGCGCCCCTCTTGAAGAATCATTTAATCCTTATTGTATGCAGTATGTGCATGTAACTTAAAAGTCATGGCAATACACATACATATACACTGACATAATTTAAAATGAATTTGGAAATGGCATTATGACATAAAAGAATGAAAATAACCCCAAATTATTTAGGCATGTTAATTTATGATTTTATAGAATACTTTCTAATATTGGTTCACGTGGATAATAAGAAAATTAATTAAGCTGCTAAGCACATTGACTGGAAAGAGAGCATAGGATTATACTTTTCCTACAAAGAGCTGACTTTGATACCCTATTTTCACATAAGACTCTGTTGCATATCTTCCAAGAAATGTTACTCTGCCTACTTATCATTTTACTAAAGTTGGAAGATTCTGATAATTGTAAAAGAAATCTTTCACCACCCTTTTGCACCCGGTTTTCTGGGGGCATTTTCCCAGCCAGGTATTGGATGAAGGCCAACTTTAAATCCCTTTGCTCTCTAAATATACAAATACTGTGTTAAATAAATATGCTAATCCTCCTACTTGAAATTTCTATGTGCCAACTGTGTAGAAAATGACACTTAAGCCTGGGCAGGAAGAAAAAGCCAAGACCAATATTTGGGCGCGTGTATGTTTGTGAGGTGGCCTTCCTTCATTCTATATTATACATTTAATAAAATGTTCTATCTGAAAAACTCTACACTAGCTAATAAATTCATAAACCAAAAGCAATCTTCCCATCACAAAACTCTTTGATCATTAAACTTCTTTCACATCAGCAGTCTTAATCCTGAGCTGACAGATCCAGGAAAACAGTCAGGGATCTTTTGTGGCCTGAGACTCAGTGTGACTACTGAGATGATTATTAATAAAGTCAGAACAATACAGAACCCGATTTAGAATCATGGCAAAAATACTAACCAATTACATACTAAAAGATCATTTCAAATGAGTCCTTAATACAATTAAATCTTTTGTGACACATTATAGCAGACACTGCGATTAAAAACTTGGGTTACAAGCATAAATATTCAAAACTAAACAACATGCAGAGTCTAAAATGCAGAGACGGAAGAACCCGTGCAGTGGCCTCCTTAGATCCCTGACGGACCCCAATGGGAGCTTACCATGCATGCACTCCTCCTGCCATCCTCTGTCTTTTCCTGTTTCACAGCTCCTGAAAAGCTACATATTTCATCTTCAGTCCCAGGTTCCTGCTTGACCTTTACTTGATCAGACTTGAAGCTAAGACTTGTCTTCTCTGCAGTTCTTCCTGATGACCCACAGCTAATAAAAAACAAAAAATGTCACCTATGTTTGATTGTATAATGTATATAAAACCAATTCTATGAAAAGTAATGCTCATTAAAGTGAAAATGATAGACAATGTATTTCTAGAAGGATACTCATAATGCAAGTAAGAGAAGTATGATACAAGGTTAGCCTCAAATTCTTTAAAAACATAGATCAAACTATGAAAAGACCCTAAAAATGTATTTTATGGTGTGAGACACTTATGCTAAATCATTTAAGAAGTCTAGTAAATAACAATTTTCCCAGGCTAGTTAATATGGAATATCAGTGATTGCTTTTCTTTATAAAAGCAGTTTTGGGGCACCTGGTTGGCTGAGTCGGTTGAGCATCTGACTTCAGCTCAGGTCACAGTTTGTAAGTTCAAGCCCTATATCAGGCTGTCTGTCAGTGCAGAGCCCACTTCGGATCCTCCGTCCTCCTCTCTCTCTGCCCCTCCCCTGCTCACACTCTCTCTCAAAAATAAATAAAACATTAAAAAATAATAATAAAAGCATTTTCAATTCTTCTCTGCCCCCAAACATCTGTAGAAAACAGCATTAATAACAGTGGTTCATAAAGCCTCCTCAAAGGAAACTCTATTTTAGCTTTTGAGGGCAGGAAATTGGGAGAAGGGTTTAACAAGTAGTCAACAACCCAGAATACCCTTTTTTGAATCAACAAAATGATAGGCTAAGAGGACAGGTATATGACTAATCAGTTCTATCTAAACCACAAAGTAAAACCACTGGCAAGAGAAGTGAGAAGAAACTGGTAAGACCGTACTGCTACTGAGAATGAACACCTTTTTCAATCTGTACTTTCCTCTAAAAGTACTGATTATTTAAAGCGTAATTAAAAAGTCAAGCAAGTATTTTAATAGCACCCGTCTTCAGAATGCGTGCACGCGCGCACACACACACACACACACACACGCACATCCAAATACGATAAACCTTCAGGGGTACCTGGGTGGCTCTGTTGGTTAAGCGGCCAACTCTTGGTTTAGGCTCAGGTCATGATCTCACAGATTCCTGAGTTAGAGCCCCATGGAGGCCCTCCCTCCCTGTCTGCCCCTCCCCCACTTGTGCTATCTCTGTCTCTCTCAAAATAAAAAAATGTTTTAAAAAGTTTATTTAAGAAAGTAATTCATGTATCTTAAGTCTTTCTTACATTGCACTAAATTATTCAAACTAAAAATCAGCCAACATTTATTCTATTTTATGTTAACACACTCCACACACCAGCCCCATTTCTTAAACCTGTCCACCAAAAAGGCATAAGAAACAATTTAAGTAGCAATGAGTGCCCCTAATGCCCAGAAGACTGTCTCCAAGCACTATTTCCTTATTAACACAACCAAGATTTCTTAAAGATATGGTGATCAGTAGGCCTGAGGCAGGAAATCTATAAGACAAACCTGGAACATCATCTCGTAACAGGAGTAAGGAAGTTTTCAAAGACTACTGGGGTTATACCAAAGGACTAAGGAGCTAAGGAGCCAAACAGCCAAACAGGGAATAATTTAACCCAATAAAAATAACATCTATAATAGTTTAGAACATATAAAATGTTTAAATTTATGAGCTCATAAAGGTAACGATAAAAAATCTCATTGGGTCACTGTTGGAAGGTGCTGGGAACCAACTCATTATTATGACACAAAAATTTCCTTTACAGAAATAGATTACACCAGTAAACAAAAAGAAAGAACACATTAAAATATCATTATTTTCAACCAGTAAAAAAAAAAAAAAAAAAAAAAGCTAGGCAATGATCATTAATGGTTGCTGTCACAGAATCAACCAAACATTACGTGCCCTGACAGAAGTACTCGACACCACCAATGAAGTATTCTTCCTACCCAACCTTCCCCCAAATCAAACCTAAATCTGATCAAATCTCATCGAAATTATTAATACAGAGGGGAAAAAACAGCAAGTAGCATATTTAAATGACAAGGTGGGGAAAACTGTTTTGAGAAACAATGTTTCTTCAACATACAATCTGATTTTGACCTCAACGTATCTGCAGATGGCAATGTACATACAGCTTATTTTAATGCAATTTAAAGAAACCATTTATTAAAAAGGGATGAGAAAAATTGGGAAATCTGTAACTCGATCTCTACTGATGTTAAAGAATTAGCTAATAAATTTTTCTTAGGTGCAACAATTGTTCTGTGGTTATAAATTTTTTAAATTCTTCAAATGATATACATTGAAACAGTCCAAGTAAAATGATAAGATGTCTGAGGTTTGTTTCAAAATAATTCAGAGTAGGGGGAAATGTATGGGAGTACAGAAGAAATAAAAATAACTTGGTAACTGGTGAAGCTGAGTGATAAGCATAGGATTTCGACGTAATATTCTTCTTATTAAAATACATGTTTAAAATTTTTCTTAATAAAAAAGAGAAAAAAACACCACTAACAATGTTAAAACTCACCTGCCTCGACTGCCAGTACTAGAGGTACTAGGGGGTCTCACAGGTGTGTGAGAATTGGATAAACCTGGAAAATAATATATAAAATGATTATCAATGCAGGGAAGAATACTCAGAATTCTACCTACTAGTTACAGAATTAAAGATTACTATGATGCAATTTAGCAATTCTTAGAAATCAGGCCTAGCCTTAACCTCAAAATCAGGGATGGCATGTGTAACCCTTGACGTGTTTCAACCAATTTCTGTCAGCTGAGCCCCGACATGATTCTCAGAATTCCCCTCAGAGCAAGTCTATCCAATCAATGAAAACTACCACATCAAGAGAAAGCTATTTACCATCCAACTCCAAGTCATCTGGTAAATATCTTTCTTAGATTCCTAATAGTTACTCCTTCTTTATAAGTCCTGGCATAATTATATTACACCTTAAAAATTCTACCACTCAGAAATTGTATTAATGGTGCATCTTATGAAAAACTCACATTTAAACCTGAACTATCTTTACTCCAGAAATAATGAGGTGGTCTGTTTCTATTTCAGTAAGAAATAAGTAATGTTTAATTTAAACCAAGAAAATATACTCTGTAACCACTTCCGCACTGTCAATCCATTTAGATTTGCTTTAATTATTCATTCCTTCATGACAAACAGGGTTAATAAAACAACTGGGATTTTGGAAGAGATCTGTACCCTCATAGACTTGATTAGTCACAACGTGAACAGTTTCCAATAAATTTAAGTTTTTATTTTAAAATTGCAATTTGAAAATTCATTTGCCTTTCCTCAATCCTTGTTTTGTTTTTTAATTTCCATTATTCATTATCTTACAAGTTTTAAATTGAGGATGAAACCAAAGAACTCTCCAACTGACCATCTGTATCATAAAATATAAGACATGGCAAGTAACTGCATCTACAAATCCAGCAGAGGACGTGAATACAGTTCTGAACAGTGTATGTTACAGGTATATACTGCTTTAGTTGAAAACTACCAACAGAATTTGAAGAAAAATAAGTACAGCAATCAGGGGAAAAAATATGATATGATACTATGATGGTTAGTTTTATGTCAACTTGGCTAGAATATAACTACCCAGTTGTTTGACCAAACACCAGTCTAGATGTTGCTGTAAAGGTGTTTTTAGATGTGATTAACATTTTAATCAGTAGATTCTGTCTCAGCAAATCAACCTCCACAATTTGGATGGGTCTCATACTATCACTGGAAGAACTAAGAGAAAAGACTAGGGTACCCAGAGAAGAAGGAATTTTGCCTCCAAACTCTAGACTGTAACATCAACTTTCCCTTGGGTCTCCAGCCTGCCAACCTGTCCAATGGCTTGCCAGTCCTTACAGTCATGTGAGCCAATTCCTTAAAATCTCCCTCTACATACACATACACACACACACACCTCTCTTATTGGTTCTGTTTTCCTGGAAAATCCTAATACATACACAGCTGACGCTTAAAACAATGTGAGAGTTATAGGCATTGACACCGCCCCCCCACCCAGTGCAGTTAAAAATTGCATATAACTTTTGACTCCCTAAAAACTTAACTACTAACACCCTACTGTTGACCAGAAGCCTTACCAATAACATAAACAGTCAACACGTATTTTGCATGTTACATATATTATATTCTGTTTTCTTACAATAAAGTAAGCTAGAGAAAAGATGTTATCAAGAAAATCATAAGGGGGAGCGCCTGGGTGGCTCAGTCGGTTAAGTGTCCGACTCAGGTCATGATCTCATGGTTCATGGGTTCGAGACCCATGTTGGGCTCTGTGCTGACAGCTCAGAGCCTGGAGCCTGCTTCGGATTCTGTGTCTCCCTCTCTCTCTGTTCCTCCCCTGCTCTCACTCTCTCAAAAATAAATAAAGATTAAAGAAAAAAAATCATAAGGAAGAGAAAATACATTTATAGTACCGCATTCACTGAAAAAACTCCACATTATTAAGTGGACCCGTGCAGTTCAAACTTGTTTTCAAAGGTCAACTATAATGACAGATAGCTTTTTACAGTGTTAAAGAAATGAGGCAGGGCCTCTGATGGCTTACCTGATGATCCTGGAGACAGGGCAGAAGGTCCTGGGGAGGGATTCATGGTGCTTGTAGGCTGCGGGGGTAGGTGACTGCCTGAGATGTATCTACTTAGTAGATTATCTAAACTACTTGAACCAGCATCTTCCAACTAAAGAAAAAGAATGAAATGAGAAATTTGCTTTGATTAAAGCAGAGGAGAAACTATTAATTTCATTAGTATAATCCTTTATGTTCACAATTTACTAACAGATTACTGTATCAAACTTGGTGTAATTGTTGTTTCCTTGTTGCTTCTCCTGAGGACCCACAATGGTTTAAAGTTTGTGTGAACAAAGCTATAATTAGTATTATTCAACAAGTACCCGGCAGCTCAAGAGAGAACACAATAATCTATTAAATCCTTATGTTCTACTATGAAAATAGCTCTGATCATCTGACTCTTCTGCTTTTTCTCAAAGTTGACAAAGAACTCTATCAGTATTCTTGTCCCGTCTTCCTCTCTTTAGTTCAACATTCATAGTCCTGCTGGAATCACTCACCTGAATAGAAATTTAATCAAGTCAATACCTAATTTTAAAGTTTTAAAAATATTTTAGACTCAAAAGAAAACCCTTAGCCTGGGGCATAAAGCCCCTTATTACACCAAAAAAGGGGGCAGTCCACAGGAGAACTGAGCCCTTTTCTCACTCAGACAAGACAGCAGGTTAAAGCCAGATGACTGGACAACTTACACATCAATTTCCTCTCTTTAAAACCTCCCAACTATACTGAAGAACTGTGATGACAAAATAGAAATTATTTACGTAAGAAACAGTAAATACTATTTAACTATGAAAACTACCTTAAGAAAAACTGTATACTATGCCATAAGAGGTGGTCAAACTATTCTTAAATAACTGCCAATCTTCTTGCTTTTTTGGTCTACTTGTGCCCACACTTGCCCCTTTTAATCTCTCCCACTGGAGGCAAGATACCTTTTATGCAAATGTTCAGAAAACTGAACACATACATTTACTTCTTGCTCTCCTTTCTTCTCAAAATTGTACTGATTTTCACGGTGACAGGAAAGGATGTCAACGACATAGAAACTTTGAAGAAAATTATAGAAATAAAACAAAGTAGAACTGGATTGACAGAAAAACCAAATAAGCATTTCCCAACATATCACAGGCAAGGGAGGATTCCTAAAAAGTACACGCCTTTCTCGCTAAAGGCGAGAAACATGAAGGGTGATCGCAAGCAGAGGGCTCACTGGGGGGGCCACTAGGGGTATTAGGAGTTGTAACTGCCCAGTGGTCACGGCTGCTGGCCAAGGATTCACTTGTAAGCCATACCTGCAGGAGAATATTTAGCTGCAACTAGTTAAGTGGAGTATTTTGGACGAGGGGGGGAGCTCCTAATATGGGCCACAGATGAAAAGTGAACAATGTCACACCTGAACATAATGGAGGGGGTGGGGGATGATTCAAAACAGATATGAAAGTCTCAGGTTACCTATAACCTTTACTCCCACTCCTTCTGTACTCACCCACCTGTAATTTATACTTCTGGCAAGACAGGCCTAAGGCTAGAAGAGGGGACAGATTAGGAAGAGGCAAACTGGAAGTACATAAAATGGCGTCTATGACGTCACTACAGCCCCCAACAGGGAAATGCTAGTTGAAGCATTCACCCCCAGGTTTCAGGTGACATACATTAATAAAGTTGTAAGTATGGAAAAACATTAATTCATTTATTCATTAAATCAATGGTTTTTGAGTATCCTTGAATAACTGCATGGAACATGTGCTATATAAATAACTTCCATGAATTAAAAGGGAAAACACAGGATGCGCCTGGGTGGCTCAGTTGGTTAGGCGACTGACTTCGGCTCAGGTCATGATCTCACAGTTCGTGAGTTCGAGCCCCAAGTCGGGCTGTGTGCTGACAGCTCAGAGCCTGGAGCCTGCTTCGGATTCTGTGTCTCCCTCTCTCTCTGCCCCTCCCCCGCTCAAGCTCTGTCTCTCCCTCTCTCACACAAAAATAAATATTAAAAAGAAATTTTTAACAAAAGAAATTAAAAAAAAAAAAGGAAAAAGGCAATCCAAAGAAGAAATACAAATTATCAGTGAACCACAACTAAGCACACAAATAAAAGAAACATAAATGAAATCAACAGTGCCTTTTTACCTATCAGATTGGTAAAAATGGGAAGAAAAGATGGATTCATTTAGTCAGTGCTAGCAGCACAGTACAGAAATGGATAGTCAGTAACATTTAAGTTTACATATGAATATCAGAAATACAGTTTTCCCAAGACTTCATAATATCCAATATAGTTCCCAGATAGTTACTAAGTACACCAAATATGAAAAATTATAAAGAATTTAATAAATCATGAGATTATACCATTAATTATATGCTAAACAGAATCTAATATTCATTTATGTACTCAAAAAGTATTCAGGTTCATCATGTATTATCACCTCAAAGTCTAAATTACAAATATGCACTATCAATATGCTGGAGATGGACAGCAGAGCAAAATAAAATATAATTCAGGTTGAAAGAATTCTATTTAGATCAACTTCTACTCCATACTGAATGGCTATCATGACTACTATTAACATATATCCACAAATTACTTTGAATTCACTGCTGATTTACACTGCATAGTTATCTACTTCCCGTGTAGTCTCCCCTAGGTTTCTTCTTACTATACCATGGAAACTACAGGATAGGAGAGAAAGTAAGGGATAATAAGCTCCCTTCAAGAGATGACAGGTTTCCTTTTTCTTTCTACACTTGGTTCATACGGTTACCTACTTCTTATTTGTGTTTTTGTGGTAACCACCCGTAATTACTTTTAAAAGTAGGTGACAAGGACACCTGGGTAGCTCAGTTAAGCGTCTGACTCTTGATTTTGGGTCAGGTCATGATCTCATGGTTTGTGAGATGGGCCCCGCATCAG
Source organism: Lynx rufus (assembly GCF_022079265.1). Taxonomy (NCBI): domain Eukaryota; kingdom Metazoa; phylum Chordata; class Mammalia; order Carnivora; family Felidae; genus Lynx; species Lynx rufus. The sequence goes on along the minus strand of NW_025814834.1, from coordinate 124,722,708 downwards.
GCTTTGTGCTGACAGTGCACAGCCTCCTTGGGATTCTCTCTCTCTTCTCTCTCTGACCCTGTTCCCACATGTGCACACATGCTCTCTCTTTCTCAAAAATAAACATTTTTTTTTAAGTTAAAAAAAAAAATGTGACAGTAACAAGTGTTGGCAAGAATGTGTAAAACCTGAAGTCCTCACGCACTGTTGGATGGGAACGTAAAATGATGCATCCATTGTAGAAAACAGTTGGGCAGTTCCTCAATAACTTACACACAGAATATGTGACACTGCAATTCCACTACTAGAAATTTACGATAGAGAACCAATCACCCATATTCACACAAAAACTTGTACAAATATTTCTATAGCTATATTATTTCTACTACCACAAAGTGGACAACCTAATGTCCATCAACTGAAGAACCCATGAACAAATGTGGACTATCCATACAATGGAATACTCAGCCATAAATAGGAATTAAGTACTGATAAATGCTACAACATGGATGGACCTGGAAAACATGCTAAATGAAAGCAGCCCAACACAAAAGGCCATATATTGTAGAATTGCACTCATACAAAATGTCTAGAATAGGCAAACCCATAGAAACAGAAAGCAAATTAGTGGTTTCCAGGGACTGGATAAGAGGGAAATGGAGAGTGATTGCCAACGGATAGTATCTTTTGGTGTGATAAAAATGTCCTGCAAGTAGTGGTGATGGTTCACAATCTTGTGCATATACTAAAAATTACTGTCCTGTACATTTTTAAAAACTGGATTTTCTTGTATGTGAATTGTATCTCAATTTTAAAAAGTAGGTGATGAGAGACGCCTGGGTGGCTCAGTCAGTTAAGCGTCTGACTTTGCCTCAGATCATGATCTTGCAGTTCATGGGTTCGAGCCCCACAACGGACTCTGTGCTGACAGCTCCGAGCCTGAAGCCTGCTTAGGACTCTGTGTGCCCTTTCTCTCTGCTCCTACCCTACCCCACTCATGCTCTGTTCTCTCGCTCTCAAAAATAAACAAACATAGGGGTGCCTGGGTGGCTCAGTCGGTTAAGTGTCCGACTTCGGCTCAGGTCATGATCCTGCAGTTCGTGAGTTCAAGCCCCGCATCAGGCCCTGTGCTGACAGTGGATCCCACTTCAGATTCTGTATCTCCCTTTCTCTCTGTTCCTCCCCCACTCACACTCTGTCTCACTCTCAAAAATAAAGAATAAAAAAATTAAAATAAACACTAAAAAAAAAAAAAAATTAAAAATAAATGAATAAATAAAAATAAAAAGTAGGTGATGAAAAGGAAAGTCTAATATGATGCCAAGCTTTTCAAAGCTGTGGAACATCTACACTTCCTCCATCTGGTCTCTGTCAGAAAGCACCAAACCAAGATCAGAATAGCCCTAGCAAACTATGGTAAGTAAGACATTGGCAAACTTCCTCTTCCTCTTCAAAGTTTAAGACCTGGAACCAAGTCTTATTAATCTTTTTATTCTGAATCCCCAAGGACTTTAGCATACGCTAAGTGTTTAGCTTAATGATTCTTTTAACACTGCACATACCTCTCTCTGGTTGCCCAAAGCCTCTCAGTACTATACCTTTCCAGGCCTACAATCACAAACTATCTCCCTACTATCTCTCTATGGAGAGCAGGGAGAGAACCAGCCTTATAATTAGGAGCGTGAGCTTTGAATTAAAACTTTTCCATGTAGTAGTCACTAATCCCTCTTACTGTCATCCATAAAATAGGAGTGCCATTATGACAAGAGGACTTCACATATTAAACTGACAATACTGCTTGTGAAAGTGCTTTGTAAACTCTAAGTTTATGACTCAGAAATTTTACTTTTTTGCAGACACATTCCCAAATTTCCCATTCTGTATCGTCCAGTCCTCTCAGCACCAATACAACTAACATTCACTCAGCCAAAAAAGACCTCTCCTAATATTTGGGAAGCAATAAGATTAAGAGAATTCACAATGTGTTAGTGATTGTGAAACAATTTGAAGTTAAAGAAACATCCTTTAAAACTCTTATAAAATCCATAAAACCCATAAAAATATTAAAATGCAATCAAGGGTCTTAGTATCTTAGTAATTACACTGTTCCTTGCTCCCATGGTAACACCTGACTCTGAGTAACTTGCACAATGCAGGAGAGGACGACTCAGTATATATAACCTTCAAAGGCTACACAGAATGTATAAATAAAATGTTTTTGTCAAGTCGTTGCCTTGGCTTAATGAGGACATGCAGTCTGCTGAGCCCACTCTTGGTGCCTCATTGCTCCCACCCACCCTCAGGAAGCCCACAAGCAGATCTATCAACTTGAACAAGTATTTCAACAAGCACTACGAGTACCAGCGTATCATGTTACCCAGAGAACTTTCCTAACCAGTATCTAAAACCCATCTGATGTCTGAAGACCAGCGGAGGAGACCTGGTGTCCAACAGAGTCCAGGCTGGGTTCATCACATGATTCATGAGCCAGAATCACATATTCTTCTCTTAAATAACCTCTTCCAAAATATCAATGAAAATGAAGTATATCTGGGGATCATTAATTACACCTTTTTCAAATTTAATGTATACATATGTGAGGTAGTATTCAGTGAGTACTTGAAAACGTACAAATCATTCATCCATAATGGTGCATGAGCTGTATTCTTCACTACAACAGAGCTCAGTTAAGTGCAACTGTAAATAAGTTATTATATGATGGTTTTTTTTTTTTTTTTTTAAGTAATCTCTACAACCAATGTGGGGCTTAAACTAACAACTCCAAGATCAAAGAGTTGCACGCTTGGGGCACCTGGGTGGCTCAGTAGTCGGTTAAGCATCCGACTCTTGGTTTCGGTTCAGGCCATGATCTCACGGCTCATGAGTATGAGCCCCAAGTCAGGCTCTGTGCTGACCGTGCGGAGCCTGCTTGGGATTCTCCCTGCACCTCCCCTGCTCGCTCGCGCGCGCACGTGCTCTCTCTCTCTCTCAATAAATAAATAAATAAACAAACAAATAAATAAATATTATTTAAAAGAAAAAAAAGAGTTGCATGCCCCACTGACTGAGCCAGCCAGGCGCAGGCGCCTCTCTAAGGTGTTTAAGATAAAATCTCTTCTAGTCTGTTTTCCCTTTAATATAAGTGGCTGTTTGCCTTTGTTGCCTATGTTAAATAAAGCTTGTACGTTGCACTAAGAAAGTTTAATAAAAGGCTTTTAATTCAAATGAATTAATGAAATTTCATAAGGCACTGAAAGATATGTTTCTTCAGGAAAATATTAGAGGTGAAAGGGACAGATGCCTCAGAGGCCCTTCTACTCTTCTACCTTCTACTCTTCACCATCACTGCCTCTCTCAGGATGCCTCCTGCTCCTCTCCACAAGTGCTTGATACCTAGGCCTTGCAACCACTTTCTTTCTCAGTCCACCCTGTTTGCACAAGGGGTACTTCATCCCTTTTGGACCAAACAGAAGAATGGCAAAGATGTGACCACATTTGGGGTCCTGGTGTCCTCTCTGGATCCAAGCTCACAGCAGGAGTGCTTTGTCTAACATAAGGTTTGTCTGTTGGCAGGTGGCAGAAAGATTAACAAAACTGATATCTTAGAACTTTAAAATATTGAGGCATGCTAGTTTCAGCACACATAATTTTTATTATCTTTTTTTACCACACATAACTTCAAAATCAAATACTTAATACTCTACTCTTTGGAAATTTCAAAAAATGTTGTTCCTAAGTTTAAAAGAAAGAATGCTTCCTAATTAACAGCTTTTAAATCTGTCATTCAACTTAAATACAAACCTGTATGGGTGGAATATCTGGCAGCGATGGAAGGTTTTCAGGATTGGTAACTGAGGGGATTAGCTCTATTGCTGTAACAGACGGGCTGGTGGGACCTCGATTTGCATTTGCCATCGTAGCTGTAGTAGGGCTGGTTGGATTGATTGTAGTGTTGTGCACCGACACAACAGGAAAGGGTCCAGCATGCCCTGGGTTTGAGTGCTGTTAGGAAAAAAGATGTTATCATTACTTGATCTGCCAGGATACCCTAATGTGAACTACACCTTTACAAGAAGTTTTAGTTTAGGAAGGATATACAAGTGTTTGATACCTGTGACTAAGAACAAAGAAGGAAGACTTATCTTACAATAGCCAAGCCACAGAAGCAACCTAAGTGTCCATGCATTGATGAATGAACAAAGAAGTTGTATGTATGTGTGTATCTAAAATGTGTATGTGGGTGTCTAGAATGCAGTATTATTCAGCCATAAAAAATGAGACAATTCTGTCATTTGCCATAGCATGGATGGACCTTGAAGATACTAAGTGAAATAAGACAGAGAAAAACAAACACTGTATGATCGCATTTATATGTGGAATCTTAAAACAAAAACAAATTCATATAAAATGAGTTCAGACTTGTGGTTTCTAGAGGTGGAGGGTGGAAGAAGAGGGAATGGCAGGTGGTCAAAAGGCAAAAGGTACAAACTTCCAGTAATAAGATAAGAAGTAACAGGGATGTAACATACAGTATGACCATAGTTTTAAATATATAGAACAGAAGTAAATCCTAATTCTGTATCTCCATCTCTCTGCCCCTCCCCTGCTCGACTGTGTGTGTGTCTCTCTCTCTCAAAAATAAACATTAAAAAAAAAAAAGTAAATCCTAAGAGTTCTTATTACAAGGAGGAAAAGAATTTTCTTCCTTTCTTTTCTTTTTATTGTATCTATATAACATCATGGATATCAGCAGAACCTATTGTAATCATTTCACAATCTATGTAAATCAACCATTATGCTGTAAGCCTAAAATTTATCGTGATGTACATCAATTATTAATAAAACTGGGGGAAAAAGACTTCTCCAACTTATACAAAAAAAGTAACAGTAACTCAAACTTAGCCTTTTTGTTTTCCTACTCATTTTTGTCTACTTTTTAGGAAAAGCAGATTTGCCATTATTTTCAACCTGCCAGCCTGGTGACATGGCATTATTACAAACAAAGATGTACATAAATAGATGATCTAGAAGCCCCCAAAGTTTTTAAACATCAGGCCGGGAAAGTCACTGTTCTATTTATATTCCTCTTTGACTCTTCCGTCTTTTTAAAAATAAAAACAATTGGATAGTTGTCTATTATATAACTGATACGGTAGAAAAAAATGAATGTACAAAAGGAAATATGACATCAATTCCTGATTGTAATAATCTGTGACTCTAGGCAAATCACATAATCTCAGTAATTTAGAAATGTGAGTAACACCTCACCTGTCTCATTGTAAGCGACTGTTAGGATCATTTAAGATAAATATAGATGAAAATCCTTGGGAAACAAATTATACATATACAAATAAATAATTAGAAATTTTAAACACTGAAAATTCTAACATTCACTTATTTCTGTAGGGCCTTAAAGTCTGATGATTCTGCAGCTTCTGCACTCTTCCAAAGGGTGTAGTTGCTCCCTGGTAATATTTGTGGGCTTTTGGGTACATGGCCATGTGAGCACTTTTATGGAAACTAATGTCCAGATTTTCAACCTTCATATGTACTTTTTTTCTAAAAAAAACCCAATTTCCCTAGGAATGTGCCAGTCTACAGGTTCTCTTCTCCTTCTATAATTGCACTTCTCCCTCTCCCCTAAAACAGCACACCTCTGACCCATTTCAAATCCTATCTAACACACTACCCTGGGGCAGAAAATACTCTGAGACAAGCAAAGATACAAGTGTTCAGCTGATGACAAAGTGCCCACCTCAAAAACCTGAGTTAATAAATCTGAGTGGGTTCTGATATAAGATGATCAACAAAAACAAAAGACATGAAGAAACTGTCAACTGATAAAAAGATACATAAAGTAGTATTCATAGCTCATTATAAGTTTTAGTTTATAATCTGCAAAAGTTCAAACAATTCAGGAAAATGAAAAAATTACTTTAATTCCCAGATACATGTTTTTGTAAACAGGTTCCCAAGCATCATAAGAAAACAGAAACAAGAAAAAACAGTAATAAAAACTGATGTTGAATTCTAACTCTAACAAGTAACATACACAAATATATATATAAGGCGCCTGGGTGGCTCAGTCAGTTAAGCACCTAACTCTTGATTTTGGTTCGGCTCAGGTCATGATCTCGCAGCTCATGGGATTGAGCCCCACACTGGGCTCTGTGCTGACAGCATGGAGCCTGCTTGGGATTCTCTCTCTCCCTCTCTCTCTGCCCCTCCCCTGCTGGCACTGTCTCTCTCTCTCTCTCTCAAAAATTAAATGAACATTAAAATAAATAAATACACACACACACAAATGAACAGGAAAAAGGAAAAGGCTCCATCTGTCTCATAAAGAAATGTGTACCCAGAAGAATTTTATTTTTTATGTTTCCTAATATTCTTAAACCATATAAGTATATTTATGTATAATTGTACAGAAATTACTATAATGAAAATTTGGTCCAAAATAATATTTCTAAGCTTAATAATAGTCTTACTGTCACTGGAAATACAAGAATTTTTAAATTAAGATAGACATTTTTCCCACAGAAAACTGCAACTGACTGATCTATATACCTATCAAACATAAGTATATAAAGATAAAATTCTATAGATGAAGTAGAAGAGAAATTCAGGTCCAAGCATAAAAGAGACAATAAAGTTTGGACTTCCAAAAAAGAGCTTGCTATAGTATTTGGGATTCCACTGGATTAGTTTATAAGAATGATGAAACGGTTTGATTTTATAATGTCAGTAATTACAATATGCCAGAAAATATGTCCTTGGCAATCAATGAAACTTAAATTGATAATAGAACCTTTATTGTTTTTTTAATTTTTAATGTTTTATTTATTTTTGAGAGACAGAGCACAAGCAGGGAAGGGGCAGAGAGAGAGGGAGACACAGAATCCACAGCAGGCTCCAGGCTGTGAGCTGTCAGCACAGAGCCTTAAGTGGGGCTCGAACTCACGAACCATGAGATCATGACCTGAGCTAAAGTCGGACACTTAATCAACTGAGACACATAGGTGCCCCTATAATAGAACTTTTAAATGTCAGTCTTAAATGTGAGGGAGTGCCTATTTTTCAAAAGTCTTTCCAAATGTACTTGCGTATAAAAGTTGAAGAACCACTGCACTGGGACTATTTATCCAAGTTTAGTATGCAAACTGATCTGAGAGTTAGTAAAAGTTTACTATTTCTGAGTACTCTCCTCCTAGAAATTTGGACTCAATGGCTATGGTTCAGAATCTATTTTTGACAAGGACCTCATACTCATTCTGAGGGTTATTAAAGCATTCTTTGAAAAATATCACTATAACAGTTCCACAATGAACTTTATTATTTTATAACTAGAGATCATATGTAAAAGTAGCCTGATTTTATAGTCCTAACTCCTATTCAACTATAACCTACTATTCAGGCAAAAATCAGAAAACATGTTTTAAAATACACTTATTTTTCATAGCAGGCATTATCTATATCCTAAAAAGAAAAACAAGCAGAGAGAAGCTATACCCAAATAAATAAATTACATATAGCACAGCTCTACTGTTTTCAATGTCCTTTTTACAGATCAAGTTCACACCACCACATGAAAAGAACAGAGAAACAATTTCAGGAAACTAAGGTTCTAATCTTGACTTTACCGTTACCTCTTGTGATTGTGGATAAATAAAAAGCACCTTTGTTTTTTACTTCTGTAAAATGAATTGGCTGGACGAGACCAGAGGTTCTTAACCCATAGTATATAATGGGTTTAATGCCATTAAAGAAGCTGTTAAAATTGAATTCATGTGTATGTGTAATTTGGGGGAACAAGAAGATACACAGCATTAATAAAATTTTCAAAGGTATCAATGGCCAACCCCGAGCCCCCACCTGCTTAAGAAAAACTATGTCTTTTAATTTTAAAATTGTATGATTCTTACAAATGTAACTCTAGGCATACTTGTCTTTGGAGGTGTGGCTGCATCATGGAATACTGAGGGCCGCTGTGCCTGGGTATCCCTGGTATCCGGGCGGCGTTCTGGGCCAATCTCATCTGATGGGCTTGGAAAGCTCCACAGTTCATGTTGCTTCTTTGCATTGTTTGCACACTGATCAATCTTGGAGGCTACAAAAGGTAGAAATTGCATTTGCTTAATAATATTTTTAATAAATTTATCTTTCAATGATAAAATGTTATGGTAAAAATCGACAGGACAGAATGGCATAAAGTATAAAGCGTAAGTCATTCTCCCCAACTCTAGCCCCAATCCCTTCTGCTCTGTGTGTGTGTGTGTGTGTGTGTGTGTGTGTGTGTGTGTGTAAAGCCTATCAACATTAACTTATCCAAACCTGGACCAGTGGTTTTGATTTGGATGGGGGAGGGGAGATCAAAAGAGATACACGGATGGGAATAGTTTGAATAAATGCCTAAGGAATGTATCTGATCTTAGGTAAAAAATATCTGGCTTTCTGGTCCCAAATCACACATGGAAAACAAAAAATACCTAGAATGGAGGGATAAAAACTTTTGCTCTTCCATAGTACCATGAGTTAGTTTCATATCCCATGTTAAATAGTTCTTTAATGCCCTTTGTCACATCTCCCCCAGGCCCCTGCCAAACCCAGAGCAAATATTTAAACTCTGACCTTTGAGCTTTGTCTCTGCTATTCACTTTGAAATGTGCAATTCATCCCAATAGGACGGAGTGCAGTCTTGAGGCTTTCATCATTTTTATCAATCGTGCCATGCTCTAATACTCACCTGCTGCTGTAACATCTGTGGGGCTGCTTGTCGAGGGTGCTGCTGTGTCGTCGTCGTTGCTGTGGATACGGGTGCAGGAGGCTGCTGCATCCTCATCTGTTGTAACTGCTGATGTTTCTGTGCATATACTTGCTGTTGCATGTGCTGGAGTCGAAGCTGCGCTAAGTTAATCTGTCCAGGGGTTTTACTAATGTGGTTTGTCCCTGGAGGAACTTGCCCAACTACAACATTAGGAGTATAACCAGGAGCTGGTTTACTCTCAATTACTAGATTACCTGAAGGATTTAAAAAATGAGAATAATTTGCATATAAACGGATTAAATCATCCACTTTTGATTGCCACTATTTTTTCCTCTTTCCTTTCACAACTATCAGCACTCAAAGCTTCTGACAGGACAGCAGAGGTGGGAGATAGGTTTAAAGATGATGAAGATCAGAAACATAGTCCAAAGCCAAATAACTGACTTTTGATTATTCAGAATAATGTATTGTGTGTTATTCTATATTTACACAAATGTACAGAAAATTAAAGATCTGAAACAGATGTTATTGGAGGAGGCGCATCTAGTCAGTCAAAATCAATTCTCCTGGACAAGATTCAAGGATATCTAAGACTGCTAATGCTGATTCCATTTTCCTTTGAATTGCCATACTATTCAGGGCAGAGTACTACACTGCTACAAAACTGTCTTCCATGGAAACATGGAATGTTTTAGCCACTTACGTCCCTAGAAATGACAATTTTCCTTGGTTCTCACACAGCCCTTTATTTTCTAGGAATAGAAGGCAAATTTTAGGAAGGTTGGATGTAAGGCAGAGTTGGCAAACCTTTCCTTTAATGGGTCGGATAGTTTAGGCTTTGCAGACCACATAAGATCTGCCATATATTCTTCTACTTTCATTTATTTTTACAAGCCTTTAAAATGTAAAAAACAAACTTAGCTACCATGCCACACAAAATACAGTTTGCCAATGCCTTCTCTAAGGCTATAGCCAAATTTTAATATACACAAAGATCACTTTTTTACAGAAATTCATTCACCTCTGCTTTTACCACTTCCAGTGGTGAGAACTTAACTACTTTCAAAGTGAGTTTCCTCAATCTGTAGACAGTTCTAACTGTTGGGAAGTTTTGGGTCTTTGTTTTAAATTGAGCTGTTTGTCTGTCTCTCTGTAACGTTCACCTATGGTCTGTAGGTCCACACTGTGGACAAGAGTGAAGCCCATTTCTCTTCTGTGTGGAAAAGCGCTACTCTTATCTTTCAAACATTCCTCAATGTGACTTTCACACACATCAGCATCCTGGAGGGCCTCCTCTAGTGGACAATTCGGTACAATTAATATACAAACTATTAGGGCATCTAATAAATTCTTCCAGAGAATGAAGCCCCATATGCTAGGTTTTTTACATAAAACAGTCATTACCAATTTTCAAATATGTGGGGGAAAAGTCAACAATAATACACATTTTTAAAATCTACACATAGGAGACGCTCAACATTCTTCAAAATGTCACGAACAGAGCACAAGTGAGTTTCCAATGAGGAACATATTTTCCAAGAAGTTTATGTGTTACAGTAAAGCTTTAAGGATCTAAAATCTGTTTTAGATTCTTTCTCCTCCTAATTTAGTGTTCCCAGTCACACTGAAAAAACTAATTAATTCTCACCTAAATTGACTACATTCTTTGCCCAGAAAGTGGGATCACAATGGAAACGGATTGCTCCATTAGCAGCAGGCACAGGATCACACCGTGCTTTCAAAATATGGCGCAACTGAAAAGTAATCTTGAAGGGAAAAAATTCACATTAGTCTTAAAAATTAAGTATTACCTGAGGAAACAAACATGGTAAAGACATAAAAAGCTCATGTAGCCCCACGATCTGAGATGAGACAGTTGTGTTTAAAAGACTACCTATATTAGCAATCAAGTGCACATTTCTGGCAGAAATGATTTATCATGTATCTTCAGGACAGTAAATACTGTATGAATCCATTTACATGAAATTCTAGAAAATAACAGAAATGAGATTAATGGTTGCCTAGGGTCAGGAGTAGAGGGGAACAAAGAAACTTTTGTGGGTGATGGAAATTTTCTGTATCTTAATGCAGTGGCGGTTACACTGGCAAAAATACAAAATCTAGACTTGAAACAGCTACAGTTCACTGAATGTAAGTCTTAATAAAATCAATGTAAAGACCTGTGGATAAACACACTATGTGTCTCACCAGTCGCTTGCTGTACAGTAGAGCTGTGCTGCTGCCACTCGCAATTGCCCAGTTTGTGAAGTTCATCACATGCTTCACCTGCCGGGAAAGGCCTGTGATGTCATTCTGCTGCTGTAATAACTTCATCTGTCTTTCTTTTGTAACATTCTGAAACAGAACAAGAGTTCAATGAAGAATTCTGTATGAAAAATCCAACTCATCGTTTCTGTTGCAAACGAACACAATACCTACGTTGCTTTTTAAAATTGGGGTAAGTTAACGGTCATCTCATTATGTAATGAGCCTCTGGTCAAAACAAAAGTTGGAAACTAAACTTAGGCAAACAAAGGCAGAACTAAAACTCAGTTCTCAAAGCTAACAAAGGGGCATTCCACATATAAAAATTGTTAGTTGATGTCTCCCTTTTCCTTCAGAAGATAAAATGTCTTTGTTAAAAATAGTATCTAGGGGCTCCTGGGTGGCTCAGTCAGCTAAGCGTCTGACTCTTGGTTTTGCCTCAGGTCATGATCTCAAAGTTTGTGAGTCTGAGCCCCCCATCCGGCTCCATGCTGACAGCCCAGGGCCTGCCTGGGATTCTCTCCCTCCCTCTCTGTCTTTTAAAACAAATAAATTTTAAAAAATAATAAATTAAAAACCAATAAATAAAAATAGTATCTATTAGGCTAATCCAATATACAGAATCTGTGGCATAATGAGCTGACCTTTAGAAGTTTGATATAATCAACTCCACACTTTTAGGTCCAAAGAAAATTTTGTGTTACCAGTGCCACCTACTGGTATAGCAGAAGGCTAAAGTTAAAATCTCTTCCTTCAAATACGTTTAAAAGACAAAATGAGAAAGGTAAATTCTAAAACTCTAAGAGTAGAGTTAAGGAACCTTTTGAAATAACAAAAGTTCTCAAAGAACAAGAGCATAAATAAGAATTGAAGGACCAATTTGAGGGCAAATGCTGCAAAGGAAAAATAAACTACCTAGGAACTAAAACTCCCGGAAGGGACAGGTGATATTTTATATGCTCTGACATTTGGTATGCCAAACAACCTATCTGCTTCGCACTTGACCATTTTCTGAACACCTCAACTTGACTCACTGGGCAATTTTTTCCTAAGAAAACAAGCTGCCCATTTTATAATGCAAAACGATGGATAAAAGTATTCAACTGATAGAAGTTTGATTCACAAGTTCCCTGGAAATCATCCCTTCTACCAAGCATAGGAAAACCTTTATTTTACAAAGTTTAAGAACATATTACACTAGAAAACATCTATTCCTTAAATTCAGCATGTTAGGCATGTGTGGCAGATTTATGATTCAGTATTTTTGTATATTTTAGCATTAAAAGGCATCTTTTCATTCAAAAGTTCTTGAAATGGTTTACGATTATTTTCAACCTACAGTTACAGTGTATTTGCAGTAAAAGGTTATCAAAAGGTTATCGGAAATAGTTGCTGCTCAGTGTTCTCCACGTACAGTCTTCGAAAACAAAAATCTATTAGAGTTAAATGCATCAGCTGAATGTACAAGAGGAAAGAGACCTCCAACTTTAATGGTATGTGTGAGAGTACTTTTAATCTCACAATTGTGTCTCAATAAAAAGATGTATTTCAAAAGACAGAAATGCAGAAATAATACTGCCAACATAATTTCTTTCATTTGTATGTAACTATGTGTCTAGTATTTCTACAATGATCTATGAGGGAACAGAACAGAAAACAATCTGTGGAAATGTTGAGGTTACAAGTAATAGAAATTTAAAAAATCAAATACATAGCTTAAATTGCTACTGATGATGCAGAAAACACAACCCCTTATCACCTGAACCTACTAAATAGTACCAATGAACTGTGGTCAGTAGAGACAACTCTGTTTAAAACTTAATTTGGATTTCAAACTGACTGGATTCTTATCTGGAAATTTATATCTGCATATTAATCTTAAAAAATGCAATAAGTTTAAAGTTTATAAATTTCAAAATGAGCAGCATTTTTAGCAAAACTATGGAATATTTTTAAAATAAAGTAAAACACAAATGACTCAAGCAGACCCCAGTATACATTCACATGTAAAAGTTAAATTGAGGCCCTATATTCAGGGATGGGGGTGGGGGAGGGGGGAGTAGTAGGTTGGCTTTGTCTTTGTTTATATCACATTTTAGTAATAATTCTTTAATTCTTAAAAGGACAACACTATCTCCTCATTTATACAGCTAAAATCAGTATTACTGAATTGGGCTGCAAATTAACTAACTTAGTAAAGCTCTATTTTCCAATAGAAAATGAAATGAAAAATGTTTTTAATTTGTCTTTATTTCCATACCCCCCAACCAATCTAAAAGACCTTTCAATAAACATTAAAAACAGCTAAAGAGCAAGAGAAGCAGTTGTTGTTTTATTTTGGTTTTGAACCATACCTCTAGCTGCTGTAAGAGAGATTTTCCTTTCTTATTAATTTCATTGATAAGGGTGAAAATGGCCACTTTAATTTCCTGTTCTACTCGTTTGTTAGTCTCATTTACTTCTTTTATCCTGAATAAGAGAAATGCATCATTAGGTTATCAACTTATCCTATGTCTCTGAATCATCAACTGTTACAGAAATTCATCCAACTGGGCACTTAAGCAAGTAATTAAAATGAAACCCTTGTCAAAATGTACAACTTATGTTTCGGTAGACCTGAGCACTCAGTTTGGTCTAAACAAGTTATTTATACAGACAAAGAATGGATTAAATATTTAGTAATTTTAAATTAAATTCATAAAGGTAGTTTATTAATCTAGATGGCAATCTCCTTTAGCTCCTGTGACATGAATGTGATATATAAACATCTGACATCAACAACTGCTATTTAGTGTCAAATCTGGCGCACTGGATCTACTTAATGCTTTTCAAAAACAATGTGCAAAAGAACAATGTTGCAAACAGTAATTATCTGTTGAAACAATAAGAATTAAGCTTAGAAGCATTTATTTTCACTTACAACTTAACCACTTAAAATGTGCCCCCTCCTTCCATAGGTTCTTCTCAAAATAATTTTCCTACTATATAGAATTAAGGGCATAAAACATTTTCAATCCAGTTTTAAAAGAGTTCAATGTTTTAGAATAGGAAGGTTTCAGCTGCAAAAATGAAACTGCTGATACCTATTTCATGGGTGGGGGAGAATCCTACTGATATAAATGTATAAAATGTTAAACAACCAAAGAACGTAGCCTTCAACTTTTATACATTCTAACTTCTTTACAAACTATTACCCACACTTCCAACTTCTAAATTGTCTTTTCAAATTTGAGTAATAATAATATAATTTTCCCTCCTTTGTCTATACCTCAGTGCTTGTTTGGGCACTTATTTGAAAATTTTATTCAATTTTGTCCTTATTAATGTGATTGGAAAATGTCTTTTTAAAAATAAGAGCGCTGATTGCTAATGATAATGTAGGATTCTAACTTAAAATGACTCCGCCAAATAGTGAAATCATTAAGCATGCTAAAAGTAGTGAACAGTTAGCCACTGTCAGACTCCCTTTGGTTTAAGCATGTCTACGTGTTCAATTGTGAAGAAAGAAATCAATGTACATTAAAAAATGGAGATATAGGTCATTATGTGTCTAAAGGGAAAGAAACATTGGAGATTTCAGTACTTTAAAAAAAATCTTTCTGGAGATGAAATCATGAATTTCTCCAACCCTTTGCAATTTTATAACACATAAACTTCTTGTTCTACTTCTCTATACATAGATTCAGGAACATATATACAAAATATGTACAAAACATATGTACAAAAATATGGGACTGCCATATGAATCAAGTATCTTTTCTTTGAAAAGGACATCCATCTGTAATTTATAAGACAGCTAGCTATCCTCTCCAATATCACCCACAACATATCAGCAGTATTACTAAAACATCCTGATATTTTCGTAAGAATTAACCATCCATAATTAGTGCATGTAAAGTACATACAGTTCACCCTGAGCAAAGTGGAGGTTAGGAGCACCTATCCCCAGATAGTCAAAAATCCATGTATAACTTTTGACACCCCAAAAGCTTAGCTAATAACCTACTGTTGACCAGAAGTCTTACCAATAACATAAACAGCTGATCAACACATATTGTGTATGCTACATGCATTATACACTGTATCCTTACAATAAATAAAGCCAGCTAGAGAAAGGAAAAATGTTATATTTATCAGGGGGAAAAAATCTGCATATAAATAGACCCACACAGTTCAAACCCATGTTGTTCAAGAGTCAACTGCATTGTTACATATTACCTACAACCTTGGAGTACACTTTATTTTCTTTTGGTATCACTTCTTAAGATGAAAGTTCTGCCACCTTATAGTCTAATGTATAATGCGCTATTGATTCATCCATTTAATATTTTTAAGTATTGCCATTTTAAATAAAGTAATTAATTTTAATATTCTAGAAATACCAAGTCTCAATATTTGTGAAACTGAAAAATACTTACTAATCCTATTCATACCTCCAGGAATATACTGATTTTAATTATGCCAGCTCCAAGTGTTCATCTTTCTACCCCAAGAATCCTCATCTTGTTAATGTACTCACTTATGGAACTTATTCCAACTTGCCTTATCAATAAATTTAGTTTTTTAAGAAATTAACCTGAATAGAATTTTTAAATGCTGATGGGATTACTGATGAAAATAATAGCAATGGTCAAAATTTGAGTTTACTATGTGCCATAAAGTGTGCTATTACATACGAGTTATAATAATAATTCTGCGAGAAGTAGTGTCTTTAAAAATGCTTCTTTTAAGGAGACATTCTTCATATTCTCTCCTCTATACTATGTCAACCACACAGTTAAAAGTTTTATAATTCAACTCTACATAGTAACTGCTTTTTCCATCGTTAACTAAGGCTTTACAAAGAATAGAGTTTTACTGATTAGAAAAGAGTTAAAGATGTATTTTAAGAGTATTCAAAATTTTGGTGAATTAAATCTTAATTAACACATATTATAATCCAAACTCCTACATATATTTACCCTTCTAAAAATGTTTTCTATATATGCTTAACACAGAAGGGAAACAAATTTAAACTGGATCTAGTGTGTATAATAATTTTTAAAGTGAAATTATGGTTTTAAGGCAACACACTTACCTGTTCTGCACCTGAGTAGCTGCAAAATGAACATAATTCTTCTTCTCAAGAAGCTTAGCCAGTAGATTCTCAATTGCACCTTTCTGGTTTTGAAAAGCTTCTTCAAGAAACTGATACCTTAAAACAAAAACAAAACCACATTTAAAGCAGAATATTTACTATTGAAATTCTTAAAATAAAGAATTGCTACATGATTCAATCTTGAGACCATAACTTAAATTATCTGCATTCTATGCTGGCCTCACACACCCTACCATGAGCAACTTTTAACTACCAATCCCTTCCCTTCTGACCCACGCCTAAGAAGCTATTTATTGTAAGACCAGAAAAATTTACTTAAAAACTGTTCAAGTGCTCTTACATTAGAATTTTGATTCAGAATTACATTTTTTTTTTCAAATTCAAATACTGGAGAAGCTTGTATACATTTTATATCATAAAATCTGTAACATTACAGAAAATACTTTCAAAGGTGGGAAAACTACCCATAGTTTTAACATCATAAAACCACTACTAACTACCACGGTTATATTCCTTAGTCTTTTTATTATGCATTTTATTTTTAATTTTTTAATATTTATTTTTGAGACACAGAGGGAGAGAGAGGGAGAGAGAGAGGGACAGACACTGAGTGTAAGCAAGGGAGGAGCAGAGATAGAGGGAGACACAGAATCTAAAGCGGGCTCCGGGCTTTGCCTTCGGCTCACGTCATGATCTCATCGCTCATGAGTTCGAGCCCCGTGGCAGGCTCTGTGCTGACAGCTCAGAGCTTGGAGCCTGCTTCAGATTCTGTGTCGCTCTCTAACTCTGCTTCACCCCCACTTCATGCTCTGTATCTCTCTCAAAAATAAGTAAAACATTAAAAAATTTTATAAATAAAAAATAAAATACAAGTGTAATCATAATGTATACACAATTTTACATCTAATTTTTATCGTCTTTACATTCATTACTTAATTTTTCAGCTCCCCATACTATATTAGTCAAAATTTTCCAAAAGAGTTGTATCAATTAAAAATCACCAACACCAGTTTTATAACTTTGTTAACATGAGTGGTGTATGTTAGTATTTCCTAATATTATTACAGTGAAAATTTGGACTCCATAGTAAAGACTACAGTTCTTTGATTACTAGGAAGGTAGAATGGTTTTCTTTGCTGGTTTTATTTCCTTTGTGTAAATTGCTCATTAAGTCAACAAATATTTTTGGGATTCTTCTGTATGCTAGGGATACATGAGTAAAAAAAAAAAAATCCATTATTCTTCATATTCTTGTAATAAATAGGCACACATATGAAATGACACCATACGGTGATAAGAGCTATAATGGAAATATATACAGACTGAAAAAAGAACATAATGCTAAAGTCAGCCTTGATACCAAGGAAAGCTTCACAGGGAAGTCAAAATAATATCCTATGCTAAATGCAGAGGCATATTTGGGGAACTACAAAGACTTCAATTTAACCAATGAAAGCCATGTAAAGGTCAGAATAGGAGATAATAATTAATAAAATCCAGAATCAGACTGTGAAGTGCTGGGTATACCATGCTAATATTTGGATTTTATCTTCCCAGTAATGGGAAACCCTTGAAAAATTCTAACCAAGATGTAATAATCAGATTTATGTTCTAGGAAATTCATCAGACATAGAAAAGGTAAATCTGAAAAGGGAAAACAGGATGATCAGCTAGAACTCTTTGACAATAACTCAGATAAGGTATCAAAACATAATACAAGCTAGCATAGTTGCACAAACAGCTTAGACAATGGAGATACCAGCATCTACGATGATTTGGGAGTTTACATGGCTCTAGTTAAAGTAAGGTCCATAGGATTACCTAAAATTAAATACCTACCTAAGGCACATGCAAAATGCCACTGGAAATGAGTTCAACATACTGACAAAGTTACAACTGTCTATGTAGCTACTAAAATCACTTAAGTAAAGGCAGGAACTGGTATTAATAGGAAGACTATGAGCATCTAGATGTTTGTGTCTTCAGTGAAGATCTCAATTAAGGGAGAAAAGGCCATGGAAGTTGTGACCACTAAGGAAAGTTTGGTAAGATGAAGGAAAGTTTCACAGTGCTAGGTTCAAGAGGAAAAGGAAAAATGGAGGGCAGCAGAAAGCAAAATGTAGAGCAATATAAGGACTGGTGTTACAGAGCAAGTGAGGTTTTTATTTTGTGCAATGATTCGAAGAATTTTTTATTGTAGTAAAATATATATAACAAAATTGACCACTTTATGATTTTTAAGAATTTCTTTAAAGCAAAAATAACCCCACCCATGTATAATGTAAAGTCTAGCACTTGTATACCTTGTCTTATACCTTTGAAGGTATTAAGTAGCACAAAAGGACAAGGGTATTTTAATTTCAAAATAAAACTATCTACTATAAGACAGGTAACCTAAAGATTCCTGTTTCATTTCATTCTTTCATTGAA
This sequence comes from Lynx rufus, assembly GCF_022079265.1. Taxonomy (NCBI): domain Eukaryota; kingdom Metazoa; phylum Chordata; class Mammalia; order Carnivora; family Felidae; genus Lynx; species Lynx rufus. The sequence goes on along the minus strand of NW_025814834.1, from coordinate 124,704,172 downwards.
GAACATTTGATTTATTCCATAATAATTTCTCCGTATCCAAAATAAAATTTTACTTTGTTAAACCTGTACAAATGAAGTGGGAATATGAGATTACCATGCTAACCTTTTAAACTCCGTGAGCTTTAGATTGGGAGGAAGAAAGATCTTTGTGACTCTGTCTAATTTGATTTTGAGTTAGATTATGTCATAAATAGAAAGGCGTTTGGTAGAAAGGTCAACTGGTATCATAATTCACAAAATTTTAATTTGTAAAATTTAACCCTGTACAAATGTATTTCTCTTTTCACCTAAAAATAAATGTTTTAGAATCTTGCTTCTAGAAATATCTTCTTGGGGCACCTGGGTGGCTCAGAAGGTTAAGTGTTCAACTCTTAATTTCGGCTCAGGTCATGATCTCACAGTTCATGTGATCAAGCCCTGTGTCAGGCTCCACACTGACAGCCCAGAGCCTGTTTGGGAATAGCTCTCTCCCTGTCTCTTTGCCCCTCCCCTGCTCACATTCTCTCTTTCAAAATAAATAAATGTTAAAAAAAAAAAAAAAAAAGGCACAGAAGTATCTTGTTGATTCATGTGAGCAAGTAGTAAGCAAACACACTATGATATACCTACATTTAAGTATGTGTCCTTTCCTCCACTTATACAGGAGTTAACATCTGAGCTGGATGTTTTAAGGATAATTAAGAGTGCTTGAGATAAACTTTAGGAGGAAGGTAAGCTCTCTCTCGCTGGGAAAAAAAAAATCAGAATGTATAAAACTACACAGTTCTGAAGCTGTCATTTTGAAGATTAAGGAAAAGAAAGCAAAACTAGAAAAGTAGAGAAATGCCAGATGCTAAAAAAAAGACTTGCACATTTTGCTTAAACTGCCTTCAGATAATAAATAATAGTGAACAATTAAGAGCTTGAATGAATAGTGATAATCAGATTTGTCTCTGTTCACTTGTTTAATTTCAATTATATACTCAGAAGAAAAAAATGGAGCTTGAACAACAAAAAAGCAATATGGAAGTAATTGTGGCTACAAGTTACTTCTGATTCTCTTAGCCAGAGTAACACTGCATTTTCAATCAAAATTATAGAAATGGGGAGGAAAAAAAATAACATATAAATAGATTAAGTATAATTCTGATTAACATGTAAATACACGAAAGCCATTTCTTAGGTGCTAATCTTGCATATGAAGCAGAAGTAGTGATTCTTAACCTGGGCTTCTACTCACAATGAGCTATATTCAGCATTTCAAAATGTGTAGGTAAAAATTACAGGTGCCCATGATTTAGTTAGAACAGGCTAGGTAAGACTTTCAGTGGTTTTGGTTAGAATTATAGAAACTGAGTATACTAAATATACCACTGGTTACCTACAGAAATCATCATCATGGATTATATGTGTTTTTTATTATTGAGAAATAAATTACTGTTTAATGCAGTTTGCTCAGAAGTTCTTGAAAACATGGTTCTCATAAGTAAAGACTGGGAGATGAATAAGAACAGTTTTTTTTAAAAAGACTGAGGGGGCTCCTGGGTGGCTCAGTGCGTTGAGAAACCAACTCTTGATTTTGGCTCGGGTCCTGATCCCAAGGTCATGGGACAGGGACCCACGTCAGGCTCTGCACTGGGTGTGGAGCCTGCTTGAGATTCTCTCTCTCTTCCTGTCTTCCTCCCTCTCCCCCTCTACGTCACTCATGCTCTCTCTCTAAAATAAAAGTAAAAACTATGTTTTAAAAAAGGTAAAAAGACTGAAAGTCAATTATCTACTAACTTCAAACCATAACTTTTTTCAAAATGTTTATTTATTTGAGAAATAGAGTGCAAGCAGGGAAGCGGCAAAGAGAGAGAGAGACAGAGACAGAGAGAGAGAGAAGGAAGGAGAGAGAGAATACTAAGCAGGCTCCACTCTCAGCACGGAGACTGACTCAGAGCTCAATCCCACAACACTGGTATTATGACCTGAGCTGAAATCAAGAGTCAGACACTTAACCAACTAAGCCACCCAGACACCCCCAAACTATAACATTTAGTCTTACTAGGTCCTGAGCTGTACAGGGATGCTACTCACCAAGTAATCACAGTATTATTTAATAACTGTCAGCATGTAACAATTGATAAGATTTTACTCTGGCACTTCTAGAAAAATGTATCATCTTAGTTTATAACCAAACTAGTATCTAGGGAAACTTTTTTTTTTTTAATTTTTTTTTTCAACGTTTATTTATTTTTGGGACAGAGAGAGACAGAGCATGAACGGGGGAGGGGCAGAGAGAGAGGGAGACACAGAATCGGAAACAGGCTCCAGGCTCTGAGCCATCAGCCCAGAGCCTGACGCGGGGCTCGAACTCCCGGACCGTGAGATCGTGACCTGGCTGAAGTCGGACGTTTAACCGACTGCACCACCCAGGCGCCCCTCTAGGGAAACTTTTTAAACCTGTCACATAGTAATTCTGACTCAGTTTCTTTTGTAATTCAGTACTCCATTGTATTTATTTTTTTTTTTTATTAAAAATTTTTTTTTTCAACGTTTATTTATTTTTGGGACAGAGAGAGACAGAGCATGAACGGGGGAGGATCAGAGAGAGAGGGAGACACAGAATCGGAAACAGGCTCCAGGCTCTGAGCCATCAGCCCAGAGCCCGACGCGGGGCTCGAACTCCCGGACCGCGAGATCGTGACCTGGCTGAAGTCGGACGCCCAACCGACTGCGCCACCCAGGCGCCCCCAGTACTCCATTTTAAAAATAACATAAAATTTTAAACATATATTAGCAGTTCAATTCCACTGAACCTACCACCCATTTTCAAAAGTATCTATTTAGGGGCGCCTGGGTGGCTCAGTCAGTTAGGCGTGCAACTTCAGCTCAGGTCATGATCTCACAGTTCATGAGTTCCACCCCCATATTGGGCTCTGAGCCCATTTTGGAAATCCTCTGTTCCCCTCTCTCTCTGCCCCTTCCCCACTTGGGCTCTCTGTCTCTCTCTCAAAAATAAACAAACATTAAAAAAAATATTTTTAAAAGTGGGGTGCCTGGGTGGCTCAGTTGGGTAAGCGTCTCTCAGTTTCAGATCAGGTCATGATCTTGTGGTTTCATGGGTTCGAGCCCCGCATCAGGCTCTGCACTGACAGTGTGAAGCCTGCTTGGGATTCTCTCTCTCTCCCCCACCCTGCCCCTCCCCCACTCACGCTGTCTCTCTAAATAAATAAATAAATACATAAGTATTTTTGGAGTATCTATTTATAGATAATTTTGTTGATACCCCCCACCACTCTATCTTCAAGATTACTTTGAAATAAGTCCCAAACATCATATTATCTAAGCACTTATCAATGTATAGATAGCAATAGCTCTTTTGAGAACTTACTTATGTTTTCAGGTGTCTTGTGCTAAGTATCCTACATGGATTCTCTCATTTAATCTTTAGAAAATTTAACGATGTATGTTCCATCTTCACAGTAACAGTTGAATAATTTGGATAACGCTCTGTGTGTTGGTTCTTCTTTAAACAAATTTATAATTAATATTTAGTTTACAGGACTATTTCAAGAATTAAATTGGTCAAAATACACAAAGCTCTTAATAAGCATGGTGCTTTGCTTACTGAAGCACCGTAAGGGCTTAAAATTAGTTATCACTGCTATTTTTACCAGTAATTTTAAATGATTTGCATTGTAACAATGTAAAACCTCAATCCTTCAACAACAACAAAAAGTCTACTATGCACATAAAGACCTCATTTTTTTTTTATTAAAAAAAATTTAACGTTTATTATTGAAAGACAGAGAGAGTCAGTGTGTGAGCAGGGGAGGGGCAGAGAGAGGGAGACACAGAATCCAAAGCAGGGTCCAGGCTCTGAGCCGTCAGCACAGAGCCTGACGCGGGGCTCGAACCCACAAACCGCGAGATCATGACCTGAGCTGAAGTCGGACGCTTAACCGACTGAGCCACCCAGGCGCCCCGAGACTTCATGTTTTTAAGAAAATTTTAAAATGAGACTATGTTCCTTACTTAAGGCTCTATATGAAGGGGAAATGATGATAAGCCCTAAGAGTTCAGGAAGAATTGCAGAGAGTAGGAACTCTGAGCAACTATGGGAACCTAAAAGGGTAGAAATTTCAAGAAAACTTGAAGACATTAGGATTCTCACATAAAGAGAACAGGGAATGAAAGCCAACTTTAATTAAATCTCAAAGGGCACACAGTGACATCAGCTGATACTGCAGTTACGGAAGACTTCAGTAAGACAACAGGCTATTACTTTCTAATGCTGTCTTCAAATTCATGGATCTTTTCTTCTACAATGTCTAATCTACAGCACAGAGCCTGCCTTGTATTTTCTGTCTCTTTCTCTGCCCCTCCCCTATTTATGCTCTCTCAAAAATAAATAAACAAACATTTTAAAAAGAAAGAAGGGGGGGCGCCTGGGTGGCGCAGCCGGTTGGGCGTCCGACTTCAGCCAGGTCACGATCTCGCGGTCCGCGAGTTCGAGCCCCGCGTCGGGCTCTGGGCTGATGGCTCAGAGCCTGGAGCCTGTTTCCAATTCTGTGTTTCCCTCTCTCTCTGCCCCTCGCCCGTTCATGCTCTGTCTGTCTCTATCCCAAAAATAAATAAACGTTGAAAAAAAAAAATTTAAAAAGAAAGAAGGGGCACCTGGGTGGCTGAGTCACTTAAGCATCCAACTTCTGCTCAGGGAATGATCTCATGGGTTCATGGGTTCAAGCCCCGCATCAGGCTCTGTGCTGACATCTCAGAGCCTGGAACCTGCTTTGGATTCTGTCTCCCTCTCTCTGCCCTTCCGCCTCTCATGCTCTCTCTCTCTCAATTGTAAGTAAGCATTAAAAAAATTCTTTTAAAGAAATAAAAGTTTCATTTATCAAGTAGTTAGATATAAAAATACACCAAAAATCCAGATTTGTAAAGATATTTTAGTCACTCCTTACACTGTATTTTTAAGTACTTCTCTGTATATATGATATCATGTTGTGACTTTAAAACTTTTTAAAAGTATGCAGTCGTTAGTGATATGCACTGAATTCTTCTATTTGCCAGAAAGCATTCAAAGGGTAGGGATACCGCAGTAAACAAGATAACATATGGTATTCTTCTTCCTTCCCTTACATCCTGAGTAAGGAGAAAACAAAAATTTAAATACAGTTGTGATAGAGATGACATGAGTGACAAAAAACTCTAGAACAGGAACACAGAAAAGGGTTCTTGAAGAGTCTATACTGAGATCTCAAAGATAGCAACCAAGGGCACCTGGGTGACTCAACTGATTGAGCATCCGACTCTTGACTTTAGCTCAGGTCATGATCCCAGGGTGGTTGGATCAAGCCCCACATCAGGCTCCTCACTGAATGCGGAGCCTGCTTAAAATTCTCTCTCTCTTCCCCTCTGCCCCTCTCCCCAGCTCTCTCTCTCTCTCAAATTAAAATTTAATTAATTAATTAAAATAAAATAAATTTTTAAAAGATAGGAACCAGCCATGCAGAAATCATAGATAAAACCATCAATGATCAGAATCATGTGTGCACCACTGCAAAGGAAAATGACCAAGCAATGGAGTTTTTACTTTTGTAATGATTTACCAATTAACATTTTTACCAACACACATCTTTGTGTGGGTAACTAATTACTTTGCTAAATGGGTAACTAATTACTCTGAATAGGTTTATTTCTCAAATCTTCTCTCCTGATATTCCTCTCACTTAAGCTAACTCTTAGCCATACTCAATTCTTCTTTTCTAGTCATAAACATTCATTCTGCTGGGTAAGTGAATCTGAGGCCTAGCTGTTTGATAGGCACACAAACTATAATACTAAAAGTACCCTTTTTACCCTGCACATGCAAAGAGAGACAGAGAGAGACAGAGACAGAGACAGAGAGAGAGAGAGAGAGAGAGAGAGAGAGAGAGAGAACACACACACGTGCATGCAAGGGTGGGACAGAGATAGGGAGAGAGAGAATCCCATGCAGGCTCAATCTCATGAACTGTGAGATCATGACCTGAGCCAAAATCAGATGCTTAGCCAACCGAGCCACCCAGACGCTCCTAAAATTAACTTTTTTTCTGCAAAACCAAAAAGGAATGAATTTTATTTTGGAGTTAACTGCTAAAGTGAACTACTACTGAGCCATATTTTCAATCTCAAGTCTCACATAGACTGTAAGACTCCAAGATAGCAAAGACCATCTCAGTATTTTTTATTACTATACACAGTCATCACCTAGCATGATACCTGGTATATGGTGAAGATTCAAATATTTACTACACAAAAGAGCTGAATGGATACGGAATGAAGTTCAATAAACAAGCTACTTTTGTCCAACAATATACTATATGAAAACAATATATCTGGATAGGAAATCTTGATTTATCATCACAGCTCTGAATCTAGCTCCCTGAGAAAATTGAGGATATATATGAATTTAGGTGTCATTTTTACCATCAATTTGGATGTTATCTGAAATCTTTTTGAACTTTGCAAAAATTTACAGAAAAACTTAAAACTGAGTTTGGCAAAGGTTCTTTAAGGTAGAGGTTATTGACCTTCACTGAATAACAAAAATCACCTGGTGTGATTTGCCAGTATTTTTAAAATACTATAAAAATTTTTTATACCCAAAATGTAACTTAAGATTCTTATTTAACCAGTGTGCAGTAGGACTATGGCATCAGTATTTTTTTAAAGCTCTCCACGTAGGTCTACATCAAGGACTGAAAGATATCTGCTCTAAAGCTGATTCATCCATCTTATCTACCCACCCATTTATCTATTTTTCAATATAAAAGCCTAATTACAAGAAAAGTTCTTTCTTAGGAAAATCTTTTACAAAAATTTCACTTATATAGTTCTATTCAAGTGACTTCTATTATAAACTATCCTGTTCTTTAACAAAAATGCCTCATATTTTCAACACATTCACTTAAACCATAATGATCCTAAAAAACAATCTACAAATACCCAACTATACACAAAACTTCAATTGAGGATAAAAAATATTAAGGTGGAACATACATGACATCCACTCTCAGCCATGACAGAATAACTGATACCAGATTGGCCTGCCACCAGGGCCTATAAACGATAATGGTAGAAAAGTAATATGTGAAACTATAACTATAGTTATATATACATATAAATAAGAAAGAAATATGTGCGGCAACTATATTCAGTCACAGGACTACAGGCAATCCTTTAGAGAGCCCCACCACCATCCTGTGCATTGAAAATTTCAGGATACTTGGCACAGAGAACTGGAGACCAAACAGAGCCCAGAAGTCTGAGCTGAGGAGGCAAGAGGCAGAAGTCAGAATTTGGGACTACTGAGCAGCTGGAATTCGTGAACAGGACACTGGAATGGAGGAAGCCATACAGGGTGAGGTTGGGGAGTAGGGGGGAAAAAAGACACAAAATAAATGAATTCCTCACAAGTCCCTGGTCAATATCTGGGCTGTACATGCACAACACGAGATTATGCAAGGCTTAACAGGAGACCTTACTAGCTCCCAGTAAAAGCAAGCTCCTGGCAACCCAATTTTGTTCACTCTCCATATGCTAAGCCATTTATTTATTTTTTATGTTTATTTATTTTGAGAGACAGAGTGAAAAAAGGGGGGAGGGGGAATCGGTAGGGGAGGGGCAAAAAGAGGGAATCCCAGGCAGGCTCTGTGCTGTCAGTGCAGAGCCCTTCGTGAGATCATGACCCAAGCCAAAATCAAGAGTCAGATGCTTAACCAGCTGAGCTACCCAGGCGCCCCTAAGCCATTTAGCTTCATCCTGATCACAGGGCTTTTCCCAACCTGCATCTGACCCTTCACTTCTTTTCCTGTCTCCAGACCAAAATCTTGTTCTCTCATTTTTCTGCAATGACTTCCTTCACTTCCCCTAGTTAGGTCCTGGGTTATCTTCTCTGTAATTAACCTACACCTCCCGCTTCCCTCACCCTGGGACTAATGCTCTTTCCATCACACCGGAAGTGATGCACTGTAGTTGGTGATGTACCGGGGTGGGTCTAGGGTTTGACAAAGGAGACCCAGAGTGCAGAACATAAGGGGGCTCTGACTTTCAGATGGAGCAAGTGCAAGTGTAGGGTGAGCCATGAAAAGGAGCCCCTCCTTATGCATTGGCTCTAAGCACCTTCCTTGCTTCACCCCAGTCCAAGCGCTGGTGATTAAGAAAGCAGTTGCTAAGAAACTGACTGTGGAACAGAGAAACTAGAGCCAAGCAGTTCTAAGAGACAGAATTCCACCTAAGCTAGTGGGGGAAAAGACTTTGTCTACCTCCCCAGGCAATCTACCTGAGAAACCAGAAAGGCCATATCTTAAAAGAAAAAACTGCGTTTGGAATAAATTCTATCCTAGGCCTATCCTGCCCCCACAAAGCCTAAAACCCTCACAAGATCTTCCAAGAAATAGAATTTAGAAGTTGAGTCCAACCAAGTTAGAGAGGCTTGGGAAATACCTTGGGCTTTCCTTAGATCATCCCTTAAAAAACAGAAAACCAAGCTTATACAAGATATCAAGGTGATGAACCAGTAATTTAACTCCCTGATAGAACAATAATCAACAGTCTACAAAGGAAAATAAAAGAACCCAAAGTTTCTATAATAGAACATCCACAACTTCCAAACTTCAATTTAAAAAAATCACTAGGCATTCAAAGAAACAGTAAAATATAACTCAAAATAAAGAAAAATGTACTCAATAGAAACTGACACCAAAATGGTGTAGATGTTATATTTAGCAAAGACTTTAAGTGAGTTATATTTATTCAAAATTTAGGGGTGCCTGGGTGGTTCAGTCAGTTAAGCGTCCGACTCTTGATTTTGGTTCAGGTCATGATTTTATAGCTCATGAAATCAAGCCCTGCGTTGGGCTCTGCACTGACAGCACAGAGCCTGATTGGGATTCTCTCTCTCTCGCCCTCTCAAAATAAACAAATAAACTTAAAAAAACAAAACAAAACACAATTTATATGAAAACATCTTTTAGTGAGTGAACTAACAGAAAATCTGAGTGGAGAAAATAAACTATAAAAAGAGAAATGGAAATTCTAGAAAAGTGCAGTAACTGAAACAATTCACTGCATGGGCTTAGCAGCAAACAGAGATGGCTAAAGGACTAGTGAAAATGAATACAAATGAAAAATTATAAGTCTAAAAAAGAATAGATTAAAGGAAAATGATCAAAGCCTCAGGGACCCATGTGAGAAAAACAAATACCCTAACATACGAGAGTTATAGATTGAGAGTTCTAGAAGATTTCAATAATGGGGAGGGGGTGGGGCGGGGGCTTAAGGAAATAATGGCCAACATCCCAAATTTGATGAAAACCATAAACTTATAGACAAAGAATGTCAGTGAACCGCACGAAGAATAAACAGAATGAAATATGTATCTTAGAACATAATGGTCAAATGGGGGAAAACCAAAGAAAAAGAGAAAATCTTGAAAGTAGCCAGAGATGCACCAGACAACAGGGTGTTCAGGGAAGAATATGAATAGTATCATTAAAAACAAAGGAGGCCAGAATACAAATAATGACTGCTTTAGAATCTTTAAAGAAAAAAAAGTGTCAATCCAGAATTCTGTAACTAGTATAAACATCCACCTAAACTGAAGATTTTCTAATGAACATAAGCTGAGAATATTCACTGCAGCAGACCTACAAAACAATAAATATCCTGAAGGATATTCATCAGGAAAGGGAAAATGATAAAAGATGGTAACTCATATAAACAGGAAGATATAAAGAAAAATAGAAATGGTAATAAATGGAAAAATATAAAACCTATAATTTTATTTTCCCTTCTCATAATTTCCTTAAAAGACAGCTATTCTTTTAAAAAGGCATCGTAAGGTAAGATTTATAAAGTATGTATGATTAAATGATATGGCATTAGTACAAAGGAAGAGGGTCTGATAAACTGAATTATCCTTTTGTAAGGTTACTGTATTCGTAAAGTAGGAAATGATGATAAGGAGGCTGTAAGTTAAAGTTGTGTATCATGAGCCCTAGAGCAATCATTAAAAATAATAGAGTTAGAGCTTAAAAAGCTGAAAGTGGGGCTCCTGGGTGGCTCAGTTAAGCACCTGACTTTGGCTCTAGTCATGATCTCACAGTTTGTGAGTTTGAACCTCATGTCAGGCTCTGTGCTGACAGTGTGGAGCCTCTTGGGATTCTCTCTCTCTCTCTGACCCTCCCCCACTCACACAAGTGCTCTCTCTCAAAATAAACTTAAAAAAAAAAACAAAAACCTGAAGGTGGATATAAAATGAAATACCAAAAACAGTTTATTAAGTTGAAACACAGCAGGGAAAAAAAAAAAAAAAACACACACACACACACACAGAAAAGAAAAATGAAAAACAAAATTAAATGGTAAACTTAACCCTATCAATAATTACATTAAATGTCATGGGATTAAACACGCCAAATAAAGGAATAGGGGCCTCTACAGGGCACCTGGCTGGCTCAGTTGGAAAAACAAGCAACTCTTGAACTCAGGGTCATGAGTTCGAGCCCCACGTTGGGTGCAGAAATTACATACATACATACATACATACATACTTTTTAAAAAGAGCGAGGGCCTCCCAATTAAGATACAGAACAAGTACCCTTCAATTATTTAATTAAAAATTGATTTCTATGAAAATAAATAGAACTGACATCCTATATTCAGGCAGGCCTATTATACCTTTTTTTTTTCCTATATCTAAATTAATAAGTATTTGCTGATAGATGAAATGTCTAAATGTGTGTCAAATACTGTTCTAGGCTCTTGGGATGCAATAAATAAAACAAAGACACCTATCCTCAGGAGCTTACATTCTAATGGGAAGTACACAAAAAATAAGTTGTAAATTACAGAACAAGTTTAGAAGGTGATAAGTACAACATAGGAAGGAAGGAAGGAAGGAAGGAAGGAAGGAAGGAAGGAAGGAAGGAAGGAAGGAAGGAGGGAGAAAGAAAGAAAGAAAGAAAGAAAGAAAGAAAGAAAGAAAGAAAGAAAGAAAGAAAGAAAACCAAAACAGGATAAGAAGGATTAGGAGTAAAGGGGAAAACTGCAATTTTAAATACATTTCTCAGAGTAGATCTCGTTGGCAAAACTACCTTGCAACAGACTTCATGGATGTATGGAAGTGAGCCATGGAAACAAGTGGACCCAGAGCCCCAGACAGAGAAAACAGGCAGGAAGCGGCATCTCTGTCATGTTTTAGAAACAAGAAAGTACAGAGTGAGGGGGAAACGTAGTAGTGGATGAAATATTAACGTACAGACCACTGTAAGGAATCTGACTTTTACTCTGAAGTGGAGAGCCACTGCAGGTTTTGAGCAGGGAGCGAATCAGACATGAGACTGTTCTAGTAGTTAAGAATAAACTGAAGGAGAGCAGTGTTAGAAGTATGGAGATGACTGAGGAGACTGCTGCAGTAATCCAGGCAAGAAATGATGATGGCTGAGACCAGCCTAGTAGCAATGGAACTAATAGCAATGAGGTAATAAGAAATTGTGAGATTCAGGGATGTATTTTGAAGGGGGAGCCAAAAAGATGTTCTGGTAAGTTTGAGTTTGGGTAGGAGAAAATAGCGGAATCAAAGATCGTGCCAAGATTTCTGGCTTATGCAATGGAAAAACTGCAACCGCCACAAACTGAGATAGGGCAAGGCTGCCAGTGAAAAAGAACTGGAGTAAGTGATCAGTTCTATTTTGGATATATTATATTTGAGAAAGCCGACACTCAAGAAGACATGTTACAGTTTATAGAATAGATAAATCTGAAAGTTCAGGAGAGAGTACTGAGCTAGAAATAGAAATATGGACATCGCCAGCATATGGATGGTATTTAAAGCCATAAATCTGTAGCTGTAGATAATGAAGTAATGCCTGGCACAACCAACATTAAGAGATGAAGAAAAATGAGCAAATGAAACTGAGAAGCAATCAGTGTGGTAGGAGGAAAACTAAAAGAATGTGGTCTCTTGGTGGCCAAGTAAGTAATATGTATTGAGGGAATGATCAACCATGTCAAATGTTGCTGATCTGTCAAGTATTAAGATGATAACCAAGTGGTGACCTCTAGATTTAGTAATTCAATGGTTATTGGAGACCTTGAAAAGAACAATGTTGATAAAATGCTGACAGAGAGAATAGGACAGGAGACATTAGGAGACCATGATGATAAGCAATCCTTTCAAAATATTTTGCTGCAATGAGGAACAGGGATAGCTGCCAGCAGGGAAAATGGGTTGATGAGAAGGTTTTAACATTTTCTTTCATTTTTAAGGATGGAAGAAAAAAAATAGCAGAATATTAAAATACTGGTGGGAAAACTGCTAAAGTGAAAAACTGACACTGGCAGAGAAAGTCAAACCGCTGAGACAATTTCCTCAACTGCTTGAGATGAGATGGAATCTAAGGCATAAGGAGAGAAACTGGCTTCATAGAAGTAGAGACTTCAACTAAGATAACAGACAGATGTAGAAATGTGGGTGCAAGTGCTTGGTGACAAGTAGATATGATAGAAAAAGACTGCATAAGTTCTTTGTAGTGCTTCAGTTTTCTCAATGAAGTAAGAAGCAGTGCCAGTGTCTGTGAGTGAGGATGGAGGATGAAATGTCGGACATTTAAGACAGGAAACACTGCTAATGCACAGTATGACTGCCAGGTAACATTAAGAGTCTACTTGAGATAAATGGTCATGAATTGAGAATAGGACCGGTGGTATCATGTGTATTTTCTCTCATGATGGTCAGCTGCATAAGCAAAGCATGACAGAAGGGAAGCTGGGTTTAATCGAGATTGTGGTTTTGCCAAGAGAGTTATACCAAGTGGGATATAGGAGTCAAGGCTAAATGCAAGAGAGTAAGAATGATTAGCCTGAAATTAAACTGGAAGAGGGTTGAGAACATAATGGAATGAGGTAAAGTGAAAGAGTAGAGTAGTGGCATCAATGGACTAAAATAAGTTACTGAGTGGCAAATAACTGTGGAAGTCTGATACTAAGCAGAATGAGCTGGGAATGACAGAAGATGTAGTCAGAGAGAGGAATGCTTCAACTTGAATACAATTATTGGAAATGCCAAGGTCTAGTGTACAATCACGGATGTGAGTGGTAATGTAAAGGACACAAACTTTAGAAAGGAGTTCAAAGAACAAAGACTAGAGTGTCTGAATGATCAAATCTTTGTATATTAAAACTGCTAAGAATTAAGACAAGAGTAGTATCTATATGGGAATGCAAGCTGGTGCAGCCACTCTGGAAAACAGTATGGAGGTTCCTCAAAAAACTAAAAATAGAACTACCCTACAACCCAGTAATTGCACTACTAGGCATTTATCCACGGGATACGGGTGTGCTGTTTCGAAGGGACACATGCACCCCCATGTTTATAGCAGCACTATCAACAATAGCCAAAGTATGGAAAGAGCCCAGATGTCCATCAACGGATGAATGGATAAAGAAGAAGTATTACTTGGAGTATTACTTGGCAATCAAAAAGAATGGAATCTTGCCATTTGCAACTACGTGGATGGAACTGGAGGGTTTTCTGCTAAGTGAAATTAGTCAGAGGAAGACAAAAATCATATGACTTCACTCATATGAGGACTTTAAGAGACAAAACAGATGAACCTAAGGAAAGGGAAACAAAAATAATATAAAAACAGGGAGGGGGACAAAACACAAGAGATTTATAAATATGGAGAACTGAGGGTTACTGGAGGGATTGTGGGAGGGGAGATGGGCTAAATGGGTAAGGGACACTAAGGAATCTACTCCTGAAATCATTCTATCTTTGCCCCAGTTCAATCTCTCCTCACTACAGTGAGATCATTTTAAAACAATAATCAGTCAAATCACTCCACTGCTCAAAACTTGAGTGTCTTACTCAGACTAAAAGCCAGCATTCTTCCAATGGCCTACAAACACTCAATAAGTTGGCCCTTTCTGCCCCTCTGACCTCACGTGATATCAATCTCCCCCTTGTTCATTCCATTCAGACCATGCAGCTCCTCAAAGAAGTCAAGTATGCTGCTATCTCTGGCCTCTGGCAGTTGCTTTCCCTCTATCTGAAACATGCTCCCCTCAAGGAGGAAGTTAAGATGGCAGAGAAGTAAGGAGACCGGGATTTTCCTCGTCCCTCAAACACAGCTGTATTGAGGTCAGATCACTTGGAACACCCAGGAAATCGATCTGTGAAGTGGCAGAAGGATCTCCACAGTTGGATGTGAATTACCCCCAGTGGCGGTAACCAAACCCCACCCTCCGTGCCTAGCAACCTACTGGAGGGAGACTGACACTGAGCAAACCAGATGCCCTCTCCTCCAGACCAGCATGGCCACTGGTCCCAGGCATCAACAGACAACTGTTTTGTTTTGTTTTTCTTCTTTCATTATTTTCCTTTTTCTTTCTACCCTCTTCTTTTTTTCTTTTGGAATCAGGCTCATAGATCTCATTTATTTTTGGTCAATTCTTATTCATCTTTTTTGTTTGTTTGATCTGGCATTTTTATTCTGTTTTTTCTCCACCTTTTCTCTGTCTGCTTTAATTTCCCTTCCCTTTCTCTGGATTTAGCCTTATAGTTTTTTGATTCTCTGTTTGGTCTTCTTTTCTCCCCTTTCATTTGTCTCTTTTTATGGGATCAGGCTCTCGCCGCCCCTTCTCCTCCCCCCCCCCCCCCAGGGTTATAACTTCAGCTAACACATCAAAGCACACCTCCACTACTACAAGCAAGGAGGAGCTCTGTATAGGTCTGACCAGTGGGACAGAGCAGCCAAGACACAACAACAGTGCATGCAACATACACCAAAAACACCTCCTGAAGTGCCAGGCCCTGGACAGTGTATGACCCCTTTTAAATACAGTTCTCACAGGTGCAGGACACATAGCAAGCTTTTACAACACAAAAAAAGGCAGAAACAGCCTAAATGACAAACCAGGAGGAATTCTTTCCAAAAGGAAGTTGAAGACGAAATCACAGCCAAGATATCTCAAAACAGATATAAACAATATATCTGAACAAGAATTTAGAATGACGGTCATAAGACTAATAGCTGGGCTTGAAAAAAAGCACAGAAGACACCAGAGAAACTCTTGCCGACAAGATCAAAGACCTAAGAACTCACAATGAATTTTAAAATGCTGTAACAGCTACAAAGTAAACTAGACACAGTGACAGTGGGGATGGAAGAAGCAGGGGAGGGAACAGATAAAACAGAAGATAAAATTATGGAAAATAATGAAGCTGAAACACACTCCCCTGACTTGTCAAGTTTAAGCAGGGATGCTCCCATTCCTACTTCAGTCTCCACTCAAAGCCCACCTCAACATGGAAGTCTTTTGAAACCACCCTATTTAAAATAAAAACCTACACATCCACATGTTCACGTACACTGTCCCAATTTCCCAGCTTTATAGAGAAAAATACTCTATAACGATCAGCATCTGATATATTTACTGTTTGACCCTATGAAAAATTAGGTCCTCGTTGACAGTGACTACATAGTTTTGTCACTGAAATATACCATGCCTAGCACTCAGCAGGCATGCATTTACTGAATTAATGAATGACTATATAAATAGTGTCCAATGATAAGCCAAGGAATGTAATCAGAATAATTTCGTTTTTTATAGAATTTCTGGGAGAGGGGGAAATTAAAGAATGCCCTCTGTTCTGCTTTGCTTAACTTTCAATTTACTAATCCCTAATAAATCTCATGTTCCACCAGATATGTCAAAAATTTGTCAATATTATTTTTCAAATGACCTAACAATATCAAGTATATTACAGTGGTTCCATTTTTTTCCTGGAGATATCCTCAGTCTTTATGCTTCAGTTAATCTAGCTACTATACAGTTGTCATTCTGGCACCCACAATTCAACATTAACTTTCTTGGTTTACTAACATTTTTATGGATCACATTCTCTAATAGTTCTCCAGGAAAAGGTGCATGGGAAGCAGTTTCTGAATCCTTGCATGCTGACCCACCTTAATAATTTTAGCTATAGAAAGGGCACCTGACTGGCTCAGTCAGTGGAGCATGCAACTCTTGATCTTGGGGTTTGAGTTTGAGCCCCATGTTGGGTATACAGATTATTTAAAAATAAAAAAATATTTTCTTTTTTTTAATGTTTATTTATTCTTGAGAGAGAGGCAGAGAGAGACAGGGCATGAGTGGGGGAGGGACAGAGAGAGAGAGGGAGACATGGAAGCTGAAGCAGGCTCCAGGCTCTGAACTGTCAGCACAGAGCCCAACGTGGGGCTCAAACTCACAATCCATAAGATCATGACTTGAGCCAAGGTTGGGCACTTAACCGACTAAGCCACCCAGGCACCCCTAAAAAAATCTTAAAAAAAAAAAAAAAAAAAAAATTTAGCTATAGAAATCAAAGTTGAAAATCTTTCCCTCTCTACTCCCAACTTTTAAAATCACTGTTCCAGCATCTTCTATCTCCGGGTATTACTGTATTTAAAGATCCTATTTAGGGGCGCCTGGGTGGCTCGGTTGGTTAAGCGTCCGACTTCGGCTCAGGTCATGATCTCACGGTCCGTGAGTTCGAGCCCCGCGTCGGGCTGTGTGCTGACAGCTCAGAGCCCGGAGCCTGTTTCAGATTCTGTGTCTCCTTCTCTCTGACCCTCCCCTGTTCATGCTCTGTCTCTCTCTGTCTCAAAAATAAATAAACGTTAAAAAAAAATTTTTTTTTTTTTTTTTAAATAAAGATCCTATTTAGATTTCCATTTCATTACATGTTGCCTACTTTGGAAACTTTGCTGATCTCCACTTTAATCCATAACATACTGTCATTTTATAATGATATATACTTTTTCGTGGGTCTTTTTTTTAATCAACATACTGGGCACTAAATGGGTCATTTCAGACTGGCAATGCTAGGTTCTTAGGAGAACTTCTTGAATTACTCATTTGATCACTTCTTTTTCTGTAATTCATACTGGTTGGCTGTTGGGTATCTTGTCATTTTCTTTCTTTTTTTAAAAATGTTTATTTTTGAGAGAGAGACAGAGAGCAAGTGGGGGAAGGACAGAGAGAGGGTGGGAGACAGAGAATCCCAAGCACTGACAGTGCAGAGCCTGACGTGGGGCTAGAACTCACAAACGATCAGATCATGACCTCAGCAGAAATCAAGAGTCAGAGGCTTAACCGACTGAGCCACCCAGGTGCCCCTTGTCATTTTCTTACCTGTTTTCTATTTTCTCTTTTTGCTCTATTTTCTAGGAGACAAACTAGAATTTATCTACCAAACCTATTAATTTTTGTTTCGGCTATCATACTTCCAGGAGCTATTTCTTCTTTTAATGAATTCTTTTACAAAGATTCTATCCTTGTTTTGTGACCAATAGCTTGTCATATCTCTCAGGATGTCATAACTTTGATTTTATATTTCCTTTTATTCCTATATTATCTTATGCTTTTCATGACCTTTTTTTCAGTGTCTTGGTCTCTTTCATGTAGGTAGCTGTGTCAATCAGAAATGGGTACACCTGTAGTGACTAATAAAGACTCGTGTAACAAGACCAAATGTAGCTGATGATGTTACTTAAATAACATCAAAGCTAGAATCTCTCAGATGATCTTGGCTTTACCTTCATGAGCATATAATGGTGCCACAGTTCCAGGCATCACATCCTAATTCAAGGAAGGAAAAAGCTGGAAAAGGGCTGATACCAGCAACATTTGTCCCTTTTAAAAATTACAAACTAAGCAGAATTCCATTTGTATTTTATGGGCATAAAGTGTGGACCAGAGCTAACCAAATGCCAGGAAAGCTGAGAAAGGAAATATTTAGCTTTTCCAGTCTCTATATTTGAAGCCAGACAAAAGAGGGAAGAGTTATCACCACAGCCCACAATGTACGGCATATGGCACATGAGGGTGGCTCTCCTCAAATGCTGGATGATCCTTTCATCTGTTCACATTCAAATATACAGTAAAACCTTTTAGTTTGTGAGCATAATTCGTTCAGGCAACATGCTTGTAATCCAAAGCACTTGTATATCAAAGCAAATTTCAAGAACCACTGGGTCAGTTGTGATCATGTACTCGGCATCACCTACTGCTTGTATTGCAAGACATCGCTCGTTTATCAAGTCAAAATTTATTAGAAATGTTTGCTCGTCTTGCAGAACATTTGTGGAACAAAATTACTCACAATCCAAAGTTTTACTGTACTTAAAAACTACTTAGAGTCTGTGTGAGAGCAGAACTTATGAACTGGTGGGCTTCATCTTTTTAATTAGAAATGAACCCCAAATGTCAACATTTGAAGACCCCTTTTGATCATTTTCTCCAGAGAGTGAAAAGGCCTCTAATTCCGGGGGGGGGGGGGGGCGGGCAGAAAAAGATATAAAGGGGGAAAGTTGAACAAAAAAATGTCACTTCTGGCAATCTGGAATCAAGTCTGGGGAAGTGAAGGTCCCACAGTATAATGCAGATTTACACTTACCTTCCCTGATGTCAGTCATAAACCTCATCCCCACTTGTCATCTAGACCTAATATCCCCAAGACAATAAGCCCAACTTTTGTGATACCTACTGCCTCTAAATCCTGATCCCTTAACAGATTTCTGGGAATTAAATCACATGGCTTTCTTTGTATATCTCCTTTGCATACCCTTGGGTTGTAGTTCATTCAACTCTACTAAGTCAATTATCAGATCCACCAAATATTCAATCCATTTCCCAGCTTTCGAAAAATTCACTGAAATATCCACTGGTGTCTCTTCTCTCATTCTTGATTTTTTTAAGTGTATACTTATTTTATTCATGTATCATGAGCAGAATTATAAGAAGGAGATGGGATAACAACATGATATAGCTAGAAACCATGTAATGTTCTGAGGTACAAAATTTCATAAAGTTCTATAGCTTTATCTGAGATCAAGAGTCTCTGAGCTGAGATCAAGAGTCAGACACTTAACCATCTGAGCCACCCAGGCGCCCATTTTCCTTTTTGAGAACAACTTCCAAGGCCATAAAGCATAAAGAAAACCAAAGACCTCTATAAAATGTTTTTAAAAAGAGAGAAAAAAGAAAATGTACACATCACAATATTAGTAATAATAGCTAAACTGATACTGAGTACTTATTGTGCTAAGCACTTTATAGGTACAATTCTCACTCAATCCTTATAAGCCAGCTTATACAGTTGGTACTATATTATCTCCATTTAAAAGATACACAGACACATCAGAGTTCATCCTCTTTATCCCTATAATATGTAGCAATTATCTTTAAAAGGAGGTGGGGGAGCCCCAAAACTATACACGTGTAAGTCAATGATTATGGAATGAGACTAATTTTTTTGATAAACTAAAGATTCAACATAAGAATCTAAGAAAAGTAAAACAAAATTAAGCTAAGGAAAGAATGAAGATATAAGAGAACTGTGAGAATCAGAGCACTTTTTTAAAAGTTTATTTATTTTGTGTGTGTGTGTGTGTGTGTGTGTGTGTGTGTGTGAGAGAGAGAGAGAGAGAGAGAGAGAGAGAGAGAGACAGAGACACGGGGATGGGGGGGGAGGGAGGGAGGGAGGGAGAGAGAGAGAGAGAGAGAGACACCCCCAAGAAGCCTCTATGCTGTCAGCAGGGCATGGGGCTCGATCTCATGAACCGAAGAGATCATGACCTGAGCTGAAATCAAGAGTCTGCTCAACCGACTGAGCCACCCAGGCACGCCCCTAGAATGCTTTTAAAGAGCAGAATAAGTGACTTCAAGAACTGGTCACTCAAATGACCAATAAAACAATCAAACCTAGGGGCTCCTGGGTGGCTCAGTCGGTTGAGCTTCCAACTTCGGCTCAGGTCATGATCTCACAGTCTATGAGTTCGAGCCCCGCATCGGGCTCTGTGCTGACAGCTCAGAGCCTGGAGCCTGCTTCGGAATCTGTGTCTCCTCTCTCTCTGACCTTCCCCTGTTCATGCTCTGTCTCTCTCTGTCTCAAAAATAAATAAACATTAAAAAAAAATTTTTTTTAACAATCAAACCTATGGCCAGGCTTATAAGGAAAAAGGAAATAAATTCAGCTATACGACATTATTAACAAGAGATATAACCTTATTTTTGTAAAATCTTAATGCTGTTTAATTCTAAGTGAATATGTTTTTAAAATTTCTACTAAGCAGATGATTTTCTAAGAAAATATAAATTATCACAATCGCATGCATAACTGACTCAAGAAGAGGTGGGTAACCAAGTGACTTGATCATATTTTAAAAACCTACTGAGCATACAGGAAAGTGAGCCCCTTGAAGAACTAGTCCTAAAAGGCCTTATGTCCAGGCAGGGAAAAGGAGTGAGAAAGATGAAACAAAAAGTGTTGGTGAAGAAAACACACCAAAAGTGAACTGGTTTTAAGGTTAAATATTTCTGACAGATAAGGAAGATGCATTCCAATTTAAGAAATAGCATTTGTAAAGGCAGATTTAGTTTAAAACAGGGGATACACTAGTCTAAGAGCACAAATGGGAATTAACAAACTGTAAAAATGAGTTCACCCTTATCAAAAAGGGGTCTGGCTTTTGTTTCAACTACCAGGAGTACTGAAATGTACTACCTGATAAAACTTTACCTGGTGCCTTAGGCTATACGCTAAAGATATGATTTACAGGGGGCTTCAGGTCACATGGTGTCAGCTCAACCTCAGGAGGGGCTAGAGACAGGTCAGTCACATTGACAGTGAACCATATTCTACATGACAGAGCTCCAATAAAAATTCTAGGCACCCAGGGTCAGATAAGCCTCCTTATTGGGCAATATTCCATGCATACTGTCATACATCATTGCTGAGAAGAGTTAGTTATGTCCAAGATTCCACTCGGAGAAAACTGGAAGCTCCACATTTGGAACACTCCTAGACTCTGACTCTGCACCATACGTCTTTCCCTTGAATGATTTTAATCTGTAGCCTTTCATTACAATAAATGTAACCATCAGTATAACAACTTTCAGTGAGTTCTAGCAAATTACCTAACAATTCCAGTAAATTACTGAATTTGATGGTAGACTCAGGAAATCCTGAACTTGCAATGGGTGTCAGAAGGGTGGCTGGGGGGCTCCTCAAATTCTGCATTTGATGTCAAAAGTGAGGGAGCACTTATGGATTGTTCTCTAACTTCACAGTTGGTATCAGAAATGGGATTCACTAAAATGATCCTGACTCACTGAAACATGTGGTTTGGGAAAAGGAAGGATGAGAGGACAGGGGTTTATGAGCCTTTGATTCCTAGATGACTACCTAGTAACTCATGGTATGGAATTGCAGCTGAAGTTACTAGAGGTAAGTTACCGATGGAATTTAGAAAGGCAGACCCAACTCCCTAGGAGTTGACTCACTGGATAAATAAGAAAATGCAAACTAATAAGCAAGCTAATTATACAATCCCTTGGTTACTGATTTTGTAGTAACTAAAATGAAAGTGTATTAGGACAGATCCTGATACTGGGCAAAGCTTAGGTTTCAGTCAAGTCTGAACTATGGTCACTAGTAGCCTCAGGGCCACTTCAAAGGGAAAAAGTATGCTGGGAAAACAGAGAAGAGAATATGACTTCTGATCAAAGAATGTAGTCCAGGGGCGCCTGGGTGGCTCAGTCAGTTAAGCAACTGACTTCAGCTCAGGTCATGATCTCACGGTTTGTGGGTTCGAGCCCCACATCGGGCTCTGTGCTGACAGCTCAGAGCCTGGAGCCTGCTTCAGATTCTGTGTCTCCCTCTCTCTCAGCCCCTCCCCCACTTGTGCTCTGTCTCTCTCTCTCTCTCTCTCTCAAAAATAAATAAAATGTAAAAAAAAAAATTAAAAAAAAAAAAAAGACTGTAGTCCAGGTTGAGAAAAAGAGAAAACCAAGAAACTAATGAAACTAGAGATTATAATACAAAGGAATGCCTCATTTTGTAGACTGATGCTTCCTGAAGCTACTAAAATATTGTGAGAGTGATCACCTAGAGGAAGCATCATTGGTTTTGAATGGTGCAGAATAGAAGAGCAACGTCTGAATTGATGCAGGACCGGCAACTCCCTACCACAATCACAGTGAACAACCACAGATGGCTATACATAATTCAGACACACAGGAGGTCATTCCCAAGGACATGGCTAGCCCAGTGGACTAGATAAATGACCCCATAATGTTTGCTGACCCTGAAATGGAGGACTGTCCTTCTACTATAAATGTCAAGTGGAATTCCCCAGAAGAAGTGGCCGATATGCTGCTTATGCAAGCCATGCTGGGTTGGCATTATGAAACCAGGATATTCACCTATTGGGCATGCCTCTCACTGAGGTCATAGTAAATACTGTGATTAAGGGGGACTCTTACATGGGCACCCTGTGTAACTTTACTGCTGCAAAATCTAGCAATGATCTGAAAAGCCTTAATGGATTTATGGTCTCAGATTCCCATTATGCATCTTACAGATGGTAAGAAAATTAGAGATTCATTAAACAAAAAAAAAAAAAAAAAAAAAAAAAAAAACAGAGAAAGACAAAGGGGAGAGTCAAGGGATTTAACACAGTAGGATGGAAATCTTCAGATGGCTATTTAAAAATGGGATGAATAAAGCAGACATTGATAGAGCTGAAACAAAGATCTTAATTTAGCATGACTAGAGGTTGGATAGACCAATGAGAGCTGTTGCTCCTCAATATTAAAAAGCCCTACAGAACTCTGCTGTATTTACCCCAGTTTTGAGAAAATTTAAAAGCCAGAGGACAAAGAGGACAATGAAAACCCTGACCTGGAATTGCCAAGGGCAAGCAAATGTCCTATTAACTAATCAAATTGAAGACCTAAGGAGAGGCCAGGCTCTTCTGGCTCAGCCCCTAACTAGAGAACCACAACAATTTGCACTTGTGTGGACAGAGGCAGGGGATGGATAAGAGACATTTCTGGGACTCCTTAATATGAGAGCCCAATGTGCTCTAGTTCTAAAACCTGTCAAAGTTCTAATGGGGACCTACAGTTAGACTGGGTCGAGTGGCAATAGTTAACAGAATTAAGGTAAAAAAAAAACTGGATGAAAATTGGAATATCTGAACAGACTGTGAAGTGGTTACATCTCCTTTACATGAATGTATTATTGGGATGGATAATGTGTCTGACTGGTATTATAAAAGAGAAGGCATATAAATTTATCACCTTAAGACCAGGCTTGACTAGGCATGCTAAAATGGGAACCACTGAAACTGTCTGAGGCCACAGAAATTTGAGACAGTATATGATACCTGGTGGACAAAGAGATTACCACTCTAATGACAAATTATAAGCTAGAACGCTGGTACCAATGAATTCCCTGAACAACAATGTGTAGGTAGCCTGTGACAAAAGTGGATGGCTCATCAAGACTAACAGCAGACTATTAAAGCTTGAATAAGGTAGTGCCCCCATAACATCAGCAGTCCCTGGTATGACTTAAATACTAGAAAAAGAAACATATAGCAGACTGTAAGAGAGTGCTACTCAGTGACTGATCCTGCAAATGTTTTTTTCTCTGCTTTAATCTAAGAAAAAAAAAAAAAAGCGCCAAGAGCAATTTTCCTTCACATGAAAGCACCCCGATTTACATTTACTATATTGCCACAAGGTGATTTCAATTCACCAGCTTACTGGTATGATGGAGTTAGAAGGGATACACTATCTTGATGATACCATGACAATATAACAAACTAAAGATAAAGGTAGGGCTGACCTAATGCAATAAGGACACACATGACCAAAAGAAGCTGTTGATAAATCCAACAGGTCCAAGGACCTGCCCAAACTGGTGAAATTCTTAAGAATAACCTAAGCAGGTGCCACCATTTACATTCCATAGAAGAAGAAAAGTAGTTTTTGCCACCTAGCCCTAGAACTAAACAAGAAACCTAACATTTGGTTGCCCTATTTGAATTCTGAAGGACACATATTCCACACCCTGTAATGGTTAGTAGCACCAGTAAATACAACTAACCAGAAACGGCTGTATTTGAATGGGATCCTGAACAAAGGCAGGCCATGTCTGAACTACAAAAAACAGTCTCTCTCCCAATGTTCTTGGGTCCCTATGATCCAGTTAGACATGATTTGGGGACTGTCAGCAACACATACTTATGTAGACTAGAGCTTATGGCAAAGGCCTGGGAGTGCCACTCAGCAGCAACCATTGGGATTTTGGACCAGAAAATTTCTGGATACCATGGTAAAATGTATGCCATTTGACAGAAAATTACTAGCTTACTGTTGGACATTAACAGAGACTGACTCTATGATTGAAGGACATAAAATAACCCTGCAACCTGAACTACCCATAATGTCTTGGGTGACAGAAGAACACTCCAGTTAAGGAAGGCAGTGCCCAGAAGAGTTTTGTATAAAATAGAAATGGTTTGTACAGAAACATGCGACCAGCAGGATGCAAAGAGGTATTTATTGATTATGAGCAAGCCTCTTTTCCCCTAAGTATGACTTTGAAACCATGCAAGGAGTTGCTAAATCCCAGAATCACATGGGTGGTCCCCTATAACAGCTCTCTAATAACCAAAAAAGAGCTGCTCAGTTGTCAACTACACTTCAAAACTAAATAATAAATTTAAATTTAAAAGAGAGGGAGAGAGCATGCAAACTGTTTGGTTTCTGGATAGCAGTTCCAAGGTAAGCAGACAGCATCTTGTTTAGAAGGCTATCACTCTAGGGGCATCTGGGTGGCTCAGTCAGTTGGGCTTCCGACTTCAGTTCAGGTCATGATCTCGCGGTTTGTGAGTTCGAGCCCCGCATCAGGCTCTGTGCTGACAGCTCAGAGCCTGGAGCCTGGAGCCTGGAGCCTGCTTCAGATTCTGTGTCTCCCTCTCTCTCTGCCCCTCCCCTGCTCATGCTCTGTCTCTCTCTGTCTCAAAAATAAATAAAACATTTAAAAGAAATTTTTTTTTAAAAAGAAGGCTACAACTCTAATTGAAGATGGTAATGACAAATCCTATCAATGAGCTGAACTGCACGCTCTTTTCCCTTTAGAGTTCTTACTGCAATCTGCAGTTGATGTCAAAAGTAAAGGTAGTCTTGCGGGCTACCTAACTTTGTACAGGCAGGTCTCCTAACTTTGTACAGATGATGAAAAGACTCTAGAATGACTCAATACTGTAAGCTATATTGAACACTTGAAACTTTAGTTATGAGGGGCCACTAAAGGGTGTTTTTAAAAAGGGGGTGAGAGTGCTATAAGAGAGTAGAGAGTGCCTGAGCGTGGGGGGGGGGGGGGGGTTGGGTGCCTGGGTGACTCAGTCAGTTGAGCATCCGACTTCAGCTCAGGTCATGATCTCACAGTTCATGGCTGACAGCTCGGGGCCTAAAGCCTGCCTCGGATTCTGTCTCTGTCTCTCTCTCTCTCTCTCTGTCTCTGTCTCTCTCTCTCTCTCTCTCTCTGCTTTCCCCACTCATGCTGTGCCTCTATCTCCTTCAAAAATAAATAAACATCAAACATTTAAAAAAAAAAAGGTGGGGTGAATGGCTCAGTTGGTAATGACTCTTGATCTTGGGGTTGTGAGTTCGAGCCCCACGTTGGGTATAGAGATTACATAAAAATAAAATCTTTTAAAAAAAATTAAAAAATAAAATGGGTTGAAGGGTAGGGAGGGACTCTATTTTGCAAAATAATCCTGGCAGCAATGTGGACACAGTGAATTTGACAAGGTAAAACTCAGAGCTGAGAGACCAACTCTACGTGTGTTGCAGTAACAGGAACCTAGGGTCTTAAGTCCAATGACAAGAGTTCTGTAATAGCCTATCCTGGAAAACATACAGAGTGTGAACTAAAGAAAAGGGAGCAAACATTCAAGAGATAATTAGCACTTGAAAATAAGTGGCAAAGGAAAATGATGAGGGAAAAAGAAGGACCAGCCAGGGTTAAACTCTGAAGAAGAGACCATTGAAGCTATTCTTTCTTGTGAAAATGGATGCCATCTTCCTTCTCTTTTTTCTTCTCACCAACAATTTGAAAAGCCCTAAGTAACCCAAGAGCTCAAAGATCTGACTGCAGCTGTGAGAATGGTAATCTAATGTCTTACTGAGATTATTACAAAACAAACAATGGTAAAATTTGGCCCTGAGGTGAAGGCATCCACAAGATTAGCCACTCCAAGTGAAGCATTACCCAACCTACAGGTAAGATGAAATTTGGGGACAAATTAAGGATACAAAGATTTAAAGAAGCAATTCTACACAAATGTCCTGTATAACAATGAATGATGCCTTAAAAAAGAAGAAAGATCATTATTTTTTACCTGTGGTCAAGTGTGAGAGATTCCATATACTGTGACTATATTCTATATACCATATGGAAGAAAATGAGCATATGGACTGAAAACAGATCCAACTGCCTGTGTTCAAACCCAGGCTCTATCCCCTATGGCGACACCCTGTACAGATTACTGAAGCTTTCTGTAAGCGGGCTCCCTCACCTTTAAAACAGTTGCCATGCCAGTACCAACACTTCATGGGTAGTTGGTATGGGTACACAAACAAACATGCAGCATTTTGAAAAGTGCCTCACACAAACTACAGATGCAGTAATTGTTAGCTATTAAGATTAATATATTCCCTCTGTAAGAGGATTCTAATGAATTCCAATGAACCCAAGGAATTAAAAGCACTAAGATATCCTACAGTTAAGAAACACATTTCAATGTGGTTAATCCAACTTAAGCTATCCTTTTTTGGCAGGAGATTCATAAAACCTATTTCTATCAAATTAGCAGAAGTGTTATAAGAAGAACACTTTAGAAAAGGCTGGACTAGGGCACCTGGGTAGCTCAGTTGGTTAAATGTCTGACTTTAGCTCAGGTCATGATCTCATGGTCTGTGAGTTAGAGCCCCACATTGGGCTTGCGCTGACAGTGTAGGGTCTGCTTGGGTTTCTCTCTCTCCCTCTCTCTCTGTTCCTCCTCAACTCATACTCTCTCTCTCTCTCTCTCTCAAAATCAGTAAAGTTAAAAAAAAAGGGGGGGGAAGGGAAGAAAGAAAGAAAATGCTGGACTATGGTAATCAAGACCATCTTTTTTTTTTTTTTTTTTTTAATTTTTTTTTTCAACGTTTATTTATTTTTGGGACAGAGAGAGAGAGAGAGCATGAACGGGGGAGGGGCAGAGAGAGAGGGAGACACAGAATCGGAAACAGGCTCCAGGCTCTGCGCCATCAGCCCAGAGCCTGATGCGGCGCTCGAACTCACGGACCACGAGATCGTGACCTGGTTGAAGTCGGACGCTTAACCGACTGCGCCACCCAGGCGCCCCAAGACCATCTTTTAAATGATAATACAATTTAATAGAAACTGGGAAATTTGCTGGAGGACTGTTATACTCCTGGCTAGAATTTCAGTACATTTCTAGAATAGTTCAAATCTAATAGACTGGTTGTAAGTGAATACTATTGAATTCTGAGGGTATAACAGGGTTGAAATAGAAAATTATGTATTAAAGAATTAGTAACTATGCTTACTTAGATACTTAAGCAATTTGCAGAAAACTAAGGGATTTATATCTAACATGAAATCAGTATAATTATCCTTTGATGTTAAAATGTGTATCAGCTGGCCATACCCACAGGAAGATTACCTTTTAAGATTACAGCCCAGAGCCTAAAAACCACAGTCTACTTGAAGAAAGCTGATCTGAACCAGAGGCAAAGCAAATAAAAGAAATAATGCAATTCCTTTCTTGCAAACCCAAATGTCATGATACATTTTTAACAGATATTCATAAGGTAATTAGATATGAATGTGGAAACCATTAAATAATTAAACACATATCTGCTTTAAGAAATTGTGTGAAATTGAGAATACAATGCTGACAAAATTATAAAATAAATATTTAAGAGTAATAATTTCATAAAACATTTTTATAGTATTTCTTGTTAAACAATGATGACTTCTGTACCTATGTTCTTTGTGTTCCAAAAGCTGACAGTCTCTACATGTCAATCTATCACATGTTTCACAGAAAAGTTTCAACTGTTCTTGTTTATGTACAGGGCAGAAAACAGGGCGCTGACCAGATGCTCCAACAGACTCTGTAGTAAAATAAAACATATATTTTTAAACTAAACAAAAATTGTATATCACGTTCTAAATTCTTATTAATATTTATGTCCAAAGCATATAAAGAATAAGTAGAAATGCTGAGGTAAAAGAGGAAGATTAATGGTAGATCAATCATTAAAACTGCTTCTATTCTTACCTGAGACATCTTCTTTCTTCCTGATCAAGTGATCTTTAGTGAATTTTACTCTCTGATGTGCTTCAATACATGTCTTACACAGCCACTCTCCACATTCTACACAAAAGCCAACTGCACTTGCATTGTCTTCACAACTAGTACATACCTAAAAGTGGAAATAAATACTAATCTACATCAAATTTACAAGATATAAATCCACAAAATAAAAACTGTGACTTGCTCTCAAATACACTAAATATTTTGTTATCCATTTATCTCCAATAAAATCCTTTTCCTTCCATATCAAACATTCATGTGAGTAAATTTAAGTCTCAGAACACAAAAAATATATATAAGTAAAGACTTTTCATCTCATTTAATTAGGTAGAAGGGTACAGAACAGAATAAGGATCATTTATTTAACTATAGCTGAAGTACCCTAAATCACATAACTATCCGAACATATGTTTCTCACAATTTACATTTCAGTATCAAGGTAAGAATATAAAGAAATATTAAGAAGCATACCTGTTCTGATTTCTCATCAGAACTGCTAGGAGCTTCAGATGTATCTTTCACAAAATAATTATCCACAAGGTCTATCTGTCTGCATTCTTGGCGGCATACTGGGCACCGTATTACACCAACTACGACACAAGACAACAACATTAGAAAATATTCTTCAGGAAAAAATAAAGAAATTGTGCATGATGCCCATATGAAAAGCATTCACGTATGTCACAGACAAGACCAAAGAAATGAATATTAAGAGCTGAGTAAAATAATCTACTGAGTTATTCCATTGGGGGAAAATGACATACTATTTAGGATGAGAAAACAAACATTAATATACAAAAAAAAAAAATCTAAAGTGCTTTATTATAATATGTGTTGGCCGAATAATGGCTCCCAAAGATATCCAGATCTTAATCCTTGGAATGTGTCCTATCACTTTATACAGCAAAGGCGACTTTGTAGATATGATTAAATTAAGACTCTTGAGATGGGAATATGCTGTCCCAGAGTATTTGATGGACTCTAAATGTGATCTTATAAAAAGGAGACAGGGGCACCTGGGTGGCTCAGTCAGTTGAGTGTCTGACTTCGGCTCAGGTCATGATCTCACAGTTCATGAGTTCGAATCTTGCATCAGGCTCTGTGCTAACAGCTCAGAGTCTGGAACCTGCTATGGATTTTGTGTCTCCCTCTCTCTCTTTTTTTTTCCTTCTCCTTGCACGCGCTCTTCTCTCTCTCTCTCTCTCTCTCTCTCTCACACACACACACACACACACACACACACAAATGAATAAACGTTAAAAAAAATAATAAGATTAGAGTACAGACAAGTGGAAGGTAGCTAGTAATAGAAGCAGAGAACGGAGTAACGTGCTTTAGGGATGAAGCAATAAGTCAAGAAATACAAGTGGCCACTGTAAGTGGAAAAGGCAAAGAAATGAATTTTCTCCTCCTCAGAGACTCTGCAAGGAACCAGACCTGATGATACTTTGACTCCAGCAGATATTTTGACTGTAGCCCAGTAAAGCTGATTTTAAACTTTAGCCTCCAAAATAGTAAGAAATTAAAACGTGTGTTATTTTAAGTCACCAAGTTTATGGCAATTTTGTTACAGCAGCAACAGAAATACACGATCCATCATCTTATAAATTCTGCTTGGTTCAGAACTACTTGAATTCATTCACTTTCATGTGGGAAGAAAGATCACATGTGCCTGTGCCAGTGTTCCAGCATCTATCAGAAAAAATAAACCTGCTCGGTTAACACATGGAAATTAAAGTTAAAAACTAAAAAATAGCAACACAGTCAACACAACAAACTAATTATGTGTCAGCCATAAAACTGAGGATACAGCATCAACAACACAATCCTCACTTTCAAGAAAGGGTGCAAGACTAGTAGGTAATTTTTATAGCTTATAGCACACACAACTATAGGAAGCACCACACACAGACTAGGATGTAAACAAGAGTCCCCAAGAGTTGGGAGGACACAAATTACAGAACCTTATATTGTAGTTCTAATGGAAAACAGAAACAAATATAGTGTCATTCTAAAAGTAGGAGTATCAGTCTCCCAGTAGACATATACACTGTTTAAACAAATTCAAAGTTATAGATTTGAAACCAAAACATAGTTCTCGTAACACACAGTGCATACAAAGGTCCTGCTCAGAGGAACTACATAAAAACAATTTTTCAAACCCAAGAAAGAAACAGCATGGTGAAAAGAAAGGGGGAGAAAGGATATACATATTTCCACATTTAAGACAGCATAAATTACAAACCTTTCAAGAAACAGAGTATATAACAAACAGAGTATATAACTTATCTTGTACTACAGTACAAGTAACTGTAGGGGCAAAAATATGTGAGCAACTAACTTACAATAAATTAAGTTTTCACTTTAGAGGTTACACTTATACATGGTCTTGAAAAATTCATTCTGTTACTAGTGTGCAGGACAGTTTACTTTGCTGACCCTGGTTCCTCGAATCCTATACATTCCTAAGGAAAGCCTATCTCTAATACTGGCCCTCAAATGGCTCCTGTGAGATGACCTCTAACTCTTGGAATATTGTGCCTGATAAGACTGTTTTTGTATGCCTGAGGCCATATTCAGTATGACCTCAGAGGGTGACAAGAGTCTCAGTAGGTAATGTGGGTTCCATGGAGGATCCACCCCTTTGTGACAATGCCCCAATAAAAACTCTAGACATGGGGGCTCAGGTAAGCTTTCCAGATTGGCAATATTCCTGCATATTGTCACACACAGTTACTCTAAAACTAAGCTTCTCCCACACAACTCCACTGAAAGGAGAGATGTGTAAGCCTGTACCTATTTTCTCCTGAACTTCACACCATGCACCTTTACTAAATTTAATCTATTTCCTCTTTCCTTGTAATAAAATGCAACCATGAAAATAACAGTTTTTCTGAATCCTGTGAGTCCTTCCAGTAAACCGTGAGGTCTGAGGGTGACCTCAAACTCAACTAGGAAAGGAAGAAACAGTATGCAAACTAAGAACAGCAAGAGCAAAGTTCACAAATGGCGGTGGTGGGGGAGACTTTAAAAGAAAAATGTCCACATATACATATAGTTGAAGGATACAAATGATGAAGAGACATTCTGTTCTGAGCAAGAAAAACTCATTATTAAAGTATCTCTTATACCTGTGTATATGAATACTTTGTCCGAAGTCTGTTTTTTTGAACTCACTAAAATAATTATCAGATTCTTAAAAGTTTTACTTTAATCTGGCAAGCTAACATCACAGTTTATGACAACAAAAATTCATCTATTTCTCATCCCAAGCCTCCATTAAAATAATATGAAAGAATGTGGAAGATAAAAACAATATACAGGGGCATTTGGGTGGCTCAGTCAGTTAAGCATCTGACTCTTGATTTTTGGCTTAAGTCATGAACCCAGGGTTGTGGGACAGGGCCCCGCTTTGGGCTGCATGCTGACTGTGGAGTCTGCTGAAGATTCTCTCTCTCCCTCCTTCCCTCTGCCCCTCTCCCCCACTCATTCTCTCTCTCCCTAAAATAAAAAATATAGGGGCGCCTGGGTGGCTCAGTAGGTTAAGTGTCCAACTTCAGCTCATGATCTCCACAGTTCGTGGGTTCAAGCCCCAGATCAGGGTCTGTGCTGACAGCTCAGAGTCTGGAGCTACTTGGGACTCTGTGTCCCTCTCTCTCTGCCCCTCCCCTGCTCATGCTCCGTCTTTCTCTCTCTCAAAAAATAAAAAGAAATAAACATTAAAAAAATTTTTTTTTAATTTTTTTTTTCAACGTTTTTATTTATTTTTGGAACAGAGAGAGACAGAGCATGAACGGGGGAGGGGCAGAGAGAGAGGGAGACACAGAATCAGAAACAGGCTCCAGGCTCTGAGCCATCAGCCCAGAGCCTGACGCGGGGCTCGAACTCACGGACCGCGAGATCGTGACCTGGCTGAAGTCGGACGCTTAACCGACTGCGCCACCCAGGCGCCCCTAAAAAAAATTTTAATAAAAAAAATATATATATCCAAAAAGATTAAGGGGATAGAAGTAGCAAAGCACACAAATCAATACACATGCAATTTCAAGAAATGTAGAAGCCAAAGGATATGAACACTGCAGAGGAAACCCAACCGAGAGTACACAAGGAGTGGAGAGAGATAAATCTCAGAAAGACTCTCATTTGCCATAAAGATTTTCAGACAAGCTTGGAATTAAGAAATTTGAGGCATGAAAGAAGTTCCAATGAGAGAGAAGGGAGTAAATTCAAGTCTGCAGACATCAGCAAACCCCATTCCTAGGCTGACTACTTACACCTGACCGATTACCCAGCAGCCAAGGTGTCTGTCTTACCACCAACACAAGAGTTGAAGGTTCTCCAGGAATCTTTCTGCTATCTGTTTTTTTATTTATTCAATAAACTTAAAAAGTATATGAATGTTTACTTTGAACATGAGAGCCATTTTCCATTTGAGTTTATAAGTATGCCCTTGTAATTAGTATAGATCAGATGAGTGTGCTTGCTCCTAACTCAATCACTGAGTGCTAACTGTCATGCTGAGTTTAGGTCATTATACAAAACTAAAACCCAAAATCCAAAGCCAAAGTTGCTGACCACTTTTCTGCACAGTATCCCTAGAACTGATTTCATGACTCCAAAGTTCAAGTTCTGAGAGGCCCATTCAGGCCTATTAGATTATTTTTAAATGCCAATTTATTAAAATGTATAATTATGGGGAAGACAGAGGAGGATTACTTATCTCCACAGTATTAGGTGGAATTTAGTTTTAATAAGTTGATTGTTGTGGACTTCCATCCAAGATGGATGACTAGGCAGATATGGAAACACCACCTGAAATGGTTAAACACAGAAATAGCTAAAATATAACAAACTAAAACGTACTTTGAAAAATGTATGACTGAGTCCACAACCTAAAGGGCAAAACTTTGTAGTGCCAGAAACAAAAGGGAACTCAAAGCTCAAGTGGTCAGGCATCAACAGATGCAAGTGGGACACAGGGGTTACAAGTACCACTACTTTGAACAGGAGGTAAGACAATGATTAAGGGGTGAACCTGAACTCCTTCAAAAAAGCCATGGGGCAGGCTTTGAGTGCCCTCACCCTAAAATCTTTCGCAGCTCTGAAGTCACCCACAAGAAGTCAGAATACCAAATAAGCTTTATACATAGATACATAAGCAAAGTTTGTGCTATCTGCACAGTACACAGAAAGGCCAAGTCAAGAAACTAGTAAACTCATCGAGATTAAAGGAAAGGCACAGAGCTTCCTCAGAGGGAAGCACGGCACCCCTTCCCACATACGTGGTCCTACACATCTCTTCCTTCTGGCCATTCCTGTGTTATAACATTTTATCCTAAACTGGAAATCTATCTAGTGCTGGATGACTATGGGGAAGTTCATGATGTAACCTCCAGCCCTGCTTCATGTCTTGGGCCCAGTTTTCCTGGGACTTCAGAAACATTGAGTGGAAGGGGCAACTGGGTGGCTCAGTTGGTTAAGCGTCTGACTCTTAATCTCACGCAGGTCATGATCTTGCAGTTCCTGAGTTTGGGCCTCGGATTCTGTCTCTCCCTCTCTGCCTGTCTCTCTCTCTCTCTCTCAAAATAAATAAATGAACCAAGAAAGAGAAGGGAAAAGGGAAAAGGGAAAAGAGAAAAAAGGGAAAAGGGAAAAGGGAAAAGAGAAAAAAGGGAAAAGGGAAAAGGGAAAAGAGAAAAAAGGGAAAAGGGAAAAGGGAAAAGAGAAAAAAGGGAAAAGGGAAAAGAGAAAAAAGGGAAAAGGGAAAAGGGAAAAGAGAAAAAAGGGAAAAGGGAAAAGAGAAAAAAGGGGGAGGGGAGGGGAGGGGAGGGGAGGGGAGGGGAGGGGAGGGGAGGGGAGGGGAGGGGAGGGGAGGAGAGGAGAGGAGAGGAGAGGAGAGGAGAGGAGAGGAGAGGAGAGGAGAGGAGAGGAAAGGAAAGGAAAGGAAAGGAAAGGAAAGGAAAGGAAAGGAAAGGAAAGGAAAGAAAGGAAAGGAAAGGAAAGGAAAGGAAAGGAAAGGAAAGGAAAGGAAAGGAAAGGAAAGGAAAGGAAAGGAAAGGAAAGGAAACAAACACTGAATGGTAAATCCACCATGAGTAAGGAGCCCAAGGAATTCAGTCCAACATACTGGTCATTCTCCTCAGGGCTGAAGTCAACATTTCTCTTCTGTTCTCTACCCTAAGTTCAAGTTCTTATTTAGAACCTCTTCTTGTGGTGCCTGGGTGCGTCGGTTAAGCGTCCAACTTCAGCTCAGGTCATGATCTTGCAGTTCCTGAGTTTGAGCCCCGCATCAGGCTCTGTGCTGACAGTTCAGAGCCTGGAGCCTGCTTCAGATTCTGTGTCCCCCCTCTCTCTCTGCCCCTTCCCTGCTTGCACTCTCTCAAAAATAAACATTAAAAAAATTAAAAAAAAAAAAGAACCTCTTCTTTAATCAACTCTAAACAAAATGTACATAAAACAGAAGTTATTATCTTTGCCTTGTATCTACTTCTCTCCCTGGGATTCCTAGTTAGGTGAATTCACATATTCACTGAACAACAACAACAAAATGAAGCTTCTCTGAAACCTTACAAACACACAAAACTATCTCATTAGAACACCTCCCAACCCAAGGCACAAGTGGAACAGGACACCAAGTGAAGATAGCCTCATACATAAAATTACAATGCATGAAGAAACCCAATACTATTAGAGTGAGTCAACCAACACAATAAAGCAATAAATAACAACCTAACTCACAGAAAATAAAACAATCTGAAAAAGACTTCAAAAATATGTGTAAAATACCTCGATAAAGGGTCAAACAGAATCTATGAAAATAGAGCTAAAAAAGAATCAAAGAGAAATAAAATACACTCGAATAAACTCAAAACACAAGTTAAATAGTAAGCAAGAGAGAATGGAAAAGAAAATCAAGTAGAAGACAGATATGAAAAAAAATCACACAGAATTCAGCACAGAGCTAAAGAGAGAAGGAACTACAGAAGAGAGTAAATTGAGAAAACTAAAGAACTGAATGAGAAACTCCAGTATGTGTTGAAGTTCCAGAAGTTCATGAAGGAAATGAGGTACAGATGCTATTTAAAGAAGATAATGACTGAGAATTTCAGAACTGAAGAAATGAGCCCTCATACCACAATACAAGTCCTGAACAGGATAAATAAAAATAAATCCACACCTAAACATTGCAAAGATGGAGGAAAAACTCTTAATAATTGCTAATATTACAAGACAATCAGACCAACAGCAGACTTAATTAGTAAAAAACAATACAAAAAGATAACAGGAATAGTATCTTAAAAGCTTTTAGAGAAAATAAATCAACAATCTATGCTGATAACTATTCAAGAGTAAAAGCAAATTACATTTTCAGACATATAACAATACTGCTCAGCTACAAGAATAAAGCATTAAATTCAACTATATAAAACCGCCAATTTTAGACCACTTATGACCTGCAAATATGGTAATTTTATACAGTTTAACCTACTACCGGCTTTAAGAACATGGAAAAATACTTAGGGGTGCCTGGCTGGCTCAGTCACTAGAGCATGCAACTCCTGATCTTGGGGTTTGAGGCCCACATTGGACATAGAGCTTACTTTGAAGAGGGAAGAAAAAAAAAAAAAAAGACCATGGAAAACTATTTAGAAGTGAGATGCAAAAAATAATTAGCAAAATCATTAATACACATTTTGATATCTAAATATGCATGAGTTAAAATTGTAAATATTAATTTAGGGAGATAAAAAACATAAAATTAAAACACTGAGCTACAATAATAAATTCTATTATAATCAAACGACAGTTTGACAAATCATTCTAAATACACTATGAAGAGAAAACTGAGTGATAAAATGTCAATTAAAAAATAAAGTAAAATCTTGCCTTAACAAAAATAAATGAGGGCATCAAAATTCAAATGTATAAAATACAGTCCAGTTGCTGAAAACAGATATGACTGTGTACACTTTCTTAGCTAGCCAATAACAAGTGTCTGAAGTGAAGACTGCAGTTTGATACCATGTTCAAGTGTGTTCTAAAGACCTTTTTAAAGGTTTAAATGTTTAAAGACATTTTGTTTAAAACAACTGTTCTAAAATATCAGCAGGAATTCTAAGTACCTCTGTTGGCTGCCCCCATTTTTTGTTCGATTCACAAAAACTGACTGATTCACAAAAAAAAGACTACTGGGGAAATAGGGACTCTTTGCTACCACATATCCCCTGTCTTACGTTTCCCAGACCAACTTTGCTCTACCCTGTACTTCTGCCCTCACCCCAGCAAGAATTTTAATCTGACCGTTTGAGAATGAAGGTTGTGCTGAGGACAGAAAACAAGCATAATCAAATTATATCTAAATTTGCATTAATACAAAGTTTTACTGTAAGACCAGTTGGTATTTAGTGTGAAATTCTTATATATTAGTTCGGTGAATGCTCATAACACTTCTGTAAAATAGGATCAATTATTATCCCCACTTCAAAGGTGAGGAAATTGAGCTTCAGAGAAATCAGGTAATGCTCTCAAGGTCACAGGACAATGTAAATGGCAGAGGAAGGTAAGATCTGAAGCCCCAACATATGAATCTATAAGCCATGCCCTTAAAACCTATGTTAAAGAAGCTCTCTAACTAAAAGGCTGATCATTAGTAACAAAATAATTAAGGCTAAACTAAGGCAGTCATAATAGAACTATAGAGGATAAATTAGAGGCAGTATCAATTGCCTAACGAATGTCTGCATGATGAAGAGGTAGTAGTCACAGCAAAGGAAAAATTAGAAATTCTAGATGATTCACAAGCTTCTAGCATGGGTAATTCATGGATAATTACACAATTACTCAAAATGAGGGAAAAGTAATTTTAGCCAGAATGCAATGAATAAGTTTAGGATAGACTGTGTTAACTAGCACAGTTCTGTAGTTGAAGCATGTAGAAAGAACTATCAGCATACAACTAGGTAAAATCTGAAGCACAGTTATGATTACCAAGGGAGAACAGGATCAAAAGAGTACAGTAGCCTTCAATACACCAATATTTATGGTCAAGTACGAGAAAAGGAGTTCACAGATTTAGGACACAGATTTCAACATTTACAACTGCAAATCCCAAGAAGCACATTTTACATTAAAGGCTAGTAAGGGGCACCTGGCTGGCTTAGTCAGCAGAGCAGAAGACTCTTGATTTCAGGGTTGTGAGTTCAAGGCCCACGTTGAGTGTA
The DNA here is from genome assembly GCF_022079265.1 of Lynx rufus. Classification (NCBI taxonomy): domain Eukaryota; kingdom Metazoa; phylum Chordata; class Mammalia; order Carnivora; family Felidae; genus Lynx; species Lynx rufus. Next base: position 124,666,704 of record NW_025814834.1, on the reverse strand, counting down.
GAGATTACTTAAAAATAAAATTTGGGGGCACCGGGTGACTCAGTTAAGCATCAGACTCTTGGTTTAGGTTCAAGTCATGATCTCACAGTTTGTGGGTTCGAGCTCCGTGTTAGCAGAAAGCCTCCTTGGGATTCTCTCTCTGCCCTTCCCTTGCTCACTTTCTCCCTCTCAAAAGAAATAAACATTTTTAAAAATTTTTAATAAAATCCTAAAAAAAGGAAGCCAGTACAAATCAAACAAGTATAACTGAAATAAATGAGAATCAAACATGAGTCAACTACTTTTTCTTTTTTCTTTTTTTTTGGGGGGGGTGGGTCAATTACTTTTTCTATTAACCACTCATGATTAACTTATCATCACTGTACTAATTTACTTTTGAAATTATATTCTATCTCTGAATGTCAGTTAACTCCTAAAATGACCACTTTTTTTTTTTTTTTAATGTAAGTCCCACACCTAATGTGGGGCTTAAACTCACTACCTCGAGATCAAGAGTTGTATGCTCTACCTGCTAAGCCAGTCAGGCACCCAAGCCAATACTCTTTTTATTCACCCCTAGCTTCTCCTTCCCATACCCAAGAGTGGTTAGTCCAAACCTTTAATCATCAACTCCCCTCTCCTTTCCCTTAGAAAATAATTATGAATAAAAAACACAGATATATTTTCAGGTGAAGAAGGGAGAAGAGAATTTGCACCTACGGCCTCTAATTACATAAGTGGGAGGCCAGATCAAGTGATGAGAGCGAGAGTGTTGTGAGCTGAGTGCTGAAAGAATAATCCAGGGAACAGGAAAAACAGGCTAGAAAGAATATTATCAGGTAACATCAAGAGCTCCAAGTTTGAAAGGTATAACCATTCCTAAGGCTAATTCCTCTTTCCATCTTAAACCTATCTCCTGTTCAGCTCCATTCCTTCCCTGTACACAATAATTGGAGCCTAGGAAATACTACATATTTGCTGAAAGGAAGGCAAAAAATAATGACTAGATTCTGAAGAAACAGATCACTGATCTTTTCTACAAAATTTCTACAAAATTTTAGCACAATGGAGATAGCAGAAAGATTTCATTATGAGTATAACGGAGTTGGAGATGTGGAATGTTGACTTTGTTGCCCATTCTTACAGAAAGTTGGCAATGAAGAGAAGACAAGGATTTGCTGCTAAAAAAGGCAGAAGAAAACTGCTTAATAAAGGGTGAAATTGGAGATATTATATAGAAAATAACAGAAATAATTCATTTATAAACAAATTGGTTTAACATATACAAAATAATACCATACAGTAATATGTATTTAAATTTTGCTGGTAAATATCCAGGCAATTTCCACAAGTCAATTTTACAACCAAATGTAAGACTGGCTTAAGCTGAAATCATGGGGATATATGGCTAGTATGTACACATTCGATCATATAAGACTGGACACTGATTATCAAACATAATGGAATATAGGGCATCTGGGTGGCTCAGTCCGTTAAGTGTCTGACTCTTGATTTTGGCTCAGATCATGACAGTTCATGAGTTGGAGACCCATGTCAGGCTCCTCACTGATAGTATGAAGCCTGCTTGGGATTCTCACTCTCCCTCTCTCTCTGTCCCTCTCCCATTCGCACAGGTGCACTCTCTCTCTCAAAATAAACAAAACTTAAAAAAATAATAATACATTTAAGAAATGCATTAGGCATATATGTTATAAAGCTTCTTGGTATTATTTAAGCTTAATTCTTAAGTATATGAGTCTTTAAAATTCAAAAACCTTGTAGGGGCACCTGTGTGGCAAGTCGGTTAAGCGTCTGACTCTTGATTTCAGTTCAGGTCATTTTCTCAGGGTTTACGGGATCGAGCCCCATGTGGGAGCGATCCGCGCTGTCAGTGCAGAGCCTGCTTGGGATTCTCTTTTCCTCCTTCTCTTTCTGCCCCACCTTCACTCACACTTGCTCTTTCACTCTCAAAACAAATAAATAAATAATTTTTAAAACTGTCTTAAAAACCTTGTAGGGGCGCCTGGTTGGTTCAGTCAGTACAGTATGCAACTCTTGATCTTGGGGTCATGAATTTGAGCTCCACATTGCATGTGGAACCTACTTGAAAGTAAAGTAAAATAAAATATATATATTTTTTAAATCCAAAAACCTTGTATAATCAGAAAATTGAGTAATTTCATTAACAAATATATCAATGTAATTACAATACTCAGCATTATCTGAAATAAAATACCAAAGTTTTTATTTTATTTTTTAAGTATTTTCAAAATTAACAGAAACTTATGTAAAAATAACATTTTTTAACTGGTGAATGGGCAAGTTATAGTCTGCTAGCTATCAGAAAAAGGCAATATGAAATAACAAGACAGTTTAGCCAGTAACTTAAGAATGAATTTTAGGGGTGCCTAGGTGGCACAGTTGGTTAAGCATCCAACTTTTGATCTTGGTTCAGGTCATGATCTCACAGTTTGTGAGTTCAACCCCAATGTCAGGTTTTGTGCTGATAGCGCAGATCCAGCTTGGGATTCTATCTCTCCTTCTCTCTGCCACTACCCTGTTTGTGTGCGCACTCTGTCTCTCTCAAAATAAATAAACTTTAAAAAAAATGAATTTTATACTTAAAAACTTTTTTTAACGTCTATTTATTTTTCAGAGGGAGAGAAAGAGCATGAGCCAAAAAGGGGCAGAGAGAGAGGGAGACACAGAATCTGAAACAGGCTCCAGGCTCTGAGCTGTCACCACAGAGCCTGACGCAGGGCTCACACCCACAAACCGTGAGATCATGACCCGGGCGAAGTCCAGGGCTTAATCAACTGAGCCACCCAGGCACCTCGAGAATTTTATACTTTTAAATAAGAAGAATGAAAGAAAGTAAAAACTACAGAGATAGTATTTGGACACAAAACCTAAAGTGTTTACTATCTAGTTCATTATACAAAAAGTACTGAATATCTAGCTTAAGTGACTGAATTTTCACTAAGCCAGGTAGAAACAATGCCATATAACAGAAAATTCAAGATAGGTCTTCAGTTCAAGTACTCAAATTCAAATCTACAGAAATTGAGTCTCCTTAGTGGGTATACTTCACAGAAGAAAAAGTTTCAGTCTATGCACACATATGTTTGTGTGAATAAACCTGCATGCAACTAGCTATTTATTGCCCTCTTTGTATTGGGGGAAGGAGGCAGGAAACCAAAAAGACCTAACAAAGCCTCAAGCCATGACCATGAAGACCCAGGATTTGATGGCTGCCTGGGTACACTGTATCTGTTTATTCACTGCTTCCTTTAGTAGACCACCTGAATTTTGCAGAGAGGCTCAATCAATCACTGGATCATGAAAGGGACAACTCCTATACCAGCTGTACAAGCTAATAAGCAGGTAAAGAGTAAGGCTATGATATTTTTGGAATAAGGTATTTAGTTTGAAAATGCATTCAGTAAAGGGCAGCTGAAACAAAGTTTATCATGTCTTCCATGGTCTACTGCTTCACACTCACCAATAACCACACCACCGCCAAGTATGACCCTGTAAATGAAGCCATCCTCATGAATAGGCAAAGAACAAGTATATCCCATTCGAGGAGGTTCAGTAACTTGACAGAGACCAAAGTGAACAATCAGAAACAGCTGGCTGGCTCCTACTGAGGCAGAACTAATGGAAGGAACAAGAGAGAACTTGAGTTAAAAAAAAAAAAAAAAAAGGTACTGAGAACTTTCACAAAAATGGAATTAGAATACACATAACAAAAGTAAAATTAATTAAATTAAATTAAGTAAGTATGATTTCAGGGGCACCTGGGTGGCTCAGTTGATTAAGCATCTGACTTTGGCTAAGGCCATGATCTCACAGCTAGTGAGTTCAAGCCCCGCGTCAGGCTCCGTGCTGACAGCCTAGAGCCTGGAGCCTGCTTCCAATTCTGTGTCTCGCTCTCTCTCTGCCCCTCTCCCACTCATGCTCTATCTCTTTCTCTCAAATGTAAATAAACGTTAAAAAAATTTTTTTTAATTTAAAGAACTTTCAACAATAGCCAAATTATGGAAAGAGCCTCCATCAACTGACGAATGGATAAAGATGTGGTTTATATATACAATGGAATACTACTTGGCAGTGAGAAAGAATGAAATCTGGCCATCTGTAGCAACGTGGATGGAACTGGAGAGTGTTATGCTAAGTGAAATAAGCCAGGCAGAGAAAGACAGATACCATGTTTTCACTCATATGTGGATCCTAAGAAACTCAACAGAAGACCAGAGGGGAGGAGAAGGGGGGGGAAAAAAAGTTAGAGAGGGAAGGAAGCAAACCATAAGAGACTCTTAAATACTGAGAATAAACTGAGGGTTGATGGGGGGGTGGGGGGGAGGGGAAAGTGGGTGATCCGCATTGAGGGGGGCACCTGTTGGGATGAGCCCTGGGTGTTGTATGGAAACCAGTTTGACAATAAATTTCATATATTAAAAAAATAAAAATAAAAAAGCAAGTAAATAAATAAATAAATTTAAATAAGTATGATTTCAAAGTTAAAAAAAAAAAAAATAGAAGACCTGAAAAAAAGAATGGAAACTCCTAAGAAGCAAATTGATAGTTTGAAAGATCACATTAAGAAACATACCTAAAAAGAGGGCACCTGGGTGGCTCAGTTGATTAAGCGCCCAACTCTTGGTTTCAGCTTAGGTCATAATTTCAAGGTTCATGGGATCAAACCCTACAACGGGGTCCGTGCTGACAGCCCGAAGTCTGCTTGGGATTGTCTGTCTCTCCCTCTCTCTCTGCCCCTCCCCAACTGGTGCTCTCTCTCTCAAAATAAATAAATAAACTTAAAAAAAAAAAAAAAAAAGGAAGAAACATACCTAAAACAAAAGGAAGGTTGAAAGAGAAAAACAATAAACAAATATATACCAACAAACAGGTAATACAGTTAAACTACTGAAAATCAAAGACAAAATCTTGAAAGCATTAAGAAAAAATGACTAATGATGTACAAGGAAACAGTAAGATTAACAGATAACTTAGCAGAAACAATAGATGCCAGGAAGCAGTGGGATGACATAATTCAAAGCAGTGAAAGAAAAAACTTATCATCTAAAAATTCTACATTCATCAAAATTAACTGGCAAAAGTGGGAATGAAATAAGAAAACCACATATAAACATGGATTGAAGAAATTCACTGTAAATCCACGTACCTTACAAAAGAACTAAAGAAAGTTCCTCAGGCTAAAAGGGACATCAGACAGTAACTCAAATATATATAAAGAAATAAAGACCAAAAAAAAATAAAAAATTAAAAAAGTTAAAAAAGTTAAAAAAAGAAATAAAGACACAAATAAGGCTAATTACACAAGTAAATGCATAACACAGTATAAACCTACTTTTTCTCTTTCCTTAACTAATTTAAAAGAAAACTGCACGAAACAACAGCATAAAGGAAGAGAGAGGAAACGGGAGTCATCCTGAAGCAAGAACATGACACCAAACCATAACCCAAAACCACAGAAATTAAAGTACCAGAAACAGTAAATATATGCAGATTAATATAAAACACTATTATTTTTCTTTTATTCTAACTTCTTTGAAAATTTTAACAGTGTACCAACAGTAACCATAAACGTATTGCTGGATTTATAACATATAGATGTAACACATATAACAGTAACACAAAGGAAGGAGAAGGGAAAGGAGTCATATTGGAGAAAGACTATATTTTACTGAAATCAAGTTGGTGGCAATCTAGACAGTGATAAATTAAGACATATATTAGAACCCCAAGAGTAATCACTAAGAAATTATCTCTCAAGTTGTAAAAAAAAATAATTAAAAGAGAATGGTAGGAAAAAAATCTAATATGAAAGGCAGCAAATAAGAACCAAGGAACAACAACAACAACAAAAATACAAGTTTGAAAGAAAATGGCAAAACAACACAAATCTGATCATATCAACAATGATTGTGAATGATAAGTAAACACCCCAAAACAAAGCAGACTGTCAGACTAGATATGATAAAAACAAGATCAAATATGTGCTATTTGTAACAGACATTTTGCAGGTCAAAGAAACAAATACAATGAAAGGAAAAAGATCAAACACAAATCATGGAAATAGTAATTACAAGATCTAGAGTAGCAATACCAATATGAGATAAAATAGTTTCAGAGAAAAAAGTTACTAGAGACAAAAGTGATTATTTCATAATGATAAAAATGTCAGTTCTCAAGATGTTATAACTATATGTGAACCTAAGATGACAGCTTCAAAATACATGAAGAAAAACCTGGCAAAACTGAAGGGAGACACAAAAATCACAACGATGAACAAAAACTGGGGGGAAAAACAGAGGTTCACTACCTGTGAGGCAGTATCAAGAGGCTTAAAACATTGGAGTCCGAGGGGAAAGAAGATAAAAAAGGATCGGAAAAATATTTTAAGAAATAAAATGGCCAATTTTTTCCAACTTTAACAAAAACATTATACAAAGATGTAAGAATCTCAATAATCCCTGAGAAAAAAAAACTTCTATATAATAAAACCATGCCAAGCACCTCGTAAGATCGAAGTGCTAAAAATCACTAATAAAGAATGAATCTTGGCGGGGGGGGGGGGGGATACATTACAAAGGAAGATAATAATGACAGGAGACCCCCTCATCAAAAACTATATAAACTATAAAAGTTGGGGGCACCTGGGTGGCTCAGTTAAGTGTCTGACTCGTGATTTCGGCTCAGATCAAGATCTCATGATCATGAGATCAAGCCCCATGTCAGGGTGTGCACTGAGCGTGGAGCTTGATTGGGATTCTCTCCGGCCCCCCCTTTGCCCCTTCCCCCACTTGCATTCTCTCTCTCTAAAATAAAATAAACAGGGGCGCCTGGGTGGCTCAGTCAGTTAAGCGTCCGACTTCGGCTCAGGTCATGATCTCGCGGTCCGTGAGTTTGAACCCCACATTGGGCTGTGGTGACAGCTCAGAGCCTGGAGCCTGTTTCAGATTCTGTGTCTCCCTCTCTCTCTGACCTTCTCCCGTTCATGCTTTGTCTCTGTCTCAAAAATAAACATTTTAAAAAATTAAAATAAAATAAATAAAAAGTAAAACAAAACTGAAATAGAAAACATACATTTTTTGCTAAATCCACAGAATATAAAGAAAATTTAACCTTGTATTTAGTTACCAAAAGCAAACAAGAAAAAAACTTCCAATTCAAAAGATACTGGTCTTTACAGTCTGTATCTGAATTATGATCTAATAAAATTTTTTACAAAGTAAAAATAAATCAAAAGGTCACATACATACAACCTAAAAGAAAAACGGACTCCAGCTGGAAATCCAAACTATAATTACAAGCTATCTAGAAAAGAGTGCACAAAAACAGCTCATACTCAAAGATATTACATCTATCTTTCAGGCTAGAAATGACAGAATTCAGCTCCTTCCCTAAAAAATTTAAAAAGAATAAAACTAACCAAAATATGTATGAAAACAGAATTAAGCATATAAGATGAAATAAATATTACTGAAAACAAAATTTAAAAATTGAATTGAAATGATTTTTCTTTGAGGAAAATATAAACTTTCAAAAATCTAATGGAGAAGATATATACAGAAGAAAACAAATACAAAAGAATTATTTTTTTTTTTTGAATGTTTATTTATTTTTGGGACAGAGAGAGACAGAGCATGAACGGGGGAGGGGCAGAGAGAGAGGGAGACACAGAATCGGAAACAGGCTCCAGGCTCTGAGCCATCAGCCCAGAGCCCGACGCGGGGCTCGAACTCACGGACCGCGAGATCGTGACCTGGCTGAAGTCGGACGCTCAACCGACTGCGCCACCCAGGCGCCCCACAAAAGAATTATAAATAACATTACTAACTCTATGTCAGCAAATGCTACATATAACTCTAAGGCAAGTAATTCTGAAACCTAGACTAAATGGATAATTTCCTAGTACAATATGATTTATCAAAAGCAAACTAAGAAGTAAAAAACTTGAGGAGACATATTAGCATTTAGAGATTGGAAAAAGCTGCGATTTTTATTTATATATTTTTTGAGAGAGAGTGCATGGGAGTGAGCAGGGAAGACAGGCAGGGTACGGGGCAGGGGAAGGGGGGGGTGGAGAGAGAGAGAGAGAGAGAGAGAGAGAGAGAGAGAGAGAGAGGAGGGAGGGAGAGGGAGGGAGAGGGAGGAAGAGGGAGGGAGAGGGAAAGAGAGGGAGAATATTAATTAATTAATTAATTAATTAATTAATTAATTAATATCCCAAGCAGGCTACATGCTCAGTGCGGAGCCTGATGCAGTACTTGATCCCACAACCCTGGTATCATGACCTGAGCCAAAACTGAGCCACCCAGGCACCCAAAGCTGTGATTTTTAAAAATTCCAAATAAAGATAGTTTTCCAAAGGAATAATGTTTAAATAACAGACCAGCATTCCATTATTATTTAAGCTAATCCAAAAGTATAGTGAAAAAAAGGACAATCTCTATTTTATAAAGGCTAACATTACTTTAATACTAAAACATGATAAAGACAAGGCAAAAGAAAACTGCAAACCATTCTAACATTGATTCTATTTCTAAATAGAATAAGGGTGCCTCTCTCTCTCTTCTCTCCCTGTCCCCCCTCCCCACCTCTGGCCCTCTCCCAACTGTCTCTCTCAAAATAAATAAACTTAAAAAAATGATATTTCTAAATGAAATGTAAGTAATCATTAGTGCGATCTGTCAAAATGATATTAACTAACGTTTACATTGGAAATTCAAGGATTATTCAACAGCAGAAATACTAACAAAAAAACAACTAAAGGAGAGAACCATACAGATACATAAACAGATGGTAAAATGGCACACGATAAAATTCAGGTATTAATAAAAACTCTAAGAAATAGAAACAACTTAAATATCAAAAGGATCATTAGCCAGACAACCAAACAGCATTCAAAAACAGTAGCAAAACGTTAAAACTGTTCAAGTCAGAAACCACACATCATTTACCAAAGACACAATACAACAAAATAATTGATGGCACAGACTCTGGAACTAGATTAATTAGGTGTAAATTCCAAGCCCATCCCTTTCTCAGTTGTCTGACTTTGAGTTAGTTCCTTAACCTTAAGAGTCTTCTTAGTTTCCCATTTGTAAAATAGGGATAATAATAGTACCTATATCTAAAGGGGTGTTGATAGATTGTGCATGTTAACAAATGTAAAATCTGACACACAGTAAGTACTCAGAAAATGTCAGCTATTATTATTAGTTACAATTTGTCTCAAAGATTTTGGAGTACCACTGTGTAATGGAATTCTCTGCAAAAATGGAAATGTGCTGTATCTGCTGTCCAATGTAATAGCCAATACAACAGGTAGAAACTGAGCACCTGAAAAGGGGCTTATTGCAACCAACAAAATGAATCGTTTAGGTTACTTTTAGTTAACCAAAATCTAAATAGCCACTACAGAGGTGCCTGGGTGGCTCAGTTGGTTAAGTGTCCAACTCTTGATTTGGGCTCAGGTCATGATCTCACAGTTCGTGAGATGGAGCCCCACATCAGGCTCTGAGTCTGTTTGGGATTCTCTCTCCTTCTCTCTCTCTGCCCTTCCCTCCCCCCCCCCCACCATGAACTCTCTCAAAGTAAACAAAAATATAGTAATAAAAATAAAACATAAAATTTAAATAGCCACAACTGACTAGTGGCAATGGTACAGTACATGCAGATCTAGAAAATGTAAAGTATCTTAGATGTTACCTATTTTTTTAAATAGTAAAATTAAAATGATAATTTAACAACAAAATGAATGTACAAAGAAAAAATTAACGGCTAACCAACTTTCACTAATGGTAAAATTAAAAGCAAATCCTCTCCTCAAAGCCCAAGTATAATGGTGAACAAAATGGACAGACACACATACAAAAACCCATCTATTTCAGAGCACTGGGAAACAACCATTATCAGACCAAACAAGAAGTGCTTATTCTACAAAAACTGCTAGAATTTCAGGTAAAACTGTGGGAGACGCTGCCCTTCTTGCCTGAGAATGATCCCATGATCCCTACTCCCACCCCAACAGTCTAGCCTGCAAGATCAACAGATTTATTTGAGTGGGGCTGACCATAAAAACAGCGGCTTCAGTGCAATATGAGGCAGAATCAATTAAGGGAGGAGAGCAAATGTGAAAACAGAAGATTTGCCAGCTAAAATTAAAAATCTGTTAGGAAATAACAGCTTTGCTATATATATACATATCAAGGTTAGAGTCACAGAGCAAACACCAGTCCAAACATAAAATTAATCCTTAAACAATACAGGTTTGAACTGTGCAGGTCCACTTATAGATTTTCTATATTACTGTACATGTATTTTCTCTTATGATTTTAACATTTTCTTTTCTCTAGCTTACTTTATTGTAAGTTACAGTATATGATATACAAAATATGTGTTAATCAACTATGTTATTGGTAAGGTTTCCTGTCAACAGCAAGCTATTAGTAGTAAAGTTGGGCGGGAGGGGAGAGTCAAAAGTCATATAAGGATTTATCTTCAAGTTCTCCAGAGTCAGCACCCCTATCCCCCATGTTGTTCTAGGGTCTACTGTATACTTAAAATGAGTCACAGATGGACTAAAACTCTCCATACATAACTGGCTAACTAAAAGGGAGACCCAAGAAATCCCAGCAAAAACCAAAGGCCTTGTGAAACTAAAAACTGGCCACAGTTTTGAAAATGTTTCCCAAACCAAAGAGATCAATCATTAGTGGGTGTACATCTAATAGGCTCAAGGTATTTGATAACTAAGGCCCAAAACCAATGCCCAAAGCACAGGCTGACCACCAAGCTATACAAATACAGGAGCAACCCCTAGAAAGCCAGACTAAATAATAAAAATTAAAAAAATGAAAAGAGGCATCAGCAGCTATACACTATACAGAAGACGGATTCCACACTTTACATCTAGGAAAGTTACTAAAAAATATCAACAACTCACAGAAAGATAAAGCAGAATCTGAGTGACTACAATATAGATATGTACATATATATTATCTGTGATGTCAAATTGAGAAAACAGTCAAAGAAAAAGCAAAGGGTAACCTAACCTCAGGGGAAAAGAAAGAAAATCAGTCAACTGATCAAGTGAGCCCAGACAGTGGAGTTAGTAGACAAAGATTCTGAAACAGCTATTATAAATATTCCCAAGAATGAAAGGAACCTTTCAAAGAATAAATAAAAATAAGATGACAGTGCCTCAACATGTAGGAAGTTGCAAGAGAAACTAGAAACTATAATAACAACCCACGAAGATGAAAAATATAATACCCAAGATAAAAATATCATTACATATCTGAGCTCAATAGCAAACTTGAGTGAACCTGTAGACAGATAAACATATTCAGTCCAAAAAAGGAAAAAAGACCAAAGAAAATGGAACAGATCCTCACAGATCAACAAGACAATGCCAAGATCCCAACATAAAATTTATAATGGGAGTCCAAGGAGATGGGAGTAAAAATAAAAAGTAGGAAAAACATTTGTAGAAATAATGGCTGAAAATATTCCAAACTTGATGAAATACATTTATCTGCAGATTCAAAAAGATGGAAGAACTCCAATTAGGATAAACAGAAAGTGAATCACCCCTAGATTATCTCAAACCCAACCTGCTGAAAGACAAACATTTTCAAATAAAATATTGAAAGGAGCAAGAGAAAAACAATTCATCACATATAAGGGAACATATATTGGTATTCCATTATCATCTGACTTTTCATGAAAAACAATGGGAGGCCAGAAAGCAATGAGTTGACATATTTAAAGTATTGAAAGACTAAAACCAGAATTGAATAGCAAGCAAAATTACTCTTCAAAATGAAAGCAAAATAAAGCCATCCTCAGACAAATAAAAATTAAGAGAATGTCATTAGCATAGCCACCACAAAAAATAATAAAGGAAGTATGTCAGGCTGAAAAGAATTGAAATGAGACCATAATTCAAATCCAGAGGAAGGAAATAAAAAGCACTAATAATAGTAAACATGGTGAAAGACATAAAAGTTTTTTTTTCCGCTTAATTTCTTTAATAGAAATGTAAGACTGTTTAAAACAATAATCATAACTGTGCGCTGATGGTTTTTTAAACATTTACATAGAATAGTATAACCGCAACAGTACAAAGGAAAGGAATGGATCTATAGTAAATCAAAGTTTTTATATTTTAACAAAATTAATAAAGTAGTATTCTGAAGAGGGTTACAATAAAGACATATATTGTAATTGCTAGAGCAACAACTAAAACAAAAACAAAATCAAAGAAAAAAAATTTTTTACGTTTATTTACTTCAAGAGAGAAAAAACAAGCAGGGGAAGGTCAGAGAGAGAGAGAGAGAGACGTAGACACAGAATCTGAAGCAGGCGCTAGGCTCCAAGCTGTCAGCTCAAAGACCAACGCAGGGCTGGAACTCACCAACCATGAGATCATGACCTGAGCTAAAGCAGGACACTTAACCAACTGAGCCACCCAGGCGCCCCAGAGAAAATTTTAAAGTGCATTAAAAATAATGGTAAACAGGGCACCTGGGTGACTCAGCTGGTTGAGCAACCAACTCTTGACTTCGGTTCAGGTCATATCTCCAGGCTCATGAGTTCAATCCCTTCATCACACAGAGCCTGCTTGGGATCCTATCTCTGTTCTCTGTGCCCCTTCCCGACTTGCTCTCTATCCCCCTCTCTCAAAATAAATAAAACTTAAAATATACATATATATTGGTGACCAGGGGCATCTGAGTGGCTTGGTTAGTCGAACATGCAACCTTTTTTTTTTTTTTTTTTTTTGAGAGAGAGAGAGAGAGACAGAGAGAGAGAGAAGGGGGGTGCAAGTGAGCGAGGGACAGAGAGAAAGAGAATCCAAAGAGGGACAGAGAGAGAGAGAGAGAGAAGTGGGGCTCACCCGAAGCGAGGCTCATGTTCACCCGAAGCGGGACTTGAACTCACAAACCATGAGATCATGACTTGAATTGAAGTCCGATGCTTTAACCAACTGAGCCACCCAGGCGCCCAAGTGTGCAACTCCTGATCTTGGCTCAGGTCATGGTCAGGCTACAGGCAGACAGTGCAAAGCCTGCTTGGGATTCTCTCTGCCCTCTTTCTCTCTGCCCCTACCCCCACTCTCTCTCTCAAAATAAATAAACATTTTTAAAAATTTACTGAACACAAAGTATTTAGTAAAGTAAAAAAATTTGATATAAGAAAACAAACAGCAAAATGGCCAACTTAAATCCAATCATATCATTACTTACATTAAATATAAATGAGCTAAGCACTCCAAGCAGAGAGTGCCAGACTGGATAAAATAAAAAATCCAACTATTTGCTATTTAAATCCAACATTCTTAGATTCAAAGACATAATAAATAGGTTAAAGTGAAAGGAGGGAAAAAGACCTGGAAAATAGTAATCTTAAGAGAGATAAAATGGCTATGTTAACATCAGGAAAAAAGACTCAGATGAGTAATATCATTAGACACAACGGTAAAATTTTTATATGCTAAAGTATCAGTATATCAGGAATATGTAACAATTATGAATGCATATGCACCTAACAAATGCACAAAGCAACAGGTAATAGAATGAATGAATGGACAATTCAACAACTTCAGTTGGAGATTTCAATACTCATCTCTGTCATCAATATTCTCATCAGTACTCATTGCTCAAGAATTGATAATATTAGTAACTAACCAACATGATGTAACTGGCATATACAGAGCACTCCATAAAAAACGGTACAATATACATTCTATTCACACACGAATGGAACATCCTCAAGGACAGAACATTTATTAGTCCAGAGATGGGCACACCAAGACCCATGGGATAGATCAAGCCCAATCTGTTTCTGTATGGTCTTCAAGGTAAGAATTGGTTTGCATTTTTAAAGAGTTGTGAGATGTTTTTTTCCTCCTGACACCAAATATCTGGTATCATTTCCAATACTACTTTTCTAATACCGACTGGATGTCCTACAATTCAACCTTGCAGAGTTAGCATTAGACTCCAAAAATTAAGGACTCAGTGTCACAAGACTGCCCCCAGATGCCATCACAAGTCCTAGGTTATCATCGGTACTTATGGCCAACTGCTGATAAATTCAGGTTTCCAAACTCCCTCTTTCAGGTTGAATTACTCATGAGAATGACTCCCAGAACTCAGGAAAAGTTTTTACTTACTATTACCAATTTATTATAAAGGATAGAACTCAGGGGGGGCACCTGTTTGGTTCAGTCAGTACAGCATATGACTCTTGATTTCAGGTTTGTTTGTTTTTTTTTAACATTTATTTATTTTTGAGAGAGAGAGGCAGAGTATGAGCAGGGGAGGGGCAGAGAGAGAGGGAGACACAGAATTCGAAGCAGGCTGCAGGCTCTGAGCACTCAGCACAGAGCCCGACGCAGGGCCCGAACTCACAAACCGCGAGATCATGACCCAAGCTGAAGTCGGATGCTCGACCAACTGAGCCACCCAGGTGCCCCTGATTTCAGGGTTTTAAGTTCAAGTCCCATATTTGGTATAGAGATTACTTAAAAAAAATAAATAAAATCTTAAAAAAAAATAAAAAATAAAGGATAGAACTCAGGAACACTCAAATGGAAGAGTTACACAGGGCAAGGTATGGGGAAGCACAGAGTTTCCGTATCTTTTCCAGGAACCCTAGTTCCAACACCTGCTTCAACATGCTTTCAACATGTCTTCACCAACCCAAAGCACTCCAAACACCATTGTTTAGGGGTTTTTACAGAGGTTCCATTGAACAGGCACACACTGGCCATTAGTGACATAACTCAATCTCTAGCCCCTCTCCACTGCCCAGAGGTCCAGGAACTTTCAGCCCACCCTCTAATCACAAGGCCAGTTTCTCTTACCAAGCCCCTATCCTGAAGCCATCTAGAGGCCTACTAAGAGTCATCCCCCTAGCATAACGTCAGGTGTGGTTGAAAATGGCTTGTTATGAAAAACAAGATACCATCACCTCAATCACTCTGTGTCAGGAACCAAAGACAAAGACCAAATACATATTTCAAACTGTATGGGGGAAGGAAGGTGGGAGCCACAAAAGAGACTTTATATAGTCTGCAAAGCTTAAAATATGTATTATTTGGCTTTTTAAAGAAATAGTTTACCAACAAATCTCAGTAACCTGAAAAGGCTTCAAATCATACACAGTATGTTCTCCTACCATCATTAAATTTAATTAGGAAGTAAAAACAGAAAAAAATCTGGAAAGCCCCCAAATATGTGGAAATTTAAAAACAAATTTCTAAATAACCCATGAGTAAAAGGAGAAATCACAAAAGCAATTAGAAAATACTGAAGTGAGGGGGTGCCTGGCTGGTTCAGTTAGAAAATATCATGAGACTCTTGATCTCATGGCGATGAGTTTGAGCCTTACATTGGGTATAGAGAATGTTTAAACTATTAAGATACCTAAAGACAGGAAGACAGACAGACAGACAGACAGACAGAAAGAAAGAAAGAAAGAAAAAGAAAGATTTGAACTGAATTAGAAGTTAAAACTAATATATGTAAATTCATAGGATGCAGCTAAAGCAGGGCTGAGTCCAACAGAACTTTCTGCCATGATAAAAATGTTCCATACCTGCACTGTCCAATATGGTAGCCGCTGGACATATGAGATTACTAAACACTTGAAATGTGACTACAGTGACTGAGGAACTCAAAATTTCAATTTTATTTAACTTTAATATTAATAAAACTACATATGGGTCTTAGCTACAACAGTTAATAATAGCACAGGCTTAGAAATGTATACCTTTGAAGACTTACACTAGAAAGAAAACACACACACATACATAGACACACATCTAAAACCAATAATCTGAAAATCCCTTTAATAAGCTAGAAAACGAAGAGCAAACCGAAACGAAACAAAGCAGCATGAAATAAAGATCAGAGTAGATATCAATGGAGGGAGGGAGGATGAAACACAAAAACGGTTCTTTGGAAAGACCAACAAAACTGATAAACAATTAGGTGGATGGAGGAGAAGGTGCAGGTAAGGAAGGGAAAGTGGATGAGGAAAGAAGAATGAAACAGAGAGATTGATTTAGAGAGAAAAAAAGAACTAAGATTACTAAAATCAAGAGTGCAAGAGCGAAACAGAGGACTTAACAAGGCAGTCTACAGAAATCAAAAATAAGGGAATATTATAAATGTGCTTATGCTAACAAGATGCACTGCTTAAATGAGCTACACAAATAGAAATTACCAAAACTGACTTAAGAAGAAACAGAGAAACTAAATATACTAATACCAAGTAAAGAAATTAGATTAGTAACTATCAATCTTTTGCAAAATAAAGTTCAGGCCCAGTTGGTTTCAACGGTGAATTTTCTCAAGAAGAAATACAAACTACAGCAAAAAAAAAAAAAAAGCCTTTAGAAAACAGAACACTTTGCAACTCATTTAAAGAAGCTAGTATTGGGGCGCCTGGGTGGCTCAGTCAGGTAAGCGCCTGACTTCAGCTCAGGTCATGATCTCACAGTTCGTGGGTTCGAGCCCCGTGTCAGGCTCTGTGCTGACTGCTCAGAGCCTGGAGCCTGCCTTGGATTCTGTGTCTCCCTCTCGCTCTGCCCCTCCCCCACTTGCACTCTGTCTCTCTCTGAAAATTATAAACGTTACCAAAAAAAAAAAAAAAGCCAGTATTACCTGCTACAAAGACGTAAGAGACAAAGGTATCAGAGACAAAATATCACCAGAAAATAACAGAATGGAGAGTATAGATATATTAGAAGAGGAGACAAGGATCATTCCCAAATTTCTGGTTTAGGAAATTAGGGTAATTACTCAAGCATATAGTACTTATGAGATTTGCAATCTCTTGAGAGGAGTTCTATTTTAGACATGGTGAATTCAAAATGCAACTGGATCACTTAAGAAAACATGTTAAAGAAGCAGTTCTGTTAAACATAACTAGTTGAGTGAGACTGCATAAGGATAATTGCTTATTCTAAACTAATGGCCTGGGGCACCTCGGTGGCTCCGTTGGCTAAGCATCTAACTTTGGCTCAGGTCAAGATTTCAGTTTGTGAGCTTGAGCCCCACATCAAGCTCTCTGCTGTCAGCATGGAACCTGCTTGGGATCCTTTGTCCCCCTCTCTCTCTGGCGTTCCTCCGCCCGCACACATGCATGCATATTCCCAAAAATAAACATTAAATAAATAAACCAATGGCTTGACAAAAGTTCATGTACTCTTAAAAGCTTGCCAGTCAATATGTTGTTTTAATTTTAAGAAAAATTATATATATATAGCATTTCATACTTTAGAGATTTGAAGGTTTAAATGAGTGGTCTTTATATAACCATTTATACTGTTTGAAATTCTAACCATGTCCATGTTCTACTTTTTCAAAATAATTCTAAAAGCTGAACTGGTCAAGAACATCATAAATAACCTTGTCCCAAAGACTTTATGACCCATAAATGTTTTCATTTGCAAAACTAAATTATACAGATCGTCCCTTCCATCTTTAAGTGTGGTTTAAAGTCTCCCAAACTCCAACCTCATTTTCCTTAGACTAAAAATCATTTAATACTTTCTTGCACAGAACAGCAGTTGAAAGCATGAGTTCAATGACTCATGATTCCATAATTTCTCACCTATAAACTGTAAAATGTTAGGACCTAAAGAAATCCTCAATATCTCTACTTCGATGAATGTTGATAAATGTCTGACAATCTAGTGTACAACATGGTGATTCAGAAATTACAACGTTATTATATTTGAGATTTGCTAAGAGAGTTGAACTTAAATATATGAGAGGCATCTAGTTGATTCAGTGGGTAGATCTCATGACTCAATCTCAGGGTCAAGAGTCCAAGCCCCTGGGAATGCAAACTGGTGAAGACACTCTAGAAAACAGTATGAAGATTCCTCAAGAAGTTAAAAATAGAACTACCTTACAATCCAGCAATCACACTACTAGGTATTTACCCAAAGTATACAAAAATGCTGATTCAAAGGGACACGTGAACCCCAATGTTATAGCAGCATTATCAACAATGGAAAGAACCCAAATGTTCATCGACTGACAAATGGATAATGAAGTTGTGGTGTGTGTGTGTGTGTGTGTGTGTACACACACACACACACACACACACACACACACACACACACACTGGAATATTACTCAGCCATAAAAAAGAATGAAATCTTGTCATTTGCAAGGACGTGGCTAGAGCTAGAGTGTATTATGCTAAGCAAAATAAGTCAGAGACAAATACCATTTGATTTCACTCATAGGTGGTGGAATTTAAGAAACAAAACTGATAAACATAGAGAACAAAAGAGAGGGGCAAACCATAAAACAGATTCGTAACTATAGAGATAAATTGGGGGTTCCTGGAGGGGAGGAGGACAGGGGGATTGGTTAAATGGGTGATGGGTATTAAGGAGGGCACTTGCTGTGTTGAGTACTGGGTGCTGTATGTAAGCGATGAATCACTAAATTCTACTCTGGAAACTAATATTACACTATATGTTAAATAACTGGAACTTAAGTAAAACTTGAAGTAAAAAAAGAAGTGGACTAAAAAGAGTTCAAGCCCCATGTAGGATGTGAAGCCTACTTTAAAAAACACGTATGAGGGGCGCCTGGGTGGCGCAGTCGGTTAAGCGTCCGACTTCAGCCAGGTCACGATCTCGCGGTCCGTGAGTTCGAGCCCCGCGTCGGGCTCTGGGCTGATGGCTCGGAGCCTGGAGCCTGTTTCCGATTCTGTGTCTCCCTCTCTCTCTGCCCCTCCCCCGTTCATGCTCTGTCTCTCTCTGTCCCAAAAATAAATAAACGTTGAAAAAAAAAATTTTAAAAAAACACATACGTGAGGTGATAAATGTGGTAATTTAATAGGTTGAAGGAATCCTTTCACAATGTATATGTCTATCAAATAATCATGATGTACACTTCAAATATCTTACAATTTTGCCAACTATACTTCAATAAAGCTGAAAAAAAGGGAAAAAATTCTTAACATCTCCACTCCCTTGATCTTTTTTTTTTTTTAATTTTTTTAAATGTTTTTTATTTATTTTTGAGAGAGAGACAGAGTATGACCTGGGCAGGGGCAGAGAGAGAGAGACAGAATCCACAAAGCAGACCCCAGGCTCTGAGCTGTCAGTACAGAGCCTGACGCGGGGCTCAAACCCGTGAACCACGAGATCATGACCTCAGCCGAAGACTGACGCCCAACCGAGCTACCCAGGCACCCCTCCCCTCCCCTCCCCTGATCTTAAATAGAGAAGACTCTAACTGAAACTGACAGTATTTCTTGGGGCATCTGGCTAGCTCAGTCAGTAAAACATAGTACTCTTGATCTCAGAGTTGTGAATTCCAGTCCCACGTTGGGTGAAGAGATTACTTAAAATAAAATCTTTAAAAGGGGTGCCTGCGTAGTTCAGTTGGTTAAGCGTCTGACATCAGTTCAGGTCACAATCTCACAACTCATGGGTTCAAGCCTCACATCAGGCTCTGTGCTGACAGGCCTGTGCTGGAGCCTGTTTTAGATTGTGTGTCTCCATCTCTCTCTGCCCCTCCCTTGCTTGCGCTCTCTCTCTCAAAAATAAATAGGGGCGCCTGGGTGGCGCAGTCGGTTAAGCGTCCGACTTCAGCCAGGTCACGATCTCGCGGTCCGTGAGTTCGAGCCCCACGTCGGGCTCTGGGCTGATGGCTCGGAGCCTGGAGCCTGTTTCTGATTCTGTGTCTCCCTCTCTCTCTGCCCCTCCCCCGTTCATGCTCTGTCTCTCTCTGTCCCAAAAATAAATAAATGTTGAAAAAAAAATTAAAAAAAAAATAAATAAAAACATTTAAAAATAAAAAAATAAAATCTTTACAAAAAAAAGAAATTGACATTATTTCTTAAACTATTAAAAAAAAAAATCTGCCCCTCTGTGTCAATGGATAGTAATAGAAAGCTGAACATCTACCCCTATCAGGCAATAACTAGATGAAATAGGCTTGAGGGAGGTACGGCAAGCCATTACTCCAGTTCTCGGTATGCTAACTAAGGTCCCAGGGGGGAACTGAGATTCCAACCCTACCCTGCAAAAAAGGTGGTCTTAGTCATTCTTATGCTTCCTCCTTCCCTGGTATCAGAGGGGATCGATGGAATTGAGCTTACAAGGCAAAAAGTTTTATGAGTTGGTATCTCACTTTCATTGGGAAGAACCAAGAGGGAACTGAAATTCCATCTCAGCCATGTACAACAAGGCAGTAAGAGTCAGCACTACATTTGTGCCTGGGATGATTTCAGCAGGGCCCAGCGAGAAGCTGAACATATACACACCTTCAGCCATCATGGCTCCAACAAGACTGGTTGCTAAAACAGATACTATAGGGTCTTGAGAATCAAAATACAATGTCCAACATATCTATAACACACCCTAAAATCACTATCAAGTCAAAAACCAGAAAAATTATAACTTAAAAGACAAAGACAATTGATATATGCTCACATTAAGAAGAATCAGATGGGGGCGCCTAGGTGGCTCAGTCGGCTAAGCGTCCGACTTCAGCTCAGGTCATGATCTCAGGGTTCATGAGTTCGAGCCCCGCGTCAGGCTCTGTGCTGACGGCTCAGAGGCTGGAGCCTGTTTCGGATTCTATGTCTCCCTCTCTCTCTCTCTGACCCTCCCCCGTTCATGCTCTGTCTCTGTCTCAAAAATAAATAAATGTTAAAAAAAAAATTTTTTTTAAAAAAAAGAAGAATCAGATGCTAGAACTGACAAAGAATTTCAAGAAATCAATATAAAAATGCTTCACAAAGCAATTACAAATTCTCCTGAAACAAATAAACAGATCAAAGAATAGAACTTATTTTAAAAAGCCAATGGAAGGACACCTAGGTGTCTTAGTAGAGCATGTGACTCTTGATCATCAGGGTTGTGAGTTCAAGCCCCATGTTGGGCATGAAGCCTACAAATTAATAAATAAGTAATCCAAATAGAAGTACAGAAATAAAAAATAACAAAAATTAAGAACTTGATACATGGCCTGAATACTAAAGTGAACACAACAGAGAATGGAACCACTGAACTTCAGACCATATCAACAGAATTTACTCAAAACAGATAGGAAAAATCAAGTCTCAAGGACTTATGAAACTATAAGAAAACAGTGAACATTCATATTCTCATCTTGGTGAGTGGAACTTAAAAAGCATTTCAACAGTAATGGCTCAAAATGTCTCAGATTTGCCAAAAAGACATAAACAAACCTACAGATTCAAAAACCTTAAAAATCCCAAGCAAGATAAACCCAGAGAAATCCACACTAGGACTCATGGTTAAGTTCTGAAAGCCAAAAACAAACAAAAATGTTGAAAAGCAGCTAATGACTGCATAACAGGGGAACACGGATTCATGACAGAGGATATCCCAAGAAAACCATGGAGGCCAGAAGGAAATGGCACAATATTTTTCAAGAGCTGAAAGAAAAGAACTCTTAACCACAAACCCTACATGCATTAAAAGATATCCTTCAGGAATGAAGGCAAATGAAAAACATTCTCAATGAAGGAAAACTACAAAAATTTGTCACTAGCAAACCTATGCCTAATATACAGCTAAAGGAAGTTTGCTAAACAGAAAAAGAAATGTTAACAGAAAAAACTCTGATCTTCATAAAAGAAAGAACATTATTATGGCTAAGAATGAGGGTAAACATAATACTTGGTTTCACGGGTGTCATAAATCTTATGTGATGGCTGATATAAAAAGTATTAACACTATCTGATAGTGCTATAGAGGAAATATTTAAAAGATAATCATATTTGGGGTACCTAGGTGGCTCAGTCGGTTAAGTGTCTGACTTCAGTTCAGGTCATGATCTTGTGGTTCATGGGTTTGAGCCCTGCATCAGGCTCTGTGCTGACAGTTCAGAACCTGGAGCCTGCTTCAATTCTGTGTCTCCCTTTCTCTCTGTCCCTCCACTGCTCACACTCTGTCTCTCTCTCCTTCAAAAATAAATAAAAACATTAAAAAAAAAAGACAAACATATTACAAAACTAAAAAGGGTAAAAGGATCTAAATAAATTTAACTCCAAATGGTAATTTGTCAATATACATAGCATATAAATTACAAGTGAGTATTATACTATCTAAAACCACCACTAAGAAACTATTCAAGCACTTTACAGAACTATTAAAAAAAAAAACTATACAAAAGCATCATAATTAAAAATAAAATCTTCAAAAAATATTTAAGTAATCCTATGAAGGCAAGAAAAGAAAAACAGGACTCAAACAAGAAAGAAAAATAAAATAATGAAGGCAAGAAAAGAAAAACAGGACTCAAACAAGAAAGAAAAATAAAATAAGGGCAGATTTAGGCCCTGATGTATCAGTAATTAACTTAAATGTGAACAGTTTATTTATTTTTTTAATGTGTATTCATTTTTGAGAGAGAGAGAGAGAGACAGAGAGAGAGAGAGAGAGAGACAAAGGAGAGACAGAGCATGAGCAGGGGAGGGACAGAGTGAGAGGGAGACACAGAATCCTAAGCAGGCTCCAGACTCCGAGCTATCAGCACAGAGCCCGATGCGGGGCTCAAACCCATGAACCATGAGATCATGACCTGAGCTGAAGTTGGGTGTTTAACCGACTGAGTCACCCAGGCATCCCTTGAACAGTTTAAATACATGAATTAAAGACAAAGACTGGCAGAATGGATAAAATAAAAACATGATCCAACAACATACTGCTTAAAAGAAACTCACTTCAAATAAAAACACGTTAAGTACACTGAAAGCAAAAGAATAGAACCACCAGCACCCTGTTCATATAGTAGGGATTTCACCCCTAGAAGTGAGCCACTGGCCTACCTACAGTTCCAGAGCAACGGGGCTCAGAGAATTTGCCCAACAGGAAAGACAGGCTATAATAAGACAGCCCTCATGTTCTTCCCAACAGGAATGACTTTATTCGAGAAGAGTATACAAAAGTTCAAACCTAAAGGCACTCTTAAAAACAGAAAATTTTGGTGGCAATTAAGAGGAAGGTAATATCTCTATGAGAACAACAATCTAAAAAAATTTTTTTAATGTTTATCTTTGAGGGAGACAGAGAGACAGAGTGCAAGCAGGGGAGGGGCAGACAGAGAAGGAGACACAGAATCTGAAGCAGGCTCCAGGCTCTGAGCTGTCAGCATGGAGCCCGATGGAGGGCTTGAATTCATCAACCGTGAGATCATGACCTGAGCCAAAGTTGGACCTTAACCGACTGAGCCACCCAGGTGCCCCTATGAGAACAACCTAAACCACAGGCCAGCTAGTTTATGAGAGACCCAAGGAACCTAAAACGAAGTGCTCCTGGGGTCATAACAAAATCTCAAAGACTAACCTCAAAAACTACCTCAGAAAGCAGTCTGAATTTAATTACAATGAACTGTGAAAAAAGTTATATCCCAAGCCACTGTCAAAAACAGAGGAACCAGATCCCAATTAGTAGAGCCTAACAGTTTGATACACTAACAGAGGCAGACAGTTTAACAGAGATCAAGGAAATTGTTATAAAGAGCTCTCCTAAAATCATGATTGACTGACTGATAAATAGATAGATAGATATGCCCAAGATTATGCCCTCTGACAAGAAACATCAGAGGCATCACACTGCAGTAGAAAAGACTTTATTTTACTAAATTGATCCAGTCAAGTCACTATACATACAATAACACAACAATTGTTAGCCCTGGGGGTGGGGAAGATCAGTTTCACAAAAGAACACAGAAATGGAAAAACAAAGGATATAAGACATATAGAAAAAGACGCAAAATGTCAGGTACAAATCCCAACTATACCAACAGTAACATTAAATGTGAATGGATTAAATAACCCAACTAAGACACAGAGATTACAAGGCTCAATTTAAAAAACCACAAAAGTGGGGCACCTGGGTGGCTCAGTCGGTTTCAGCGTCCGACTTCGGCTCAGGTCATGTTCTCACAGCTCGTGAATTTGAGCCCCACATCGGGCTCTGTGCTGCCAGCTCAGAGCCAGGAGTCTGTTTAGGATTCTGTGTCTCCCTCTCTCTCTCTCTCTACCCCTCCACTGCTCATGCTCTGTCTCTCTCTGTCTCAAAAATAAATTAAAAAAAAAAAAAAAGCAAAAGGACAACATAGTACAACCCAACTACAAGGGTCTACAAAAGACACATTTTAAATTTAAATATAGAGGGGTCCCTATGGCTGTAGAGATTACTAAAAAAAGAGAAGAAAAAAAAAATCAGAGCACCTGGCTCAGTCAGTAGAGGATGGCAACTCGATCTCAGGGTCATGAGTTCAAGCACCATCCTGGGCATGAAGCCTACATGGAAAAAAAAAAATCAAATATATAAATAAGTTCAAAGCAGAAGGACAGGAAAAGACATATTATGCAAACAGCAAACATAAGAAAGCTATACTAATTATACTAGGCAGAATAAAGGCCCTCCAACAAGATTTATCTCCTAATCCCCAGAATCTGTTGGGAGAATGAAAGATCAATGTACAAAACTCAATTATATTTTTGTGCGTTGAATGAATACTGGATTTGAAGTAAAGGAAAATCAAAAAAAGTGAAAGAAAACAATGTAACTGACAACAGCATTAGAAAACAAACAGAATACTGTATTTAGAAATAAATTTTTAAGTGTCAAAACCCATATTCTAAAAACCAGAGACAAACCAAGAAGCAAGCTTTTTTTTTAACTGTTTATTTTAGGTAGGCTTCACACACAACATGGGGCTCAAACTCATAACCCTGAGATCAAGAGTCACATGTTCTACTGACTGAGCCAGCTAGGAGCCCCAGAAGACTCTTAACTTGAGAGAACAAACTTATGGTTATCAGAGAAGGGGGGCGGGGGGGGGGGAGGGATGGGTTAAATAGGTGATAGGGATTAAGGAATCCACTTGTCATGATGGGCACTGGGTGATATATGGACTTTTTTGTTTGTTTGTTTAATGTCTATTTCTGAGAGAGAGAGAAGGACAGAGCAGGAGACACAAAATCTGAAGCAGGCTCCAAGCTCTGAGCTATCAGCACACTTAACCGACTAAGCAAGTCAGACACTTAACCGACTAAGCCACCCAGGCACCCCCATATACGGACTTTTGAATCACTACACTGAAGACCTGAAACTACTGTAACACTACATACTAACTGGAATTAAAATAAACTCTTTAAAGGGGCGCCTGGGTGGCGCAGTCGGTTAAGCGTCCGACTTCAGCCAGGTCACGATCTCGCGGTCCGTGAGTTCGAGCCCCGCGTCGGGCTCTGGGCTGATGGCTCAGAGCCTGGAGCCTGTTTCCGATTCTGTGTCTCCCTCTCTCTCTGCCCCTCCCCCGTTCATGCTCTGTCTCTCTCTGTCCCAAAAATAAATAAACGTTGAAAAAAAAAATTAAAAAAAAATAAATAAAAATAAACTCTTTAAAAAAATTAAATAATAAATTTTGAAAAAAGACCACAAAACATTTTTGAAACACTATTAAAAGACGATGACCCAGGATCACCTGGGTGGCTCAGGCTTAAGCATCAGATTTTAGCTCAGGTCATGATCTTCATGAGTTCAGGCTCCATGTCGGGCTCTATGCTGACAGCTCAGAGCCTGAAGCCTGCTTCTGATTCTGTATGCCCCTCTCTCTCTGCCCTTCGCCTGATGGCGCTCTCTTTCTCTCTCTCTCAAAAATAAGTGAACATTAAAAAAAAAAAAAAAAGACATTAAAGACAACCTAAAGGGGCTCCTGGGTGGCTCATTCAGTTAAGTGACTGACTCCTGACTTCAGCGCAGGTCATGATCTCAAGGTTCATGGGTTCAAGCCCTGCACTGGGCTCCAAGCTGTGAACGTGGAACCCACTTAGGATGCTCTCTCTCCCTCTCTCTCTCTCTCTCCCTCTCTCTCTCTCTCTGCCTCTCCCCAGTTCATGCTAGCTATCACTCAGAATAAATGAACTTAAAAAATGTTTAAAAGGCAACCTAAATAAATGTAAAAATACCCTATATTCATGGATTAGAAGACTTTAATATTGTTAACATGGCTTTACTCCCCAAAATTGGCCTACAAATTCAATATAATCTCTATCAAACTCCTGGCTGGCTTTTTTATAGAAATTGCCAAATTGATGCTAAAATTTATATGAAAACTCAAGGGACCTAGAAGAGCTAAAACAATCTTAAAAAGAACAAAGATGGGGGACTTATTAATTTCAAAATACTACCAAAAAAACAACAAAAAAAAACCAAAAAACAAAACACACACACACACACACACAAAACCCTTACTCCAAAGCTACAATAAACAATGCTATAGGCAGAAGGATATATAGAGAGAAATCAATGGAATAGAATTGAGAGTCCAGAAATAAAAACTCACTTTTACAGTCAACTTATTTTAGCACTTAGGTTGCTAAGACAATTGAATGGATAAAGAACAATCTTCAATAAATGGTGCTGGGACAATGGATATCTATGTGCAAAAAAGAAAAAAAGAAAAAAGCTGGATCCTTCCTTCCTACACAAATTTTACAAACACAAATCAACTATATTGTGGCTCCAAATCTAAACGCTCAAACTGTAAAGCTCTTAAAAGAAAGCCTAAGAGTACATCTTCATGATCCAGGGTTAGGCAGTGTTGTTTCTAGATATGGCATCAAACACAAGAGCACAAAAGAATAAATACACTGGACTTCATCAAAATTGAGCTTCAGCACAAAAACTTTAGTGCTGCCAACACTATGAATGTAATTAATGCCAATGAGTAGTGCACTTAATAATAGGTAAAACAGGGGCGCCTGGGTGGCTCAGTCGGTTAAGCGTCCGACTTCAGCTCAGGTCACGATCTCAGTCCGTGAGTTCGAGCCCCGCGTCGGGCTCTGGGCTGATGGCTCAGAGCCTGGAGCCTGCTTCTGATTCTGTGTCTCCCTCTCTCTCTGCCCCTCCCCTGTTCATGCTCTGTCTCTGTCTCAAAAATAAATAAACGTTAAAAAAAATAATTTTTTTAAATTAAAAAAAATAATAATAATGGGTAAAACAGCAGAATGTTATATATTTTTTCAACAATAAAAGTTAAGTGTGGGGTCCCTGGGTGGCTCAGTCGGTTAAGCCTCCAACTCTTGCTTTTGGCTCATGTCATGATCTCGTAGTTCATGGGATCAAGCCTGGCGCTGGGCTCTCTGCTGGCAGCATGGGGCCCGCATGGGAATTTTTCTCTTTCTCTGCCCCTCTCCCACTCATGCGTGCATACTCTCAACATACATGCACATTTTAAAAATATAAAATTAAAAAAAAAAGTTTCTGTAGCAAATGATACCACCAAAAGCCTGAAAAATAACCTACAAGTAGAAGATACATGCAAATCAGAAGTAAGGGTCTACTATCCAGAGCATACAAAAACTGACAATAATGTCAAGTAAGCCAAATAAATAATAAAAGTCCTTTCTTCAAACATTTCTTCAAAGACAATATACAAATACAGTACACACATGAAAAAATGTTCAAAATCACTAGCTATCAGGAAAATACAAAACACCAGGATGACTCTAATTAAAAAGGACATACTACTAGTACAGCCACTATGGAAAACAGTGTAAGGTTCCTCAAAAAATTAAAAAATTGACATATCATATGATCCAGTAATTCCACTATTAGGTATTTACCCAAAGAAAATAAAAACACTAATTTGAAAAGATACATGTGCCGCTACGTTTCCTGCAGTGTTATTTATAACAGTCAAAATATGGAAGCAACCCAAGTGTCCATCCATTGATAGATGAATGGATAAAGAAGACATGGCACATATGTGTGTGTGTGTATATGTGTGTATGGCACATATATACATATGTATATACATACATATGTGTATATACAGGCACATACATACATACATACATACAATGAAATATTACTCATCCATAAGAAAGGATAAGGTCTTGCCATTTACAACATGAATGGACCTAGAGGGCATTATGCTAATTGAAGTAAGTCAGGCAGAGAAAAACCAATTTCATGATTACACTTCTATGTGAAATCTAAAAAATGAACAAACAAAAAAGCAGAATCAAACCTACAGAGAACAAAGTGATGGCTGCCAAAAGGGAGGAGGATGGAGAGATGGGCAAAATGTGTGAAGGGAAGCAAAAGATACAGCTTTCCCATTATGGAATCAGTAAATCACAGGAATAAATCACATTATAGAATGAATAAACCTTGAGAATAAAAGGCACAGAACAGGGAATAGTCAATGGCATTGTAATAGCATTGTATGATGACAGATGGCAGCTACACTTTTGATGAGCACAGCATAACCTATAAACTTGTTGAATCACTAGGTAATACACCTCAAACTAATGTAACACTGTGTGTCAACTATACTCAAATTAAAAAATAAGACATAATAACTGTTGTCAAGGCTATGGATAAACTGGAACCCTCATACACATTGCTGATGGGAATGTAAAATGTATAGCCATGTTGGAAACAGTATGACACTTCCTCAAAATATTAAATATAGCTAGAATACAACCCAGAAATTCTACTCTTAGATATGTGTATGTATGTATGTGTACACACACACACACACACACACACACACACAGATGAAAACATGTTCATGTAAAAAGTCGTAAAAAAAAATGTAACAGCATTATTCATAAGAATCAAAAAAAAAAACAATTCAAATATCCATCAACTGATGAACAGGTAAACAAAATGTGTTACAGTCATAAATAATGGAATACTATTCAAGCCTAAGAAGAAATGTACTGACATACATTACAGCCATGTATGAATTTCACAAACTTTTTGCTAAATGAAAGAAGCCAGCCACAAGAGACCATATATTCCTTCTATGATCCCGCGTATATAAAATGCCCAGACTAAGCAAATCTGTAGAGACAGAAAGTAGATCAGTGGCTGTCTGGGAGATGATACTGTGGGTAAATACAAAATGACCACTAATGGGTACATTTCTTTGGGGGGCAATAAAAATGTTCTCTAAAATTGACTGTGGTTGCAAAGCTCTGTGAATATACTGAAAAGAGCTAAACTCTACATTTCAAATGTGTGAATTTTATCTCAATAAAGCCCTTATATATTTTTTAAAGAGAGGTTATATTAATATCAGATCAAACAGATTTCAGAACAAAAAACAAAACAGTATCTCCAAGATACACTTTAAAATGAAAAATTAAATCTTGCCACTTACACAACATTTTTATTCATATTTGCATAGGATCAGGTCTCATTATTCACAGTAGTTATGTTCTATCAAGTCGCTACAAAAAATGAATTACCAGATACTGAATTATCACTGGGGGACATACAGGGTTAGGTTCCTACAAGCCTCTGGTCACAAGATTTTCATCAGCCAATTAACATATAAGCTTGTCTTATGTGTATTTCTGTTTAAACACACTTTAATATATATTCTTGGTTCATTAACACTGAATTCAAGCTAACAGCAGTGTAACTCCAATCACACTATAAATGCCTAAGTGAGGCTTATCTAAGATGTATTTTCTCCATAAAGCACACATAGCCTCTTGTATTTAGGAAAACTAGAGCACTTCAGCTTTATGCTTGGGGGTCATTTTAAACAGTGAAACCACCAGGGGCACCCAGGTGATACAGTTGGTTGAGCATCTGACTTCGGCTCAGGTCATGATCACGTGGTTTGTGAGTTCAAGCCCCCATCAGGCTCTGTGCTGACAGCTCGGAGCCTGGAGCCTGCTTCGGATTCTGTATCTCCCTCTCTCTCTGTCCCTCCCCCGCTTTTGCTCACTCTCTCTCTCAAAAATACTAAAAAAAATTTTTTTAAGTGAAATCACCAACAAAAAAGCACTAAAATGAGAAAAACAGCATAAAACAGAACACCAGAAGGATATTAGTTTCCATTATGAAAGCCGAAAGGACAGAGCATCACCTTGTTCTACCCTCAGCTGTGGTAAAATATATAAATACAGAATTCGCCATTTTAACCATGTTCATGTATCCAGTTCTGTAGCACTAATTACATTCACAATGTTGTGCAACCATCACCACCAAAATGTTTTTCACAGTGAGTGACATTTTACATTCATACCAACAATATACAAGGGTTCTAATTTCTCCAAATCCTTGCCAACACTTTCTGGTTTTTTTATTAGAGCCTACATCTCGGTAGATGTGAAGTCGTATTTTGTAGTTTTGATTCACATCTCTAACAACAAATGACCTTGAACATCTTTTCATCTGCTTATTAGCCACATGTACAGCTTCTCTGGAGAAACTATTCAGATCTTTGGGTCACTACTGGACTTTGTCTTTATTATTAGGTTGTAAGCATTCTTTTAAAAAAAAATTTTTTTTTAACGTTTATTTATTTTTAAGACAGAGAGAGACATAGCATGAACGGGGGAGGGTCAGAGAGAGGGAGACACAGAATCTGAAACAGGCTCCAGGCTCTGAGCTGTCAGCACAGAGCCCGACGCGGGGCTCGAACTCACGGGAAGTGAGATCATGACCCGAGCCGAAGTCGGCCGCTTAACCGACTGAGCCACCCAGGCGCCCCCAAAAATTTTAACATCTATTCATTTTTGAAAGACAGAGAGAGACAGAGTGCTAGTCAGGAGGGGCAGAGAGAGAGGGAGACACAAAATTCGAAGCAGGCTCCAGGCTCCAACTCACCACAAGATCATGACCTGAGCCACCCAACAGACTAAGCCACCCAGGCGCCCCCGTAAGCATTCTTTTTAGATTCTAGGTACTAAACTCTTATCTGATATATGACCAACAAATACTTTATGCCATTTATAAGTTGTTTCTTCACCTTCCTGAAAATGTCCTTTGATGTACAAAATTTTAATTCTGGATGCAGTACAGTTTACCAATTTTTTCTTTTGTTGCTCATACTTTAAGTATCAGATCTAAAAATCTGCCAAATCCAAAATCATGAAAATTTACTCATGTTTTCTTTTAAGAGTTTTGTGCGTTTAGCTTTTATATTTAGGTTTTTAATCAATTTGCAATTAATGTTTTTATTTGTTGTGTGGTAGGGATCCACCTTTGCTCTTTTGCATGTGGAAATCCCATTGTCCCAACATCGTTTGTTGAAATATTCTTCCTTCCCCCACTGAATGGATTTGGCACCTTTGTCAAAAATCATTTGGATATACTGGAAAAAGAAATAAACTATTAACATATGTTATATGTTGAAGGAGATAGGCACTGAATGAGGACAAGGAGTGGGAGGGAGACTTCTCACTATTAAATTTTGTACACTTTAACTTGTGAGCCATGTGAAAGTACTACTTAATCAAACACCAAAATAAATTCAGGTTTTAAAAATACAATTATTTGGCAAGCCACAGAATAGGATGTATATCTGACAAAGGACTCATGCTTAGAATATATAGTGAATTCTACGGGGACGCCTGGGTGGTTCAGTTGGTTAAGTGTCCGACTTCAGCTCAGGGCATGATCCTGTGGTTCGTGAGTTTGAGACCCAAGTCAGGCACTGTGCTGACAGCTCGGAGCCTGGAGCCTGCTTCGGATTCTGTGTCTCCCTCTATCTCTACCCCTTGCCCGCTCATACACTGTCTGTCTGTCTGTCTTTGTCTGTCTCTCTCTCTCTCAAAACTAAATAAACATTTAAAAAATTAAAAAAAAAAAAAAGAATTCTACAAAAGCATTGGGAAAAAGACAACCCACAGGACAAAACACAGGTAACAACTTCAACAGACAAATCACAATAAAAGATATCCCAAGGACAATAAACATACAAAAAGATGCTCAATTTTACTAATCAACAGGGAAATGCAAATTAAACTACAACGTTATACCATCAGAATGGCTAAAATGTCAAAAACAGATAATACCAGGCATCAGTAAGGATATATAGCAATTAAAAATCTCAGAACAGTGCTAGTAAAAGTATAAACTGATAAAATCACTTCAGAAAACCGTTTGGCAATTATCTAGTAAAGCTACACTTATGTGCAACCTATGTTGTCCACTGTAAGATATATAACCAAGAGAAATGTGTCCATATATTCACCAAGAGACAGAGGCAGAGCTTCATGAACACGTTCATAGTAAGAATCTATAACATATTGTATCAACTATGCTTTAATTTAAAAAAATACATAAACAACTCAAATGTCCATCAACACTTGAGTGGGTAAGAAAATTTTTAGCATATTCATACAACAAATGCTGTGAAGATAACTGAATAAAGTACATTCACAAGCAACATGAATAATCTCATAATGTTGAGCAAAAACAGTTAAAAACTGGTACATACTGCTAGTACCACTTAAAGTTTTAAAACAGGCAAAATTAATCTGGTGTTAAAAGGTAGCATCGGGGGCGCACGGCTGGTTCAGTCGACAGACCATGGGACTCTTGATCTCAGGGTTGTGAGTTCGAGCCCCATGTTGGGTGTGGAGATTAAAAATAAAATCTTTAAAAAAAGAAAAAAAAGGCAGGACCATAGGTAGTGACTGGAAGGGGACACAGAGGGCTTATAGGGTGCTAGCAATGTACTATTTCTCATTCTGGCTGCTGGATTTATACAAGTGGGTTTACTTTATGTGTATTACCTAAACTATATAGAGTTTTATACCTTTAGTTTATGTATATTTCAATAAAATAGTTACTTTAAAAGATACATACATCAGGGGGCGACTGGTGGCTCAGTCGGTTAAGCATCCACTTCAGTTCCGGTCATGATCTCACGGTTTGTGGGTTCAAGCCCCATGTTGGGCTCTGCACGGATAGTGTGGAGCCTGCTTGGGATTCTCTCTCTCCCTCACTCTGCCCCTCCCCAACTTGTGCTGTCTCTCTCAAAAAATAAACTTTAAAAAATAATAAAATTAAAATTACATATATCGTTAAAATTACATTGGTCTCCTATCACAGAACTACTCTGTATGAGTAAATCTGTTTACTACCTTGGCCATGCTCTCTACTGAAAAGACCAGATCTTTGGAGAATTTTCTCTGGCATCAAACTGACTTTATCCCAAGCTCCTGCAAGGATAAGCAGTCTAAGCATGTTGCGCCAAGTTTCACACTACATTAAATGACCCGCTGGAATCAACAATACATCTAACAGGCATCAAATGTGCAAATGTAACAAAAATAAACTTCACACAGTTCAAAATCTGGCAGTAGAGGGGCGTCTGGGTGGCTCAGTCAGTTGGGGGCCAAACTTCAGCTCAAGTAATGATCTCACGGTCTGTGAGTTCGAGCCCCACGATGAGCTCTGTGTTGACAGTCTGGAGCCTGCTTCGGATTCTGTGTCTCCCTCTCTCTCTGCCCGTCCCCTGCTCACACTCTGTCTCTATCTCAAAAATAAAATAAAACATTAAAAAAAAAAATTTGGCAGCAGACCTGTGAAGAGCTCATGTATAACGTGCTATGAGCTCCAGTCATCCAACTCCATCTTTAACATGTAAAACCTTGAGTGTTTGGGAAGGTTTGTGTGTTTGGAAACCTTTGGTGTTTGTGGAAAGAAGAGGTAGGTAAATTTCAGAAGTATATTATGTAAGTTTGGTACAGAATTATTAAAATGCTGAAGGTACCTATGTCACAAATTAAACAGGCATTTGTGAAGTTGCAAGCCACCATTTATTCAGCATTTCAATAAACTTAGCAAACGTGACCACACAATTCATAATTTGAAAATTCTCTCGCATTTCTTATCTAAGAAGATGGTAAAAACAATATTGATCATTCTAATGATACTTGATTCTTATTAAAATATTACAACATAGCTTACTGAAATACCCTAAAGGCAAAACTTTCACCTAAGACTTTAGCTTTTAAAATTATAAAGTCAAACTAATTGTATATTAATTATATCCACCTCAAATAGAAATGACCAATCAGATTCTAAGTTAGGACAAAGGCAGAAGACTGCCTATCTGGTAGTATTTGGCCAGGATGGAGTATGTTTTAAATTCAAATTTTACTGTTTTTAGGCTAGCAAGCTTTGATATTACATGTCTTATACTAATTATCTACCTGGCCCCTAAAATCATCTGTCTAAGCCTATGCTATTTTTCTCCACATGGGAAAGTATGCATTTACGTAAATCTTATATTTCTGCCTCAGTGACCTCATTTGTTTTTTGTTGTTTTTTTTTTTTTTCAAAAAATTGAGGGTATTACCTGAGAGAATTTTTATGAATAAATAAGATAACATGAGAAGTTTTAACTTGAGGCTGACATTCTTTTATAGATAAGGAACATGAAGTCTAGTCAGATTCAAATAAACTTGTTCACATCTAATTCTCCCTGCTACCAAGGTTCATTTCACATATCTATTTTATTATATACCTCACAACACAAGGTGATTCTCACCAGAAAGCAGTATTTCATATTTTAAGAGGATAGCTGAAACGCTCTCCTAATCATTACTGTCAATTCTTCAGACTCACTTCAGGTTCATCAACAAACTAATACAGTTACGTGATTCTAAGTGCCCTACTCTCATGTCTGCTCTATTCCTGATGAAAAACTGGTATAGATCTTTTGAGTGACATTAGTTTTTTGCAAAAGTATTTGCTATGTGAAGATTAGTTTTGAAGTTATTCCCCAGTGACTGGAAAAGAAATCAGCGTATAATTTGGATATTAGCATTCTATCAATAAACCCTAGTCGGATAACAGGTCAAACTGTTCCAAAATTCTTATTCTGGCAGTTATTTGTGATGTTAGAAAAAGAAATATGGAATTAATTCTCATTCTTTTTTTATTTTTTTTAGTGTTTATTTATTTTTGAGAGACAGAGAGAGACAGTATGAGCAGGAGAGGGCAGATAGAGAGAGAGGGAGACCCAGAATGAAGCAGGCTCCAGGCTCTGAGCTGTCAGCCCAGACAGACCGCGAGATCATGACCTAAGCCAAAGTCAGACGCTCAACCGACTGAGCCACCCAGGTGCCCCTGGAATTCTCATTCTTCCAAACCCATTGTGGGCAACAGGTCAAGATGTACATGCCACACTCCTTCAAACCCGATTCATAAGCAATGCCTAATACTTCTCACCAAATCTAAACATGGGACGTGACATCAGAAGGCATAGTAAAGCTTTGCAAAGACACAACATCAGACATACTATATAAATACTATGGTAACAAAAGAAAACAAATTTCCACAATTTTTATTCAAGAAATTCAAAATATAATAATAAAGAAATTTAGTAAACTTAGTATTACTTTCGTAAGGTAAACTCAGTAAAGTTTTTTGTAATATAGGTCTAAAGAATTATAAAACTTTTTGGGCGTTAACATTCTGCCTAACTGGGAGGACCTAATTAACTTGCCATCAGTAAAGAGGTTTCCTTGCCTGGTTAATGAATAAACCATTCACAAACTTACGTTGGTTTCATTTTTTTTTATTTTAAAGAAATTCTATGATGAGATATTCCATTTTAAATTCTCTGATTTCTCCATCCTTTGCTTTCCCTGCGAGTTAGGGATATCATGACCAGTGCTTGGTCTGCTATTGTCCACATATGTACTCCTTTAGCTGAGCCAGAGTAAAAATACACAATAAAGACTTCACCATCCAACTTGAATTAACCCACACTCTACTATCTTAAAAGTGTGACAATTGAAATCTACTTTTCTCTTCTTTGAAATGATAGGTACACACTGGTAATTAAAATATTTTTATAAATGTCGTGCGATAGCCACACATATGCCTAGCAAGCTGTAGCTGCATAACCACAATTTGTAGTACACCAAAAAGAAGCACAAAGCAATAAGTCCACATAGTCTTTGTCATACTAGTCATCTGCCACTGTAGCATGAAAGCAGTCACAGACAATACATAAACAAATGGGCACTGCTATGTTCCAAAAATTTTATTTATAAACACAAATTTGAATTTCTTATGTGAAAGTTTTCACATGTCACAAAATAATCTTTTGATTTTTTCCAACCATTTGATAATGTAAAAATCATTCTTTGCTCATGAGTCATATAAAACTAGGCAGCAGGCTAGATTTGGCCCATGGCCCACAGTTTGCCAACTACGTCAAACTTTAGTTTGTCTAAAGTGAAGTCCAACAATTAACGTGCACAGAACCCTCAATCAGAATTGTATTGACTGGGGGGTGCCTGGGTGGGTCAGTCAATTGAGCATCTAACTTTGGCTCAGGTCATGATCTCACAGTTCATGAATTCGAGCCCTACCTCGGGCTCACTGCTATCAGTCAGTGCAGAGCCCACTGCAGACCCTCTGTCCCCCCTCTCTCTGCCCCTCCCTCACTCATACTCTCTCTCTCAAAAGTAAATAAAACATTAAAAAAAAAAAAAAGGAATTGTATTGCCTGACTGGCTCCGTCAGTAGAGAATGTGACTCTTGACCTCAAATCGTTCAGTTCAAGCCCCATGCTGGGTATACAGATTACTTAAAATTAAAATCTTAAAAAAAAAAAATTGTAGGGCCGCTTGGGTGGCGCAGTCGGTTAAGCGTCCGACTTCAGCCAGGTCACGTTCTCGCGGTCCGTGAGTTCGAGCCCCGCGTCAGGCTCTGGGCTGATGGCTCAGAGCCTGGAGCCTGTTTCCGATTCTGTGTCTCCCTCTCTCTCTGTCCCTCCCCCGTTCATGCTCTGTCTCTCTCTGTCCCAAAAAATAAATAAACGTTGGAAAAAAAAAAAAATTGTATTGTCTCACTCAAAGAGGAAGAGAATCAAGGATTAGCCACTGCTTGAAGAAGTCTCCAAGAGAAAAAGATCAAGATATAAAGGAAAAAAGTTAGAAAATAAAGTTAAGGAGGTCTTTCAGAACTTCAGTTGAATAAGCAAAGGGAAAACCTAAGGAAAAACATAGGAGAGAGTGTGACCCCACGAGTATTTACATCCAAACAGTAACCATTACAAAAATAGGGAGAGATGAAAAGGAAAATTGTTACTATAAAGATTACAAAAATAATAGAAAAAGTACAGTAAGCTTTTAAAAACAACGAAAATGAAAAAAAATCGAGAGGCACATGACTGTATTTAAGAACATGGACAAAGGGATAGTAAAGGTTCCAGGGGTGCCTGGGTTGCTCAGCTGACTAAGAGTCTGACTACTGCTTTCTGCTCAGGTCACACAAATCATGGTCTGTGAGTTGGAGCCTGGTGTCAGGCTCTGCACTGCCAGTACGGAGCCTGCTTGAGATTCTCTCTCCCCCGATCTCTCTCTGCCCCTCCCCTGCTCACACTCTCCCCCTCTCTCTCTCAAAAACTAAACAAACTTTTTAAAAATTTTAATTTAATTTAATTTAAAAAGAAATAAGAGGTTTCAGAGGGTGGCTCAGTCAGTGGAGCATGCAACTCTTGATCTTGGGGTCCTAAGTTCAAGCCCTATGTTGGGTATAGAGATTACTTCAAACACTTTGAGGGGCACCCGGGTGGCTCAGTCAGTTAAGCATCTGACTCCAGCTCAGGTCACGATCTCACGGTTCGTGGTTCGAGCCCTACGTTGGACTCTGTGCCAACAGCTCAGAGCCTGCAGCCTGCCTCAGATTCTGTCTCCATTTCTCTCTCTGCCCCTCCTCCATTCATGCTCTCTCTCAAAAGTAAATATTACAAAAAAAAATTTTTTAATATAAAAAATAATTAACTTCAGTGATTTTGCATTGGTGGCACCTCACAGAAACAAAGGCAAAATACTCTTTGGAGGTTTGTTCCGACAAACCAGGTCTGGAAACTTTCATAAACAAAGCCCTGATGAACATGCTCACAATCCCAAACTATAAAACACTGGAAGACACTACCTACTATGATCAAGAGTAGGAATGGGAATGCAAGCTGGTGCAGCCACTCTGGAAAACAGTACAGAGGTTCTTCAAAAAACTAAAAAATAGAACTACCCTACAACCCAGCAATTGCACTACTAAGTATTTATCCAAGGGATACGGGTGTGCTGTTTTGAAGGGACACATGCATCCCCATGTTTATAGCAGCGCTATCAACAATAGCCAAAGTATGGAAAGAGCCCAGATGTCCATCGATGGATGAATGGATAAAGAAGATGTGGTATATATATATATACAATGGAGTATCACTTGGCAATCAAAGAGTGAAATCTTGCCATTTGCAACTACACGGATGGAACTGGAGAGTATTATGCTAAGTGAAATTAGTCAGAGAAAGGCAAAAATCATATGACTCCACTCATATGAGGACTTTAAGAGACAAAACAGATGAACATAAGGGAAGGGAAACAAAAATAATACAAAAACGGGGAAGGGGACAAAACAGAAGAGACTCATAAATATGGAGAACAAACTGAGGGTTACTGGAGGGGATGTGGAGGGGGGATGGGCTAAATGGGTAAGGGGCACTAAGGAATCTACTCCTGAAATCACTGTTGCACTATGTGCTAATTTGGATGTAAATTTAAAAAAATAAGACAAGTTGAAAAAAAAAAAAAAAGAGTAGGAAGAAGTGGGGTACCTGGGTGGTACAGTCAGTTGAGTATGGAACTCTTGGTTTCAGCTCAGGTCATGATCTCATGGTTTGTGGGACTGAGCCCCACATCGGCCTTGCATTCACAGCGTGGAGCCTGCTTGAGATTCTCTCTCTCTCTCTCTCTCTCTCTCTCTCTCTCTCTCTCTGCTTGAGATTCTCTCTCTCTCTCTCTCTCTCTCTCTCTGTCCCTCCCCCACTCGCCCTTGCTCTCTCTCAAAATAAACTTTAAAAAATAAATAAATTTCTTGGGGCGCCTGGGTGGCACAGTCGGTTAAGCGTCCGACTTCAGCCAGGTCACGATCTCGCGGTCCGTGAGTTCGAGCCCCGCGTCAGGCTCTGGGCTGATGGCTCAGAGCCTGGAGCCTGTTTCCGATTCTGTGTCTCCCTCTCTCTGCTCCTCCCCCGTTCATGCTCCGTCTCTCTCTGTCCCAAAAATAAATAAACTTTGAAAAAAAAATTTTTTTTTAATAAATAAATAAATAAATTTCTTAAAAAAAGAGTAGGAAGAATAGTAAAAATAATACCTCAAGAACTTCACAGAATGGAATTATCAAATATGAAATCAGAATATTTTTGGTATTTTAAAAATAAAAGGTAATAAATAAATAAATAAATAAATGGTAAAATAAAAACAAAACAAAGCCAACACCTAAATGTAATTTAAGATAAACTAAATATATGTATAAAGTATATAAGAATAAAGGTTATAAAGCATATAGGAATAAAGTTTATAAAGTACATAGGAATAAGATGTGTAAAATATCTTCGGGGGGAAAAAAACCTATATAATTTTTTTTTTTTAATGTTTGGGGCTGGGGGGAGGAAAAGAGGATCCCAAGCAGGCTCTACACTGTCAGCACAGAGCCCAACATGGGGCTCAATCTCATGAAACATACAATCATGACCTGTGCCGAAATCAAAAGTCGGATGCTTAACCGACTGAGCCACCCAGATGCCCTAAAAACCTATATAATTTTCAAAAACACTGAAGATTATAGCTAATGGAAAGGCATACAGGGTTTATGAATGGGCAGATACCATATTATAAAGATAGCAATTTTTTCCCTAATTAATTTATACAGATGGTCTCTGACTTACAACAGTTCGACTTCCAATTTTACGGCTTTACGATGGTGTGAAAGTGATATGCA
Organism: Lynx rufus; assembly: GCF_022079265.1. Classification (NCBI taxonomy): domain Eukaryota; kingdom Metazoa; phylum Chordata; class Mammalia; order Carnivora; family Felidae; genus Lynx; species Lynx rufus. The sequence continues at coordinate 124,627,106 of NW_025814834.1, read as the reverse complement.
TTCAGGAAAAAAACCATACTTCAAATTCTGACTTTTGATCTTTTCCCAGGCAGGTGATATGCAGTACACACTAATTCATGATGATGGGAACAGCAGCGAGCCACAACCCCCTATGAGCCACATGATTATGAGGGAAAACAACAATACACTTAAAATCATTCTGTACCCATATAACTATTCTGATTTTTCACTTTCAGCACAGTTTTCAATAAATTACATGATACATTCAATATTTTATTATAAATTAGGTTTTGTGTTAGACAATTTTGCCCAACTCAAGACTACGGTAAGAGTTCAGAGCATGTTTAATTAAGATAAGCTAGGCTAAGTTGTAATGTAAGTTAGGTGTTATGAATGCATTTTCAACTTAGGATGTTTTCAATTTACAACAGGTTTACTGGGACATAATCCCATCATAGATCAAGAAAGATCTGTATATTGAGAGCACTTCCAACCAGAATGCTGAAGTTTTTTGTGTGTATATTTATTTATTTTTGAGAGAGAGCACATGTACACATGTGGGACATGTGGGGGAGGGTGCAGAGAGAAGTAGAATAAACCCCAAGCAGGCTTCGTGCAGTCAGCATGGAGCCCCTCACAGGGCTTGATCCCATGAACCGTGAGATCACAATCTGAGCCAAAATCAAGAAGGGTCAGATGCTCAACCAACAGAACCACATAGGCACCCCTGACAAGTTTTTTAAATGAACTTTTACATGACTCTAAATGTGTAAGAGCAAAAAGTCAACATCAATGAAGATCTCATCTTGAAGATAAACAAGGTATATGTGGAGGAGAGTGAAATTACCTAAATGAATAACAAAGTTTATTGGTTATTATAAAGCTAAAGCAAAAGAGAAATACTAGGGGGGAAAAGTCAAGTGTAGTAGTTATCTATTGCTGCATAACAAATTACCCTCAAACTTAATAGCTTAAAACAACAATAACAATACATTATCGCTCAGTTTCTTTGAGTCAGGAATTTGGGAATGACTTGGCAAGTAGTTTTGGCTCAGTGCCTCTAAAAAGGCTGCAGTAATATGTCAGCCAAAACTGCAGTCATCTGAAAACCTGACCATGCTAGAGAATCCACCTCCAAAGTGGCTCATTCACATGACTGGCAAGTTGGTGCTGGATGTTGGCAGAAGGCCTCAGTTCTTCTCTACATGGGCCTCTTTACAGGACTGCTACAATGGCAGTTGTTTTCATCTGGAACAAGAGATCCAAAGAGTAAGGAAAAAGCTGTATGTTTTTAATGACCTAGCTTCAGAACTCACTGTTTAATTCTCCTGTATTTTCTTGGTAACCCAGACGAGTTCTGAGTCACTGTAGGCTGAGACTACAGAAGAATGTGAATACCAGGAGAAAGGAACACTGGGGCCATCTTGGAGGCTGGCTACCACACCAAGCCATAGTAAGCTCAGAATAAATCTTCAACTTACATAACCAACAAAGGACCAGTATGTGGAACTTATCAAGATTCTTATAAATCAAAAAATTTTTAAATGTGAGCGTTCAGCTAAAGAAAACTAGAAGCCATATAGACAAATAATTCACAAAAGCAGCAACATAAATTACATATAAGAAGCATTCAAAAAGTATTATTCATTAGCACCACATACTTCATGCTGTTTACCTACCATTAAGGCATAGGCTTTAAATATTTTTCTAAAAATGATATATTTATGTTCATTCAATCCTTATTTTTTCCCCCACTTCCCCTTGGGAACAATATCCATTCTAGCAGCTGGCTAGGGACAGAGGTTCAGTTTGTGGCCATAAAAGAGACATAGGTTAATGTATCCAACACCATGAGCTCAAACTCTGAACTTGACCTCAGGAAAGTGACAGAACTCAACCAGTCATAAAAAAAAAAAAAAAAAAGAGTAGACCTACAGTGAGCTATTTACAAAATGTCAAATGTCAACTTTGGTTACTCAGTTTAAATGCATGAATTTGCCACCTTCTACTATTCTATAATCTGACATTCTGCCCAGACTCTACATTATATTTGTCCCTTTTTAGTCTCAGAATCCCTCTTACACTCTTAATTAATGAGGACCTCAGAGAGTTTTGTTTAGACAGGTTTTATGCATCAATATGTACAATATTAAAAATAAAAACAGAATTTTCAAAAATTTTTATTAATATTGTAATAAATTAAACACTTCTCTTTCTTTCATTAAAATTAAATATTCTATTAGTTCATTTTAAAAATAAACCTATTGTGAGGGCGCCTCAGTGGCTCAGTTGGTTAAGTGTCCAACTTCAGCTTAGGTCATGATCCCGCAGTTCATGAGTTCGAGCTCTGCATCAGGCTCTGTGCCGAAAGCTCAGAGCCTCGAGCCTACTTTGGATTCTGTCTCCCTCTCTCTCTGTTCCTCCCCTGCTCACACTGTCTGTCTCTCTGTCTCTGTCTCTCTCTCAAAAATAAATAAACTTTTAAAAAAAACATTTTTTTTAAAACAATAAACCCATTTTAGTGTGTGGGTGGCTCAGTTAAGCTTCTGACTCCTGATTTAGGCTCAAGTCATAATCTCAGGGTTTTGAGATCGAGTCCCGTGTTGGGCTCGGTGGCCAGGCATGGAGTCTGCTTAAGATTCTCTCTCTCCCTCTACTGCTCTCGCACTCTCTCTCTAAAAAAAAAAAAAAGAACAGGGGCGCCTGGGTGGCTCAGTCGGTTGAGCGTCTGACTTCAGCTCAGGTCATGATCTCATGGCTCATGAGTTCGAGCTCCAGGTTGGGCTCTCTGCTGACAGCTCGGAGCCTGGAGCCTGCTTGAGATTCTGTGTTTCCCTCTCTCTCTGCCCCTAACCTACTCGCATTCTGTCTCTGCCTCTCTCAAAAATAAACAAACATTTTAAAAAAGTATTTAAAAAAACAATTTTTTTAATTAAAAAAAATTTTTAAATTATATTCTTCATCTAAAAAAATTAAAATAGGGGCACCTGTGTGGCTCAGTCAGTTAAGCGTCCGACTTTGGCTTTGGTAGAGCACCCAACTCTTGATCTCAGCATTGTTAATTCAAGCCCCATGTTGGGTGTGGAGCCTACTTCAAAAACGAAAAGAAAGAACTGCATTTTCCAAAACAAAAAGGCTTTAGTGAAGGGTGGCATTGTTTTAACATTTTTTAAATCTCTTTAATGTCTGGTTTAATATTAGATGGCTGAATACATGCTTTTGCATTTAATCTGTTGTGACAGATTGTTTTGTTAAAGAATATGAAGAAACCTGGTCTTATACAGCTATGGATTTAAAAAAAGGGAAGACTATTTTAATGGCCTCTCAAACAACAGTGGGGGCGGCGGGAGGGGGCACCTGGATGGTTCAATCGGTTGAGTGTCCGACTGTAGATTCTGGCTCAGTCATGATTCCAGGGTTGTGGGATTGAGATTCAATCTCTCTCTCTCTCTCTCTCTCCCCCTCTCCCCTGCCTGCTCACTCTGTCTCCAATTTAAAAAAAAAAAAAGGCTTAAGAAGAAAAAGAAATACATTTGGTGCATCTGGGTGGCTTAGTCAGTTAAGCATCTGACTCTTGATCTCAGCTCAGGTCATGACCTCAGGGGTCATGAGTTCTAGCCCCGCATTGGGCTCTGCCCTGGGCATGAAGCATGAAGTCTACTTTAAAAAAGAAAAAAATCTTAAAATAAAAAATACACTATATATACATACATATATGTGTATGTGTGTGTGTGTGTGTGTGTGTGTGTGTGTATATATATATATATATTTTTTTTTAAGTAGTCTCCACACCCAGCACAGGGCTCAAACTCATGAACCTGACATCCAGTTGCATACTCTACCAACTGAGCCAGCCAGGCACCCCCCATTTTTTTATATTTCTGTAGTATATCATATCCACACTGTTTATTTATTTATTTTGAGAGAGAAAGAGAGCGAGCACGCAAGCATGAGTGGAGGAGAGGGGCAAAGGGAGAATCAGAATCTTAAGCAGGCTCCATGCTCAGCTATTTATGTACTTTGAGAGAGAGAGAGAGAGAGAGAGAGAGAGAGAGAGCACACGCGAGCCAGTGCTAGCATGAGTGGAGGGGAGGGGCAGAGGGAGAGAGACAGAATCTTAAGCAGGCTCCATGTTCAGCCCCGAACCTGACACCAGGCTCAATCCTACAACCCTAGGATCATGACCTGAGCTGAAATCAAGAGTCAGATTCTCAACCGACTGAGACACCCAGGCTCCCCCAAGTGTATTTCTTAAACGTCAGTAGCAATGTGGAATTTCAAACCATACTGATGAATTTTTACTACTCCCTTACATTAAAATCTACTGGCCTATTTTACACTTTAAATCTCTTTCCTCTACAAGATTTTGTAACATGATGCACTGGTCATTTGGAGAATACTGGTTCACCATGTAGATATTCCAAACATTGACATTTCATTGCATACTATCAAAAAATTTTTGACACTTTAATACACTACCAATCTCATCAGAAAAGCTTTTAAATATTGAGAAGTTATCAAGTTCATGATGGAAGATACAAGTTTTTTCCAAAATTCTAATTTTCATTTAAAATCTCAATCTTTATCATTGGCATCATATAATGTCACTTGTTTTCCTTCAATTGACAGGCTCAATTCATTCATTTTTGAGAAAATGGCTGCCAACACCCTGTATGAAAACCATAGTTTGTCAATCATTCTTTCAAGTAAAAATTATTTTCCATGAAAATAAAGAAGCTAATTCAGCTTTGAATTCAAACAACTGCACAAGTACTTTCCTTCTTACACTTGAGTCTGCAGCAGAAGCATTTTATGCACAGTTCCTGTTTCATCACATTTATTAAAAACCAAGATTTGGGGGGGCCTGCCTGGGTGGCTCAGTCGGGTAAGCGTCCAACTCTTGGTTTCAGCTCAGGTCATGATCACACACTTTGAGTTTGAACTAAGCCTGCTTAGGATTCTCTCTCCCTCTCTCTGCCCCTCACCTGCTCACTCTGTCAAAATAAATAAACTTAAAAAACATTAAAAACCAAGATTTAATAAAATAACGTCCTAATGCTTCATTAAAGACAAAATGAAACTAGTATGTTTTTTGCTATTGTTGTTTTTGCTTTTACTCTAAGTGTGTGGTGGTAAAGACAAAAGGACTTTTAGTGTGGTTTGTTCCTGCTAAGGTGCCAGCAGTTTTACACATCACTGCTTTTGCATCACTAATATAAACATCAGAACAGGAATGAGGCAAATAATGAATAAATGTTACTATGAAAACAGTTTTAACTGCCAATGTCTGAAAGTGCATCAGAGACATCTCCCCAAGGTTTTAAGGACCATCTTTGAGAATCACTACTTTAAGGCATTCTCATTTAGGGTCTGCTAAGAATATTGATAAGGAAATAAAAAGCAGTCAAGATTCTTCTAAAATTTTTGATGTACAGATAGTAGACCTTGTGAATAATTAGGTCTTAGACCATTGGTTTACAAGTTTTCACATTATCAATTTTAAGTAGCTGGAGAGATCTGGAATGCAAAGATCTTTACATCTTTACATCTTTACAGTGATGCTGTACATCACTGTATGTCAGAAAAGCCTAGAAGAACATCAACAATTTACCTTCCTTCCTCTTTTTTCTGCTCACCGTATAGAGGTAGTCATAAAGACAATGAAGGACAACTGGAAGACAACAGAAATAATAGTTTTGGGGGTCTTACCATGTGTGAGGCGCTATATGAAGCACTTTACAATGTATTAACTCATTGAATCCTCACAATAACACTATGAAGTAGATGTAATTACTACTCTCAATTTACGGATGTTAAGTAACTTATCCACAGACATTCAGGTAGTAAATGGTGGAGTTCAAAAATGAATTCAGGTACTCAAGTCTTGAATTGTGTGCACTTAACCAACCACAGAAGTATTTCAGTTTTCTTTGACACAGCTTTGAATGCTTGCTGCTGACTATATTATCATTCAAAAACTCAAGCTTGTTTATATAAATAGGGCATTAGAGAAAGTAGGACCTAAAAAAATCCCAAATAGATTAAGCCACAGAACTAGCAAACTGCCAAACAATATATACACTCCTGACGCAAGAATTTCCTGGGGCTTAAATAGAAGACTCCTCAGAGTGGCTTACCATACCCAGTGAGAAAACAGCCAGAAACACAGCAAGAAGGTGCTCTTCATACCAGACCCAGGTATTCCCTCCCACTTACCACATGAATATTGCCATCTCAGACTTTTCACAGTAAGTTGAAGATTCTGAAACATTTTTCCATGTTGATTTTTCCATCATTCCCCACAAATGGTAAGAATATTAAAATTATGTAGATATAAAAAGTTGGCAGAAAAAAACAATACAATCATGGGATTTCCCAGGATAGGAATGCAACCTGTTCATACTGCAAAAGACCTGAAGAAGCTGTCTGGTGCCTTACCCAAAGCTACACAGCTAACTAACAGCAGAACACAATGCAAGTTACTCTCAGTCCAGTTCTTCATCCATATCACCATGCTGTCTCAGAAGTGCCTACTACACAAGTCTCATCTCCTTCAAGAGTTCATTCAAGAGTTTGTTCAGATGAATCAATACAAATCTGTATTTTTATTGATACATTACAGATCTATACACACCCACTACTGACAGTTATTCCAACTCAACCTGAAATAATTAAAAAAAAAAAATCACAAGGCACTTTTATTTATTTTTGAGAGAGAAAGTATGAGGGGCAGAGAGAGAGAGGTAGAGAGAGACTCCCAAGCAGGCTCCACACTGTCAGCACAGAACCAAATGTGGGGCTCAAACTCATGTGAGGTCATGACCTGAGCGGATCTTGGGATGGTTAACCAACTGAGCCACCCAGGCACCCCCACAAAGCACTTTTAATTGAGATTCAACAAATATTAACTAATTTATCTGTTTTGATTTTCCAAATATTTCAAGAGTAAATAGATCAACCTTTCTCTTAAAAATATCTAAATCCATGTTTCTCAGAGTGTGGGCGGTACCAGAATCAGAATCACATGAGGTACCCATATCATTCCCCAAATCAATAGAGTTTCTAAAACTCCCAAAGTGGCATTTTAAAAAGTTCGCCAGGTGAGGCACCTGGGTGGCTCAGTCAGTTAAATGTCCAACTCTTGATTTCAGCTCAAGTCATGATCTCATGGTTCGTGGGATCGAGCCCTAAGTCAGGCTCTGAGTTGACAGGATTCTGCTTGGGATTCTGCTTGGGCCCTCTCTCTGGGCCCCTCCCTCATGCATGTTCTGTCTTTTTCTCTCTCAAATAAACATTTTTTTTAATTTTTAAAAAGTTCTCCAGATGATTCTTACTCATTCAAAAGATATTTAATGAACATTCACTCTACAATATTCTAGTGGGCAAAGATAAAGGAGTAAACAAAAACAAGAAAACATTTTAGATTTTAGCTGTGCTATGAAAGAAAAAAGGTAACATGTAAGAGGGTGACCTAGAGGACCACTTTAAAAAGAGTCATCAGACACAGGATCTTTAGGGTGATGAAAATACTCTGCATGGTATTATAATGATGGGTATAGATCATTATATATTTGTTCAAACCTACAGAATGTACAAACACTAAAAGTGAGCACTAATGTAAACTATGGACTTTGGATGATTATGATCTACCAGTGTAGGTCCATCAACTGTGACAAATGTACTAGTCTGGTGGGGGATATTGCAAACGGGGAAGCTATGCATGCATGGGAGCTGGGATATATGGGACATCTCCGTATCTTCCTCTTAATTTTGCTATAAACCTAAAACTATTCTAAAAAATAAAGCCTTAGGGGTGCCTGGGTGGCTCAGTCGGTTAAACGTCCCACTCTTGATCTCAGTTCAGGTCATGGTCTCACAGTTGGTGAGTTGTAGCCCCACATGGGGCTCTGCACTGAGTGTGGAGCCTGCTTGAATTCTCTCTCTCCCTCTCTCTCTGCCCCTCCCCTGCTCATGTGCTCTCTCTCTCTCAATATAAATAAGCTTTAAGAATAATAAAAAATAAAGCCTTAAATTAAAAAAAGAGCAGAGAAGGCCTTTCTAATGAGGCAACATCTGAAGTGAGGAACCCTTCACTAAAAACAAGTGGTACTTAAACTTAGTGTGCATCAAAATCACCTAAAGGACTTGTTAAAACAGATGGCTGGCTGGTCAGAGGTCTGGAGTGGGGCCCAAGAATTTGCATTCCTAACAAGACTGAAGATGATGTTGATGCTGCTGGTCCAGAAACCGCATTTGGAGAATCACTGATCTAGAAGGAACAGTTAAAAAGTGTGAAGAACTTTGGTATGTTAGAGGAACAGAAAAAAGGCCAGTTATTAGGAAGGGTAATGCACTTGTCACTGTTTCAAAACCACTTAACATGTTGACTTAAGCTACCAGTTATGGCTCCCTAGACCAGAAAAGGAATCGTTGTTGGAGAATACTTACATTTGTAAAGCATTTCACTGTGGTTGTTTTTTTTTTTAATTTTTTTTTAACGTTTATTTATTTTTGAGACAGAGAGAGACAGAGCATGAACGGGGGAGGGGCAGAGAGAGAGGGAGAGACAGAATCCGAAGCAGGCTCCAGGCTCTGAGCCATCAGCCCAGAGCCCGACACGGGGCTCGAACTCACAGACCGCGAGATCGTGACCTGAGTTGAAGTCGGATGCTTAAGCAACTGAGCCACCCAGGCGCCCCAGCATTTCACTGTTTATAAAAGCATTTTCACATTTATTATTTCACTTAACTTAGTGAGATGTAAGTAAAGGACTATTAACTACATTTTAGAGATAAAGAAACTAAGGGGCAGAAACATGATAAACCTTCTTTGCAGAAAAGAATTAAGTGGCATAACTATGTACCCTGACCCCAAACCCAGTATGCCTTCTAGAACAACATGCTTGTTTTTTTAAAGAGCAAAGCAAAGGATACATACAGGAGTTAATACTGAAAAACTATTTTCTAGACTCCTTGTCTAAAAAGATGGTGGCTCCCAGACTTAATTTGTTTTAGATACTGGTTAGAAAGCAACAGTGCCTTAAAAATGACAATATTTAGTTCCATCTACTTATTGCTCCAAGTTCAAAAACAAAGGATAGAGAATGAAGAGAGAATTCACACTATTACCCTATCTCTCCCGCATAAATATCAGAGTGCCAATTCCATAACCTCAGTCTCTCAGCCACATCACTCAAACACAATTTTCATCTTATGTTCCCTGTAAATCTCTCACCTAATCCAGGCTCCCACAAGAGCACTGAACCCCACATGTCTTACTTATACTCATGAGGCCATGTACATGGGTGTTAGTTATACACCCATTATCGCTTAGTATCTTCAACGTCAATCAAATCCTTATTCTTAACATTTTTAGCTGTAGGTCTCAGTAATCAAACCCGAATCATAAGTGAAATCATCATATCCCCCTTCCACCACATACACATACACACACACACACCCCTCTGCTTCTGTTCCTGAATTCTTTTATTCGCATTAATAGCACTGCCACCCACCAAACAAGAAACCTGGAACTCAGCCTAGACACATTTGCCTCCCCTATACCAATGTCAATTCCCTCTGCCCAACCTCCATTCCCAAGGCCACTTAGAATTAGTTACTACTAGGGCACCTGGGTGGCTCAATCAGTTAAGCTTCAGGCTCCTGATTTTGGTTCAGGTCATGATCTCAAGGTTTCATGGGTTCAAACTCCATGTCAGGCTTTCTGCACTGCCCACCTGCTTGGGATTCTCCCTCTCTCTGTCTCTTTCAAAATAAATAAATAAACTTAAGAAAAAAAAGAACTAAATAATAATTAAATAGCTGCCATTTCATTAGTTACTATCACATACTACTCACTTTACATACTTCATTCATTCTATCAATAATTCTATGAGGTTGGCAATTTTGTCCTTGTTTCATAACTGAAAAAGCTAAGGCTAAGAAAAATTTATCCGTCCAAGTCACAAGGAGGAAGTAACAAAGTAGACCTCCGTACTCAAATGTGTCACGAAATCCATACCTGTCCCCCATTCCAAAATGCTTCCTTCTTTAATACCTGTTATCAGTCATTTATTAATTCCAAATGCTCATTTCTCAGATTACTGTCAAAATTATCTTTGGCCAACCTTGCCTCCCCTTACTCTCCAATGTGCCCCCAAGTGATCTTTCTGGATCACAAACATGATTCCTTTTATCCACTTGACAGAAAAGCCCTTCAGGGACTTTTAGTCTACACTGCACAAGACAGGCTTTTCAGTATGAATCCCAAACCCTTTTGTACAGGTCAGCAATACCTTTCCCACAGTCCTGAATTTCAAGAGCTTTGAAATTTCAAAGTTTTCCAAACCGTGCAACAAAACCCACCCTGAACGGTGGTTATTTCTATCCCATTGGTGAAACATTTGTATGTTTCACTGCAGAAGCATTAATGTGTTTGATAATGACTAGTTAACTCTTAGCTCCAGAGATGTGTAAAGTACCTTGTGCTGTGAAAACTCCCCAATCCAGTGAACCACTCACCCTTCAAGAAACCTGTTCCAGGGTTTCCTTTTCAGTGAAGTTCCCCTGACCTTCTCTTGATGTGCCACAACTACTGTATCAAGCACCCACCTCCACTGCTATAGGCAGTATATTTGTTTTCCCTATATGACTATCAATGGGCTCCTCACTGAGTATTTTATTTAATCCTAGCACACTGTCTGGAACACTAGGGGCTCATTAACGTACAATGAAACCCAGCTGTCTCTAACTCCCAATTCCCTTCCAAGTTCATTTCTCCTTCACCCCTAAACCTTAGGATATTCCCCTAAACATGCAGGCCCTTCGCGGCTATTTTCTTTTGCAGAGTTCCTCCTTCCCAATGTCATCCTAAAATTACTCTCCACCAGACAGCTTCTCTCAGCTCTAAACTCTCCAATACCCTTTATCGTCCTCTATTTTAGTCCCTAGTCCAGCTTTCCCCTAGCCTCGAACAGGGCAAGTCCTTCCCTCCAAGGTAATTCGTTCTCACAGCCCTTACCGCTTACCTACTCAACACCTCTCCCGCTACAGGCCTTCCCTCCCAAAACACTCCTCGCAGGAGGCTTCCCGGACCCGGTCCCCTTTCTCTATCCGAGTCCACCAGCTCCCCGAACCTGCGCTCGGCCGGAGTCCACGCCTTCCCGGCCCGTATCCTCACACCCCAAACCTCCCTTGCAGCCGGTATCCCCTCCCCCAGCCTCTCGCTGCCGGCACCCCTCCCTGCACCCTCCCTTATCTCCGGCGGCCCACCTTCTCTGGAAAACTGTCCCGGGGCCGTGTCTTCCACCTCTCAGACCCCTCAGGATCGCGCCGGTCCGAGCAACCCCGGGCCCGGGCACCTCCGTCCCCAGATCCTCCTCGGGCCCGCAAATCCCCTTCGGCCCAGACCTCGGGCAGGGCCTCCCGCTCACCTTGCTGGATGTCGCCGTTGCTGCCCCCCGGGATGGGCACGCTGAGCTGGCGCTCCGGCTCCGGCAGGCAACGCAGGCAGAAGGAGTGAAGGCAGGGCAGCAGCTTGGGCTCCGCCTCACGCCGGCTCTGCAAGCTCTGCTGACACACGGCGCAGGTGTCCAGGAGCGAGGCTGGCGGTCCAGGAGGCGGCCCCGCCGACGGACCCGGAGCGGGAGCCGAGGCTGGAGCTGGGGCCGGCGTCGATGCCGCCCCCCCGGGAACTCCAGGGCCCACTGAGGCCGCAGGGGCTGAGGCAGCCGGGGCCGAGCCCGAGGAGGCCGCGGACACCCCCCCGTCGTCGGGCCCGGCCGCGCCGCTCTCCGCGCCCGCCCTGCCGCCTTCCTCCTCCTCCTCCTCCACCAGCACCGCGGCGAGAGGCGGCTCCGCCTCCTGCGCCGCGGGCCCGGCGGCCCCGGCAGTTACCGGCGCGCTACCGCTGCCCCCGCCGCCGCTCTCAGCCTCGCCGCCGCCTTTGTTTTCCGCCATGTTTTCCTCTTTGAACCCGCCGGACCGCCCCGCGCCGCCCGCCGCCCGCGCCGCCGCCGCCGCCGCCGCCGCCCCCAGCCCCAGCCGCAGCCGCAGCGAGAGCGGCCGCCGAGAGCGAGCAGGCAAGCGAACGAACGAGAGCGCGCGCGCACGCGGCGCCCCCGCCCTCGCGTCGCGCGGCTGAAGGAGGGCGGGCGCGGCGCGCGCACGTACGCACGGACGTCCTCCTGAGGGAGGCGGGAACTTGGGCCGCGGGCGGGGAGTCGTCCCCGCCCCTCCGCCTGACCTCCGGCCGCAGCGTGTATGTCTGCGCCGCGGCAGCTCGGCTAGCTGCGAGCGTTTAAAGCCAGTGGCGGTGGACGCAGAACCGCCTTTGGCCGGCGCGGGTTATGAGCTCGGACGCGGCGCTGGTGCGGGGAGAAAAGCGGGAAAGGGTGGCTAGGAGGCCGGCACCAGTCCCTTCGCAGCTAGCGTCTCCCGGGCGGCGCCGTCCCCAGAGGCGGGCGCGTCTCGGCGCAAACCTCACTTGCCGTACATGTCGCACACCAGGGTCTGCTGGCTCTGAGATGCGGTCCTCCTCGGGCTCGGTGCCTTAACCAGCTGCGTTCCTTTGGGTGATCGTGTCTCAGGGGAGCCGCGAAACGGGGCGCTTTTTTTTTTTAACTGGAGGCCGGCCAGAAATAGGCTGAAAAGACCCCGGAGGAAGAAACTCTTTAACAGCTATCTTTAGCTTCTTAAGGTGATTGATTCTCAGATGTCTACGTTTCAGAAAACCAACTGAGGAGCTTTTTCAAAGCAGAGATGCCATGGCCACACCCCAGACCTGCATCAGGAAGTGGGGGGAGAGGGCTGATGGATGTTGAAAAGTCGCTTCGGCGGATTCCGATGTGCGTCAGTTTGAGGAGCCACCACCGATCTACCCAGTGTTGTGTCCTGAGAGTCCCATGTAGTGTCCCGGCGCGAGTTGCGTTCCAAATGCCCTAATGATATCGATGATAGAAGCTTTCAGAAAGGTTTGTCTCTGTTTGAAAACAAGTACCCGAGATGTTTATGCAGTGCAAGCGGCTGTTTTAATGTTAGGGTCACGAAGTGCTTTCGTCTTCTGACAGTGTTCCCAAGGAACTGGTGTTCTCTGAGCTCGCACAAGGCCTTAAAAATAAGCCGCCTCAAAACATTTGTCATTTATTCGCTCACAGATACTGACCTCTTACTGTGTAGTAGGGGAGTGTTTTAGAGATCACAGCAGAGAGCAAAGATCTTTGCCTTGGAGGAGTTTGCAATCTAACGGAGGAAGATTGACAATAAATATATGCCAGGGAGTGATAAATACCATGAAGACAAAATAAGCAGAGTAGAAGAAATCAGAAATGACTGGGGAAGGCCTCTGTTGGTAGATGAACAAGACTTGTGGCTCTCTTGCAGAAGAGTATTCCAGGCAGAGGAACACAGTAAGTACAAAGGATCTGAGGCAGACAGGGATTCTTGGCTCATTAGAGGAACAGCAAGGAGTCAGAGGGGCTTGAGTGGTTCGAACAAGGGAGAGTACCACAACATAAGAGAAAGTTAAGGGGGCCAGGTCATACACAGAAACGGTCCTCAATGTTTTAAACTTATATGCCCTTGGATTTCCTCAAACATTGTAAGTAGTTGATTCTAAAATTTTTCATCATACGTGTTAGTTGCAAAGAGTGCAATTACTGACTTTTTGCAATACTGACATTTTTAAGGTGTTACTCTTAAATCCAATGGAGAGGACACCTGGGTGGCTCAGTCGCTTGAGCTTCCAACTTTGGTTCAGTTGTGGTCTCGGGGTTTCTGAGTTCGAGCCCCACATCGGGGTCGCAGCTGTCAGCGCAGAAGCCGCTTCAGACCCTCTGTCGCCTTCTCTCTGCCCCTCCCCTGCTTGCGCTCTCCCAAAAATAGAATAAATATTTAAATAAATAAGTAAATAAAAACATCCAATAGAAAAGTAAACACTAAAGTATGTCTGACAAACACCACCGTGCAGTTTAAAACACCAACATTCATCAAAAAATGTTATGTTTTGTTAAATAAACATTGAGCATGGAAAGTAATGTGTTATTGGGAATGTCTATGAGATCACTGGTAGTTTTCTTCTTTTCGATTAGTTCATGTAGACCTGGATGTATATAACATTACTAGGAAGAGATAGGGCCTGGTGTCAATTCCATTTTTCATTTTTATAGATGTAAGCATTGCATAAAAAACTGCCTATGTGTGTGTACATGTGATTAATTTTTACGTATGTGACTAATTTCCTTAAAACTATCCTTAACTTTTGTTCCCCTTGGAAAAATTTCCTCTGCTGGAGCACCCAAGGAGTGCTCAGAACCTAGATGTGAGATGCCGAGTGAGATGGGAAGTCTTGATGAGTTTTGAGCAAAGACTCAGTAGTGAAGAGTCACTGTGGCTGCTTCCTGGAGAAATCACGTGTAAGGGTTCAGAGTGGAAGAAAGACCAGTTAGGCTGCTAATAGACTAATAGTTGAAGAATACTGGTTGTTTGGACCTGAGTGGTATCTGTGCAGATGGTGAAAAATATGGAACATGTACAATAAAGGGCAAATAGAGACTTTATTCCAAATTCACTTCGAACAAATCAGTTAATGGGGCTGAATCTCTGAAACAGAAGTGTTGCTTCCTTGAATTTTTCTTAACCTTTTGATGCCTGCTACCACTTGCCCTTATTAAAATCTAGTGTGTTTTTGAAAACTATAATTTTATAGAGAGGAATTTGCTCATCATGAAATTTACTGTGGGCTCTAAAAGGGCAGGGCCTGGAATTAAGCTGTCATAGAGTATTTGGGGACATTTAAACAGATACTCTGGTACATTTTGGGGTGCTTGTCTGGCTCAGTCAGTAGAGCATGTAACTCTTGATCTCAGGGTGGTGAGTTCAAGCCCCATATTGGGTGGATAGATAGATAGATAGATAGATAGATAGATAGATAGTAACTCTTGATCATGGGATTGTGAGTTCAAGCCCCACATTGAGCAGATAGATAGATAGATAGACAGACAGACAAACACAAACAAATACCCAAGTACCTCCTTGATTTACAATGGTAGCCCAGAAATCTCAGGGGAGAAACTGAAACATTCATGAGGTTGAAATACCATATGCACAAACCTGTCTGATGGAGAGAATGCATAGCACAGAGGTTGAATGTATGCCCTACAGCCAAAGTGTCTAATTTGAAGCCTGGTTCCACCACCTACTAGCTGCGTAATTGGGGTAATTTGGTTCACGTGCCTCAGTTTCCTCATTTGTAAAAAAGGTATTTGTTATTAGTAGGACCTACCTTAAGGTTGTTTGACAATTAAATAGTTGTGAAGTGCTTATAGTACCTGGCACAGAGTAACCCTGAAGTGAATATAAAAGCACACCCAAAGATCCCTGAAGGGGACTGAACTAGAGGGAGAAATAAAGGTACCTCAGAAGAAAATGTCAAGAAGAGAAATTATGCTAGGGGCTGAACTGAACAGTGGGTGTAAGTAGAGGCTGTGTCCAGCCATTCCCCTGGCCAAGGCTCCCTTTTACCTCTGTCTCTCTTGCGTGACATTATGAGCAAAACACAGTTCTGAAATAAAAGAGAGATTTGTCTCTAGGTGCCTAGCAGCTCTGCTATGGAGAACTACCCCCTGCCCCCCTCGAAATTATTGGTAACCAGAGTGGAAGAAACCTTCCAGTTGTCCAGAAAAGAGAAAAAGCACTAGAAGTGAAGGACATGAGATAGATGAACGATGGTGAGAGCATAATCCACTGGCTGGGCACAGGAGGTTTGCAATAATAAGGCAGTAGCCCAAGAGTAGCAGGAAGACTTGTAAGGGCCAGTTCTGCAGCTCTTGGGCAGAGCAAACATGGTCAACAGCAGGAGCAGAAGAGTGCCTCAGGGCCAGCAGAGGAATACTAAACTGCAGTTGAGATTTGGGGCATTTCTCGAATTTCGTAGTTACACTCACGACTGGGTGAGGCCAACAGGTATTAAAGGTGAAATTCTGTGATTTAAAGTTCACTTCTGAACAAAGATTCATAGGCACAAGCACCTTATACCTAACTCGTCCTTGGACTTAGCGGGATGTCCAACTTCAGAACAGGGACCTTTCTAACACAGTTATTGAAAGAAGAAATAAAAAGGGGTGATGTTGAGAAGAGTAAGATTTTTTTTTAACGTTTATTTATTTTTGAGACAGAGACAGAGCATGAATGGGGGAGGGTCAGAGAGAGAGGGAGACACAGAATCTGAAACAGGCTCCAGGCTCTGAGCCATCAGCCCAGAGCCCAACGCAGGGCTCGAACTCACGGACCACGAGATCGTGACCTGAACTGAAGTCGGACGCTTAACCGACTGAGCCACCCAGGCGCCCAAAGAAGAGTAAGATTTTTGTCCAAAAGTGTGTCCAGTGCCACACCAAGGAAAAGGAAAATAAGCATTAGAAAGAAATTTCCATTGTTTATTTGGGTAGAAGACCAGTCAGGCCCCTGATTCCCTTACACTGACACCAACAAGAACCAAGGCATCATCTGAGGAGAGGTGTATTTGGAGAATACCAAGAAGTACATCCCTGGAACAAAAATAATCTTTGCTAGCACTAAGAAGGCAAAAAAGAGGGATGCCTGGGTGGCTCAGTTAAGCATCTGACTCTTGATTTCAGCTCAGGTGGTGATCCCAGGGTCATGGGATAGAGCCCCACATCAGGCTTTGCTGAGTGTGTGTGTGTGTCTCAAAAATAAGTAAACCTTAAAAAAACTGCTAATGAGTAATAGTTGGCCACTGCCTTATTTCTTACAAAAAAGAAATCGTGACTTCTTTAATTTGTAACATCTTTTTTTTTTTAATGTTTATTTATTTATTTTGAGAGAGAGCACACACATGTGGAAGCCAGGAGGTGGAGGAAGCAGAGCGAGAGGAGAGAGAATCCCAAGCTCTGCACTCACAGTGCAGAGTCCGCTGCAGGGCTGGAACTCACAAAGTAAGAGATCATGACCTGAACTGAAATCATTTAACCAACTAAGCCACACAAGCACCCCTATGAGTAACATATTTAAATTGATCTCATGCAAGGGTGCTTGGCTGGCTCAGTTGGTAGAGCATGCAACTCTTGATCTTGGGGTTCTGAGTTCAATTCCCATGTTGGGTAGAGAGCTTAAAAAAAAAACTGATCTCATACACTAGAATTCTGATCTTGAATGGCTGATAGAATATTTTTGTTGGATAGTCCTGATTTAAATAAAACTGGCTTATAGTTAAATTAATACAATCACCTTTTTAAATTTTGGTAGTAATTCCAGCTCAGCAAGTGCTAGCACTGCTTTCCCTTCAAAGGTATAACTACACTTGATTAGTAATGTTCGACTTTTCACAAAGACAGTGAATGCCAACTCAAAACCTATAGGAGATCGCTTTTATATTTCGATTTATATAACTGGTTATATTATTATATTTCAATACTGAGGAAATGTCTTCACTGTCTCCTAGAACTGAGAAAGACTCACCTGTCTTCCAGTTTGTGTTCATTAGGCTATAGAAGATAAGATAGCAATGTCCAGTTTATCTTTTTGGTCTTAACTATGTCATTTGAAATTCCCTGTATCTAAAATATTGCCTTTTACTTTAATGAAAAGCATTTTAGTGTGGTTTATGTATAATGTCAAAGAATATTTAACACTTCTCACATTTTATAAATTATCTATAAAATTAGATGCTTTTAAAAGTCAACATGACCGGGGCACCTGGGTGACTCAGTCACTTAAGTGTCCGACTTCGGCTCAGGGTGTGATCTCGCAGTTTGTGAGTTTGAGCCCCATGTCAGGCTCTGTGCTAACAGCTTGGAGCCTGCTTTGGATTCTGTGTCTCCCTCTGTCTCTCTCTGTCTCTGCCCCTCTCTGCTCCTGCTCTGTCTCTCTCTGTCTCTCAATAATAAACAAACATTAAAAAAATGTTTTTAAAAAGTCAACATGACAAAAAAGCAAGTTAAACTCTGCTTTTGAATCCTTTACTATCTAAGTAAGACTAAGTTATAATCAGGATTGTCTTTATTTTTTTATGTTTATTCATTTTTTGAGAGAGACAGAGTGCAAGCCAGGGAGGGGCAGGAAAAGAGGGAGAGGGAAATCCCAAGCAGGCTCCATGTTTCCCGCACAGCCCAATGCAGGGCTTGAACTCACAACCTGTGAGATCATGACCTGAGCCAAACCCAAGAGTTGGACGCTTAACCAACTGAGCCACCCACGTGCCCCTCAGGATTGTCTTTAAACAGGTATTCAAAAACACACAAAACTGTAGAACTGTATATTATGATTGGTAGTGGTGTTTTTGTCAACTTATTAGAAGGATTGAAGTAGAGGAGATATACCATCAGCACAGATTTGTGAATGATCTAATCATAAGGCTTAGGATAATTGAAATCATAGAAAAAAATAATCACTTGTCAGCATTTCATGATGTTAAAGTGCACTCTGACTTCCAAACTCTGTGTTGTCTAAATGAATTTGAGAACCATTAATAGCAAGTAAGGGGAGACAGTTGGCAGAGTTGAGCCTGATTGCCAGCTCTTGGTTTTTCTGTATTTCTCAGGCCTTCCAGGAGCACATTAGTAATACCAGTGACAAACATGACATTTAAACAGGAGTTTATAATTTACAAAGTACTTTCCACATAATCTCTAATTCTTGCAACCAATAAAATACATCCCAAATTAGTCAATAAATAGATATCACTTGAGTGTACTGTAATGTATTAGCTGTTGTTACACAATACGGTTTTCATTTTTTCTATTATAAACAATATTGTGATAAACATTATGATGCATAATTCTTTTCATGTCTGTAATCATGTCTCCTGAATATTCCTAAAAATAAAATTGCTGATTCAGCAAGTATACCCACTGTAAAAGTTTTTAGTAAATAAATGTGAAGCATTCCTATTACCTTATTAGATAACCTAATTTGACGTATTTTGCTACTATAAACACAGGTGGAATTAACATGTAATCTTTTTTCAAGTCACAGTTTGTTTCTCTAAAGGTCTCTCCTCACATCCTACTCATTCCTCAATCCACTCCTGTCACCACCAAAACAGCTCTTGATAAGGTCATCAATGACTTCCACGTTTTAAAATCCTTCAGACGTATTTTAATCCCTGACGTTACTCGTCTTCTCAGTGGGATATAACACTGCTGGCCTTCCCTTCTGGAATCCCTTAAGTTTCTTGGCTTTCATGACACCACACTCCTCTGATTTGCCACTACCTCTTAGACTGTTGTCTGTCTTTTGCAGACCTTATCAGAGGTCCCCACGACCAGTCAAGAAGAATTCACAGACTCAGAAAAGCTATTATACTCATGGTTATGGTTTATTACAGTGAAATGATAAATTAAAATCAGAGAGAAAAGGTAGATGGGTAAAGTGTAAGAGGAAAGGTTAAGAGGCATAAGGTCTCAGGTGTCCCCTTTCAGTGGAATTGCACAGGCATTAATTCTCCCAGCAACACACATGTTGCCAAACAGGAAAACTCACCCGAGCCTTGGTATACAGGGTTTTTATTTGGGATCTATCACTTAAGCATGGAGCACCCACCTAACTGATCCCAACTACTCGGTCTCCAGCCTACTGAGGTCAAACTGATACACATGGCCCAGGCCGCAAGCATACGAAACACTCTTACTAGGCAGAGTATTCCAAGGACTCAGATACTATCTCCCAGGAGTCAGTCAAGTGCCAGTTTGACCAAAGACAGGCCTTTCTTTGGAAAGGATGGGGTTTAAGCCATCCAGGCCTACTAAGGTAGCCCTTTCCTGTATTCCTCACTCTTGTTAGACTTCCTCAAATACTAACTCTAGACCCCCTTATCTTCTCAGTCGGTTTTCTTCACCCCCTAGGCAAACTCATCTATGCTGCAGCTTTATTTGCCGGACATGCAGTGATAGTTCCTCAGTGTATAACTTTAGCCCAGGTCTAACCTTTGAAGGCTAGATCCATCTTGACAACTGCCTATTTAATATATCCACGTAAATGTCTCAAAGGCACCTCAAATTCAGCATGTTGAAGACTCAATAATCTCCTCCCTAAACCTCTTCATCTTCTTCCATAGTCCCTATCTCATGGGGTTACCATTCACTTAGTTGTACTAGAAAGAAAGACATTTAGAAGATAAATTAACTGATTTTACTGACAGATATAAGAGTGGAAACCTACAACTTGAAACCTACAACTTCTTACCCCCTATATCCAATCTATATTACGCAGTCCTGTCAATTTGACTTTCTAAATATTTCTCCAAACCCTTCCATTTGTCTCTATTTCCATTGTCACCACCCTAAATCAACTTTCCACCCTCAAGATACCACTCCCCTCATCTCCACATGCTCTTGTGACTCCTTTGCAACCCACCGTCTAAACTGTAGTAAGAGTAATCTTTTCAAAGGAAAACTGATCCCTGCTTTCTGAATACACATCTCCATGAGTTTCCCTTGCTTTTAGGATGAAAAAAATTTTAAGGGCCTATGAGACCTTTCGTTTGGCCTGGACTACATCTTTAGCCACATAATATCCCACTTCCCCCTTACTTTTTACAACTTAGCTACACTGGCCTTTCGGTTTCTTCACTGTGCCTTGTTCCATCTTGCCTCAGGGACTTTGTACATTATGGCCTCAAGCTTGAATGATCATTTCCCCTACCACCACCATCCACTCTGCAGAGTTAATTCCTACTCAAACTTGGGGTCACAGCTCAAGCAGTGCTTCCTCAGAAGGCTTCTGTCTAAATCAGTTTCCTTACTGGGGCACCTGGCTGGCTCCGTTGGAAGAGCATGCGACTCTTGATCTCAGGGTCATGGGTTCAAGCCCCATGTTGGCTGTAGGGATTACTTAAATAAACTTTAAGTCGGTTTTCTTTCTTAGATGTTCTCACAGATCCCTGTTTCTTTCCTTCAGAGCTACTGTGAGAAGCAGTGTAGTATAATGGTTAGAAGCAGGGGCCAAACTATCTGGGTTTGAATTCCAGCTCTACCACTTATTAGCTGTGTGACCTTGGACAAGTTACTAACTTCTCTCTGCCTAAGTTTCATTATCTGCAAATGGGTAAAATCTGGTGGGCATAGTAAAACTATATACCTATTACATTTCATATAGTAAGTTATTTTATGTGATTAATACATGGGAAGAGTTTGGAATACAGACCAACGGCTATAAAGTACAAATATTTCCTTTTGTCATTAAGTTTTCAGTTTGCAATAATGTATTCATTAGCATGATTATCTGATTAATATTTGTCTCTTTTTTTTAAGTTTTTTTTTTTTTTTTTAAGGTAGGCTCTATACCCAACGTGGGCTTGGACTCGAAACCCTGAGATCAAGAGTCACGTGCTCTATCTACTGACTGAGCCCAGGTGCCTTGATATTTGTCTCTCTTAATAAATTCCATGAGAACAGGGATTATATCTATTTCCGTTTACATGCCATACTTTGGTAACAAGTATTTCTGGATTGGTAAATCTTTCCACTGTTTGTGGGGTCTGCATGGAATATTATCTTCTACTGTATGGCTCTGGCTTCTGGGTACCAGTTAGGTGATATTCTCAAGTCACTTATTTTACATAGATCATCCTTACATTCTAACACAGGCAATATCTGTTTCGCATGTCTCCACAAAAATGGAAATATATCATCTACATGAGCTACACTAAAGCAATATCATTCAAAATAATGCGAATGTCCATATCCAGGGAATGAGACTTCATGATATAATTTCTAAAGCTTATGAAAGCTTGGTGGAAGAGACGAGCATCAAGTCCATAATCAGCAGCGTTTCTAAATTTCTTTCCTCTTTTAAAACTGGTCTAAGATCTTTACTTCATTCTTGTCCAGAGAGCCAGTTAGCTCAGCCCTGATGTTGCCATCCGCACTGAGGCCCTGAGGTTTCACAGTCAGCTGTAAGAACAAGGACAAGTTCGGGGTTTTGGAGCCTCCTGAGGGAGAGGAGGAGGTAGAGGCAACATCAGACATGCGCCCCAGAGCCCCAGGAACGGGTCCAATGTGGGCATGAAGGACCAAGCCCACTGCTGCCCCCGGGCTAGCCCAGCTCCCCGCCAGGAGCCAAGCACACAACAGGGCACACAGGGACTTAACAAGGTCTGTTTATAAAGAATTCTCTCAGCCTCAACCCCCCATCTCTGATGATAAGAATGTTGTTTCTCAAATAGGGAAGGCATCTTCCACATGGGAGTTTCATCTCCTGCTTTCAGGAAGAAAAGGGAGGGATCACAGCACGCTTCCTGCACCTGCTGTTTTTTTAAGTGCCTTTTGCTCAAAATAATCCTTGTAACAAAGTGGCATATTTGGGGGTGGCATATTCTGCCACCCCTCATGTATATATATATGTATATATATATATGCATATGTGTGTGTGTGTGTGTGTGATATAAATACATGTATTCCTCAGGCCTACCCACAGAAAGGCTTGGGAACAACAATACCCCAACAGCAACAAATACTCTTAGGACACCGCAGATCTTGGCTTCTAAATGCTCTTCTCTTTTAGAAAGAACTAGCGCTCCTTGGTAAAATGGCTGATTCTAAGGCTAAGACAGGGAAAATACAAGATGAGTCTGAAATATATTGTTGTAGGAAGTAAGGAAGTCCTCACAGAATGGTGGCAACAAAAGACCAAAGAAGCCAACTTAAATGAGCTGCCAATAGCCAAATCTGGAACAATTTGAATATCAGAATAAATAATGATAGTAACAGATCATAACTCACTGAATAAAATAGAAAACCATGAATCCAGGGGTGCCTGAGTGGCTCAGTTGGTTAAGCGTCTGACTTCAGCTCAGGTCATGATCTCGCAGTCCATGGGTTCAAGCCCTACATCGGGCTCTGTGCTGACAGCTCGGAGCCTGGAGCCTGCTCCACGTTCTATGTCTCCCTCTCTCTCTGACCCTCCTTCACTCACACTCTGTCTTTCTCTGTCTCAAAAATAAATAAACACTTAAAAATAAGTTTTTTTTAATTTTTTTTATGTTTATTTATTTTTGAGACAGAGAGAGACATAGCATGAATGGGGGAGGGTCAGAGAGAGAGGGAGACACAGAATCTGAAGCAGACTCCAGGCTCTGAGCTGTCAGCACAGAACCCGACGCGGGGCTCGAACTCACGGACCATGAGATCATGACCTGAGCCGAAGTCAGACGCTTAACCAACTGAGCCACCCAGGCTCCCCAACACTTAAAAAATTTTAAAATAAAGTTTCAAGGTCATTTGGAAACCACATAAGAAGATGGCAAAGACACAAGACAGAAGGAGCCTGGTTTCTCGAATCACTACCTAGTAGGAACATTGGCTTTGGAATTTATGGGAGTGATAATTAAACTTCCATTTGAGCCACTATTCATTTGGGGGAACAACAAAGAATAGTGTCTAGGTCATGAATGTCAAGGAGAGACTGAGGAATTATTCCAGATTGAATGTGATTAAAAAGACATGACAAAATGCAAATCAAACTACAATGGAAAACAAAACAAAAACACAGAAACCACAAGGAGCTACCACTTCATATGTATTAGGATGACTATTACTGAAAAAACTAAACAAAACAGAACATAAGTGTTGCTAATGATGTAGAACAATCGGAACCTTTGTGTATTGCTGGTGGGAATGTAGAATGGTACAGGCACTCTTGAAAACATTCTGGCGGTTCCTCAGAAAATTAGAATTTTAATGTGATCCAACGATGTTACTTCTGAGTGTATACCCAAAAGAATTGAACGCAGGAACTTGAACAGATATTTGTATTCACCACTGTTCATAGCAGCATTATTCACAATACTGAAAAGATGGAAACAACTCAAGTGTCCACTGATGGGTGAATGGATAAACAAAATGTAATATATAAACAAAACGGAACATTATTCAGCCTTAAGAAGTAAAGAAATTCTGACATATGCCACAACATGAATGAACCTTGAAGGCATTATGCTAAGTGAAATAAGCCAGACACAAAAGAGCAAATATTGTATGATTCTACTTATATGAGATACCTAGTGTGGTCAGATTCATAGAGATAAACAGAATGGTGGTTGCTGGGGGCCAGGGGAAGGCGAAACTGAAGAGTTATTGTTTCATGGGTATGGAGTTTCATTTTGGAAAGATGAAAAAGTCAAGATGGTTGGTGGTAATGGTTGCACAACAATGTGAATGTATAAATGGCATTGAACTGTATCTTTAAAAATGATTAAATGGTAAGGGCGCCTGGGTGGCTCAGTCAGTTAAGCATCGACTTTGGCTCAGGTCATGATCTCATGGCTCTTGAGTTTGAGTCCCGCGTGGGGCTCTGTGCTGACAGTCTGGAGCCTGGAAACTGCTTCGGGTTCTGTGTCTCCCTCTCTCTCTGCCCCTCCCATGCTCGCACTCTGTCTCTCGCTCAAAAATAAATAAACGTTAAAAAAAAATTTTTTTTAATGGTTAAATGGCAAATTTGTTTTGATACAAAAGACATTTCTAGAACAATTGGTAAAACCTGAATGGGATCTGAGGTAATAGTAATATATGGGTATTACTATCTTGATTTTGATAATTGTGCCGTAGCTATTTAGGAGAATTATCCCTGCTTGTGGGAAATACGTGGAAGGGTTTGGGAATGATGGGGCATCATCATCTCTGCTGTTTGCTCTCAAATGATCCGGGGGAAAAAAAAAGTTTTTTGTGCTATACTTATACCTTTTCTGTATGCTTTAGATTATGTCTGAAAAATTTTTAAACCTTTTTTTTTTAATGTTTATTTATTTTGAGAGAGAGAGAGAGAAAGGAAGGGGCAGAGAGAGGGGGAATGAGAAAATCCCAAGCAAGCTCCTCACTGTCAGCACACAGCCCAACATGGGGCTCCGAACCCATGGATCCATGAGATCATAACCTAAGCCAAAATCAAGAGTTGGGTGCTTAGCTGCCAAAGCCACCCAGGCACACCTCCAAAATTTTTTTAAAGGTAAAATAAAAAAATTGAAATTAGCAGTGATTAAACAGTTGACAAAAATGAGTCCTGGGTTAGTTTTAGCATCAGAATTTGAGCTCAGGTCTCCAGGAGCACTTTCCCATATAGTCCATGGGATGTTCCTATAATAAACACTCCATTGGTAGTATATATATATTTTTTAAGCTATTTATTTATTTTGAGACAGAGAGACAGAGACAGTGTGAGCATGGGAGGGGCAGAAAGAGAGGGAGAGAGAGAATCTCAAGCAGGTTTCACGCTGCTAGCTGCGGAGCCCAACTCGGGGCTTCAGCATGACCTGAGCTGAAACCAAGAGTTGGACATTTAACTGACTGAGCCACCCAGGTGCCCTGGTAGTATGTATTTTAGATATATGAAGTTTTATTTGTGAAAGGATGGCTTTTTCTAACTACCTAGCACATTATTGTGTTAATGAGTCACCATCCTCAAGAGATACCAAAAGTTAATAATAAGAAAAAGAAAATGGAAAAAGAAAAGCAAGCTGATGAATACATAATTATGTCTGTTTTCTGAAACCAACTATAAATGATTTTTTTAACTTTTTAAAATATTTTGTATTACATTTGTCACAGAAATGTGTGGATTTACTGGAGGATGTACTTTGTAACTTCCTTTGGTTGTAAATATACTGTGGTCAAACAGGATTTGCCGCCTATTTAAATTACTTTTATATTTCCTTTGGCCTCAAAAGGGCTTTTTTATTATGTAAATATACAAATTAATCACTGAAAGGAGGAGTTTAGAAAGCTGTTTGGGATTGGAATAGAATTGCTAAATAGATTTATGTCTAATGTGTCTGAAGAGCCCAAAAGAATTGAAGTCTGGAACTGACCTTGGGGGTAGGAGGGACTCTCAGGAGCAGTTTTCCATTTAAGGACCAAATGAAGATGTCAAAGGTCAGGGCCAAATCCATTTCTGCATGGCCCCTGGAGGGAAGAATGGTTTTAACTGATGGATATTTACAAATGATTTGAGCCCCAATTAAGTAAAATGTTACTCCTAAAAAAAAATTTTTTTTTTAATTTTTTTAAACGTTTATTCATTTTTTGAGAGACAGAGAGAGACATAGCATGAGGGGGGAAGGGGCAGAGAGAGAGGGAGGCACAGAATACGAAGCAGGCTCCGGGCTCGGAGCCGTCAGCACAGAGCTCAATGCGGGCCTGGAAGTCATGAACGGCGAGATCTTGACCTGAGCTGAAGTTGGACGCTCAACCAACTGAGCCACCCAGGCGTCCCCTAAAAAATTTTTTTTAATTAAAAACAAATTCCCTTCTTCTCATTGGCAGATGTGTGTGTGTGTGTGTGTGTGTGTGTGTGTGTGTGTGTATGACTGCATAATATATGTAGGTGTATTTAAATATATAAATACCTACATAATATCCTTGATTTCACCTCTTGGCCTTCAAAATCTACAATATTTATTATCTGAAAAAATAAATAAAATAAGATATTTACTATCTGATAAATTTTTTAAAAAATTAAAAATCTGGGGCACCTGCCTGGCTCAGTCAGAAGAGAGTACAGCTCTTGATCTTGGGGTTGTGAGTTTGAGCCCAACTTTGGGTGTAGTGATTACTTAAAAAAATAAATAAACTTAAAAAAATAAATATTTACTATCTGTCCCCTTAACGGAAAGTGTTTGCCAAGCCTTGTTCTAGAAATAAGCAATGGTCTACGTTCATATGAAGAGTAGAGTTGTGATAGAGTTGAAGGAGGTTTTGATAGACTTAATTACTTGCAAAGAGTTGTCTGCTAAGAGTGAGGGAAAAGTGGCTGACTGGGGCGAAAACAGTCATAAAGTCTTGAAATAAGCCCTGGGAACTTCCTCTGGATGATAAAAGAAAAATTCAAATCATGGGGAAGTGTTAGATTCTTAATAAGTGGTGTCTGTGCTGCAAATGGCTAGTCACATGCAGCAAAAAGATCATTACGTCACTCTTCACCAAGTAAACTTTGGATAAGATGAAAATTTCATTTGACTTCATTTCATTTCATTTCATTTCATTTCATTTCATTTATTTGAATATTTTAAATGTGAGAGAACGAGAACGTTAAAGTACCAAAAGAAAGTTTGGGTAAATATCTTTTTTTTTTAACTTTATTTATTTATTTTGAGAGACAGAGAGAGCACGAGCTAGCACTAGGGCAAAAGGGGAAGAGAAAGAATCCCAAGCAGGCTCCATGCTGTTAGCACAGAGCCCAACATGGGGCTCAGTCTCACAAACCGTGAGATCATAATCTTAGTTGAAATCAAGAGTTGGATGCTTAACTGACTGAGCCACCCAGGCCCCCCTGGGTAAATATCTTTTATAAATTTGGGATGAGAAAGGTCTTTTGAAACTTGATGAAGAGTTAAGAAACAAACGTTGAGCCTGTATGTTTGACTACATAAAACATTTTTGTTTTTAAAATTTTGTTTTTAAAATGTTTTTAAAATTTTAAAGCAGATATAACCATCCTCCCTTAAAAACAAACAAAAACATGGGGCGCCTGGGTGGCGCAGTCGGTTAAGCGTCCGACTTCAGCCAGGTCGCGATCTCGCGGTCCGGGAGTTCGAGCCCCGCGTCAGGCTCTGGGCTGATGGCTCGGAGCCTGGAGCCTGTTTCCGATTCTGTGTCTCCCTCTCTCTCTGCCCCTCCCCCGTTCATGCTCTGTCTCTCTCTGTCCCAAAAATAAATGAACGTTGAAAAAAAAAAAAAATTAAAAAAAAAAAAAAAACAGATAAACAAGGCTAAAAAGCAATCCACAAATGGAAATATATGTGTATACGTGTGTGTACATACACAACACACATACTAAACAGTTAGGTTTGTACCTATTAACAACACCTTTTGTTGCTGGTTTTTTAAATTTTCATCAGGGGTGCCTGGGTGGCTCAGTCAGTTGAGCATCCAACTTGTGCACATCATAATCTCACAGTTTATGAGTTCAAGCCCCACATCAGGCTCTCTGCTGTCAGTGTGGAGCCTGCTTCAAATCCTCTGTCCCCCTCTCTCTCTGCCCCTACCCCACTTGTGTGCATGGTCTCTCTCTCTATACTTCTCTCTCTCTCTCAAAAATAAACTTTAAAAAATAAAAAAAAAATAGGGGTGCCTGGGTGGCTCAGTAAGTTAAGCGTCTGACCTCGGCTCAGGTCATGATCTCACAGTTTGTGGGTTCGAGCCCCACATCGAGCTCTGTGTCGACAGCTCCCTGTCTCTCCGCCCCTCCCCTGCTCACACTCTCTCTCTCTCTCTCTCTCTCAAAAATAAATAAAACATTAAAAAAATCTAAAAATAAAAAAATTTTTCATCAGATGAAGTTGGTATTCTTTGTTTTGTGAAGAGTCAATTAAATAAATGGCTGTCTCAGGGGGCACCTGGGTGGCTCACTCAGTTAAACATCTGACTTCAGCTCAGGTCACGATCTCACAGTGTGTGAGTTTGAACCCTGTTTCTGGCTCTGCACTGACAGTGTGGAGCCTGTTTGGGATTCTCTCTGTCATCCTCCCTCTCTCTACCTCTCCCCCACTTGTGTGCTTTCTCTCAAAATAAATTTTAAAAAAACTTTAAAAAATTAATTTAAAAAAATGACTCTCACTTATGCAAACATAATTGGGAAGTCACCCAGTGTCCTGCAAGAAGGTGCTAACAAAACTTTTGGGGGGGAGCGTGTGTGTGTGTGTGTGTGCATGTGTATGTGCAAGCATGCCTCTCTCCTAATGGGTAAAAGCTGCCTTACCCTTTGTTTTCCCTGTTCATGGGGGAAGGGATGAATCAGTTTGTCTTAGAAGCCTAGTACCCTTAGGAAAGAGGGGACCAAGACCCCAGTTTCTGCCCACCAAGTTCTGAATTTAAGGAGACTTTATGTACATGTACAAAGGCCCAGTGAGTGGCCAGGAAGACTTGAGTAGACACCAATTTTAGTTCTCTCTGTATTTGACATTTAGAAGAGAATTCTTGAGGTGCCTGGGTGGCTCAGTTGGTTGAGCATCTGAGTCTTGATTTTGGCTCAGGTCATGATCTTGTAGCTCATGGGATTGAGCCCTGTGTCAGGCTCCTTGCTGCACAGACCCTGCTTGTGACTCTCTCCCTCCCTCCCTCTCTCTCTCTCTCTCTCTTTCAAAATAAATAAAAACTTTTTTAAAAAATGGAAGAGGGGCGCCTGGGTGGCGCAGTCGGTTAAGCGTCCGACTTCAGCCAGGTCACGATCTCGCGGTCCGTGAGTTCGAGCCCCGCGTCGGGCTCTGGGCTGATGGCTCGGAGCCTGGAGCCTGTTTCCGATTCTGTGTCTCCCTCTCTCTCTGCCCCTCCCCCGTTCATGCTCTGTCTCTCTCTGTCCCAAAAATAAAAAAAAAAAAAAAAAAAACTTTAAAAAAAAAAATGGAAGAGAATTTTTTCACTCTTTGGGCTAAGTAAGCATCCCCTCAAAATTCTTGGACAATCAGGGGAAATCAGGGAAAACCACAATGGGAAAAACTGGACTTTTTTCTAATAAGGCACAGGGGAAGTCTCAACTATGACAGAAAAAATTAACATATGTAACTACCACATTTGTACCTTGAGTTTGTGAAACAGATCATACTAATTACACTAGTACAGAAAGAACTCTTTTGTAAATTAAGACGAAAAAGGCCTTCAAAATGAAATAGCTAAAAAGCATGACTAACGAATTATAGAAGAAAAAAAATAACTGGCCATTAAACGTATGAAAAATGTTTAATGTATACTGGTAATCAAAAAACTATACAAATAAAATGTGATATTTGTTGCAGATCAGATGGTCAAAGAAAATATTATTCTGTGATGTAGAAGATGCGAGGAAAAAAAAATCTACTTCCATATACTATAAGTTAAAAGGTACAACAAGGTGTCATTATGTGTAAAAAACTAATATGTATATTTGTCAAATTTTTTTTTAATTTTTTTTTTCAACGTTTATTTATTTTTGGGACAGAGAGAGACAGAGCATGAACGGGGGAGGGGCAGAGAGAGAGGGAGACACAGAATCGGAAACAGGCTCCAGGCTCTGAGC
This sequence comes from Lynx rufus, assembly GCF_022079265.1. Classification (NCBI taxonomy): domain Eukaryota; kingdom Metazoa; phylum Chordata; class Mammalia; order Carnivora; family Felidae; genus Lynx; species Lynx rufus. The sequence goes on along the minus strand of NW_025814834.1, from coordinate 124,597,149 downwards.
CATCAGCCCAGAGCCTGACACGGGGCTCGAACTCCCGGACCGCGAGATCGTGACCTGACTGAAGTCGGACGCTTAACCGACTGCGCCACCCAGGCGCCCCTTGTCAAATTTTTAAAAATAAACAGAGGGGTGCCTGGGTGGCTGGGTTGGTTAGGTATCTAACTCTTGATCTCAGCTCAGGTCTTGATCTCAGGGTCATGAGTTCAAGCCCTACATTGCACTAGGTTTGGAGCCTACATTTAAAAAAAAACAAAAGTAGAAGTGGGATTTCTAAGGAAATAATTGGGCAAGTGCCCAAAGACGTAAAAACATGTGTTGTAGCACTGTTGAAGAATATATATGATTCACGAGTACAGTGGATTGATTGTGCCTTGGAGTAGAGTCCAGTAAAAGAGACTTGTGCAATGCCTTCCAAATTTATGAGTGTCCTAAGATTCCCCTCCTATTTTAATGTCTATAATAATGGAAGCTCGGGCCGCCTGGGTGGCTCGGTCGGTTGAGTGTCCGACTTCAGCTCAGGTGACGATCTCGCGGTCCGTGAGTTCGAGCCCCGCGTCACGCTCTGGGCTGATGGCTCAGAGCCTGGAGCCTGCTTCCGATTCTGTGTCTCCCTCTCTCTCTGCCCCTCCCCCGTTCATGCTCTGTCTCTCTTTGTCTCAAAAATAAATAAACGTTAACAAAAATTAAAAAAAAAATGGAAGCTCATTCAATGCCCTCCACCACCACACCTATCCCCAACTATGCCTAAATTGCTGTAAATTCTCTCAGCCATTCTTTTTTTTTTTCTTTTTCTTTTTTTTTTAAAAAAGTAAGCTCTAGGCCCAATGTGGGGTTTAAACTCAGGACCTTGAACTCAAGAGTGGCACACTCTGCCGACTAAGCCAGCCAGGTGTCCCTGTGAGCCATTCTTTTTTTTTTTTTTTTTTTACCATTTATTTTTTGAGAGTCAGAGAGAGACAGAGCGTGAGCAGGGGAGGGGCAGAGAGAGAGGGAGTCACAGATTTCGAAGCAGGCTCCAGGCTTTGAGCTGTCAGTGCAGAGCTCGACACAGGGCTTGAACTCACGAACCGTGAGATCATGACTGGAGCCAAAGTCAGATGCTTAACCTAACTGAGCCACCCAGGTGCACTCCGCCCCCACCATTAGCCATTCTTATCAAGAACAAAAGAAACGACTGTATCAAAGTTGAATGTGAAGAAGGAAAGAAAAGGGAGGAATTGGGAGTTCCCAGTCTACAGAAATTTTGCCTTTTTTATGGCAATAAGTAATGCCCAAACATTTCTTGAGCACCAAGGAGCAAGAGTCCCTACTTGCCACCTTCCTCTCCCTCAAGCCCCTCTCCCCTCTTTTGATTTGGGCTCAGGTCATGATCTCACAGTCGAGAGATCAAGCCCTGCGTTGGGCACTTGGCGTGGAACCTGCTTAAGATCTTCTCTTCCATTTCTTCTGCCCCTTCCCTGTGTGCTCACTTTTCTCTCCCTCTCAAAAAAAAAAAAAAAAAAAAAAAAAAAAAAAAGTATCATCTAAACCAAAACACTTGAGAATGAATGGGGATGCTATTAATAATTACTCTGTGATTGTCCTGGGAAAACCAGGGCATATAATCACTCTCTATACTGTATGATTTTGCCATGCTTGAGAAGCATAGGTCTAATTAACTTCAGATATTAGTAGTTGTAAATTGAAGCACAAATCAGATAGATAGCTACCTGGCTAGAAAGATAGATATTGATTGATTTGTGTAAGGTATAGACAAATATGGCACAAAAATTTTAATAGATGCCATGTAACTTTTTTTAAGTAATCTCCACACACACACACACACACACACACACACATATATCCACATATATATATTATATATATATATATAATATATATAATCCATAATATAGTATAATACAGTCCACTAAATTTTCTTCTTACCTGGCTTCTGCCTCGCAGATTTTCTAACAGCTACTTTAACAACTTTGAAAATTTTCTGTTGCTAGCTCTTTAAAATCTTGTTCGTTTACAGTTGTTAAAATCTAAAAAGGAAGTAATAGCAGATACAGTAGTTTGGCTCACTCAACCAACACTGTTTGCTTGCTACTCTTACATAAAAGCTTATGCTCCCAGGCCGTCTTGTTGCTGACTGTGACCATGTGACTCACTTCTGGCTAATGAGATTTAAGTGGAAGTCAGCTGCTGCGTCTTCCTTTTCCTCCTTTCTGCTTGGAATGTATAAAATATCTGTTGCACAGCATCCATTAGCAAGAAAGGAATACAGGAAGACAGAAGATGCTTGTTTCTTTGACCATGTCCTTAAACTCCCAACATCAGCCCTGGTACTACCTGCCAACAGATGTGTAAAGCAAACAAACCTCTTTCTTGTTTTAAGAAACTTTTCTGATGGGTCGCCTAATTGGCTCAGTCGGTTGAGCACCTGACTTTTGATTTCAATTCAGGTCATGATCTCACAATCTATGAGATCAGATCAAGGCACACATCAGACTCTGCACTCTCAGCTCTGAGCCTGCTTGGGATTTTGTCTCCTTTTCTCACTGCCCCTCCCCTGCTCCCACTCCTGCTCCTGCTCACTCTGTCTCAAAATAAATAAATAAACATTTAAAAAAATGTTTTTGGTACACCTGGGTCGCTCAGTCAGTTAAGTGTCTGACTTTGGTTCAAGTCATGATCTCACAGTTCGTGAGTTTGAGCCCCGCATCAGGCTCTCGGCTGTCAGCACAGAGCCTGCTTCTGACCCTCTGTACCACTCCTCCTCTCTGCTCCTCCCCTACTCATCCTCTCTCTCTCTCTCTCAAAATAAATAAACTTAAAAAAAAAGTTTTCTGGTAACGCTCAGCTGTGTTTTTCTTCTTTCGAGTTTTTATTTAAATATCAGTCAGTTAACACAGAGTGTAATATTAGTTTCAGCTGTAGAATTTAATAATTCAACACGTATATACAACACCGAGCGCTCATCACAGGTGCCCTCCATAATCTCCACAGCCAAGTGCAATTTTAACTAATATAGAAATCATATGTCAAAGTTACATGCATCTATAGGTACATATATGTATATACATACAGTATACTTTAAAAGAATTTAACAAAATTTTGGAATATATACTAGAGCAGGCTAACTGCTGTAACAATCCCCAAAATTCTAGTAGCTGAACTCAATGTTTTCTCCACCTTCATTATCTCAGTACAATGCAGGGGTAGGCAAGTAAGAGGTAAGGGTATATTCAAGCTGATTCATATTGGAGCCACCAACAGGGGACCTTTAACCACTGAGAAGGGAGAGACAGATGAGCGGTCTTGTGCATGGAAGATCATATATCACTCCTGCCTGGTTTCCATGGGGCAAAACTGGTCAAATGGCCCCACTTAACTGAAAGATCAACTGGGATATGTACTCTTTCACATAGTCTATGTTTTCAAAAGAAAAATGAACTGGTTTGGTAAATACATTGAATTGTCTTTGCCTTGGGAAATTTTGGGGGGAATAGAGAGTTAAGAACATCAACACCTGGGGCGCCTGGGTGGTTCAGTCGGTTCAACGTCCAACTTCCGCTTAGGTCATGATCTCACAGTTCTATGAGATCCAGCCCTGCATCGGGCTTTGCGTTGACAGCACAGAGCCTGCTTGGGATTCTCTCTGTCCCTCTCTCCCTGCACCTTCCCAGCTCACACACTCTCTCTCTCAAAATAAATAAATGTTAAAAAAGATTTTAAAAAGTAATATTCTAAGATGTGTGATTTATATCTCAGATAATGCAGTATACAAATATTTATTACTTCCAGTAAATGCCTGTATTAGTTTCCTATTGCTGTTGTGACACCCACAAACTTAGTGACGTAAGCAACTCAGATGGTTTCCTTACAGTTCTGGAGGTGAGAAGTCTGTGCCTTGGCTACTGTCAAGGTCTCAGCTGGACTCTTTTGTCTTTTCCAGCTCCTAGATGTTGTGTATAACATCAGAGGGCACATTAATCAGGTTGTCTAACTATGGGGACGCTAAGTGTGACCACTGGTGTTAGGAACTGAATAGTGTCCAACCAAAATTCTTAAGTTGAAGCCCTAATCTGCAATGTGATAGTATTTGGAAGTGGGGCTTTGGGGCGGTAACTAGGCTTAGATAAGTTCATCAAGGTGAAGTCCTTACTGTGGGATTAGTGCCCTTCTCAAAAGAGACATCGGGAAGCTTGAGTCCTCTCTCTCTCTGTGCCATATGACAACACAGCAAGAAGGTGGCTATCTGCAAACCAAGAAGAGAGCTCTCACCAGGAACTGAATTGACTGGGATCTTGATCTTGACTCCCCAGGCCCCAGAACTGTGAATATAACTTCCTGTTTAAGCCACTCAGTCTATGGTATTTGGTTATAGCAGCCCGAGCTGACTCACAAAGATATTTGCACCTCCATGCCAATTGCAGCACTATTTATAATAGTCAAGGTATCAGGGTGCCTGGGTGGCTCCGTCAGTTAAGCACCTGACTTCGGCTCAGGTCATGATCTCACAGTTCACGAGTTTGAGCCCCTTGTTGGTCTCTGTGCTGACAGCTCACCTGGAACCTGCTTTGGCTTCTGTGTCTCCCTTTCTCTCTGCCCCTTCCCTACTCACTCTGTCTCTCTCAAAAATAAATAAACATTAAAAAATGTTTTTAAGAAGCTCTTCCTAAGTGCAAAAGAAAAAAACAATACCAAGAAACTAGAAGAGAAAGTGGTGCTTATGAAGGATAGAGGGTAGAAAGCCAACCCACAGATAAGTGATGTTGCTGAAGAAGAGCCTAGAACAAATGGATCAGAAATAGCAATCAGGGGCACCTGGGCGACTCAGTCGGTGAAGCATCCAACTCTTGATTTCAGCTCAAGTCATGATCTCACAGCTCGTGGGGTCGAGCCCCCCATCAAGCTCTGTGCCAATGACTCAGAGCCTAGAGCCTGCTTCGGATTCTGTGTCTCCCCCTCTCTCTAACCCTCCCCTGATCACGCTCTGTCTCTCTCAAAAATAAATAAACGTTTACATTTTTTTAAAAAAGAAAAGAATCCTTAATTAAAGCTTCTTCAGAAGACAATCAGGGGGTCCATTGTTACAGTTACATGGTTCCCTTTTAGACCTGGTTCTGTGCAGATTCCTGTTATTCAACTTGAATCTCACTTTCCCTGCTATTCAGAGATTCTCTAGGCATCTCCTTTTAACTTACTGGCAAACATTGTATCTTCTCAAGTCCTCATCAGGCCACTATGCTTTCTTTTTCCTAAAGTTAGTATTTTTTGACAAGTGGCATACGAACACATTATCCTTATAAAAATAGTGGGACATTACAAGCTAAAGTGGCTTGTGACCATTTATATTTTCTGCTTATTCTGTGCTAGGCACTGTAGCAATAGTTTAGAAATAATAAATAAAACAGACAAAAATTCTTGGAGTACCTGGGTGGCTCAGTCAGTTAAGCATCCGACTCTTGATTTTGGCTCTGGTTGTGATCTCATGGTTCGTGGTTTGAGCCCTGCATCAGCTTCTGCACTGACAGTGTGGAGGCTCCTAGGGATTCTCTCTCTCCTTCTCTCTCTGCCTTTTCCCAGGTCATGTTTAAATTCTCCCTCTCAATAAATAAACAAACAAACAAACAAAAATTCTTGCCTGCATGACACTTACATGCTAATAATGTAGGAAACAGACAAAAAAAAATGTTCATGATTGTTTTAAGAACTGTGAAGAAAGATAAAGCAGGGAAGGGGAAAGGGGCTGGAGAGGTTATTTTGTGCAATATTCTATGGTTTTCAGTGTATAAGCCGTTCGCCTCCCTGGATAAATTTATTCCTAGAAATCTTTTTCTTTTGGATAATGAAATTATCAAAAAAATTATTTTCTTAATTTCCCTTTTGGATTGTTCATTGCTAGTATTTAGAAATAGAGCTGATTTTTGTGTTTTGGTCTTGTATCTTGCAAATTTACTGAATTTATTCGCTCTAGTAGTTTTTTGTGGATGCTTTAGGATTTTCTATATATAAGATCATGTCATCTGCAAATAGGGATAGTTTTACTTGTTCCTCTCTAACTTGGGTGCCTTTTATTTATTTTTCTTATCTAATTTCTCTGGCTAGAACGTCCAATACAAGGTTGGATAGAGCTGACAAAAAATTGGCATCCTTATCTTGTTCATGATCTTAAAGGATGGAAGCTGAAGGAGGGGGGGCTCCCAAGTGGGGAGTTTTCTAAATGGTGGGCGTGGCAGGCGGCCATTCTCACCTCCTGATAGTTCTGCCTATGTAGGGGAAAAATTAACCCTTCCCAAAGAGAGGTCTGACCTTTGCCCTGGGAGGCATCCCTAAACCTTTGGAATGTTCTACCTGATAAGAGTGTCTTGTTTGCCTGGGGGCCTTGGGCCAGGTCAGATAGTCCATGCTAACAGTGTGATTTGTGGTGGGAGTTTTGGACCATGCAGTAGCAGTTAAACCTCCAGAGGAGCTGGAGACTAAGGTCAGCCATGCAGGCATTCAATCACGTCTACAATCTACATGACTGAGCCCCACTAAACATTCTGGACACAAAGGCTCGTGGGCTCTCCTAGTGACAATGCCCCATGTGTATATATTGATGCTGTGGGAAGTAAGTGCTCTATACACAACTCCACTTTGAGAAGACACCGGATGCTGATCTGCACTTAAAACTCTTATGGATGTTGCCATATGTTCCTCTTCCCTTTGGGTGATTTTAAAGCTTTTTTTTTTTTAAGTTTATTAGTTTATGTGTGCAGAGAGAGAAAGAGAATCCCAAGCAGGCTCTGCACTGCCAGCATGGAGCCTGATAAGGGGCTCAAACCCACAAACCGTGAGATCATGACCTGAGCCGAAACCAAGAGTTGGATGCTTAACCAACTGAGCCACCCAGGTGCCCCTTCCCTTGACTGACTTTAATGTGTATCCTTTTACTATAATACATCATAATTATGAATGTAACAGCTTTCAGTGAGTTTTGTGAGTCCTAGCAAATTATCAAAACTGAGGGTGGTCTGGGGAGCCCCCAAGTTTGCAGCTGGTGTTAGACATGATTCCCAAAATTTGCATTGCTTTTGTGTAATCTTCACCCCTTGAGTGTGAGCTGGATTTATTGACTCGTTTATAACAAAATAGGACAAAAGTGATGGGATGTCCCTTCTGAGATTAGTTCATAAAGTAGGCTGAAGCTTCCATCTTGGGTGCCCTCTCTCATGTTGCTGGCCCAGGAAGGAAGATGGCTGTCCTGGGCCAGCCCTGTGGAGAGGCCCACGTGGTAGGGACCAACAACCACCTGAATGAGCTCGGAAGTCTATCTCACCTCAGGTGAGTCTTCAGATGAGACTGTAGCCCTGGCTGACAGTTTGAATGCAATCTCACAAGAGACTTTGAGCCAGAGGTACCCAGCTAAACCATGCCCTGATTCTTGACTCATAGAAACTGTGAGATAATATGTTTGTTGTTTTAAACCACTCTGTTTTGGAGCAACTTCTTATACAGTGGGCTACCGTGGAAGGTGATCCGGGGAACCTGTGTATTTAGTATCCACAAATGTTTTTATCTGGAGGTCTTGTTTCTGGGGCCATTCAACTTCTTTGTAGAAGAATTTCCCAATCTCCCAGAATGCTTATGCCTGGCTGCCTGAGTTCAGGGGCCAAAGCTGGAAAAGAGACTGACCTTTCACCAGTTCCCTCCATTTTTAGCCCAAAGGCAAACCCCTGCCCTCAGGTGTGTCTGCTGTACTTAAATCTGGAGCCCTTCTCACATCATCTATCCCAAAAGTTTGTAGCCAGACTACACCCAGGTGGAGAAGGGTCCTGTTGGGTCTAACTACTCTCTATATGGTCTTGACCAATTCTTGTTCTCAGCCTTTTAAAGTCACTAGTGCCATTCACATAAATCAATTCCAGAAAGGTTATGGATCTACCATGAAAGACAAAACTATAAAGCTTTTAGGAGATAATACAGAAGAAGATCTTCATGACCTCAGGATAGAGAATTATTTCTTAATCTAGTTTCTTTTTTTTTTTTAATGTTTATTTATTTTTGAGACAGAGAGAGACAGAGCATGAACAGGGGAGGGTCAGAGAGAGGGAGACACAGAATCTGAAACAGGCTCCAGGCTCTGAGCTGTCAGCACAGAGCCCGACACGGGGCTCGAACTCACGGACCGCGAAATCATGACCTGAGCTGAAGTCGGCCGCTTAACTGACTGAGCCACCCAGGCGCCCCTCTTAATCTAGTTTCAAAAAGTATCAATTATAAAGGAAAAAAAATGATAAATTGGCCTATGTTAAATATAAGAACTTTTATTCATCCAAAAACAAATTATCAAAATTATCAAAATTAGAAAGACAGATATTTATAACTTATATAACTCGCAAAGGGCTCATAGACTATATAAAGGTATCTTAAAAGTCTGTAAGTAAACAAAGGCAAGCCATTGGGAAAAATGGGCAAAAAATTCTGAATAGGCATTTCATAAATGAGGATGAGGGGTTTTAGAGTGACGGGGGTTCAGAGCCGACAGCCAAGAAAGAATTCTTGAGACATCTTTGGTGCAAAAAAGATTCTTTTAGTAAAGGACAGGGACAGGACCTGTGAGCAGAAAGAGCTTCACTGGGGTTGTGAAGCTTATATACTATGGAGTTGGGGGAGATAAAGTCAAGAGGAAGTTTCTTAAAGGTATTTCCATAGGCTAAAGAAGACTCATAGATTACTGGAAGCCTAGCTATTGTCAAGCTAAGGTTTTTCCCTCTGGCAAAGCATTAGCATTAAGACAGTTCCTGGAGATTAGGCTGTTGATAAGATTGCCCTTTTTTTCTTGTAATTTTATTAAGATATTTGTATACTGATGGAGACTCTTGTCCTGCAGGGCTGTGATCTCTATCAGTTAACCATTGGTTAACCTTTCCTTTGTCTTTGGGCAACCAGGAGTGCCTGAGGAATGTCACATATATCCCACCTGGTGGGAAGGGGGTTGTGGGGTGGGAAAGGTTGGTTTGTGGGGTGTCAGTTTACCATATGCTCCCTCATAAAACACATTTAACAAACATGAAGAACTGCTTAAGATTGTTGGTAATCAGTGAAATGCAAAGAAAATTCTAAGTGAGCTACCACAACGCATCCATTGGGGTACAATGCAAATATCCATCAGCAGAAGCATGGTAAATAAATTATTGTTATGTTCAGACAAGAGAATACTATCCTTCCAAGAAAATGCATAAAGATCCAAGTAACGTAATGCGTGAATCTTTTTTTTTTTTTTTTTTTAAGTAGGCTCCATGCCCAACATGGGGCTTGAACTCAGAACCCTGAGATCGAGAGCTGCATGTGGGGCGCCTGGGTAGCTCTGTTGGTTAAGCATCCGACTTCAGGTCAGGTCATGATCTCGTGGTCTGTGAGTTCAAGCCCTGCATCACGTTCTGCTGCTTTGGATTCTGTGTCTTCCTCTCTCTCTGCCCCTCCCCCACTCATGCTCTCTGTCTCTCAAAAATGAATAAACATTAAAAAAAAATTTTTTTTAATAAAAAGAGTTGCATGCTCTGCCAATGAGCCTATAATGGATGAATCTTGAAACACATTTTTAAAAATATGCATTTATTTTTTAAATATTTATTTATTTTTGAGAGAGGGACAGAATGTGAGTGGGGGAGGGGCAGAGAGAGAGGGAGACCCAGAATCCAAAGCAGGCTCCAGGCTCTGAGCTGTCCACTCAGAGCTTGACACAGGACTCAAACTCACGAACCATGAGATCATGACCTGAGCCAAAGTTGGACACCCAACTAACTGAGCCACCCAGGTGCCCCAAAACACATTTTTAAATAAACAAAGCAAGTTACAAAAAAATATAGTGTGAGTCTATTTATATAAAGTCTAAAATCAGGGGCACCTAAGTGGCTCAGTTGGTTGAGTGTCTGATTCTGGATTTCAGCTCAGGTCATAATCTCAGGGTTCACGAGATCAAGCCCAAGTTGGGCTCCAGGCTCACAGGGCAGAGCCTGCCTGGGATTCTCTCTCTCCCTCTCTCTCTGCTCCTCCCTGAGCTCCTGCTCTCTCTCTCTCTCAAAAATAAATAAATTTTTTTAAAAGGCTTAAAATCAAGCAAAACCAGGAATATATATGTGTATATATGACATATATAGTTATATATATAAAGTATATAATTGCCATGAAAGTAAGGCTAGTGGTTATCAGGAAGGAATGCTAGTAATGTTGCATTTCCTGACTTGGGTAGTGTTTAGTGAGTATGTGCCTCATAATGATTGGTTATTTTGTAATTCATACTTCAGGTATTTTTCTGTATATCTTTTATATTTAGTAATCAAGAAACTTAATTAGTGGCACCTGGGTGGCTCAGTTGGGTAAGCAACTGACTGTTGATTTCTGCTCAGGTCATGATCTCACAGTTTGTGAGATATTGGGCTCCTCACTGACCGGATGTAGCCTGCTTGAAATTCTTTCCACCCCCACTCCCCATCTCTGCCCCTACCTTGCTTATGCTCTCTTTCTCTTTCTCTCTCAAAATAAATTTTTAATTTAAAAAAAAGAACGAAACTTCATTCTTCAAAGTTTCATTCTCTTTTTTTTTTTTTTTTTGTCTTCTCTATATTTTTTGCTGTTATTGTTACTGTAGTTCTGCTATCTAAAATACCCTGTTTTGGGCCTCCCAGCTGGCTCGGTCAATAAGACATGTGACTCTTGATCTCAGGGCCATGAGTTCAAGCCCCACATTGGGCATATAGCTTACTTCTTTTGGCTTAAAACTGTCTGTAACCTTTATATGTGAAAGATAGTTTGGCCGAATAAAAAACACTGTATAATTGGAGAATGCTGGTGGACACCAAGTGACCAAGGTTAACATCACCAGTAAGAAACAGACACATCACATTGTACCTGTGATGTGATGCACTGAGGAGGGCACCTTGTGGCATTCTTCCCACTAGTTCAGAACCTTAGTAATCATGAAAAACATCACAAAACTGTGGGATGATTATCCCAATTGCAGGAGTCTATGAAATAACTTATCAGTGTTCTTCAAAAGTGTCAAGGACACTTTGTAGTCACTAAATACTTTCTGTGTTCATTATTTTTTAACAGTTGTCAAGGATTTCACAGTATGGCTGTTCTGTAGTTTATTTAACCAGTTTTGCATTAACACACATTTTGGATATTGCCAGCTTTTCAATGTTACAAACAATACTTCTGTGAACATCATTGTACATGGATCATTGGGTTTTTGTGCAAATAAATCTATAGAGTTCATTCTTGGATCAAAGTGTACATGCATTCAAAAAAATTTTTATATGTATTATCAAATTGCCTTCTCAGGGGTGTCTGGCTGGCTCAGTCGGTAAAGCATGTGACTCTTGATCTTGGGGTTGTGAGTTCGAGCCTGTGGTGGGTGTAGAGATTACCTTAAAAAAAAAAGATATTAAAAAAAAAATTGCCTTCTCAAAAGGCTATCATAATTTATAGCACTTTTTTTCTCCATCCATACCCTCAACATTCCAAAAGTTCCTTTTCTTTCATATTTTCTGCAACACTGAGCATTATCAATTATTTTTTTTAATTTTTAAACTGACTTTTAAGTGTTTATTCATTTAGTTTGAGACAGAGAGTGCGTGAGTGGACAGAGGGTCAGAGAGAAAGGAGAGAGAGAATTTCAAACAGGCTCCACACTGCCAGTGCAGAGCCCAACGCCAGGGTTGAACCCACAAACCATGAGATCATACCCCAGCTGAAATCAGGAGTTGGACACTTAACAAACTAAGCAACCCAGACACCAATAAAGTTTGTGTATTTATTTTGAGACAGAGAGAGGGAGGGAGTGCACGAGTGAGAGAGGGGCAGAGACAGAAGGAGAGAGAATCCCAAGCAGACCCCATGCTGTCAGTGCAGAGCCTGACTTGGGGCTCAAATCCATAAACTGTGAGACCATGACCTGAGACAAAATCAAGAGTCAGACACTTAACCGACTGAATCACCCAGGCGCCCCTCCATTATTTTTATAGTGACCAATCTGACTGAATGAAAAGTAATGCATCGGAAAGAGGATTCTGGGAAGATGGCAGAGTACAAAACACCAGGAATCTGTCTCCCCACTTAGACTACAATTTTACTGTCAAAATATGTCTGGTGTAGGGGCGCCTGGGTGGCGCAGTTGGTTAAGCGTCCGACTTCAGCCAGGTCACGATCTCGCGGTCCGGGAGTTCAAGCCCCGCGTCGGGCTCTGGGCTGATGGCTCAGAGCCTGGAGCCTGTTTCAGATTCTGTGTCTCCCTCTCTCTCTGCCCCTCCCCCGTTCATGCTCTGTCTCTCTCTGTCCCAAAAATAAATTAAAAAAAAAAAAAACATTGAAAAAAAAATTAAAAAAAAAAATATGTCTGGTGTAGCTATTTTGGAGCTCTAGAGTCCATTGCAAGGCTTGCAACTTCCAAGGGAAGTCTTGAACAGTAAATCGTGGCTAATTTTGGTCAATTTAAGCTCCTAGCTAAGCAGCAGCTACCTGTCCCCTACATCCCAGCCCCATGGCAGACAACTCTACATATGTTCCAGGAGCAGCTTGCATGTGCCTTGTGGGAGCCAGGGTGTGCAATAAAGACCATGTCCTCTAATAATGGGGGCATCTGTGCTCTGATCAATGGTTGCTACTTTTAATCATGAAAGTGCAGACACAGAGGTAGGCAGCCATTATTATACCCCGCCCCCCCACCATGGTTACACTCCACTACAGTTCTGGTTGAAGTGACTTCCAGAGGATTTAAAAGGCTGATGCCTTTACAAAAAAAAATTTTTAAGTTTTTAATTTATTTATTTTGAGAAAGAGAGAGGAAGAACATGAGCAGGGGAGGGGCAGAGAGAGGGAAAGGGAGAATCCCAAGCAGATACTGTGCTGTCAGCATGGAGCCTGACACAGGCTCAAACTCATAAACCATGGGATCATGACCTGAGCCAAAGTCAAGAGTCATGTGCTTAACTGACTGAGCCACCGTGGCATCTCTGATGCCTTTTAAAAAATCTCTATTTTTCTTTTTTTTTTTTCCTCTCTCTTTTAAGACCAGGGAGAGAAAAGAATTGGTGAACTTGAAGATAGGACAGTGGAAATTATCCCTTCCGAGGAACAGGGAAAGAAAAAAGAAAACTGATATTTGAGGACATTTAAGGATTAGGACGTTCCAAAGCAACAACACACATGAGGGAATTTATAAAGTCATTATGCATGCCCAGGGTGGTTCAGAAATTAATACGTACCAGGCACTGTTCTGTGCACTTTATATCAGTTTGCATATTCTTTACAACAATCCTATCAGATAGTACGATTACTGTGCCCATTTTTCACATGGAAAACATAAATAATAAGTAAGCTTGCTTGAGGTCACATAGCCATAAGGGACAATCAAAATTTACTCCTGGAAGTTTGTCTTAACCACAAAGCTCACTATCTGCCTCCCTCTGTATGCTATGGTAAGAAGTTTAGCTTTTCATTATAGGTAACAAAGAGCCAATGACAATTTGTAAAAAAATTGTTTAATGTTTATTTATTTTGAGACAGGCAGAAACAGAGGACCATTGGGGGAGGGGCAGAGAGAGAGGGAGACACAGAATGCGAAGCAGGCTCCAGGCTCCAAGCTGTCAGCACAGAGCCTGACGTGAGGCTCGAACCCACAGACCGCGAGCCGAAGTCAGATGCTTAACCAACTGAGCCACCCAGGCACCTGGAGCCAATGAAGATTTTTAAAGAAAAATTTAAAGGATGTAGAACGGAGTGACATATTAGGTTAATTTTGGAGGGAAGATTACTCTCGTAGCAGCTTTGAGGGTGAAGTAGTAGGAAAAGAATGGCTACAAGGAGAAGAGGGAAGAGCCTGTTCCTGTTTTTCAGAGATGAGGAAGACCTGAACTCATGACAAGTGGCAGTGAATGCAGAGGAGATCAGGATTCAGGCGACATTTCCAAAGTACATGAGTACAATTGGGTGGTCTTTTGGATACAGGATTAGGGAGGTGTTGAGGACAAGTTAGGTACAAGAATCTTGCAGAACATCCAGTGGAGTTGTCCATGGACTACTGGGGGGAGAGTTCTAGCTAAAGATACAGATTAGTGAGTCGTTCAGTTTATTGGTGGTAATTGATGCCTATGGAAACGGATGGCTCAGGTAAAACAACCCAACAGAGCCTTAGGGAACACCAGCATGTAAGTAACAGGCAGGAGAGAAATAGCCCATAAAAATATAGATAAAAACTGGTAAAACAGGTAGGAAGATAATTAACATAGAAAATAGAAAGCAATAAATACCATTAAAAAAACATACAAACAAGGTAATGAGGGAGCTCAGAGGAGGATTACAGCTTAATCTTTCTGAGCCTCTGTTAAATCGTCTGTAAAATCAGGTTGGACTAAGTGGTCCCTGAAGTCTCTTCTGTCTCTAAACCTCTGAATCTATTCAGTGTCCAGTCACATGCCCACTAACATGGTAGATGGTATGAGAAGACACAAGGCACAACCCTTGCTGTGGAGGAGTTTTCAATCTACTGGATTGAAACACACCAAAAGCCGCTGGAGATAGAGATCATTTATAATTAAGGGGTGAATTTGTGGCATAGCCTGTGGGCTGAAAATCCAGTAAAGGAAGAGAGTACCATAGTATGTGTATGGAAGCTTACTGGATTTAGGTAGAGAAGAGAAGAGCCTGGGCAGAAATAAAGAAGTGAATTCACTGACCTCGATGAATTTGAAGATCTCAGTCGGGAACACATGGGAATTAGGGTTTTGGACAGGTAGGGTAAGGCAGGTTGTGGTGGTTCTTATACACCAGAGAATGGGGTTAGAATTGAATGGTGGCAGGAGGGAGCTTCTTGGGCAGGGTTGTGACATATTTAAGATACAAGATGTAGGTAGTTTGAGCTCAGCTATTTTTACTACACCAAATGTCTGCTGCTATTACACTTCTTCCCATTGCCAATTCCAGACCACGCTGTGGTGTGCTGCCCAGCGCACGCCCAGATAGGTCTGAAGCACTCTAGCTTCTTGGCGAGTAGACACCTGACAACTCTCAGCTAAGTCACTCTCTGAAACTTGCCCTTGGCTGAAGACAGCCACCTTGTCCCAATGTCATGCCGCCTCACCAGCTGCATCCCACATTCAATATCTGGTTGACAGGGTTTAACAGAGGCCCATCTGACCCTCCCACCCCCACCCAGTTGCAGAAAGACTCCACAGCGTCCTCTCTGCTCCAGACCTCCCAGAAGGCAACTGAGGCTTTGGGGGCAACTGCATCACAGTTCAACTTCTCTTGCCTAATCCTTCTTCCTTCATTCCCCCAAAGGTGCCCATGCCAAGGACACTTCCTGATAAACACCCTGCATGCTAATTTCCATTTCAGATTTTTCTCCTGGGGAACCAAACTGCAACACACACGATAATTACATTTTCACGCAGCTTTTCATCTATACTGCTTACCAATTTAAGTGCAAAGAAATTTTGTAAGCCCAGATTTTGGTTTGAGCAGTTTTCCTCAACGACCTTGATGTTCGCAGTTTAGAACACCAGAGCTAATCTTTGACAAAGCAGGAAAGAATATCCAATGGAATAAAGACAGTCTCTTCAGCAAGAAGTGCTGGGAAAACTGGACAGTGACATGCAGAAGAATGAACCTGGACCGCTTTCTTACACCATGCACAAAAATAAACTCAAAATGGATGAAAGACCTAAATGTAAGACAGGAAGCCATCAAAATCCTCGAGGAGAAAGCAGGCAAAAACCTCTTTGATCTTGGCCACGGCAACCTCTTACTCAACACGTCTCCGGAGGCAAGGGAAACAAAAGCGAAAATGAACTACCGGGACCTCATCAAAATAAAAAGCTTCTGCACAGCGAAGGAAACAATCAGCAAAACTAAAAAGCAACCAACAGAATGGGAGAAGATGTTGGCAAATGACATATCAGAGAAAGGGTTAGTGTCCAAAATCTATAAAGAATTTATCAAACTCAACACCCAAAAACAAATAATCCAGTGAAGAAATGGGCAAAAGACATGAATAGACACTTCTCCAAAGAAGACAGCCGGATGGTGAACACATGAAAAAATGCTCAACATCACTCATCATCAGGGAAATACAAATCAAAACCACAATGAGATACCACCGTACACCTGTCAGAATGGCTAACATCAACAACTCAGGCAACAACAGATGTTGGCAAGGATGCGGAGAAAGAGGATCTCTCTTGCACTGCTGGTGAGAATGCAAACTGGTGCAGCCACTCTGGAAAACAGTATGGAGGTTCCTCAAAAAACTAAAAATAGAACTACCCTAAGACCCAGCAATTGCACTACTAGGCATTTATCCACGGGATACGGGTGTGCTGTTTTGAAGGGACACATGCACCCCCATGTTTATAGTAGCACTATCAACAATAGCCAAAGTATGGAAAGAGCCCAGATGTCCATCGATGGATGAATGGATAAAGAAAATGTGGTATATATACACGATGGAGTATTACTCGGCAATCAAAAAGAATGAAATCTTGCCATTTGCAACTACATGGATGGAACTGGAGGGTATTATGCTAAGTGATATTAGTCAGTCAGAGAAAGACAAAAATCATATGACTTCACTCCTATGAGGACTTTAAGAGACAAAACAGATGAACCTAAGGGAAGGGAAACAAAAATAATATAACAACAGGGAGGGGGACAAAACAGAAGAGACTCATAAATATGGAGAACAGTCTGAGGGTTACGGGAGGGAGTGTGGGAGGGGGGATGGGCTAAATGGGTAAGGGGCACTAAGGAATCTACTCCTGAAATCATTGCTGCACTATATGCTAACTAATTTGAATGTAAATCTAAAAAACATAAAAAATAAAACAAGTTAATTAAAAAAAAAAAAAAAGAACACCGAGAGCCACCTTTTATACAACATGCAATTGTAAGATCACATACCCCTTTGGCAGTATACCCCAGTTCGGTTTGTGAGGGGAGTATAGCCACAAACAGCTAAGCGCACATGATGAATACTGAACACAGTGAAGTGACGAGTTAGTGGTAACCATGTCTTGGCAGGATATACTCTTGGCTAATGGAGCACATCGCTGGGCGCCTTGTACAGTAATACACCTGGAGGTCACAGGTGTCATGCAGAGGTGGTCAGTCCGTAGCTGGAAATTTTACAAAGTGTTGTTTCAGGTCACAAAGGAACTGTGACCCCATTTGAGATTTTTCTTTTTTACAGATTTTGCACCTAGCACCACATTAAAAAAAAAAAAAAAAATATATATATATATATATACACCAACCATTATACTATCAGATGCCTCTCAGCTAAGCACATTACTCTCCTTTAGTTTTTAAGCACCAGGAGCAAAGTTCGGAAATTTGAAAGTTGCAATAAAAACGGGCAACAAGATATTGTCATTCAAAGATTGGTGGTAAAGTGGTTAGCAATGTTAGAATGGTTGCCTTGAAGCGTCCATAGCATCCAATTGCCCGTGCAAAATATCTTGCTAAGACAGTGATCGGTCTGGCAGCTTTTGAGGGACGGAACTGCTGTGGAAAAGGGATTGGAGAGACTGAGCATCTATATTGCTGATGGCCTACGTCACTTTTTTGTCCTTACGATGCCTTGTTTTTCAAACATCCCTTCCTTTACAAGATGAATAGATGTAGTTTAGAAACAAGTAACATTCACTGCCCAGGAAAACTGTCAAGTTTTTAACCCTGAAGTAGGTAGACTTACACTGCACTCTTTATAACACACAAATTCTGCAACGGGAAACATGTATTGAAAATGCAGCGCCTGCAATTGACATATTGCCAAAGAATAAATTATATCCTGTGCTATCATTGTGTATTCAGCAATAATGAATACTAGGAGGAAATAGCAAAGTAGTAATTATGCCAATTACAATTGATTAGTTGGTATTAACATAAAAAGATACACTCATTTTATTATTCTCTCTTATGTCACAAGAAGGCTGTGATGTATTAAGATATCTGGTTCCTCTCTAAATTTCCTTTCTTTTAAATGTTTCTTTTTTTTTTAAGTTTATTTATTTTGAGAGAGAGAGGGGTGGGGCAGAGAGACAGAGGGAGAGAGAGAATCCCAAGCAGGCTCTGAACCGCCAGATCATGACAGAATGATCCTGACCTGAGCCGAAATCAAGAGTCTGGCGCTTAACTGCCTGAACCACACAGGCATCCGTTTTTTTTTTTTTTTAAGTTTACTTATTTATTTTGAGAGAGAGAGAAAAAATAAAACATATGAGTGGGGGAGGGGCAGGGGAGAAAATAGAGCGAGAATCCCAAGCAAGCTCCACACCAGCAGTGTGGACCCCTATGCAGAGATTGAACACACGAACTGTGAGATCATGATCTGAGCCAAAGTCAAACACTTAACTGACTGAGCTACTCAGGTGCCCCTAAAATTTCTTTTTTTTTTTTTTTAATTTTAATTTAATTTAATTTAATTTAATTTAATTTAATTTAATTTAATTTAATTGTTTTAAGTTTATTTGTTCATTTTGAGAAGAGAGCAAGCCGGGTAGGGGCAGAGAAAGAGAGAGAGGGAGAGAGAGAGAATCCCAAGTAGGTTCTGCAGAGTCAGCACAGAGCCTGATGTGCGGCTCAAAGTCACAAAACTGTGAGATCATGACCTGAGCCGAAATCAAGAGTTGGACGCTTAACCAACCGACTGAGCCACCCAGGCACCCCAAAAAGATTTTATTTTTAAGTAATCTCTACACATAACAGGGGGCTTGAACTTACAACCCCAAGATCAAGAGTCATGTGCTCTACTGACTGAACCAGCCAGGCACCCTTAAATTTCTTTTTATAATTGATTAAATTCAGGGAATTTAGAAGCATACTGGGAATTTGTATTGTTACCCATGATGAAAATTTCTTTAGTGGGGCTAAATCGATTAAGCGTCTGACTTTGGCTCAGGTCATGATCTCATAGTGCATGAGTTGGAGCCCCGGTTGGGTTCTGTGCTGACAGCTCAGAGCCTGGAGCCTGCTTCAGATTCTGTCTCCCTCTCTTTCTGCCCCTCCCCTGCTCATGCTCTCTCTCTCTCTCTCTTTCAAAAATAAATAAATAAATATAAAAAAAGAAAATTTCCTTAGTTATACTACAATTTTTTCATCGTTTTATGTTACTATGATTTCTAATTTTCTAATCTGTTTTTCCTGTGCTATTGTAATACTAGCACTTCATTTTTTTGCATTTTTTATAGAACAAAATAATGCAAAAGGACTAATAAATGGGGTACATCAATATCTACTATTGTTTATTTTTTGTTAGAAATGGAGATTAATGGTGGCGAAGTAATTGCTACTTTATATACAGTAGGACTCTGTTTCTTTGCAGGTCTCCAGGGTGAATTTGACAGGTTAGCAGGCTAAGTTGATCATCTTTTATTTTTCTGGTGGGTTGGGCACCCTTTATAGTTTGAACAATGAAAGCAAAATCTATGTGAGATTAAATTTAACCTCTGGGAAAAAACAGAAGAATTCTTCCATATGTGAAACATCAGAGTAAATTAACTATCTCCATTTTCTCATGTCATGGAATGGAGAGCAGACAGGTCGTATGAATTGCTGCATGAGCAATTTATTTGACTTTTTAATGACCTTGTACCCGCTATGGTCAAACAAGAATACTACAAGAAACAGGCAGTTTCTTTTTTAAAAGGAGGAGAGAATAACACAATGTGGACTGAAGGGGAGACCTTCAAACTTAGTGAAAAGCACAAGACATAAAATAAGGCAGAGGACATGGAAGGGTGGCGAAGCAAGTGTCCTCAGGGCCATTTTTAGTGAGCAGTTCAAATTTAATTTCAATTGTCAGCAAAAGCCTAACATACACGGTCATTAACAAAATTCAGTTTAAGAAAGCTACTTTCTAAGCTGTACACACATCTTATTGAAAGGATTTGATTGTATAGTAGGGGAAGGGAACACTGATGAAAGCTAAAGCTGAACTTTTAACTGTCCTAATTATGTAACCTTAAACTCATACCCAAATTACTTGACCAAAAACTTTCAAGATTCGGAGAGAGAAAATTATCTTAGGGTTTTAACACCTCCCCTTCTCCTACTATATTTAAAACATTTCTTTTCACTTACTGAAATATAATGGAACATTAGAGTACTTCCCATTTCATTTCTAAGTTTTGCATAATGAGATTATGTATTCACGTGAACAAAATTTCGTTATAGAAAGATGTTAATAACTGTTTTAAAGGCATTTCTAGGGGCACCTGGCTGGCTCAGTCAGTGGAGCGTGTGACTCTTGATCTCGGCGTTGTGAGTTCAAGCCCCACGTTGGGTGTAGAGATTACTTTGAAAAAAAAAATCTTAAAAAAAAAAGGCATTTCTATTTGTAGCAAATTGTATATAAGCTAATATTACTAGTGTACTTCTTTTTATTCTCTTCAGTTGGTTTGACCTTCTCTTGTAATTAATACTTTTACGATGGTACAAAATCAGATTTGGGAAACCAAAGTTTAACAGAAGGTAAGTCATAATGTTGCAGTTGATATTAATGGTGTCTAATGTAGAGTAAAATCTCATTTTAGTGAATATGAATTGCTATGTTGTATCCAAATCTCATTAAAATGGAAATTTACTGCTACTGAGCGTAGACAGACTATTTAATCATGTAAGTAAAATACAAAGCATATTGTTCACATCACTATCAGCACAGTGTTCCCCTTTTTCCTTGTCTATGTGCCACCCTGTCTTCTAATGTTAGCTTGACAGTAATTTATGGTGTGATGTTAGATAAATCCTCACTATCCAGGTGTAAGATTCCTGGCTGGTGAACGTGGAAATTAAGGGCATGACTCACAAGTTGCATACATCACTTCAGGCTCTATCTCACTGAACACAACCTAGTCACATGGGGTATGCACATGATTGGATGGGAAACTAGGAAATTAGTTTTTAGCTGAGCAGCCATGTGCCCAGCTAAAACTTCTATTATTATACAAGGGGATAACATATGTTAGAGGGACAAGTGGTGGCCCTGCTACAATAAGTCACTGAGAGAGTATGCTCTGAGTTTACCCTCCTTCCTTCTCAAAAGACATGTAAGAATCCAACCAAGTAAGGGCACCTCAGTGGCTCAGTGACCATCTGACTCTTGATGTCGGCTCATGTCATGATCTCAAGGTCGTGAGATTGAGCCCCACGTGCGGCTCCATACTGGGGCTTTGAGCCTAAGGTTCTCTCTCTCTCTCTCTCTCTTCCTCTGCCCCTCCCCCATGTGCTCTCTCTCTCTCTCTCTCACACAAAACAAAAAAAACTACCCGAGTAAGATAGACATTATAGGGAGAATCTTGAATCTGTATAACATATTTAAAAAGACACTTATCGGGCGCCTGGTTGACTCAGTTAAGTGTCCGACTCTTGAGTTTAGCTCAGGTCATGATCTCACATTCCTGCCAAGTGTGCAGTACTAGCCTGCATCCTAGCCTTGCCAGAAACCCCAACAATGCTAAGCCCTCTGTATCCCAGGATTCACTTACAACCTTGTTCCCTAATTTCCCCAGAATAGACTTTTTGTAGCTGTCAGCGAAGCCGTGACCAGAACAAGACCCAGAGATTGTTTAGTTTATTTTCTCTCAGTGGCCTTCAACCAATGGCTGAAATATTCCCTTCTGCTATAGATTGAATATCTGTGTCCCCTCTCCCGTCCGCAAATTCGTATGTTGAAATCTAATACCCAATATGATGGTATTCGGATGTGGGAGCCTTTGGGAGGTGGTTAGGTCCTGGGGGGTAGAACAGGAACAGGATTAGTGCCCTTGTGAAAGAGACCCCAGAGAGTTTCCCCCCCGTCTTCTGCCATATGATGACACATTGAGAAGACGGGCTGTCTGTGAACCAGGAAGTGGGCTCTCAGGAGATACCAAATCTGCTGATGTCTTGGATTTCCCAGTCTTTTCTGGCTTATCCTCTCCATCTAAAGAGGAGCTTCCTCTGTACAACAGGAGCTAAAGCCAAGGCAACTCCAGACTTCCCACTTCTCCACCTTCCCTCCTGTAAGAACCCTTGGGATTACGTTGGGCCACCCAGATTAATCCAGGATAATTTCCCCATCTCATGAACCTTAATTAAATTACATCTGCATAATTCCTTTTGCCAAGGAAAGTAACACATTTACAGGTTCCAGGGATTTTGATCCGAACATGTGAGGGGCATTATTCAGCTTACTATAAAGATCTAGTATAAAGAAATATGAAAGGTAATTAATATAAATACTGAGAAGCAAGCACCACCTAGCTCTGTACAGAGAAGGTGTCTAGAAGACAGCTGTTTTGGGGCACCCGTGTGGCTCAGTTGGTTAAGCGTCCAACTTCGGCTCAGGTCACGATCTCACAGTTCGTGGGTTTGAGCCCCACGTCGGGCTCTGTACTGACAGCTCAGAGCCTGGAGACTGTTTCAGTTTCTGTGTCTCCCTCTCTCTCTGCCCCTGCCCCCCTCTGTCTCTCTCTCTGTCAAAAATAAAACAAACATTAAAAACAATTTTTTTAGAAGACAGCCGTCTTCTCACTGTGTCAGATGGCAGAAGAGGGGAAGGAACTCTCTGGGGTCTTTTTCACAAGGGCACTAATCAGAAGAGTACATCCACCAGCAGCTCCTTCAGAAAGGATACTCAGGTAGTAGGTGTTTTTGAGATCTCACTTGACTGAAAGTCTTTATTCTATCTTCAACTTAACTAATAATTTGACTAGGTATAGAATTATAGGTTAGAAAATTTTCTTAAGGATTCTAAAGGCACTGCTCCTTTCGTTCCAGCTTCCAGAGTTGATGCTGAGAAGCCTGAAGATATTTTGATTCTAGATTTTTTTTCAAGGTTGTTTCTGTATTCTCTTCCATCAGGAAGTGTCCTCATATCCTTTGTTATTATAAACATTTAAGAATGGCCCACGCCATTCTTAATGGGCTCCTGGGTGGCTGGTTAAGTGTCCTACTCCGGGTCATGATCTCATGGTTTGTGAGTTCGAGCCCCGCGTAGGGCTCTGTGGTGACAGCTCGGAGCCTGGAGCCTGCTTTGGATTCTGTGTCTCCTTCTCTCTCTGCCCCTCCCCCACTTATGCTCTGTCTCTCTTGATCAAAAATAAATAAATGTAGGGGCGCTTGGGTGGCTCAGTCGGTTCAGCGGCCGACTTCGGCCCAGGTCATGATCTCGTGGTCCGTGAGTTCGAGCCCCGCGTCGGGCTCTGTGCTGACAGCTCAGAGCCTGGAGCCTGTTTCAGATTCTGTGTCTCCCTCTCTCTGACCCTCCCCCGTTCATGCTTTGTCTCTGTCTCAAAAATAAATAAACGCTAAAAAAAAATAAATAAATGTAAAAAAAAAAAAAATTAAAAAAAAAAAAAAAAGAATGGCTCACTGGCATCATCTTGAGGATGCCTGAGATCACACCCAGATACTTGCCAGGGCCCTCCTGGGTTCATGGCAAAGAGCTCAAAAACAAATGCACCACCATCCCCATCTTTGGTCTGGAGGACACCACAAATGTTCTAGTGAGCATTATTGATTCTCGATTCTTGATATGCCTCTCCAAAATCTTGCAGAATCTTTTTTGTCCATGGTGTTCTGACACTTCATAAATAATATGCTTGGAAGTTTGTTTATTCTTATCTGTTGTTCTGGGACCTTGAAATCTGGAAACTCATATCATTCAGTTCTGGAAAATTCTGAATTATTTTTCTGATGATTTCCTCCTTCCGTTTTTTGTTTTTGTTTTAGTCTCAAAAATATTTGGATATTGATCTTCCCAATTAGTCTTCTTATTTTTTCCCTCTATTTTCTATTTTTGCATTTTTGGCTACACTTTCTGGGAGAGTTTGTCAACTTTTACCTTCCTAACAGATCTATTGAATTTTAATTTCTGCTACCATGCTTTTTAATTCCTAGGAGCTGTTTTGTTCTCTAGGTGTTCCTTAACAAAACAGTATCTTTTTTTTTTTTTATCTTCTTACTTCTCTGAGGATATATTTTTCTTTTTCTTTTTTAATTTTTTTTTTACGTTTATTTATTTTTGAGACAGAGAGAGACAGAGCATGAACGGGGGAGGGGCAGAGAGAGAGGGAGACACAGAATCTGAAACAGACTCCAGGCTCTGAGCAGTCAGCACAGAGCCCGACGCAGGGCTCGAACTCACGGACCGCGAGATCGTGACCTGAGCCGAAGTCGGCCGCTTAACCGACTGAGCCACCCAGGCGCCCCTTCTTCTTTTTTTTTCTAATAAACCCTATCCCCAACGTGGGGCTGGAACTCATAACCCCACGATCAAGAGTCATGTGTTTTACTGACTAAGCCAGCCAGGCACCCCATCTGAGGATATAGTTCTTAAAAAACAAAAGGTTTTATTTTTCTTTCTCCATCTGTTAATTTCCCCACAAGGTTTTCTCTGTTTTTGTTCCTTGTCTTTCTTGATAAAGAAGTTTCCTAGCTATCTATCTGGTAATCCTTGATTGTTTTTTATTCAAGAGTGGGGAAGTAAAACACAGATTAGAAGCTATGTGTGTGAGGGGTACCTTGGTGGCTCAGTCGGTTGAGCGTCCAGCTCTTGATTTTGGCTCAGGTCATGATCCCAGGGTCGTGGAACTGAGTTCTGTGTCAGGCTCTGCGCTGAGCATTGATCCTGCTTGAGATTCTCTACCTCTCTCTCTCTCTCTCTCTCTCTCTCTCTCTCTCTCTCTCTCCCCTCCCCCACTCATGTTCTAATTTTAAAAGCTCTATGTGTTGGAGTGGGAGGGGTGTTGAGCATCACTGCTAAGTGACTTGTCTGGGTCATTTTTTTATTTTTATTTTTTTAACCTTTATTTTTTTGAGACAGAGAGAGAGACGGGGGAGGGTCAGAGAGAGAGGGAGACACAGAGTCCGAAATAGGCTCCAGGCTCTGAGCTGTTGGCACAGAGCCCGACACGGGGCTTGAACTCACAGACCCTGAGATCATGACCTGAGCCGAAGTCGGATGCTCAACTGACTGAGCCACCCAGGCGCCCCCGTTGGCTGGGTCACGTGTTAAAAAACTGTCAATTTCAACAACTTCAGGGTTTTTTTTCTCTTGGGCTAGTCAGGTTCTCCAAATACTTTCTATTTCGTGCTGAGAGAGGGCCGAGAGCAGGGAATGGCATGACGGGTAACAGCCTTGTGTATCCACTGACATAATGCCTGTTTTCAACTGAACTGTGGCTCTTTCTTGTAACATAACCCCTTTTTATTCTCCTAGGGCTGCTGTGAGAACATACCACACACTGAGTGTCTTAAAACAACAGAAACTTACTGTCTTACAGTTCTGGGGCTTAGAAGTTTGAAGTCAAGGTGTCAGCAAGGCCATGCTCTTTCCGAAGGCTCTAGGAAGAATACATCCTCCCAGTTTCTGGTGGTTGCCAGCGAGCCCTGGTATTCCTGGGCTTGTAGACTCATCACTGTAATCTGTCTTTACGTGGTGTTGCTCTCTTGGTCTGTCTTCACAATGCCTTCCGTGTGTGTGTGTGTGTGTGTGTGTGTGTGTGTGTGTCTTCCCCTCTTCTCAGGACAGCACCAGAATGGACTTAGGGCCCATCCTCTCTGTGGGTACCTACTTTGCTCTGCCCCATCTAATGACTTTAGGACTGAAGTTGGAAAGGGAGTGGGAGGGATATTAAAGCATGTCTAAGTTTAGAAAAACCAAGTATGTCTACAAATTCAACATTATTCCCAACAGAGATGGAATCTAATTCCTCTCCCTTGAATACGGCCTGGCTTTACTGCCTTGCTTCGAACAAACACAACAGGTAAGAAGTAACAGTGTGACTTCTGGGGCCAAGTCACAGAAGGTAATACATCTTATGCTGGACTCTCTGACATATGCCTTTGGAGGAGCTGTCACGTAAGAAGTCTGGCTACCCTGAAGCCTCCATGCGAGAGAAACCACATAGACAGAGAGAGAGGTGCCCAAGGATTCCTGAAAGTCCCAGTCAGCTGTCAGTTGTTTGATTCTTCCCAGCCCATGTGTCAGATACAAGTGAATCTATTGAGAAAACACTAGTCCCGGATACCCTCTGACCACAACTGTAAGAAAATCCTTAAGTACTTTCTACCTAAGCCCAGTAAATCCCCAGAACTGTGAAAGATATCATAAATGCTTGTCTGGGGTGGCAGTAATACTGGATTTGAATGAACAGCAGAAAGGAAGAGGGGTAGGAGGAGTAAAGGAATAAAAAAAAAGTGTAGAAGCAGACTCCACACTGACAGCAGTGAGCCCGATGTGGGGCTTGAATTCATGAACCATGAGATCATGACCTGAGCCAAAGTCAGACGCTCAACTGACTGAGCCACCCAAGCGCCCCTAAAAAAAAAAAAAAAAAAAAAAAAATATATATATATATATATATATATATTTTTTTTTTTTTTCTTTATTTATTTATTCATTCTGAAAGAGAGAGAACATGAGCAGGGGAGGGATGGAAAGAGAGGGAGAGAATCCCAAGCAGTCTCTACACTGACAGTGAGTAGCCTGATGCAGCCTCAAACTCATGAACCTCTGAGATCATGACCTGAGCGGAGATCAAGAGTTGGATGCTTAACCAACTAAGCCATCCAGGCACCCCCACTACAATAAATTTTTTAAAGATTTTAAGTTGTCTCTAAACCCAACATGGGACTTGAACTCACAACCCTAAGATCGAGTGTTGCACATTCTACCAACTGAGCAAGCCAGGTACCTCTGTGATTAAAATATTTAAGACAATTTACAAACATGTCTGTGAAATTGATGGTAACTGAAAGCTGTCTTTCATATGGGCTAGGAAGCTCCATTTCTCTTAAAGTTGATAAAGGGTTAACTATCTCACACTTTTCTCTGCTCATTATTTTCCCTTGTAGGATGACAACCAAAGAGATCTCAATCTGCATTGTATACTGTTTGACAAACACTCTAAAAATCAAGTGTTTTGTTGCATGTAGTGTTACGATCTTCAGGAAAAAATACCTGGTTATTTTATCTTGAAGGCTTAAGTTAGGATAAAAAAATCCAATTCAAACTGACTTGTAAAACAGTAAGTTCACTGGCTCACGTTGGCCTAGTGGTGGGGCTAGTGACCTCGCTCAGTTTATCCAATGTCCTGCAGACTTGTTTTCTCTTAGCTTTGTTGGAGGCATCCTCAAACTCTGTCTAGTCATTTATGAATGAGAGGAATCTCAATTAATGGGACAAACTTTATGAGTATGATCAATCTAGAGAAAGAGAACTATCAATCTTAATTTACAGATTTGTCATTGAGCTGCTTTCTGTGGAGTAATGCACTCTGAACCTGGCACACCAAACTCACCTTGGCCAAGGAAACACGCAAGCTCTGTAAGCTGGTCACTATACTAGACTGGGATTTACTAGCAAAATAGCGAAAAAGGGAATACCACTGGACAGAGGAGTGTGGTGAGGGACCGGGATTACCTAAAGTCTAGTCTCTCAGGCAGGGAACAGCAAAAGATACAATTTCTTGGGGCTGAGAAGGTGAAGCAAATTGGATTAGGCATTAGTGGAATGAATTTTCCAGTGGAGCAAGAATATAATTAAAAAAAAAAAAAAAAAAAGATGGAAATATTTGGTGTCACAAGTCACTTCAAGTTATGACCTTAAACCAGTAACCCTCTGCTCCCAAGATGTATTCTCTCTCCACCATTAAGAAAAACCGGAGAAACACTGGGGCACCTGGCTGGCTGCACCGACTCGTGCAGCATGCGACTCAATCTCAGGGTCATGAGTTGAAGCCCCACATTGGGTGTGGAGCCTACTTAAGAAACAAAAAGGGGGGAGTGCCTGGGTGGCTCAGTCAGTTAAGCATCCCACTTTTGATCAGGGCTCTTAGGTCATGATCTCAGTTTGTGAGATCGAGCCCCGCATAAGGCTTTAGTGAGCACAGTGTGGAGCCTGCTTGGGGTTCTCTCTCTGCCCCTCTCCCTTGCACGCTTGTGTGCTCTCAAAATAAATAAAAAAAACCCCAAAACTTGAGAAACATTGTTTTAAAACTCCCAACTTACCGCCTCCTCCAATAATGGGTTTTGCTGCTGTTTACCTTTTATTTCAGAATCACAATAAACTCAACACTGCATTACAGCTCGACGTGGGATAAGGAGACCCTGGAACCCAAAGAACAGCGGTGAGATTATAGGAGGCTGCAAGCAGATGTGCCGCAAAGATTTTCTCCTGAATCAGGAAGTCATCTTTTATACTCGTCAATTCCTTACAAGTGGAGGGTTAGAACACAACTCTGGAGCTACAGTACTGGATCAAACACCTGGATGACTTTCTAGCTACAGAACTTCGACAAGTTTCTTCATCAGCACCCACTATAAGTCTGTGTACGAGAATGGCAGTACCTACTTCCTAGGGTTTCTGTGAGGATCAAATGATTTTTGTATTCACGTCAGTTCACTTACCTCAAGTGCTTAGAACGGGGGTCCAAGCTTCATGAAATTGTTACCTCTGATGATGATAACGACGGGCGACACAGATGGACACTGTATTTCAGAAGTCTTGCATGGCAATCAAAAATCTGTTTAGAACTAACCCTTTATTTGAAACTATATAAACCAAAAGTTTCCAACTGATTGTACATGTTAAAAACTTTCTATAAATATCTCTTGGATACAAAATTTGGTCCAGTCATTCAAAATTAATTCTATAATATTATTCTAAATTCATACTTACTTTGAAAGCCTAAAGTTGTTTTTTTATGGCAAAAACAAAACAACAAACCCACCAAGCTGAAAGCTTTTATTCTGCTAAAACGTACAAATATAACAGTCCACACTCTACAGTAAACATTTAACCACTGATATTTCCTTAAGATGCTGTTCTCCTTCACAGCTCAGATGCCTGATTTCCTGTGAAAGCCCAGTCTGCCTTCCTTTCTACCCATCAAATTCATCTGTCTCTTTAGAAGTCTTGCCGGATGTTTTCTTTGTTTGCCTCTCCATGTTGCTGCTTCATTTGAAAGATTTCATTTTCTAATTGCACGATAGTCCTTTCAATCTCGTAATTCTTGCTGACGAGGGATACCCAACTAAACAAGTTAAAAAAAAAAAAGGAAAAACTACTTAATAAAGAATTTCTCTTAGAAGATTTTATCATATACGTTTTCTTTCAGGGTCATATTGTGAACCACTTTAACTTTCCATTTTAAAAAACTAAGGCACAACTGGGGGAAAGTGGATAAAGGGTACATAAAGTCTAGCTGTAATATTTCTTACAACTGAATGTGAATCTACGATTATTTCAAAATAAAAATTTTTAAAGCAAATCAGAAATGGTTGAAGAGACAGGACAAGGTGATGGAAGATAATATTTAATGGGATTAAATAAACGGAGAGAAAACAGGGCAGAGGCAATAGTTAAAAATGGAGGAATTTCTAGAATAAGAAATAATCCCACAGAAAAAAAATCTCTGTGACAAATGAAAAGAAACACACATGTATATTTGGGAGATTCTATTAGCTTGAAGAAAAATGTGAAAAGATGAGTAGACTAATAACATGGGGTACATGGAGGGGGAGGAGAAGGTGGAACAAGGAGAATGATGGGCAGGGAAGGGAGAAGGGAAATACAAAGCAAGAAAGAGAAATGATACAAAAATTCCTGATTGTATTTAGGGACTCATATAAATTTATCAGTGTATATGAAGAACATTTTAAAAGTAAAAAAATGAACACAGGGAAAAAAGTGGAAACAAATTATCAAAGTATGAAATCTCCCTTCCTCATGAGTTAAAAAATAGGTAAGTGTTTTTCCTTTTCAAGGAGTAGAGTAGAATCCTTTTCAGAGCAGAAACCTTGCGCTGGAGACAGGGCGTTCTGAGACCAGAAGCAAGCAGCAGTGGTCCCGCCCCTCTCTGTGCCTTCCAAGCCCACATATCAAGAGACAGGCAGAGGCAGTGAAGAGCGGGATTCAGAAAACAGCATTTGTTTGACACCTGTGGCATTGCATTTGAATAGTGTTGAATCACATTATTAAATCTGGATCTTAAAATGTGCTAAGTGATTTAAAAGATGATGGAACTGAAGATACGCACGTTGACTCCATTTCCCTTAATTTAGATCCAGCTGTGAGCTGCATGTTCTTTCGTTGCCAGTTTAAATCTTGAATATGTTTCCTGTAAAATATTTATATGACCCACCTACATTTTAATATAAGATGAAAATCAACAGAAAATCTATAATCAACGTAATATAACATCTTTAATTCCTTGAGAGGGACAGATACAGTAATAGACTAACCCCAAGAATTACCTTTCTATTTTTCAATTACAAATTTCATAAAACATGCTCATCATGAAAAATTAAGCATGTAGTACACATACACATAGATTAAAGAGCAGAAGTCCCTCCTCCCATGTGCCTCTCCTTCTAACTAACTGCTGTTCAGTTTTTGGTGGGTGTTTTTCCAGTCTTTCTTTCTCCCTTTTCTCCCTCCCTCCCTTTCCCTCTCTTTCCAAACTCTTTTCTACATGTACATGTGCAAGAATAGATTAATTTTTTTTAAAGTAACCTCTATGCCCAACATGGGGCTTGAACTCATGACCCCAAGATCAAGAGTTGCATGCTCTACTCCAGATGCCCCAAAATGAATTCTTTTTACATAAATCAGATTATACATGTTCTGCTACAACATTTTCTCCATCTAAAAGTGCCTTTTCAATGTTTGCAGATTTGCAAATTGCAAATGACTTGGTAGAGATGTTTTCAGATCTCAAGTCTACTTCTTCTTTGCTCTAGTAAGGCAAACCCAGCACTGGATGCTGGACATATAGATCATCTAGTACTACTCTCGTATGACTACAGTCCATGGGTCCCTTTTTCTTCTCAGTCTGTTTAATAAGGATTCACCTAAACTTTAAAGTAAGAGGAAAATAAGGGCACCTGCTGGTTCAGTCAGAAAAACATGTGACTCGTGATCTCGCATGATCCTGAGTTGTGAGTTCGACCTCTACGCTGGATGTAGACATTACTTGAAAATAAAATCTCAAGGGGCACCTGGGTGGCTCAGTTGGTTAAGCATCCGACTTTGGCTCAGGTCATGATCTCACGGTTCGTAAGTCTGAGTCCCTCATTGGGCTCACTGCTGTCAGCACACAGCCCTCTTCAGATCCTGTCTCCTTCTCTCTCTGCCCCTCCCCCCGCTCGCACGCACTCTCTCTCAAAAATAAACAAACATTTAAAAAAAAAAAAACTTAAATAAATAAATAGGAAAAAAAAGTAAAAGGAAAAACAAACTTGCCTTAACTTCTGGAGCTCTTTCTGTGCATGTTCAATCATATGAACTAGATTTCTAAGGAAGGAAAAGAGGAAAACCAGATTAATATACATTAAAATGTAATAATACCAACTAAAAGTGAACTATCTAGTTGATACAAGTTCAAGTTCTTCTGCTGTTGAGCTCTGTGCCAAACACCACATTAGACACTCTATATGTAACTATTAGCTAATTTAATTCTCCTAAGAATTCTTTGAGGTAGGTATGATTACCCCTATCTCACATGTGAGGACATTAAGCTTAGAAAGATTAAGTAACTTGGTCAAGGTAACATAGAGAAGTGTCAGCTGAATCCCACTTCAGGTCTTTTAACGTCTCAAGACCAACCAGTTTACTGATACTGTGATTTCATATAGTTAGGTCACTTCTTAAACTATCATTACTTTCCATGGAGAGAATGGAAAATAACTCACGACTGTATTCATTCAAATCCCTATTATCTCCCTATTTCTGTACCGACATTTATCATGTCATTCTCCCCTCCCATCTATTGCTAACTAGAGAGAGAAGACAAAACTGTCATGGAAGGCTGCAGATTTAGATTTCGTGCAAGTCGGCTCTCACTAGCACAGCAGAAAAGCTGAGCAATATACAGTAGCATGCAGCTATCATCCTGAGAGAAGTGATTAAAACAAATTTAAGTGTTTATTTATTTGTTTTTGAGAGAAAGAGAGAGCGCGCACATGCACATAAGCGGCGGGGTGGGGGGGGGGGGGCGGGGAGACAAGACACAGAAAGAGAATCCAAACCAGGCTCTGCACCATCAGCAGAGAGCCCTATGTGGGGCTGGAACTCATGAGCTGTGAGATTGTGACCTGACCAGAGCTGACACTTTAACTGACTAAGCCACCCGGGGTGACCCTGAGAGAAGTGATTCAAGGGCAGTCGCCAATACCCCTCCACACCTTTTATTTTATTTATTTATTTATTTATTTTTTTCAACGTTTATTTATTTTTGGGACAGCGAGAGACAGAGCATGAACGGGGGAGGGGCAGAGAGAGAGGGAGACACAGAATCGGAAGCAGGCTCCAGGCTCTGAGCCATCAGCCCAGAGCCTGACGCGGGGCTCGAACTCACGGACCGCGAGATCGTGACCTGGCTGAAGTCGGACGCTTAACCGACTGCGCCACCCAGGCGCCCCCCTCCACACCTTTTAAATAAAGCTTTATTGAGATATAATTCACATAACCCTATCAATTTCCTCAACGCAGTAGAGAATCACCTTTAGGGTCCATTTGAACCACACTGGCCCTACCATTCTCTTGCTTTAGATCCAATATTGTTTCTTGGCTTTAGTGACTCAAATATTCTTCTTTCTCTACTTTTTTTCCCCCTATTAACTGCAATTTTCTCAAGAGTCAGTCTTCAAACAGCTGTGTCTCCCCAGGCTTATCTTTCTTTGAAGTGATTAAAAAAATTTCTTTTTCTTAATGTTTATTTATTTTTGAAGGAGAGAGAGAAAGAGACAGAACACAAGTTGGGGAGGGACAGAGAGAGAGGGAGACAGAGAATCTGAAGCAGGCTCCAGGCTTTGAGCTGTCAGCACAGAGCCCGATGTGGGGCTCGAACTCATGAACCGTGAGATCATGACCTGGCTGAAGTCAGACACTTAACCGACTGAGCCACCCAGGCAACCCCCCCACCGACTTTAAAAAAAAAAACCAAAGCTGTGGGTAGGATGGGTTTATAAAAACAAAAAACTTCTTACTCATTATATACTTTCCAGGCATTGCATCCATGCTGTGACATTAGTTCCAGATTCTCGATTCGAACCGCTTGATGCTCTAACTGTGCCATAGAATTGTTTACACATTCTTGCCATGCAGTAATGTCATTTTTCTGACCTGAGGAAGGGGCTGGAAGTTCATATCTGAAATTAAACAACAATAAAATCTTTACCTTTACCTCCCAATAGAATGCTTCACAGGCCTATGCACAATGTAAAATCTACAGAAGATTGAAGACGTAGACTGTGCGGTAATAGGAAACCTATTCATCCTAAGAAACAATTCATTCACAAATAAGATTTAACATTCATTATATACAGAAACAAAAAAAATGGTTTACTTCAACATGAAGTGATTCAATAAACTAGAGTACGTTCACATGAAGGATTGTTATACTAGTTACTGAATGCTACTAAAGAATATTTGAAACATTAACACGTTTATAATATTAAGAGAAAAAAATAGGATACGAAAAAAACTACGCTATCATTTTTGTAAAACACACCTACATTCATCCAGCTTTTCACCCACATACCCACACCGTTCTAAAGAAAAAAATGGAAGAGAGATTGTTAATTCTTTGCGTTTGGACCTAACTCTATTCTCTCACTACACATTCCTTTCACACTGCCGATATAGCCAATACTCTTCATAAATCTCAGCTTGTTACTGATGAGTTACTACAGATGAAGTTTTAATTTCCATTTTAATATTTTGACTAGCTACTGTAAAAACCCCAAATTGTTCCTATGAAAAAAAGAACGTGTGTGAGTGGAGGGAGGGGCAAAGAGAGAGGGAGAGAGAGAATCCCAAGCAGGCTCTGTGCTCAATCCCACAAACCATGAGATCATGACCTGAGCCAAAACCAAGAGCTGGACACTTAACCAACTAAGGCATCCAGGCACCCCTAATCTATTTCCTTTAAAAAACGCTGTGATATCTTATTAAGTTTCATTCACAATCCACTGTTTAATGGGTCTAAGGCTTTGAGACATACTGCCATAAAGGAGTTACTGTCCTGAATATCTATAGAGCAGAAGGACCTGGAAACAGAAGAAGTGAGGAATCCTGGAACGTATTCTGCCTTTATCACTCAGGATAGACAGGAAATGGAGCACAAGAGAAGAAGCAATATAGTCTTCTGGTTCTACAGACTCAAATCCCTCTTCTAATCTACACATAAGCTGAGAGGACGAACCTACTGTGCATGTGGCCCTTTCTCAAAGGACTGGGCTGTGACAGATTACTTAGCAGTTCTCACAATTCCAGAGTGATCTTAAAGTCAACAGGGATCTCAGATGTTAAGCAATCCAATTGTTCATTTTAGAAAAAGTAACAAAGGAAGTTTGGGTTTTTCACCCCTGAGAGAGAAGCAATTTTGAAATAAAGTGACAGGGGAGGGAAGAGAGTGGAACCAAAATCAAACTATCCTAGCACTCTGTTTACTAATGCTGCCTTGTGTAAGAGTGAAGCAGGAATCATTATAAGCCATTAACATGGTTTCACCCAGATATGTTATGAGCAAAGAACTAGAGATCTAATTAGGAACATGTCCTTGAAAAATTTTTAAAACATGAACCTCATTACAATTCACACTATTCCTCTGTTGTTGGATTTTAAAATACAGCAGTTTGTATTTCTTTTTTAATCTTTATTTATTTTTGAGAATGAGAGAGAGCATGCACGGGGGAGGGCAGAGAGAGAGGACAGAGGATCTGAAACAGGCTCTGTGCTGACAGAAAAGAACTTGATGTGGGCTTGCACTCACGACCGCTTAACCAACTGAGCCACCCAGGCGCCCCTAAAATGTTTTTCATTTTTAAATAACAGTGCAAAAATATATCTGAACATTAACACAGAATTATAAAAACCACTATTACATGAAAAAATATAAATATATAAAATCAGATAGGAATTTTTTCTTTGCAACATTTTAACAGAGCTACAGCAGTTTTACTAGTAACTTAAAACTGAACAATGATTTGGGTCCAGCTGAACCCAGAAGTAGAACTTACCGTTTCATACTGAGTAATTCTATTGGTTGTCGAGCAGCCAGTCTTTCAAATTCATTTCTCATTATGTCGGTCTGATTCGGAGAAAGAATTATTTCCAAAATCATATTGACAAATTGCAATTAATAACCGCCAAACAAATAATAAATCTAACCTACTTAAATATTTGTCCTTTATGCTATCCATTAATATGGATCATTTCCCTTCCCACCAAGCCTTCTCTGGGTTAAATGCTCTCAAGGGTCAGGAGACCACATACTTCATACGTAAAGGGACCCACAGAGAAAAGGATAAATCCTCAACCAGTGGTTCTCAGTCCCAGCAGCACATAATAATCAGCTGGGAGCTTTGAAAACAATTTCAATCCCAGTCACATCTTACCCCTCTCTCCCACTCCCATTTAAGTGTTCTGAGGTGGAGATAGGACATTATTATCATTTGTTTTTAACTTATCAGTTGACTGCATAGTGAAGCCAGTGGTGATCTAAGTATTCACAGGGTTGGGGGTGGGGTGGAGGGGGAGGAAAGGACTTGGACATGAAAAAAATTGCTTTTGCTTTAGGGCTATGAGCCTAAACCCATACTTTCTTTTTGGTCTTGGCTGCCATTTTCATACTTTACTCTTTTCAAAGAATGAGAAATGGGGAAAGGGAAAAAGAAACCGGTTCTGCTATCTGTTGTAACAATTGTGCAATTAAAAAAGGATAGCTGGGAGCTATGGTAGAGCTCCACTCCTTGAGGTCCAATGTTTTGGTCAATATCCTATTCCATTTCTGTTCTGCACATTTCCTGGCCTGAGTATAAAGAACTGCTTAGGTATTCATTTATAGTAGTATTTCAGCTATCCAATTCCTAGCATAGAATAGACTTTCATAAATAGGTTTTTTTCCCATAAATAATTGTTTAATGAATTAACTCAAGAGCTTTCTTTCTTTCTTCCAAGAAAATTTATTTATTTATTTATTTATTTATTTATTTATTTATTGAGTGAGTGAGTGAGTGAGCGAGCAAGCGAGCGAGCGAGCGAGCGAGCGAGCAGGGCAGAGAGAGGAGGAGACAGAATCCTAAGCAGGCTCCACACCATCAGCTCAAACCCACAAACTGTGAGATCATGACCTGAGTTGAAATCAACAATCGGGCACTTAACCAACTGAGCCACCCAGGGGCTCCGTAAAGATTTTATTTTTAAGTAAAAATGTGGGGCTCAAACTTACAACCCAGAAATCAAGAGTCATATGCTCTACCAACCAAGCCAGCCAGGCACCTGGGAAGAGCAGTTTCAAAAGCAGTTTGAGGAGTGGTTAAGGTCTTAAGCAAATTAGCTTCCCTAAGCTGTAGTTTTCCCATTTAAAAAATTAGGATAATAAACATAGTTATATAGTTCACAGGGTTGTTTTTAGGACTGAGATGGGGAGCCTTGTACGTTATTAATTCCTATTTATAAAAAAGGGTTAAATAATCAGTATACTAATTATAACAAAAGGAGGCATCTGTTGTATTTGAGAGAGCTGAAAGGAAAACTGGGTCAAGTTATCTGAAATTTTCAAGAGCCAATCTAATAAGGAAGCATTACTGTACTTAGTTCTTTTTTGTAAATATTTTAAATGTTTATTATTTTTGAGAGAGAGAGACCGATCATGAGTGGGGGAGGGGCAGAGAGAGGGAGACAGAGAATCCGAAGCAGGATCCAGGCTCCCAGCTGTCAAAACAGAGCCCAGTGCAGGGCTCGAACCCACGATCTTTGACAACATGACCCAAGCCGAAGTCAGTGCTTAACTGACTGAGCCACCCAGGCACCCCTGTACTTAGTTCTTAGTGTGGTCCCATCTATATTTGGGTAGCAACATTATATATTTGGGTAACATTTAGAAAATGCATGGGAAAATACCATATCACAGGAGCACCTCTATTTAAAACTTAAACAACTTGGGGCGCCTGGGTGGCTCAGTTGGTTAAACGGCCGACTTCGGCTCAGGTCATGATCTCGTGGTCTGTGAGTTCAAGCCCCGCGTCGGGCTCTGTGCTGACAGCTCAGAGCCTGGAGCCTGTTTCAGATTCTGTGTCTCCCTCCTTCTCTGACCCTCCCTTGTTCATGCTCTCTCTCTGTCTCAAAAATAAATAAATGTTAAAAAAAAAAATTAAAAAAAAAATAAAACTTAAACAACTTCCCCCCCCCCCACATTACTTCAATATAAATACTGCATTTTTTGTTTGAGAGAGAGAGAGAGAGAGAGAGAAAACGCACGCTTACGTGCATGGGGAAGGGGGACAGGGACAGAGGATCTTAAGCAGGCTCCGTCCTTAGCAAGAAGTCCCACCAGGAGCTAGATCCCATGACCTGCGATCATCACCTGAACTGAAATCAAGAATCGGATTCTCAGACGACTGAACCACTCAGGGGCCCTGCGTTTCATAACAGAATTCTTTCATTAAATATATGGTTACCTATAATGGGGGGTAAAAACTCAAATATGTATATACTTAAATGCCTAACAGAATCTATTAATTTAGAAGTAATGCTTCACATAACATTTAGCTGATTACACCCTAAGTAGTATCTTGGGTGCACTTCTGGGCTAAATATTTAAGTAGTATTTTATTTCTATATGGTTTGTCACTTCAGTCATTCGCATATGTTCGGTAAATATCTAGGCTGTGATACAAAGGCCGCCCTCTAGTGGTTCTCAGGAGCCTAAGTAATTAGGCTTATATACATTAAAAATGCCTACTCCTTTCAGTGTAGACCTTTGCGAATAGGGCATACCTTTGAAAATTTACGCCAAGGAGCCAATGTCTGAAAAACGTACACGCTATTTTTTGCATTGTTAGATCGCGAAGCCCCAGAAAGTCCTTCAGTGGGTCTCAGAATAAGAAAGATGGAAAACGTTTATCTAGCTGTTTTCAATGGACCGATAACACCTACACAATAAATAGCTAAACAAGCAATAGTTAAAGGTGGCATTTAAAATTCACTTTTCTGTGGCTAGAACTCTCAAAATATTCACAGCACTCAAGACTTCACACTTGCCTCAAAAGCAGAATAATCCGGGGCTGTCAGGTAGCTCAGGTAGTTCTTAGTAGGTCGGTATCTGCGGGTTTCCTCCTCCACGAGCGCTGCAGCCTAGAAACGAGAACAGGGGCCAGGACAGGGATAGCAACTTGCAAGGTGTTTTTTCAGCACCAAGGGCTAGACAGCGCTGACTCAGCTACACCGACAGCGCGAACTTACCGCTTCCCGCACACCGGGCGCTTCGTAACCTTGGTCAAAATACGGCAGGGCGTCTACCACAACCTCTCCGGCGACTAAGCCCGTGCCCGCCATTCTTAGGCTTGCCGAAATTTTCCGAGTCTGCGCAGACTCAGGCCCGTTCATTACGCCTGCGCTCGCCATGACGTAATACACGTCGCCTGCGCATTGGCTCCAGCGCATGCTTAGTTGTCCATTCTGAAGGCGCACTCGTCCAGGGGTTGGGAATTGCCCGGCCATTTTCTTTTGGTCGGACGTGACGTCACGTCGCGATTTCCCAGGATCAGAGGAACTCCTCAATTTCCTGTCCCCCAGCGTGCCCCCCATTTTGGCCTCCGACTGGGAGCAATTTGGAGGGGAGTTAGGTCTATTGTTGCCGGCAGGACTCTGATATCTAGGCCGGGGAATGCCTTAAAACTTTTGGAGGGAACTGGCAGTGGGATTTGGCGGGGAGAGAGACACTGGTTTCCCACTCGGCTTGCTCCCCTAACTTCCCTCCTTCAACCCTTAAACTTTTCTCTTTGTGGCAATCTTTCTCAGTCCCTGAGCTCCTTGCTGTACCCGCCCACTATCTTTCGTTCTCGGCCCCTGAGAGCCCTTGCATTGGATAAATGCAGTTATTTCACAGATTCTGGAAGTTGGCGCCAGTCTCCAGTTAAAGCTGCGAAGCTTAAGGGCCTTCGTAACAAAAGGAACTTCCAAGGTGAGATTAATGATTGCCCACCAAATCCAGATTCAACAAAATCGCGTCATTTTGCCTTCAGGACGTCTGTGAAATCCAGTCATTTTGCCTTTAGGGTGTCCGGAAATAGAATTGTGCTCATTGCCTTCCAACCACTCCTGCCATCGCAGCACCGTCTCTGGGCCCGGTCTCCCAGCTCCCTTTGACTAAGCAGGCCAGTACCAAATAAGGTCGTCGGACTATATGCCCTGCCCTGTGTGTGTGCGATCCAGACCCAGGCTTTGTCTGCCAGGAGCCTAGAAATGTTGGCCACGGTTACTAAGTCGGGTTAGTCTAGCATTGATTCGGATTGTCTTTCGAACTATCATCAGATAAATGTGCTAGTTATAGATTTAAGTAGTGTAGAAGGTCTTTACATCTTAAGCAATTTTATTTAAAATTCTAGAGATCCATGGAATTTTTGTTTATTCATTAAAAGATCTATAAACAACATTTTATACAAATCTTGAGCAACTCTTTTTACAAATATGTCCAGAATTCGTTATACTTTACAAAAACAAAATAAAACAGACCTAAGAAAAGGAAGTAGCTTCAGGTCACAGGGATAAAATAAGACCTCAATCCCTGATACAAAGGTCTCCTCACAGAGGGATGGTCAGTGTTCACCACCGTAATACCTCCTACCCCTATTTTATAAACAATTCCCAATTACTGATTTTCCTTCAGGGTTGGGGTGGCAAATGGGGAGATGTCTGCTAAGAGCCCCACTGGGGTTAGCTGCTTAATAAACATTTTACAAAAGATACAGGCTCAGTTCTATTTTTTAGGCCCATAAGAATTATATAGCACCAGCCTTAAACGGTATCTGCTTCAGATTCATTCACGCGCACCTGAATGGGTTGTAACGACAATACTGTGCAAGTCAATAAACTGCATCATAATACAACTTGTAAGGTTTGGTTAAGTTGGAATAAATATTTTTATGCCAGTTAAACCCATCAGCAGGAATTGAAGAAAAACAAACGGACATCTATAACATTTATCACTGAAAACACACCATCACTGATAAATTGCTACTACGATTTTAGATATTAAGAGTCGGGGTGATTATGTGGTGAATGTCCAGGAAATGTTCAGTCTTGAGTCCCAATTTAATTAGGGCAAAAAGTCCAACAATTGTAGGGGAACCAAAAATGAGTCTCCTTTAGGCACCTATAGTTTGAAGTCCCTTCTCAGAGCTGAGAGTTGGCTTCGAGCTTCAAAGAGAACTTTTTTGATAGCTGTGGTCCCACAGAGCTCAAATTTCCATCTGCAGGACTAATCAACTATCTCTGTGTTCACAAATGAATAGTCCTGGCTTCAGTTCTGGCTCTACTGCAGAACTCTGGGCAAGTTAGTCAACCTCTTTGAATTCCAGTTTCTTCATTAGTAAAATGCAAGATGCAAGTATCTCATGAAGTTGACTTGAAGACTGAATAAGATGACATACAGGTACCATCATGCATGGCACACGGAAGACACTAAAAAAGGGGGGAGGGATAATCTCATGCCCTTGCAAGGATGTTTTCCTGTTCCAATTCTACAAAGTTTAATGTTGACAGGCTACTCACGTGCCACACAATGTAGAGAAGCCACAAGGTATCTACTTGTATGAGATTCTCAAAAACAGTGTTAATAAATAGGGTTTCCACGGAAGTGCGATCCCCTCAACAGAACGTTAGGCTGGAGCTACAGAAATGAGCATATTCCTTGCCTCAGCTCAAACAGCCCGTAGGTTTAAAGCTGCCATGATATTTCAGCGATGAGAATTACGTGTGTAAGGCATATTCTGCACTTCCATCATGTTCCCCAGTACCTGAAACTCAGAATTTCTCTTATTGTGCTCATCTTTGAGCTGTTCGTTTATTTTTTTGAGCCAGGTGCCCCTCCTCTTTGAGCAGTTCTTAAAAATGCAACACCAAATCCTTCCCTAGTAAAAGACAAATGCCTTCACAGACTAAGCACATAACACAAAGAATGAGCCTAAGAATTCAATAGAAAAGGCTACTGGGGGGGTTGGGGGTGGGGAATGGAGGCAGAGTAATTAGAACATTGGTTCCAGACTACTCTCGACAACTCTCCAGTGATTACTACAGCAGCAGCAGGAGAATCCTCCTCCGAGGACCTGGCCTGCTTTGTAACCTTTTCAAATTTTCCAGGATTTTGTAGGCTACTCCAGGGCCTCCTGACTCTTGGAAAAATATTTTCTTTGGCACTTTCTGTTCTATTTAGGATGAAGACAGTCTATCAAAGATTTCATTTCTTCTGCAGAAATTTCATTTTACTTCCTAAAGAGAGAAAAAAGTAGAGTGAACTCTCATTAGTTCATTTTTATTTATTGTACATTATTTCAGGAAAGGGATTAACTATTTAGTCATTTAGAACAGCCCAGGAGTAAGCCGCCATCCAAAGCTATCAGGGGATGTGGTTACCAAACAAACCAACTAGCCAACCCCAAATGTCTAATTATAGAGGTAGAAGAGAACGCAGACATCACCTAATCCAGTGGTTTTCAACCTTGACTATAGGTTAAAATCACTTGGCCTGATCCCCAGAGATTTCTTGGAGCCTAGCGTGGAGGAAATTTTCATTTAAGTTCCCCAGAGATTAAAACATTGTAGTCAGAGTTCAGAATCACTGATTTGATCTAACCTCATGGTATAAAGATTAAATAACAGCTCAAGGTATAATTTGTCCATGGTCTCTCAGCTAGTTAAGGATAAGGCCTAATTTTAATTAAGGGCATGTATTTTTCTTTTTGTACTTAAGTATAAATGACATACAATGTCCTATTAGATTTAGGTGTACATCATAGTGATTTGACATTTTTATACATTATAAAATGATCCCTATGCTAAGTCTAGTTACCAGGGGGTACATATTTCAAAGACCAATATAAACACCATGGAATGTAGGTTCTTCATTGTTTTGGGGTAACACATCACTGTTCTCCAATATCACAAAGGATAATAAAAAGTTAGCTATAATTGGAAAATCATAAACATCTGTGTTTCTTTATGAAGTGTAAAATTAGAGTTGTAGGAAATCCTCTTTTGCCTCAGATGCCCTCTAAACTGGGTGTTT
The DNA here is from genome assembly GCF_022079265.1 of Lynx rufus. Classification (NCBI taxonomy): domain Eukaryota; kingdom Metazoa; phylum Chordata; class Mammalia; order Carnivora; family Felidae; genus Lynx; species Lynx rufus. Next base: position 124,555,063 of record NW_025814834.1, on the reverse strand, counting down.
TAAATCTGGAGTTGATGGGGGCGCCTGGGTGGCGCAGTCGGTTAAGCGTCCGACTTCAGCCAGGTCACGATCTCGCGGTCCGTGAGTTCGAGCCCCGCGTCGGGCTCTGGGCTGATGGCTCAGAGCCTGGAGCCTGTTTCCGATTCTGTGTCTCCCTCTCTCTCTGCCCCTCCCCCGTTCATGCTCTGTCTCTCTCTGTCCCAAAAATAAAAATAAACGTTTAAAAAAAAAAAAAAATCTGGAGTTGATGGATGGGCTTCAGGAGGGTCCATGAATACCCTAGAATTATATGTAAAAATTGTATGTTCTTTTTTTTCATGTTTATTTTTTTATTTTTCAGAGAGAGACACAGCCTGAGTGGGGGAGGAGCAGAGAGAGAGGGAGACACAGAATCCAAAGCAGGCTCCAGGCTCTGAGCTGTCAGCACAGAGCCCTGCACGGGCTCAAACCCACCAACTGTGAGATCGTGACCTGAGCTGAAGTCGGATGCTTAACTGACTGAGCCACCCGGGCGCCCCTAAAAATTGTATGTTCTAAGCATACTTTTCTGGGGAAAAGATCTACAGTTTTTATGAGATTCTCCCAGTGATGTGACCTAGAAAAGATTAATAATCATGATATGCAAATTCTTATGTTATCTGAGGAAAACAGACCCAAGGACAACTCTGCTGGAGAATCCTGACCTCTGAGAAACACTTCCTTTTCTCCAAAAAACTTTGGAACTAAGTCATGGTTTATGTTCAGTGTATTTGAGGTCATATTGTTGATTTGATTATAAAGCTTTTGTGATGAGGCATACTTACTGCAAAAGGGTTGTTTGTTGTTGTTTTTTTGTTTTTTTTGTTTTTTTTTTTTTAAGTCACATTATCCAAAAAGAAAAAGCAACTCACCAAGACTCCGCAAAATTCTATTCATCCCACTGGGCTCAGACTCTGGAATTGTTTCCAAATACTGGAGGGCCCGGACCTCAAACAAACCTACAAGGAAAACTCATGTTGGTGAAATTTTCCAATACTTACTGAAAATCACTGAAATAAACCTCTGTGCTTTCTACCAGTGTGATTCCATAGCTGAAACAAAATTATAAGATAAATATTTTCCATAATAACAACCTAGATTTTGAGCCCTAGGCTTTATACCATTTTTTGTTTACATTATTTTCAAATGCTCCAAGTGCTCACTAAATACAGAGGGATAACTTTATGATGAAACTGACCTTTCACTCCACTTTTCCGAAGCTCTCGGTCCTGGATGAAGCCTGCAAACATCTGAGTTTCCATGAAGAGATCCAGGAAGTGGCGTACACTTCGGGAGGTGTGGGATTTACGGAATGGTTCCCTTTGGAATACACGCTCCCCACGCTCAGTGACAGTCATGCTCAAAGAATAATGTCCCACCAGCTCCACGAAAAACCTCACAAATGCCTCGGACACCAGAGAGTTGAGTGTCACGTCTGCTGCAAAATGAAAGAAAAATAAGGAAGAAAGAAAAGAAAAACCCTAAGTTTTGTGTTTATGGGAAATGGTTATGAAAGTCATGTACAGGAAATCCTAGATCAAAGGACTGAGAATCCCGATTCTTGGCTCTCTTGCACACTCCATGACCTGCAAAAAGTCAATGGCTTATATTTTTAGTTTCATTTTCTTCCCACACATACTCTTATTACATCTTTCAGCCTGGCTTGCATATCCGTGATCTCACTGTAACTGCTCTTTCAAAGGCCACCAGTGAGAACCAGCCAAATTTAATCTGCTTCGCCATTCGTCTCTCCTTTAAACTCTGTGCTGCATTTATGCGAATCCCCTCCTCATTCCTCCTCTTGCCTCCCACAACTTTATATTCTCCTGATTTTTTGGATCTCTCTCCTGCTTTTATGACCAAGCATTTGTTTTTCTCTTGCCTCTTCTTCCTCTCCCTAAGCATGGTCCTCAGACCACCTCTCTTCAGCATTCCCACCCTTAAAGAGCTAACTGGCATAGAGATAGAGCTGGCTTTCCATGTTGATAATTCTCAACCTTACATCTGTAGCCCTGATATGTCACCAGAACTCAGGTTACCTACCTATCATTACCATGATGGGTAATCATCATTTGGTTGTCCCATTACCACTTAAATTCTGTCTAAAAGTCAAATCAGGTCCTTTTGAGAAATTGGTAAAATACACAATACATGTTCAAAACCAAATTCATTCTATTTTTCCACCAAATCAGTTTCTCTCTCAACTTTCCCGTTTCATACTATAACCATTATTATTCTAGAATAATTTGAGTGCTTAAGATATGTCAAGCACTGTATTTAGAGCTTTTGTAAGTGTAATGATACAGTGGTCCAGGTATTATTTCCTTTTTACAGCTGAGGGTAATGAGGCTCAAAACAAAGACATTCTCCAGGGTCATCTCATCTATTACAGGGAGAAGTTGCCAGACTCCCAAGTCAGGTAATTCTTAACCACTGTAACATGAAATATATTGCCTTTCAGGTTCCAGGCTCAAACCTCAGATTCAACTTAAACTCCTCCTTTTTCTTCCATATCTAGTAGTATTTTTCCCCCCTTCATGATATCTCTTGTTCTTTCCATTAGCTCTGTGCTGGGCTGGGAATCAGGCCTAGGTTTGGTCAGAGTTCTACCATGAAGCAGCAGTATAATGGGAGGCAAGTTGCTTTACACCTGCACCCCCCACCCCACGGCCTCTCTTTCCATATCTGTACAATGAGGTGGCTGATGAGGTGACCACTAATGTCTCTTCTGGCATTACATTGATTATAAAGTACATTTTTAAAATATTTTGTTCAACAGACATCCTTCTCATCTCTTTCCTTCTGTAGCTGAGAATCCATGATCCATCACTGCTTTTATTGTCAACACCTGTGCCCCAGTCTCCCACCCCTTCCAGTTACTGTCCCATTTCTCTTCCACTTTACAGCAAAACTTTTCAAGAGTTGTTTACACCTGTTGTACCCTTTCTTAATCTCATTCCCTTTGTTCTAAAAATTATGCATTTCTATAACTTATCTTCAATTATTTGTTTGTTTTAGTGTATATGCTTTGTACATTCTTTTATATGTATAAATATTTCATAAGGTCACGAGTGAAATGAACACACCAGTACCCACCCCAAAGTTTAAAATAGATCAGATCATCAAGGGTTATCTCTGAAGCTCCGTGTGATGCCCTCTCTGAAATGTTCTTCCCCTACTCTCCAATAGAGGGCGACGATTCTCTGCGATTTTATATTTCTCATTCCCTTACCTGAGATTACAGTTCCTCTATACACATAGGCAACCCAACAACATATTTTTAGGTTTTTGTATGTCTTTGAACCTTATGTAAAACAGATGTTTGTAAGACGCTTTTCTTAAGGCAACATCCTCCTGTCAATGAACAGTTTTGCTATCACATATAATGCTGCTATGAAGACTATTTACTTGTTTCCTAATTATCATGTTTAAGAGTTTCTCTAGGGTATATATCGTAAAGTTGAATTGTCAGTTATAGGATATATACACCTTAAAAAATTTTTTTAAGTTTATTTTTGAGAGAGAGGGAGAGCGTGCACGCATGAGCAGGGGGAGGGGCAGAGAGAGAGGGAGTCACAGAATCTGAAACAGGCTCCAGGCTCTGAGCTGTCAGCACAGAGCCTGACGCGGGGCTCAAACCCACAGACCGTGAGATCATGACCTGAGCCAAAGTCAGACACTTAACCAACTGAGCCACCGAGGTGCCCCAGAATATATACACCTTTAATTTTACTAAATGGTGACAAATTGTTTTTCCAAAGCAGCTGAATTTACACATTCTCCTCAATGCCTGATATTGTCAGACTTTTTAACTTTTGCCAATATGGTGGGTATAAAATGGTATCTCACTGTGGTTTTAATTTACATTTCCCTGATTTTGATGAGGGTGTACACCTCTTCATATATTTATTGGCTTTTCACGTTTCCTCTTCTATGAAATGACTGTTCATATGTTTCCCCCATTTTTCTATTGTGTTGTACATCTTTTTTTTTTTTTTTTAAGATTTTATATTGAAGTAATCCCTACACCCAATGTGGGGCCTGAACTCATGACCCTGAGATCAAGAGTCACACACACTATTAACTCGAGCCAGCCAGGCACCGCAAGTTATTCATCTTTTAACTACTGAATTATAGGAATTTTTATTTTTTAATTTATATATTTCTTTAATTTTATTTTTTAAAATGTTTCTTTATTTTTGAGAGACAGAGAGAGACAGAGTGTGAGTGGGAGACGGGTGGAAAGAGAGGGAGACACAGACTCTGAAGCAGGCTCCAGGCTCTGAGCTGTCAGCACAGAACCTGACTTGGGGCTCGAACTCGTGGACGGCAAGATCATGACCTGAGCTAAAGGCAGATTGCTTAACCAGGAGCCCCAAATTGTAGGAATTCTTAAAAATAAGTTCTGAATACTATTCCTTTACTAGTTATATTTGTTGAAAATAGCTTCACCTAGTTTGTAGCTTGTTTTACATTTCTTTTCTATGGTGACCCTTAATGAACAGATTTAAACAATTTATGTGTCAAATTAATCAACCTTTTACTTTATGGTTCCTGCTCTTTGTGCCACATTTAAGAAATCCATTACTGTCCCAAAACATAAATTATTTTTTAACGTTTATTTATTTTTTTGAGAGAGAATGTGCGTGCACACAAGTTGGGGAGGGGCAAAGGGAGAGAAACCCCAAGCAGGCTCTATGCTGACTGCGCAGAGCCCAATATGGGGCTCCGATCACAAACCCGTGAGATCATGAGCTGAAACCAAGAGTCAGATGCTCAACCAACTGAGCCACCCAGGTGCCCCCTAAAATATTTTCTTCTATTCTTCTGTAGACATTTAATGTTTTACTTTTAACATTTACAATTTCTTTTTAAGTAGGCTCAGTGCCCAATGTGGGGCCTGAACTCACGACCCTGAGATCAAGAATTGCACTAAGCCACCCAGGCCCCCCTTCACTTTTAACATTTAAATCTTTAATTCATCAGACTTAGTTTTAGGTACAGATTGAGGTATGGATCATATTCATTTCTTTTCATATGGAAAACCAGTTGCCCTAGTATTGTTTACTGAATGGTTCATTCTTTTCCTGCTAATAGGCAATGTTGGTACTGACACAAATTAAGTTTCCTTATGCTTACGCACTTTCTGTTCTTTCTTTCCCTTGCTCTGTTTATTTCTGAACCAAAACCGAATGATCTTAATTACTGTGACTTTCTGATTAGTCGGTGTTTTGTGGGGCAGCCCCTTCAATGTGGTTCTTTTACAGGAGTGTCTTAACTATTCTCGGCCCTTTCTAATTCCATTAAAATTTTACAAAAAGCTGAGGCGCCTGGGTGGCTCAGTTGGTTAAGCGTCCAATTTCAGCTCAGGTCAGGATCTCAGGGTTGGTGGGTTTGAGCCCCGCATCGGGCTCTGTGCTGACAGCTGGGAGCCTGCAGCCTGCTTCGGATTCTGTGTCTCCCTCTGTCTGCCCCTCCCCCCGCTCACACTCTGTCTCTCTCTCTCAAAAATAAATAAACATTAAAAAAGAAATTTTACAAAAAGCTGAATGACATTCCAATTCTCTCTTGAACCTTCCCCAGTCTTGCTTCCTTCTCACCATCTCACTGCATCTGCCGCTACAAGGTCTCTAAGCCCTTCCCATTGTCAGATCTACCGGTCAATCCTGAGTCTTCATCTTACTCGGCCTCTTCGTAGCATTACTTGGCCTCTCCGTAGCATTCGACACACTGTTTACTTTCCTTGTGAAATACACTCTTCACTCAGTTTCTATAATATTACTCCTCTGGGTTTTTTCTCCCCCTTCACTAGCTGCTCTTGTAGTTTCCCTGCGCTGGATGCTCCTCTTTCCTGCTGCCAAACATCGGAAATCTGACCACAACATTCCCAGCCAACCCAAGGGCTCAATCCTTAAATCTGTTATTTTCTATCTATACTCACTCTATAGGGGGTTACCTCATTTGGTCCCACAGCTTTAAAATAGCAAATTCAGGGGCGCCTGGGTGGCGCAGTCGGTTAAGCGTCCGACTTCAGCCAGGTCACGATCTCGCGGTCCGTGGGTTCGAGCCCTGCGTCGGGCTCTGGGCTGATGGCTCAGAGCCTGGAGCCTGTTTCCGATTCTGTGTCTCCCTCTCTCTCTGCCCCTCCCCCGTTCATGCTCTGTCTCTCTCTGTCCCAAAAATAAATAAACGTTGAAAAAAAAAATTAAAAAAAAAAATAAAAAATAAAATGAAATAAAATAGCAAATTCAGTTCAAATCTGAATCCCAAATTCATGTATATAAATGCCTACTTGGGGGCACCCAGAGCTCAGTCGATTGAGAGTCTGACTTCGGCTCAGGTCATGATCTCACGGTTGGTGAGTTCGAGCCCCACCTTGGGCTCGCTGCTGTCAATGAACAGATCCTCTGTTCCCCTCTCTCTCTGCCCCTCCCCTGCTCATCCTCTGTCTCTCTCCCCTTCTCTCTCAATAAATAAATAAATATTTTTTAAAAAGTCTACTTGATATCTCTAGTTGAATGTCTGCTGTGTATTGAATATCCAGTAGGTATCTCAATATTCAAAATTGAACTTTTAATTATTTCTCTAAAGCTGCTCCTCCCTTCATATTCTCCATCAGTAAACAGCCTTAGTTTTCTCATCTGTAAAATGGGGATGAAATAATGATACCTGCTTCATAAGGACATTACAAGGATGGAATAAGATGTATGCTAAGTGTGGAGCACAATGCCTGGGACACAGTAAGCCACTCAGTAAATATTGTTCGCCCATTTATTCAACAAATATTTATCGAGTACCTACTTGCTGACTATTGTTACAAGGACTGGAGATAAAGCAAAACAGACTGTTACTGCTCTCATGGACCTTACATTTCTAGTACATCAGATGGTGATAAAAGCCCTGGGGAAAACTAAGGTCAGGGAGAAGGATAGGGAGCCTTGAAGGAGTGGGTACAGTTTTTGGAAGGACAGTCAGGGGGCGCCTAGGTGGCTCAGTCGGTTGACCTTCCGGCTTTGGCTCAGGGGTTCGTGAGTTCTAGCATCACATCGGCTTGTTTTGAGCACAGAGTGCACTGAGGATCCTCTGTCTCCCTCTCTCTCTCCCTCTCCTCCCCTGCCTGCATGCTGTCTCTCAAAAATAAATAAAACATTAAAAATAAATAAAAAGGACAGTCAGGAAAGGCCTCACTGAGAAAGTGACATCTGAGCATGGACTTGTGGGGAAACAAGAGCTTGAGCCATGTGTATTATCTAGAGAACAGCATTCTATGAATGGAACAGAGCAAGTGTAAAAGTACTGAAACCGGGGGCGCCTGGGTGGCTCAGTCGGTTAAGCGGCCGACTTCGGCTCAGGTCATGATCTCACGGTCCGTGGGTTCGAGCCCCGCGTCGGGCTCTGTGCTGACAGCTCAGAGCCTGGAGCCCGTTTCAGATTCTGTGTCTCCCTCTCTCTGACCCTCCCCTGTTCATGCTCTGTCTCTCTCTGTCTCAAAAATAAATAAACGTTAAAAAAATGAAAAAAAAAAAAAAAAGTACTGAAACCGAAGGGGACCAGTACATCTGAGGGTCAGCAAGGAAGCTGATTATAAGCTTTCCAGATCACAGGCAATCTGATACTTTTGTACATTCTTTAGTAGGGTGCTGGGCATTCAGTAAGTATTTACCACCTTGACTTTGAGTCTTCGACCATTTATCTCATACCTTGTGAAAAATTCTGCTCCTGAGACAAGATTTCATTTCGTTCTTCCAAAATCTGCATCAAGGCAGCTTGGAGTTTAGGAGGTAGAATTTCATCCTCATCAGATACCTTAAGGGACGAAATTGAGATTTTTCAGGACCTTTGAGAGAGAAAATCTCAAACATATACCAGTTAAATCCCCAAAATTTCACCGGTGACTTTGTATAGATTTTGGCTAAAGACTCAGTCTGAACCTTCTTTCCCTACATTCAGCAGAATTCAGGATGTTTATGGTATACATAGCTGTCTTTAAATATATATATATTTACGACATTTTCTGGTAACTTTCCATCAAATATCTCTCATCTACAAGTCTTACACTGTATTACAAAGATCATCCACAAATAAACAGTGTTTCAAACGCTTTGAAAAGAGACAAAGTCTCGGGAAACATCCTTTCTTACCCTGTGCTGAGTGCTCACACACTTATATACAGGCTACAGAGTGTTGCCCTAAGCAGGCTTTGCTAACTCTCCCTTCCACTTTCAAGACCCAGAATAAATGACCACTTTTTTTTCTTTTTGGCCCCTACTGTACCATGTGGAAATCTCTATTACACCATTTCTAAAACTTTATACATATGTCCACTCCCCCTTCTCATTTTTAGATCATAAGGTCTGAGGGGCTCAAACTGCGTCTTACCTTTAGATTCTCACAGTATCTAGACATAATCAACGTTGGATGCTTGTTACTTTCAATGAAATTAGATCCTTATACATCAGCCCATCTGGATGTCAAAGGAGGGTTACCTCTTTTGAGAATGACATTTAATCTTTTCCTCCTTCCTTCTTTGGGAGAGACAGCTATAAACCTAACCCAATTTTTCAGGTCAATCTTGTATGATTGGCCACAGTGTCAGTATGTGTAGGAACTAAAAGTCTTGCCTGAGTCATCTTCTCTAAGTACTTTCACATATTTTCTGTCCAATTATCCCCAAATATTATGTAATCACCTCATTTGTTACTTACCTCCTGTAAGAACTTGTCTGCACAGAGATCAACTATCAGCACCTATGGGATAAAGGAGCTAGGTAAGTTAAACCAGAGACATTCACAGAGACATACATTAGCCACTGCTAGATCAGGAAGAGTGTTTGATTCTTTCAAGCAATGGAAATAGTTTTAAACAAAATTAAGTTCAAGTTGTAGCCCATTTAAATTTTTTTTAATGTTTTATTTATTCTTGAGAGAGAGAGAGAGAGAGAGTCAGAGCATGAGCTAGGGAGGGGCAGAGAGAACGGGACACAGAATACGAAGCAGGCTCCAGGCTCTGAGCTGTCAGCACAGAGCCAGACGCAGGGCTCGAACCCACAAGTGGTGAGATCATGACCTGAGCTGAAGTCAGATGCTCAATCGACTGAGCCACCCAGGCGCCCCAAGTTGTAGCCCATTTAAAAGTTAACTCATCTTGGGTGCCTAGATGGCTTAGACAGTTAAGCGTCTGACTCTTGACTTTGGCCTGGGTCATGATCTTGAAGTTCATGGGATTGAGCCCCGTGTAGGGCTCTGTGCTGACAATGCAGAACCTGCTTGGGATTCTCTCTCTCCCTCTCTCTCTGCCCCTTCTCTGGTCATGCATGTACGCATACCCTCTCTCAAAAATAAATAAACATTTAAAAAAGAATGATGGCAGGCACATCTATACATTAAAAGTGACAAACCATACTGAGCAAATACAATAGTGGACTTTATTTGGGAGTGATGCAAACAAACTATTAAATATTTATGAAATGGAGAGATGAACACTGGATTGTATTAATATTAAAAGAATTGTTATTAAATTTTTTAGGTGTGATAATGGTATTGTGATTATGTTTAAAATGTCCTTGTGTTATAGAGATTTATATTGTAATATTTAACAGCGAAATTATATCAGGATATGCTTCAAAATGTTATGGGAGAGAGGAGTGGGTAAGGGTAAAGATGGCCCCATGAGTTGGTAAGTGCTGAAGTAGGGTAATTGGAGTTATTTTAACCTTTTGTTTACTTTTACTATGTTTGAAATTTTCCACAATTAAAAGTTAAAAAAAAAAAAGGTTAGTACAAAAATCAGCTGTGTTTCTATACACTAACAATGGACTATCTGAAAAAGAAATTAAGAACACCACCAATCCCATTTTCAACTGCATCAAAAAGAATAATTAGGAATAAATTTAGCCAAGGAAGTGAAAGATCTGTACACTGAAAACGGTAAGAATTGATGAAAGAAACTGAAGAACACAAGTATGTGGAAAGATATTCTGTGCCCGTAGATGAGAAGAATAAATATTATTAAAATGTTCATACTACCCCAAGCAGTGCACAGATTCAATGCAATCCCTGTCAAAATTCCAGTGGCATTCATCATAGAAATAGAACAAACAATCCTAAAGCTCCTATGGGACTCCAAGTTCCCTGAATAGCCAAAGCAATCTTGAGAAATAACAAAGCTGGAGGCATCACACGTCCTGATTTCAAACCAGGTCACAAAGTTACAGTAATCAAAACAGTATGGTACTGGCATAAAAACGCACATAGATCAATGGAACAGAACAGAGTCCAGAAATAAACTCACGCATAGTCAGTTTACAGTAAAAGGAAGCAACAATGTGCAATGGGGAAATGACAGTCTCTTCAATAAATGGTGTCGGGAAAAACAGCCACATGCAAAAAAGAGAAACTGGACTCTATCTTATATTATACATAAAAATCAACTCAAAATGCGGTGCCTGGGTGGCTCAGTGGTTAAGTGTCTGACTCTTGATTTTGACTCAGGTCATGCTCTCACAGTTTGTGAGCTCAAGCCCCATGCTGGGCTCTGCGCTGACAGTACAGAGCCTGCTTGAGATTCTCTTTCCTTCTCTCTCTGCACCCCCTCCCCCAACCCAAAACAAATAAACTTAAAAAAATATCAACTCAAATTGGAGTAAAGACTTGAATGTTAAGACCTGAAACCATAAAGGGTACGCATCTTGACACTGGTTTGGTCAATGAATTTTTTGGATTTGACACCAAAAGCAAAGGTAACAAAAGCGAGAAATAAACGAGTAGAGGCATATTAAACTAAAAGCTGCACAGCAAAGGGAACCATCAATAAAATGAAAAGGAAACTTACGAAGTGGGAGAAAATATTTGCAAATTATATATCTGATAAAAGGTTAATATCCAAAATACATAAAGAATTCATACAACTCAATAGCAAAATACAAAACAAAACAAAACCCAACAATGACCAAAAACTAAAACAAACACCAAATAATCCTATTAAAAATGAGCAGAAGAGGGTCATGTGGCCGGCTCAGATGGTACAGCATGTGACTCTTGATCCTGGGGTCGTGAGTTTGAGCCCCATGTTGGGTGTAGAGTTTACTTTAAAAAAAAAAAATGAGCCGAGGAACTGAATAGACATTTTTCCCAAAGACATGCAAACTGGCCAAGAGGCCCATAAAAAGGTGCTCAGCATCACTGATCATTAAGGAAATGCAACTCAAAGCCACATTGAGACATCACCTCATCTCTGTTAGAAAGGCTATTATCAAAAAGACAAAAGATAAATGCTGGAGAAAAAGGAACCCTTGTGTACTGTTGATATGAATGCAAATTGGTACAACCACTATGGAAAACAGTGGTTTTCCTCTTCAACATGAGGGTGCATGTATCTTTTCAAGAGAATGATTTAATTTTTATTGGATATATGCCTGGAAGTGGGATTGCTGGATCACATGGTAGTTCTATTTTAAATTTTTTGAGGACTTCAATATACTTCCTAATATACTAGTACTAGTATAGTTCACTGTCCATATTAAAAAAAAAAAAGATCCTTACCTCCTATCATATACAAAAAAATTAAAAACTAAAGGCAAAGGGACACCTGGGTGGTTCAGTCAGTTAAGCCTCCGACTTTGGCTCAGGTCATGATCTCACAGCTCTTATGGGTTCCAGCCCCACGTCAGATGCTGTTGTCAGTGCAGATGAGATGAGGGGAGGGGAGGGGGGGAAGGGGAGAGGAGAGGAGAGGAGAGGAGAGGAGAGGAGAGGAGAGGAGAGGAGAGGAGAGGAGGGAAGGGAAGGGAAGGGAAGGGAAGGGAAGGGAAGAGGAGATAGCACCACACACTAACCATAAAAGGAAAAGACCAATAATTATGACTATATTAAAATTAAGAACTTTTGTGCATTAAAAACATCATTTTAGAGAATAAAAAGGCATGCCACAAAGAGGCTGATACCCAGAATATAAAAATACCTCTTACAAATCAGTGAGGGTAAACAATCCAGTAGAAAGATAGACAATGAATTTTATAACAGATGATATTCACATGGCCAATAAAGATGCACACCCCCAACAGTAATCAAGGAATGCAAATTAAACCTCAACGAGAATACCACTCCACATTCACCAGATAGGCTACATCATACAAACTGATGATAAGAAGTGTCAGGAGGATATGGAACAACAGGAACTCTCATACATTGGTGGAGGGGGTTTAACTTGGCACAGCTACTTTGGAAAACAGTTTGATCTTATTTACTTAAGTTGAAGATATGCTTATCCATGACCCAGCAATTCCATTTCCAAGTATATACCCTAGAATTGCATGCACATATGGACCGAAGGTCATGCACATAAATATTTATAGCAGCATTATTTGTAGTAGCCCTAAACTGGAAACAACTCAAAAGTCCATCAACTGTAGGATGGGTATTCACACAATGGAATAATACGCACAATTAGAATGATGGAACAGCTGTTAAACTCATCCACAGGGATGAATCCTACAGACACAAGGTTAATCAAAAGAAGCCAGATAACAAGACATCCAGATGGCCAACCGACACATGAAAAAATGCTCAACATCACTCATCATCAGGGAAATACAAATCAAAACCACAATGAGATACCACCTCACACTTGTCAGAATGGCTAACATTAACAACTCAGGCAACAACAGATGTTGGCGAGGATGCGGAGAAAGAGGATCTCTTTTGCATTGTTGGTGGGAATGCAAGCTGGTGAAGCCACTCTGGAAAACAGCATGGAGGTTCCTCAAAGAACTAAAAATAGAACTACCCTACGACTCAGCAATTGCACTACTAGGTATTTATCCAAGGGATACAGTTGTGCTGTTTTGAAGGGACACATGCACCCCCATGTTTATAGCAGCACTATCAACAATAGCCAAAGTATGGAAAGAGCCCAGATGTCCATCAATGGATGAATGGATAAAGAAGAAGTATTACTTGGAGTATTACTTGGCAATCAAAAAGAATTAAATCTTGCCATTTGCAACTATGTGGATGGAACTGGAGGGTATTATGCTAAGTGATATTAGTCACTCAGAGAAAGACAAAAATCATATGACTTCACTCATATGAAGACTTTAAGAGACAAAACAGATGAACATAAGGGAAGGGAAACAAAAATAATATAACAACAGGGAGGGGGACAAAACAGAAGAGACTCATAAATATGGAGAACAAACTGAGGGTTACTGGAGGGGTTGTGGGAGGGGGAATGGGCTAAATGGGTAAGGGGCACTAAGGAATCTACTCCTGAAATCATTGCTTCACTATATGCTAACTAATTTGGATGTAAATTTAAAAAAAATAAAAAATAAAGTTAAAAAAAAGAAGTAATTATAATAAAAAGTAATATATTTGGCTACAAAAAAAAAGAAGCCAGATAAAATATATGTCTATACACTGCACATGAGTCCATTTATAACAAGCTTAAAACCAGACAAAGCTGAACTATACCGTTTAGGAATAAATGGGTAGGATGTAAAACTATAAAGAAAAACAGGTAAATGAACACCGTAACGGTCAAGACAGTGGTTACCTTTCATGGGCGTGGGAAGGGAACAGTGACAGAAGGTGGCCTGATGGAGACTTTTCAAGGTGTTGGTGGCATTGTCTCCACCGCTGTGATGTTTCCATTCCATTCCAATGTGGCTTACGTAAGCATTCACTTTGTGATAATTCATTTTGTTTTGACCACACTTCTCTATATGTGTGTTATATTTAAAACAATTTTTTTTAATTTTTTTTAAATGTTTATTTACTTTCGAGAGATAGGGAAGAGCACGAGCAGGGGAGGGGCAGAGAGAGAGACACAGAATCCACAGCAGGCTCCAGGCTCTGAGCTGTCAGCACAGGGCCCGACGCGGGGCTCAAACTCACCAACCGTGAGATCATGACCTAAGCCGAAGCCGGACGCTCAACTGACTGAACCACCCAGGCGCCCCTTAAAACAACTTTTTAAGTTAACCCAGAGTAGCTCTTGTGTTTGACTTAAAACAAACAAAAAGACCTGCCCTTCAGAATAACACAAGAACGAGTCCATGGCACCACCACAACTTTGGATTCATGTGCACTATGGAATTTTTCTCACTTTATAAAAAGATACAAAAATAGGATGGCATAGTACATGAATATTGTCTTTTAATACGAATGACGACTCCAACACTCTTAAAGGCAATCTGTTTTCATTTGTCAGTGCCCTGTCTTTTCTCCCATCTCACCTCTTCAATGGGGAGGTCCTGGAGCTGCGGTAAGGAGCAAGACAGGATTCCAATAAGGAACGGAGTGGGTGAGCACACGATGTCAATCATAGATGCTGGTAGGACTGGGATGTAGGTATGCTGCCAGGTGAACGGATACAGTGTGGCAACCACAGCATGGCCACATTTTGACAGGGTGCTGGCCAGAGAAGAAAGCAGAAACGGTGTGACGCACTCAACACGTGGAGAATGGTTCAGATACGATGTTACAGAATTACCTGACACCGGTTAGTGATCACAGATGAGCGATTCTGTGAGGACTCATTAATTTTTGACATTTTGTTTACATTTTTAACTTAATTCACAGAAAAGTTTTAGTCTTAACCAGCTTTTCCCCACAATTTATATTGCTCAAAGTTAATGTGTACTTAGATAAAGGAATGCCAACTAATTTCTTGTTTGAGTATAGTTGACACGCTATACTGATGTTACCTTAGTTTCAGGTGTCACCAACGTGACACTGGTTTCAGGTGTAAACATAGTGACTCCAAGTCTCTCCACATTATACTATGCTCATAAGTGTTGCAACCACCTGTCACCTTAGCATTACAGTATCATGGACGATATTCCCTATGGTGTACCTTTTATCCCATGACTTATTCATTCCAGCAGTATGAACCTTTAACAACGGTTTAAGTAAAACACACTTAGAAAGATAAATTCACTGCAATCCCAAAGTGACGGCTATAGCCTAATGCAAAATAGCTCTGGATTACTGACCATTTGGAATTATCCACGTCACTATGGCATTAGGTAACTGAGATCCTATGGTTTTTGTAAATGCCCAAATTTTAAAATAGTGAAAACAAGTGAAATACCAGTAGGAAGTGACATATTTTACAAATTTCTCACCTTAGGCTGTTGGCAACAAAGATTACCCTCCGTTCCAAAAGGAGGGAGGCACAGACCCGGATGAGATTGCACACACTCAGGCACTTAAACAGACATTCAAAGTCAACATGTTCTAGTCGGGAATCCAGTGGTCGGCAGAGTTCAACAGACTGAAATGAAAGAATTCAAATCAGGGGAGTTCAGGTTGGAAAACAATCTATAATGACACCATTAATGGATCCTGTCATTCTTTTACGGGGGAAATTCAGGAAAAAGGTTTTGCTACAGAGTTTGTGAAGCTGTCTACAACTACTCCCAAGACCTAACACCTAATTATTTTTTTTAAGGATTTTATTTTTTTAAAATAATCTCTATACCCAACATGGGGCTCAAAATCATAACCTTGAGTTCAAGAGTCACGTGCTCTATTGACTGGACCAGCCAGTGCCCCCTAATAACTTCTTTTCACGCTGTAAGTTTCTGGTAAAACCTTTTATTTTACCAGACAATAGCATGTATAATCATCATTTATCACACTGCTATTGTTACAAACAGGGCTCAGTCTACAAAAGGCAGAAAACCTCTAGCTCCTAGACGGCTCGACTATCTCACAACTGGACTAACTCACAATGTCTCACAACTGGCCATTTCACCAGTGATTTTTGGTACTAAAACACATTCTGCACAGTTTATGGAAAAGGGAAATCTATGCCCTGAGGCTTCTGGAAATTCTGCCTATTAGTGTAAGGCCTGCTTTTTGGTGGTTATCAAGCCTTTTCAACATGAGCTAACTTACCCCATCGCCAGCCCCAGGGAGGTAGCTCTTAACTGTGATGGTGCGTCCAGGAGCTGGGAAGGGAGCTTCCATGACACTTCGCATGAATGGGTAAACCAGGGCTGGAGACATTTCCCTTCTCTTCTCCACTTCATCCAGAATCTGCACGTGCAACGTATGTTACTTCATTAGGGACTCAGTTCAAACACATAAGGAACTACCAAACTTGGTGCACAAGCTTGAAAATTACACCAACAGATTTTAAGACAGATAAGCTTCCACAATGAAAAAAAGTTCATTAAAGGCCTCGTATCTCTTGGGGGTATCTTTATATCTCCAAGAAAAGTTACTCAAATCAATCCACTCATTTTTAGAAGAGGAGCTCCTTTCCACTTCCCTACGGTAGGGGCAGAGAAGGGGACACCGACCATGATATCTTGCAGTTTGGGGTCTGGGAAAGACTCACGAGGCAAGGTAAGCTTCAGGCTATGTTCTCCTTGAAGCTGGGAGGTTTGGCAGATCAAAATGAGATGACGCAACAACATAGTGACTCCGGTAAACTAGACAAATGTAAACATAGTCTAGTCTAGACGAATGTAAACCTTCAAACTTGTGGCTCTAATCTACTACTGAGAACGCTTCCTAAAGTAGTATGCTAGAGTCCGTGTCACAAGACGTAGCCCAGTGAAATCATCAGAAACAACACGTACTCGGAGCCCAGGAAGCACAGCACCTTTCCCAGGGCTCATTCTGCACTCACCTTGGAAAAAAGGTTGAAGCAGCCCAGGCGGCTAACCATGCAGTACACCTCAGGGAGTCGCTTCCCTTTGCCTTCTGGCTAAAACAAAACACATCAAAGCAAAAATGACGCGGCACAAGTCTTTGTTAATTTGAACTATGAATACTCTCTTAGTACTCTTTAGTACAGAGTAGGAACCAAGGCTAGATGGGAAAATGCTAAAAAAAATGATAGCATGATTTATTCCAGGTTTAGTGGCAGCATCTAAACAAGAAGCAAGTAACTCAGAGCTCCCGCGAATGGCTTAATTCACGCCATCCCTTGAATAGACCCAGGCTGATATTTAACCACTCTGTCATTGGTTTCTTCATCTATTACAAACACACAAGTAATAGAAGAAGTCCATACCCTTCTTATTCTGGGACACTCGTTGCTAACTCCAACCTCGCTCTTACTAGTTAAAGCTAATGCAGCTTCTTTAATCCATGGGTGATTATGCAGCCCTCAGACTCATCTAGAAATAGAGTTTCTGAAGTTCCTAGTCTGATTCTATTGGTTTTTTTTTTGTTTGTTTCTTTTTTTTTAGTAATCTCTACACCCAGCATGGGGCTCGAATTCATGACTTCCAGATGGAGAGTTACACACTCTTCCGACTGAGCCAGCCAGGTGTCCCTGGACTCTACTGAGGACTCTATTGCCCAGCCCTGCCTGTAGAACAAGCCTGGTACTTACCAAGAGCTTCTTACAGTAACCAAACCAGCGGCTCCCATCTTCACCAGTTAAGACAAAGGAGAATGTTTCACTGAAAAAAAAATAGTCGATAGGCGAGATCTAAACAACTAATTATTACATTCTTCATGGAACAAACTATTTTTTTAAGTTTGTTTGTTTAGAGTAGGGGGGAGAGAGAGAATCCCATGCAGGCTCCACACAGTGCAGAGCCCGACGTGGGGCTCGAACTCACAAACTGTGAGATCACGACCTGAGCTGAAGTCAGACACTTAACCAACTTAGCCACCCCGGCGCCCCAGAACAAACAATTTAAAATTAGTGTCCAACAGCAGTCATTTTGTGATGTAAGAGGAGGCATTAATACCACATTTATTGCAAGCCACCCTCCTCCTGAGGAAGAATGTCCAGCCCTGAGAATATCTTGCCTGACATTGTATGTGAGAGAGAAAGTACAGGATGACCTTCTGATGCCACTGCCTTTTACTTTCTTATTTACCCAGTCTAGCTATTAATCATGCCTATTTTCCTTTTAGTGAATATCTGATAGAGTCTAACATTTAGGAAAGGTATTTTTCCCTTCCAAATTCTTCTATTTAGTTCCGAGAGGTCCTATGGAACAGTGATTGGCAAAGGGTTATATCCTTAACTATAAAAGTTGCTAGGAAAATTATCAGCTCCTCACCGGAAACATAAGCAAAAGATTTGCAGAGAGGGGCACCTGGGTGACTCAGTTAAACCTCCAACTTCAGATCAGGTCGTGATCTCACAGTTCGTGAGTTCGAGCCCCGCATCGGGCTCTCTGCAGTCAGCATAGAGCCCGCTTCAGATCCTCTTTCCCCCTCTTTCTCTACCCACCCCCACTCTTGAGTGCTCTTTCTCTCTCTCTCTCTCAAAAAAACATTTAAAAAAAGATCTGCATAGTTTATAAAAAGAAGACCAAGAAAGAAATTCATTAATAATCAAAGAAATCCAAATTTGAGCAGTGAATACATACATCTATATATGGCCAAAAACAAAGATTGAAAGGGAATATGCCAACATATTTAGTTATTATCTCTGAGTGCCAGAATGCCAGTGACTTATAACTTCCGCTTTTTATTTATTCCTCTGTATTTCCCAAATGTTCCAGAAAAAAAAAAAACCCATATAACTCATTGGGCAGAAAAGCCAGCTATGGAGCGGCCAGGCCATTATGAAAGAAGCTGCTTGTGCAGTTAGCAGTGCACCTGACAGCTTAAGACCATCAGGATTGATGGTTCAGAGAGGAGAGTGGCCATCAGGCCAAACTGGTTAGGTGAGACAGCAGCTCAGACTGGAGGCAAGGTGAGGCAGAAAGGCAGAGCAGCTACTTAGGCAACAGCCGAGGCTCTCCTCCAGCAGGTTATCTGCATGTGACACGGTTCCAGAATCACGATTTTTGGCCTAAACAGCAGGGTCAATAATTACAGTTCTGAACTGAGCAGTTATCTACTTACAAGCAGGATTCAGGGAGGATAACTGTTTATTAATTGAACACAGTTCCCTCGAGATACCAGGAAGAAATTCCTTATCTTCCCTTCTCAATAATGCTCACACCTCCCAATCTGGATCTTCCCTTTGTACAAGTTTCGCAGGGGAACGTACAATCTGGGCTGTGGCTTCCGTCAACTTGAAGGAGAAACAAGGTGCAGACACCGCTGTTTTACCTCCTAAGTAGGGTCCCTGAGCCCAAGTCCTTTTTCCTTTTCTGTCCACTTGGTGGCATTTCTGATTGTATATAAAACGGAACTTTTCCCCCCGCAGAACTGGCCAACTGCAGAGCTTCTCAAACTCGTTTTCCCTTTGACACTGAAACTATTCCATGTTTTTCTTTTTTGAACTCACATAGGAAATGTTCTAATTCTGTTTCTTCCTTTCCTCCCACTGCATCCTTGACCTGCTACAGTGTCCACATAGCTTTAACTGCTGGCTCTACCCATTTCTCAAACATTCTGATTCTATTTTTGCAGTTCCAAAAATGAGAAATCAGATTAAGGAACCCATTTACCTCTTGAGTTCTGAGGTTGGCACCCAGTCTTTTGAGTCAGGAAAACAAAACTTGGGGATAACTTTGAGCCTCTCTTCAGTGTCTTTGGACTGCTTAAAGCCATGATCACCCTGAAAAACGGAACATTTATAGGTGACTAATATTCTACGTAAGCAGAGACTATATATACAAAACAGCCTAGTCATGGGAAAAGAGGTCTCTGATAAGCCTAAGTAGTCATCTCAGCACAGTGTTGTGTTGTTTCACACGACAGGAAGGCCAAGGCCAGTAATCACTGAAGATACACTGAGAACACGGTTACTAAGAATAAAGAATCCTATTTTGACATAGAAATGGTTACTTGTGGAGATCCTATAATCTGATGTAAGAGGAGTGACTGAAAATAGTTTCTAGTCTAGAGGTAGAATCGTAATTCAGGATTCACATACTAGTGGAAACCCAATATTTTAATAAATCATGGGACATAAAATAAAAACCTATTCTATAGCACACTGATAGCAAAAGCCCAGTTAGTGCCAGACACTCTCTGATCAATAGTCAAAGGTGTTTTGAATGTTATTTAGAAAAGATACTATTTTGGGGCGCCTGGGTGGCTCAGTCGGTTAAGTGTCCCAACTTCGGCTCAGGTCATGATCTTACGGTTCGTGAGTTCGAGTCCCACGTCGGGCTCTGTGCTGACAGCTCAGAGCCTGGAGCCTGTTTCAGATTCTGTGTCTCCCTCTCTCTCTGACCCTCCCCCCCGTTCATGCTCTGTCTCTCTCTGTCTCAAAAATAAATAAACGTTAAAAAATTAAAAAAAAAAAAGAAAAAAAAGAAAAGATACTATTTTTAGAATCTATCCCATATATAATCATTTCCTTTAGCATATAATCTTTGCTAACTAATTACTAGTTTGCAACTTCCTGTAAAATTTTAGCGTGGAAGGCCTTTGTGTGCAAGTCTGGTATCATACTTAAAAGAACAATCTAAATTTAGTTAAACCAAAAGACATTTAAAAATTAGTATGGAAACAAACAGAAAATAAGTCTATTATAGCCATAGTACCCTCATGTAACTAATACAAATTAATCCTCTAATTTAATTTCTGAAACAAAACATGCAGCCATTCTGAGTCACCTAGACATTCATTTAGCTCTTCAGAAATGGAAAAGCATTCTAACAAAAGTTCAGTTGTCTCACCTTCTATTATTTTTACATTGTTAAATGACTCGGAATCGTCTTCATTTACGGTTTTCCACAACGCAATCAAGAGAGACTTGGTTCAGCTCTCTCCCTCCTTAACTTATGGGAGCCTAATGCACAAGGATGCTAAGTAATTTGCTTAGAAACATCCCTCAATCCCTGCCAGACTCAGCTGGGTCCTTATCTGGCTCTGAGCCCGTTCATTCAGGCTTTGTTGAAAAACAATGTTCAACCTCGAGATTTCCGCAAAGGTAAGACTGATTGAAAAATCGGAAAAAAAAAATTAAGCTTCTCTTTATGGGAAATTGGACTCTTCAAGACTATCTGCATTACATCATTTTAGACTTCCACGGTTCAGTGTTGTGACATTGTGGCTCTCAGGCTACACTGAAAAATTTTATAAGAAATTAAACAGTTTTGTTTACAGTAGGAATGTTGTTGACCACTTTTTTTTAAGGTTATTTTTTTCTGAGAGAGAGAGAGACAGAGAGAGAGAGAGCAAGTGGAGGAGGGGCGGAGAAAGAGAGGGAGAGAGGGAATCCCAAGCAGGTTCCGCACTGCCAGTGCAGAGCCCAATGCGAGGCTCAAACCCACAAATCATGAGATCATGACCTGAGCCAAAGTTAAACGCTTAACCAACTGAGGCACCCAGGTGCCCTAGCACTTTTTTTTTTTCTAATGAGAACTTATGCAGGAAATGTCTCTTAGATTCCATTCCAGTACAGTTGTGCTCCCCTAGCTTTTTTTGATGAAACACATAAGTCGGGGTTTAAATCTCAAGTTCCTAAAGCATCTGAGCAGATAACTTAAATAAGAGACATGGTCCAAGTATTAAGATGGAGAGTGAGGAGATTCCCTATTTAAAGGGATCACGCCTTACCAAGGCTCATTACATAATTTGCAGAGCACAGTTGCAAGATGAAACTGTGGACCCGTTGTTCAAAAAGCAGGAAAAATTAAATACAAAATAAATTATAAAACTTTTTGTTTTCTTCTGTGGTTTCTCTCTCAATCTACAGTGTGGGGTTTCTGTTTGCTTTTTAATGTTATGCCCTCTCAGGCATAAGACAGAGAAAATCAAATAATATTTGTTAATAATAGCTACCATTTATGAAGTGCTTACTATGTGCCAGGGACTGTGTTAAGCACTTTAAATACATTATCTTATTAAACCCTCACTAATAATGGATAACATTCTATAGTGCTGACTATATGCTAGACACTATTCTAAGTGCCTTATACAGCTCATTTAATCCTCACTGCAACTCAACGGGATAGACATTATTATGATTACCTCCATTTTACAAATGAAGAAACCAAGGCACAGAGCAGTTAAGTAACTGCTCAAAGTCACAGTGCTAATTAGTGGCAAGTGCAGAGAGTTGGCTTAAGAGTCCATGCTCTAAACTGCTACCCTGTTCTGTCGTATTTACTGTTCCCCTCATCAAGAGTGAGAAAACTGAGGGGCGCCTGGGTGGCTCAGTCGGTTGAGCGTCAACTTCGGCTCAGGTCATGATCTCACGGTCTGTGAGTTCGAGCCCTGCGTCGGACTCTGTGCTGACAGCTCAGAGCCTGGACCCTGCTTCAGATTCTGTGTCTCCCCCTCTCTCTGCCCCTCCCCCGCTCATGCTCTGTCTCTCTGTCAAAAATAAACAAACATTAAAAAAAAAAAAGAATGAGAAAACTGAGGTTTTGCAACTTGCTAAAGGGCACTTAGTAAACAGCAGAGCAAAATAAAATAAAATAAAATAAAATAAACAATTTGGATAATAAGATTTTGCCCTTGTTTGCAGCTCAGCCAGACGTGAGACATCACCAGAGTCACTTACCAGATCCTACAAAAGGTACAGTATTAGTAAAAGCTGCTTGAGATCACAATAGAAAGAAGAGCGGAGATAAAACACAGAGACACGAGAACACTCCTGGACGACTCTTGGTCTCCCTGCACCTACCTTGCCAGGGAACTGCTGTATGACCTGGGGAATGTAGCTTATTTCCGATGGCTTCTTCTGGAGGGACACCACCACAAAAAGTTCAAAGAGCTGCTGCTCCTGTAATTCAATAAGATCCCTCTCTAAGGTCTGGTAGTGAGGATTCCTCTTGGAAGACTGCTGGAGCTGGGCTAAGCGCTTGTGGCGGTCTGCAATGAAATCAGGGAGCACTGTTTTTCCTTTGTAGCCCCATCTTCCCTCCAGCACCCAGAGGTCATGACCCATTTGGACTAATCTTCACCCAGTCATTGCTGACGGAGTGCTGACTAACCGACGTCTGCCACACAGCCCTGGGAGGGCTATGACATACTTGGGGAACAAGTACAGAGTCTCACAAGCGCCCAGGAGCCCGCGGTGTCCCAACCGATACTCTAGGTGCGTCCCAACACATATTCTGTGCTCTCCCATCTTCCGCGGCGTAACACCAGGATACGTGGAAAACGTCAGGTGAAAGCACTGGCCTGACAACAGATGCCACTGGCTGGTGATGAAATTATGAAGCGGGGTTCGTGAGTAAACGACTGAGAAAGAATTCTTGAGACGTTTTTGGTGCAAAAATGAGGTTTTATTATAGCATGGGCACAGGACCCGTGGGCAGAAAGAGCTGCACTGGGGTTGTGAGGAGAGACTGATTATATACTTTTGAGTGTGTGGAGGGAGGGGGGATAGAGATGAAGTGAGTTTCTAAGGAATTTCCGGATGCTAAAGGCAGGGTCTTCCAGGACCCTGAAGATGTAACTATTGTCAAGATAAGGTTGCTTTTAGGTTTTTTTTTTTAAGTTTTTTAAAAGTTTATTTATTAATTTTGAGGGAAGGGGAGCAGAGAGAGAGAGGGAGAGAGAGAATCCCAAGCAGGCTCCACACTGCCAGCCCGAAGCCCCATGTGCAGCTCGAACTCACAAACTGTGAGATCATGACCTCAGCCAAAATCAAGAGTCAGATGCTTAACCAACTGAACCACCCAGGTGCCTCTACTTTTAGTTTTTAATAAAACATAAACATTAAGGCAGGAAGGCAGCCATGAATTCCTTGAGGAAGGCCACGCTCTGCATGTTTCAGGTGTCTATCAGTGGGCTGCAGGCTGTAAGGAAATTTACTTTAAGCTGCATTTCTCTTGCCTTTATTTCCCTCATCATTGGGACCATGAAATCACGTGTGTGTGTGTGTGTGTGTGTGTGTGTGTGTGTGTGTGTACACGCTGGGGGGAAGATCTGATAAAAGAACAGAGTCCTACAGAGGCTAAGTACACAAAAGGATGAGTTTGATAAAATTAAAATAAATATCCTCACATTAAAGAAACTGCCTTTTACCCTTCTCTCCTTGGCATATATTACTGACAACGGACACATGCTTACATCAATATATGGTGTTAAATCCAAGGGGGGAAAAATGAACCAAAAGAAGACACCTATTAATAGACTATTTCTCAAAAGAATGAAATTATGGAAGCATACTACTTAAATATGAGAAATTCCACTCAAAACTGGGTAGCATTTATCCTTTATTCTCATTTATCTCCAAACTGTGGACAATTTGGGGTAGTCTCCTGTAGAGGAAATGCAGAACTTGCAGAAGAAATAGTCTAAGTGGCCCAGAGATTTGATGATGTGTTATTCTGAGCCACGATCGAAAGACGCAGCCTCTGACTAATTGCTTCTCTTTTGAGATGTGACACATTCTGCCCCCAAAGAAGTTACACCACGGATCAAATATTAAGAACACTTCAAAATTCATCTCGAAATGGTTCCCCCGAACTATCCAGTACATTTAGTGCTCTAGGCAAAGCTCAGTTCAAATCAAGAAAATTTTACGTCCTGTTTCTCAGCAGCAACGGCATTAGCTCTGTCATCCTTACACATCCAGGCTGAACTTGATGATGACTTAAGTTTCACCTTAGTAAGGCTCCAGAATCAAACACCTGAAGCAATCAGGCCAACGGAGAGAGCACATGACTATTAATCATAAGACCCGAGTATCAGACTCGGAACTGCCCTACACTCAGCTTTGACAATTCATGTCTCTGACTGTCTCCATGCCTTGATATGTCAGTCAGTGAAACAGGAACTATATAATTTGCTATGAAAATCCATTACGTGAAGGATACAGAGACCATGATATGTCTGAACACATACAGTCAAAAAATGTATGGCAGATTCTATGTGCTAGCAGAAAGCAAACGGCACAATAATTTGTAATATAAGTAAATGTCTGTAAATGAGAGATGGATCGATATTTCCTATCTCAGTATCAGAGATGTCAAAGTTACTTAAATAAGTACACTTGAGTGATTATGAAAAATTAGGTATTTAATGGTATGTATTTGTCTCAGAGGATGATTCACATACTCTGTTTTGGCTGCTGGGAAACTCCTGCACCTATGTCTGAACATGCAGTTTCGCTGCTCCCCTAAGAGCGCTCCATCTTAAGAGCCGTACTGTTTGCCTCATTCCACCACGGGAGGTTTTTAACGCTGTCAAACATCTAACAGTGTACTGCTTAGTCCCCCAAATTTCAGCAGGTCTTATCATAAAAATATCACCCACTAAATAAAGCTGAATGTGGGAAAAACATGCTCAATCCCAAAGGCAGGTGCTACTCCACCCATGACCATGATCATCACGAGAAAGGGAGCAGCCCCACTGACTCACTCACTCTTTGGCAGATACTCCGCATCACTTTCGTTCCCACTGGTTTCACCTGAAAAGAGAGAAAGAGTTTCTATTTGTCTTGTTCGACAGTAGGGAGTCCATGGGGATGAGAACAGTGCAAAAGTCTCCATGGGCCGGGAGCCCTGGAGTCAGGGGTAATAAGGACGCTGAGCCGTTCTCCAGACCACCTGGTTACAACAGGGTAGGGCAGTCACAAAAGAAAACAGCCGCTCACGACCAGAGGGGCAACTAATCTACTCTAGCTCCTTCCCACACCCCACCTCCCTCCTCAGCTCCCAGCTCATCCCTGATTCTAAGAAGTCTGGTTCAGAATAGATTCTATTGCTACATTCATGTCCTTGTCCTTATATTCCCAAACAAGATATCAAAGGTAGACACCAACCTGGCTAAATAAAAACCTCAACACAGAACTAACCATGAATTCAGAGTAAAAGGAACATGTGGGGCTCAGAGGGATAACCACACAAATTTACGGAGAAACATCTGAGCTACTTTATGGTGCTTCTAAGCTACTTCTAGGCCAAATTCAGCATTCCTTTACTCCGAATTCTTACAGTGCTCAGTCTGCTTTGAACTGCTCTTATTTTCCCCAGATTTTAAGTACCTTGGTTATAAGAAGCTATGCTTTTACAAGGGGGTATTTTGCACCACAGTGCTAGACACATGGCCAATTTACACACATACACATACACACACACTTATACACAGAGCTTTCTGAACAAGTGAATGAAAAATTTCTAGATTAAGTCTGAAAAGTTAAAGCAAAATTTAAAAGTGCACAGACAGGAAAAAATCTTTCTGTAACCTGCTTTCCTTTCCCTTTTCTTTCTTTCCAGACACTTCCAGAGGTTACTAAGGGGTGTGTGACGCTAAGCACACAAATAGGACTTTCTGTAGCAAGAAAAACAAGGCTAGGAGTCATAAATGAAAAATATATAAGCTTGATGATATAAAAATGGAAATTTCCCCCTAATAAAAATTACTAAATTCAAAACGTGAATGATAACCTGGGAAAATAACTGTAATACACATTGCAGACACAAGGATAAATTTCTTCATATTCAAATAGCTGTTACAAATGAATTAGAAAAATTATAGCACAACAGAAAAAGGAATAAAGGGTAGGAATAGGCAATCTATACAAAAAGATTTATAACTTTCTATAAACATGACAACTGTCCAAATTTAAAATTAAAGAAATGTAAATTAAAATAATAAGTAAGCTACAATATTCAACCGTGCCATGGGAAAAAATAAAAAGCTTTAATAAAACACAGTATTAGTAAAGATTATGCGAAAAAGTCATTTTCAAATGCTTTCCATAGAAATATAAGCAGTTATTATAATCTGTGGGGCAATTTGGCAGAAGTCATAAAAATTTTACATGTACATAGTTTTTGGTTAAGTCCAATGCTAGGTACTGATTCTATAGCTGTATTCTTACCAATATACAAAGTTATATACAAAAAGATATATAATGCAGCATTGTTTGCAGAGCAAAAAAATATATATACACATAGAACTTCAATATCCATAGGTTAAAAAAAGTGTGAAACAACCAAAATGTCTATTATGTGTTGATACTAAAAGAGCTCTGAAATATATTAATTAATTTTTTTTTTATTTAAAGCAAGATATACAAAGTCTGAATGGTATAAAAAACTATTTGGGTAGGGGCGCCTGGGTGGCTCAATCAGTTGAGTGTCCGACTTTGGCTCAGATCATGACCTCGCAGTTTGTGGGCTCTGTGCTGACAGCTTGGATCCAGGAGCCTGCTTCGGATTCTGTGACTCCCTCCCCCACGAGCATTCTCTCTTTCTCTCAAAATTAAATAAACATTTAAAAAATAAACAACACAATTGAATTATTCACTCCTCTTTAAAAAAAAAAACTGTTTGGGTAGAAAAACTATTTGCATGTGCATAAAATTTTCTGGGAGTAGTAGGAGGTTTGGGAAACCTTGGGTCTTCATTTTTTTCTCATTCTACATTATTTTAATATTTGCTGTGCTCATTTAAATTTTATGATAAAGAATAAGAGAATGCTAAAAAATGTTGCTTCCTCATAAGACATGTAACAGAAAAAGTACCTATTTAAATACTGTGTACTGTATAGGTTTGGGGGGGTTTGAATTTTTTTTTAAGTAGGCTCCATACCCAAACATGGGGCTTGAACTCACCACCCTGAGATCAAGAGTTGCATGCTCTACTGATTGAGCCTATCAAGCGCCCCCCCCTTTTTTTTTACTAAAAAAAACTTTTTTAGGGGCACCTGGGTGGCTCAGTTGGTTGAGTGACTTTCGCTCTTGGCTTGGGTCATGATCAGGCGCTGTCAGTGCAGAACCTGCTTGGAATCCTCTCTCCCTCTATCTCTCTGCCCCTCCCCCACTCACATGCCTGTGCTCTCTCTCTCTGAAAATAAATAAATAAACTTAAAATATTTTTAAAAATTTATTTATTTATAGTAGGCTCCATGCTCAATGTGGGGCTTGAACTCATGGCCAATAGTCCCATGCTCTTGTATACATTTCAGGTGTGCAATATAGCTATTTGACAAGTGCATACATTATGCTGTGCTCACTGCAAGTGTAGCTACCATCTTATAGGCTTTACACTTCAAATTAACCACCATGATAGAAAGCACACTGGAGCTATGACGTATTACTCAGCATGAAGGAACAAACACCGTGAGCTCCTGAGTCCTGTTTGTGTCCTTAGCATCAGGCACTTCTTAGGGGCCTATCAAGTGTCTGGAAAGAAAGAAATGAAAGGGGAAAGGAAGGAAGAGACCCTACAAAAGCTCATTTAGGTGGCTTTCCTCTATTCACATCTGTAGGTTTTGATGATCCGTGTTCCAAGAAACTGAATGATGGTTAAGGGGCTTGCTTACAAGCCAATAGGAACATCTATTTAGAATCTATAGGGATCAAAAAAGAAATAGGTTGTCCGTTTTTTACACGTGACTTCAACACACAAAATTATAATGACAGACCTGAAGAAGGGCAATAAATCATTTTGTAACAACTGATAACTAAAAGTTAAGAAATGTTTAGGTTGGAACAGATTCAGTAAAACCTAGCATGTACTGACAGAGTAGGTAAATACAATTATCTGGTTCTACCAGTCATTGTTGATCTACAGACAAAAGCTTAAGGAGGAAAACAAAATCTGAAAATGTAACTGTGGAGCCAAGAGATCCTCAGGCATGAGACAACTTCCTCAGGCCCACAGGAGGAGTTGGTTACAGAGGCTGGGTAAATGCATATTTTCTTTGAGCCTTGCAAAGGAAAAACACACTTGTGGGGAAGAGTTACAATTTAGGGATTGTTGTAAGTTCGCAATTCATTCTGTCGAGTTTTTTTCAATAACGATACAGAGAAAAAAAGACTTGGCTTTTCAAAACTTATCTTAGAGCCAAATTTACTGAAATGTTCCTAATCCATAAGGCATAAGACATACAAATAAAGTAAGAGATCAGTAAGAACCTACTTAGTGCAGCATAAGCATCGAGAATGTAGCTGCCAGTAGACTGCTATTAATTTAGGAAAATGGTAATGTTTCATAAGAATTTGTCCTGGCCCCAGTGTCTTGAAATCTTACATAATTTGCAATTTACAATTTATTTCCTTATCTAGAAACAGTTGACAATAATGTCTGCCACAAAGGCTATTCAGAAGATTAATGATAATGAGTCTAAAAGGGTCCAGAATAATAGCTGGCACCAGTTTTCATCTTCTGTACCTAGTTCTGAAATATACACATAAAAAGCCGTTGACAATATCCTTGTTGAGGATAAAAAAAAAAAAAAAACACATGGAGAAATCATTAAACTGCTAAAAATCAAGATTTATGAGAAAAATGGAGAGTAACTGTTGGTGACAGAAAAGGGTAGGACTTCATGGGACCATGCTCCTTTCTGCAAACCGACACTTCCTCCACTGGCTCAGCTTCTTCTTCTGTAAAATAAGGACAGTCCCTGCGTCCTAGTGTTGTCATATGTTACACATGAGATAAAGTACGTAGAAAATCTATTACTTCATTCAGTAAGTGGTTCCTATTAGCAGCAATAACCAAAATGATTTCTTCTGCGGCAGAGAAGATTAGAACACGTTTTGATCACTGCTTTTGAAAATATGGAAACTTGTATCTAAAATGGTGACTAGTTGATTTTAGAGTAAGAAGAAAGAGGCTCAAATTGGAGCAGGGAGGATTTTATTTTCAGATAGTAATTGTTGGAATGCAGAACAGATTTTCAAGGGAAATTAAGAAATTTCTGTCTTTGGAAGTCGGCAAAAATAGGAAACATTCTTCTCTGGTTATGACTTGGCTGTTGTTTCTCACTTGACAAAAACTGCTAAATTCTGCATGTTCTTTGTCAGAAAACCAAGTTAAGAATCTTGCATGAGGCTAAGAAAATTCTAATAATTCACTATGGATGTTCAGAGTTTCTTAATTAAGACAATGTAAGGTTTGGGTCTCCTGGGTGGTGGCTCGGTTGGTTAAATGTCCAACTGCAGCTCAGGTCATGATCTCACCACTTGTGAGTCCGAGCCCCTGGAGCCTGCTTGGGATTCTTTATCTCCCTCTCTCTCTGCCCTTTCCCTGCTCACTCTGTCTCTCTCAAAAATAAAAAAATATTAATTTTTTTTTTAAAAAAGACAATGTAGGTTTTATCTAGGCATCTGAAGGATGAAACTACTACTGAACTTAGTAGATGACTACCAGTTCTGTGCCACATACCTGTGGTCTCTATATACCTAATATTCTCGGTTCTACTGAGAGTCTAACTGAAAGAGTCTATACTGAAAGAGACTACAAATCAGTCGGATTATAAAATAACGCAATCTGCCTATGAAAATTAGTCTCACTGGCAGGGATTTGAGGAAGAATAAGAAATAATCCCTTATCTTAAAGAAGTTATATTTAAGTGGGATAGATAGGAAAGTAAACCCAGAATTATAATTTACATAAATGTTAAGTTATATGACTCTCCCCTCAAATGCTGGTAGCTCTGGACAGCTGCAACAATTCTTACCTTTTGAGGGAGGTACGTCTTTTCCAGTGCATGGGTGTAACTTTACCCTCTTTTTCCCTCTCTTAGACTCAAATACATCAGCAATTTTCAATACGAGCTGAAAAAAGACCAACAAAGCACAAGTTAAAACTAACACCAGACACTTGGGTGGCTCATTTGGTTAAACGTCCCAGTTTGGCTCAGGTCTTGATCTTTCAGTTTGTGAGTTCAAGCCCCACATCGGGCTCAGTGCGGACAGCACGGAGCCTGCCTCGAATCCTCTGCTTCCCTCTCTTTCTGCCCCTCCCATGCTCACGCACTCTCCCTCTCTCTCAAAAATAAATAAACATTAAAAAGTTTTTTTTAAATAATAAAAATTTTATTTTTAAGTAATCTCTATGCCCAACGTGGGTCTTGAGCTTACAACCTCAAGATCAAGAGTCAATGCTCCACTGATGGAGCCAGCCAGGTACCTCCCTTTTTTTTTTTAAAGATTCAACACCAAGTTTTCATATTAATTTACTAATGATTTTCACTCAGAGAAAGATCCTTTTTAAAAGTAAAAACCTTGACTTTTTTCAATTTTGAATCTACACTGATCTTTAGTAATATGATATGTTGTTCTAATAGAAAATCCACATAACATGGGTAGAGAAGGAGGAAAGGCTATCTTCTTTCCAGAAGGACCCAGCACAGGCTCTTAGAGAGATTCCTTGTCACTCCACATCACAACATGCAAGAAACCTGCCTATTGCACTCTGTTTTTTTAAAATTCATTCATTTATTTATTTTAATTTTTTAAATGTTTATTTATTATTGAGAGACAGAGAGAGACAGAGCATGAGCACAGGAGGGGCAGAGAGAGGCGGAGACACAGAATCTGAAGCAGGCTCCAGGCTCTGAGCTGTCAGCACAGAGCCCAATGCGGGGCTGAAACCCAGAAACTGTGAGATCATGATCGGAGCCAAAGTTGGACGCTTAACCAACTGAGCCACCCAGGTGTCCCATGCACTCTATTTGTTGACCAAGCCTTTCCTATCACCCAGAGTAGGAAGCAGAATACTCCTTCCACTTGGAAGGTGGGGTAAGGCTCAGTTATTTCTGTTCCCAGGAATTCTTCACAAAAAGATAATCACGCTGACAAAGTTTTTGTTAAAGCAAATACTCTCTTTGCTACTGGGAGCACTAATATTACAATTTATTTTAGAAACGTCATAAAAATAGGCTCTCAAATGTGCTTTAGGATGAAAACCAGGTTCCATTTAAAAAACATTACTCAGAATTTTTTTCTTTGCTGCTGGGAGGTGTGTGTGAAAGAGACAGATAGACATCGGCAAACACAGACACACATACACAGAGTAGGGTTCAAAAAGGAAAGATGGGGTTCCTGGGTGGCTCAGTCAGTTGAGCGTCTGACTCTTGATTTTGGCTCAGGTCATGATCCCAGGGCCTGGGATTGAGTTGGATTCTTTCTCTCCTTCTGCCCCTCTCCCCAACTTGTGCATGCATGCTATCTCTCTCTCTCTAAAATAAAAAACTTTTTAAAAGGAGGAAATATGTGTCAACAATACTCAAGTAAAAAAATATTTCAGGGGCGCCTGGGTGGCTCAGTTGTTTGGGTGTCCGACTTCGGCTCAGGTCATGATCTCATGGTTCGTGAGTTCGAGCCCCGCATTGGGCTCTGTGCTGACAGCTCAGAGCCTGGAGCCTGCTTCGGATTCTGTGTCTCCCTCTCTCTCTGTTCCTCCCCCGCTTGCACTCTGTGTCTCTCTCTCTCAAAAATAAATAAAGATTAAAAAAAATTTTTTTTGATTGTTTTAAAAAAGAGGAAAAAATCAAGCTGATGAACAGCCACTTTTTAAAAAAATTTTTATGTTTTTATTTATTTTTGAGAGACAGAACATGAGTGGGGGAAGGGCAGAGAGAGAGGGAGACACAGAATCTGAA
The DNA here is from genome assembly GCF_022079265.1 of Lynx rufus. Classification (NCBI taxonomy): domain Eukaryota; kingdom Metazoa; phylum Chordata; class Mammalia; order Carnivora; family Felidae; genus Lynx; species Lynx rufus. The sequence goes on along the minus strand of NW_025814834.1, from coordinate 124,522,868 downwards.
GCAGGTTCCAGGCTAGCACAGAGCCCAATGCAGGGCTTGAACTCACAAACCGTGAGGTCATGGACCTGAGTCGAAGTCAGACACTTAGCCTAAGACTGAGCCACCCAGGCACCCCAGTGAACAGCCACTTTTGAAAGGGGGAATTGGGAGGCCTGTCTGGCTCAGTCAGAGCATGCGGCTCTTTATCTTGGGGTTGTGAATTTGAGCCCCACATTGGGTGAAGAGATTGGTTAAATAAACAAACTTAAAAAAATAAAAAAGAGGAATTCATTAGTTTTCCATGTTTATTTCTCTTTCTTCTTAAAATTCCAAGCTTTTTCTTAATTATTAATCCTGATTTAATATATTTAATGCCTCAAATTACAACTGTTAGGAACATAAGAGCCAACAAAGTTTGAGAAGAATGTTCTTGTTTTCTCTTTTGTCCTTGTTTCTCCAGCAGTCCTGGCAATCCATAGGCAGTGAATCAGTCCAGCACAAGAAAAATAACATGTGAGAAACATGTGCTTCCAATATGCAGATTATTCCCACATTTTGGATGCGTTTGTTCTTTTAAAGATTTTTGTAGCTGCCATTCAAGTGAAAAATTACCAGTGTTCTTAAATATTATCATTGTAAAAAAACAAGAGAATCCAACATAAAAAGGTATTGTTAGGGGCTATAAGGAAAGACATATGAAAGTAAACATGTATTTTGGGGACATAATGAACAAAAATAGTATAATTATTAATGAGCATCTGAAAATTATACTCAAAAGTAGACTCAAATATTATAAAGGAAAGGAACTATCTGTTCTAGAACTATGAGATAAAGTAACAAAATTGAAATTTTGGTTATGAGTTAGGAAGAGTTACCTTGCGGTTGTAGGAAATGTTGTAGAATATTCTTCCTAAGGAATGGTAGAAACCATATTGCTATACACACTTGACGCGACAATATGAGACATTAGGAAATCTATTGTAGCAAACAATCCCACACAGGCTTTCACAGGAGGGAAAGAGAGGAAGGGTGGGGAACAGGCATATGGACTAGATCAGTGATTTTCAAACTATGAAACCAGTTTCCTTTCCAGGGATAGCTCTAGTCATCAAAGGGGAAGTAAACGAAAACTGCTTTCCTGATGGAATGTTGTTGCTGAAGATACCGAGAAGTCAAAATGTGATTTGCAAGTAGAACATCCTAATAGGATTTAATCCAAGGAGGGTCGCAGTAGAAATGCTAACAGCTTGTTCCTGCCTGACTGTCAAGAGTAAGAGTTCATGGTCATATTTTCCCACCTCACTTCTCAAAAAGACCACTGGGGAAAAATTAGAAAAGGAAAGTTGGATAATATCACCCATAATCAGAAAGAGAATAAGCTTTGAGTACTTGGGGGATCCACATTACCTAAAATACTGAGGCACGAAATTAAAAGAACTGCAAATTTCCTTCAATCTCATTAAAATCTACAATCTATTATTCCCAAATATTTTGTTAATGTCATTCCAAGGACAATATCCTAAATGCAGTTCCTTCTGTGTTTGTATTCTCACCCCTGTGAACACATGCTCTGTTGTCTCCGGGCATGTGGGAGGCTGCTTTGTCGTGCCAGCATGATATATCAGAGGACTACTGTAGAATGCCCAGCAACTCTTTAAACATCTGATTTTACATATTCTTCACCATACACAGGAGATTAAACAGCTGAGGATTTTTTGGTTTCACTGACAGAGATCTGTTTAGTGCTTTTTTAAAACTGTGTGTCTTTAACTCTTCACATATTAAGGAGGGAGGGGCAGGAAATAGATCAGAAGAATTAAAGTATTGTGGAACAGAATATTTCCCAAGGAACCAATCAGCAGTTACTAAACCAAGAAACAGCTGCGACTTTTGTTTAATGTTAAAATCAGGTGCAAAAATTGTGTGCTAAATGGATACATATTGCTAATTCAGATGGGATTAAGGAAGACATTTAAATGATCTGCTCTTTTTTTTCATTTCTACATAGTTACCCTGAAAACATTCTGAATTACAGAAGAACCAAGTAACATAAACATTTAAAAATGTTGTCATGCAGTTTCTGAAGTGTCCCTCCTTAAAAAAAATATATCTGTCTTAAAAAACATGTGTCTGTCTACAAATAATCCCAGTTTCTTCATTTTGGTTCTAATAGCTAATATTTGGTTCTAATAGTCAACATAATTTAGATTTATTGCCTTTTCCCCCTTGAGAGAGATATCAGTTATTTAATGTAATCGCTAATAATTTCTATTCCCAAGAGTCAAATTTCCTTTCTCTTCCCGCTGAATGGAAATTTTTGCCCCAAATTAAAGGTACATATTTTGTTATTACTGAAAATCTGTAAACTCAGGCACAAAATGGTTCCCTTCAGCAATTATATATATGAGTGAGAATAACCACACTGAAGCCAGCATCGTAGAATGTCCTCTTATAGGAGATTCTAGTGCTTCCTTGACACAGGCAGCTGATTTTAATGAGAGCTAAGATAAATGAAGTGAACCCTCCATCTAAAATCAATTTTCCAAATCCATAGAGAAACCCTGGCAAAAGCCACTCACACATTTTTCTTTCATGAGCAAAAACCTAAAATTTAAGGCCGCTTTCCAAATCTTCTCATCCCAATAGATCAGTTCTAACCTAGGATTCGTTCCAGTCTAAAGTTTATTTATTCTCATTTATGGAAATGAAGTAAGGGTCAAAGAATTAAAGTACTGGAGTCCCTACCCTTGGAAGATTTTTCCTTTTCCTGTTTGCAACTTCTCCAGCTCGGAAAAGCTTCCATTCCGTTAAAGTGACAGGCAAAGTGGTATCTTTTGTGAGCTTTGACCGTAAAAAAGCTTGGGAGGTCTTCAGTTCCATAGTCTTCCGGTGCAGGAACTGAGGTTTGGGAGGAAGCTAAAACAGGAGAAGATGTACCAGTAAGGGTAAGATCATCTAGGTAATGCCTATGTTCTCAAGGCCAAGTTATTTCAGAAAAAGATTTATCTTGTCTTTAAAGTCATCTCAATTGAGGATACCATAATTCCTTTTTTGACCATTTTTAAAGACATTCCTCAGGCTTCTAATCCCAAGTTCTACTACAAGGTAATCAAATTTCCAGAAAACAACCGCTCAGAGTCCTCATTAATTCAGGCAGCCTTTGCCTGCAGGGGTGACAAATGCCTTCAGGGATGAGACAGGTAATTTAGGCCACAGACTGTCGTGAGACTAAGGGGGAGCTGTGGTTAACTACAGTGGAACGAAAAGTTCATGGCTTGTTTAAAGGTGTTCATATTCTAATTTTTCTGAACTGCTAGTAAATGAACAAAAAAACTCCCCCCAAACCAAAGCACACAAAAAGCTGTGTGCTGCCCAAAACCCCCCACAAAGAACAAAAAACCCATCACTACCAACAAACCCATGTTTCAGAACCTCTTCATCTTGGCCCTAGTTAAACCATTTTAATCTTTTTGTGGAGATCATAAACAAGATTCTTATGTTTTCTTATATTAATTATATTTAATGTTTCCTTACACTAATTCTTTGGTCATACCTTTGGTGCTCTGAAAGCACTTTTAGGGGGCGGTAGTTTCCAGGCCGAAGGGGATCTCCACATGGGCAAAGGCTGTATTGGAATATCTTCATATGGATTTTCTTTGGAGGGATCTTAAAAAATAATGGGAAAAAAAGTTTAGAGAAACATAGTTAAATGGAAACAAAGTGACTACAGCTAGGAAAAGAAATAAAGAACTGACTGAATATGTTCAGCTTCGTATTCTATATTGCTATAGGGATGTAGGTCTCAAAATCAATGGCACTTCAAGTTTATAGACCACTCAGGCATCTAACCGAGCTAAAAGCATTCTCAAAATACTATACCTAAACATCTACTTCTGAACTGAGCAGTCCACTAAACTAACTGTAAAAACCATTCAAGAACAAAAGAATTTATATGACTAAAGTTACCGTATTAAAAAGAATATCTAGGGGCACCTGGGTAGCTTGGTTGGTTGAGTGTCTGACTCTTGATTTCAGCTCAGGTCATGATCCCAGGATCGTGGGGTCGAGCCCTGTGTCGGGCTTTGCACTGGGCGTGAGGACTGCTTAAGATTCTTTCTCTCTCTCTCTCTCTCTCTCCCCACCGCCCCGGCCCTCTCCCCAGCAAGATATGCTTGGTTATAAAACAAAATACCATCCTATAGTTAAGATCTTGCTCCACCACCAAATACATACTCATTAAATTTAATTGCAAAGTTTGTGGACACATACATATGATATCCTCATAGATATTGTCCTCAGACTGTGTATAATAAAGTGCTGAGCCAGAATTTCTTCCAAGTTCTTCATGAATCTTCTGTGAGTTCCGATTTCGAAAGTGCTGAATATCCTCAAATTCAAAGGATTTCCTTAAGAAAGGAGATATGTTTTAAAGTTATATGTTTTAAAACTCTAGTATTCTTTAAATTGGTATGATAGTGAGACATCTATAAGTAAAGGACTTGCATGCAAAATTACAAAGGTGCTTTATACTTGAGATACTTGAGAATAATAAACTAGGCTGGTACCCTATAGGCATGCACCATGAGAAAATTGGAGGCTTTTGGCTAATTACATTCGTGTTCTTTATCATGTACCTTTATTAAGTTAACCCACTAGTGAAAAGTGAAGCCAAAGCCAGCATGCCCTAAATGAAGCAGAAGAATGTACTTACGCCCCTACACATTCTTAAAAATATAAAACTCAAGACTTTCTGATGCTCTTGGGTCCGTACACTGTCTCACATATTACCTATACTTCTATTTCCTTTTGTAGGTACTTTCCCCTCGGGTTAATCAATATCTGTAGAATCAACCTAGGCCTCTAACCCATGCAGGGAAGTAGTTCCGTAAGGACAATGCTTAGAAATCATCACCTAGCAAATAAAAACATACCTTTTAGATCTCCCTCTGATTTGTCTGCCATATTTCTTTGGTTCGGGTTCCTGAGAAGAGGCCAAAGAAGACTCTGCACAAGAATTATTTTCACAGTATTTTCTGTCACAGTTTCTTTCTTTACATGGCACAACACCAGACTCAGATAAATATCTGAACGTCCTACGAGGCTTGGGCAAAGGATTTATAGAAGGTCCACATTCCTGTCCCTCGGGTTCAGAGTAAATATTTTCTAAGCTCTTGGTTATTCCATATGAACTATCCGGAACTTGGAAATTCAGTTCTTTTTCTGAAGAGTCACAATGTTCTAAAGCCAAATTGAAGACTTTATCTGGGGGAAGTGCCTCTATTTTCTTCCACAGTATCTGTGAGGTATAGAAATTTCCTGGAGGTAAGGAAGTCTCTGCATCCAAAACGTCTTTCCAGCTTTCAATCTGTTTGACCTGAGAACATACCCAACTGGATTCTGATTCATTTCTAAATGGGTGTGTACGATCATCTTCATGTTTCTCACTTTCACCCTCAGTTTGGTCCTGGCTTTTGGCATCTGCATTGATACCTAGACCGACATTTTGAGAGTTGGTTGCATCCAACTTTTTGCTCTTTCCCTCAGCAACAGGATTTTTCTCAAGAATCTCTTGATGACAGTTATTATACCTCACTCCAAAGTCCTTTGGATGCCACCTTTCTGGGTTAGATATACCATTCGTTCTTCCTTCCCACTGAGAAATTTTTTGTTTGATATTTTTGCAGTGGCTTCTTGACAGGGTCTGAAGAGCAGAACGAGAAAAACCGGCATCCATGTTCCCAGTTGGGTGCATGACAAAGTGTGAATTCTACTGAGGTTCCATCATAAGTAACTGTGAAATACTGTATTTTTTATCCTGTCAGTTAGAATCCAAGCAATTCTAGTATTTTCCTTTCATGCTTAACTTGGAAGTCTCTTCTTAAAAAGAAGGATTTTCATCACTGGTCCTTGTGGAAAATGGCTACAACTTTATCTTGAATGTTCCTATTAAAATGAGACAAGAATATGTTAACACAGTTTTAGAATTTCCTAATTTATTTTTTTTAATGTTTATTTATTTTATTTATTTTTTGAGAGAGACAGACAGCGAGCAAGCAGGGAAGGGGCAGAGAGAGAGGGAGACACAGAATCCAAAGCAGGCTCCAGGCTCCGAGCTGCCAGCACAGAGCCCAATGCGCGGCTCGAACTCACAGACCGTGAGATCATGACCTGAGCTGTAGTCAGCCGCCCAACCGACTGAGCCACCCAGGCGCCCCTAGAATTTCCTAATTTAAAAACTCCTAAAACACTGCCTCTATCTATCCCTAAATAATTCATTTACATTGCACATGCAAAAATGTGCCTGTCATCCATTAAGTAATTCAACTCCATAAAGGCATTCCTAAGATGGTGATATAATACAGAGAAAATATTAACTTGTGATATTTCTCAAATTATCAGCTTTAATGTTCTGCCTTATTTAATTTCCTAAAGTTAGGTAGACTGAGGTTTTATAAGAGATTACACGTAGTACTATACAATGTTACTTTGTAAAATCCATTCTTTTTTTTTCCATTTTTTTGACATTTTATTTATTTTTGAGAGGTGGAGAGAGACAGAGCGCAAGCAGGGGAGGGGCAGAGAGAGAGGGAGACACAGAATCCGAAGCAGGCTCCAGGTTCTGAGCTGTCAGCACAGAACCCGACGTGGGGTTTGAACTCGTGAACCACGAGATCATGACCTGAGCTGAAGTCTGATGCTCAACCAACTGAGCCATCCAGGCGCCCCTAAAATCAATTCTTTATGGGACCTTCTCTTAAGGAAACAAAGACCAGCAGAGTATTAAAAAAAGTGTACACACACTGAAATACATCTCGAATAACTAAAAGGTTTATGTATGCATCCAGAGGAAGAGCCAGTTAGTCTGGAAGCACGTGAATACCTGATTTCCTCCCCTTGTCCTATGTTGGGGACAACACTAGCCCTCGTTTCACATCCTCTTATGTCAGCTTTACTATTAGCAGCACAGGACTCTGTCTGCACAGTGCTAAAGACCATCCAATGTGCCATTAACTATTAGTTGCTTTAAAATATAATAACCTATTTCGTCACTGACTGAACTTTCCACATCTCTGCCACCACACCCTTGGCCCAAATTGGCAAAAATACTTACAGCCACTGACACACTCCTTCCTTTCACATACAGGCTTCACTCATTTAGGCTCATAAATGTTTCCTCAAATGTAAAATGTGGCAAAGAACTTTTCTTATCAAGTGAGCAAAGACCTGATCTCAAGTCAGACTATAATGGTTATAAATAGTAGCTGATTCAAAACTTCCTGAGGCAGGGGTCATCCTTCCTTGAGCTTTGTCTGTGGGGCCTTGATTAACAGGCAGGAAAATATCTTGGCCCAGTTCTGTCAGTGCAGCTGACAGTTCACACACACAATTTCTTCCAGGCAGGGCAGCTGCTCATCAGGACTTCTATCAACTTCCATTTAAACCATTCCTACAAGTTTCTAGGAAAACCGGCTTTGCCAGCACATAACCTTTGATGAGGATCCAATGCAGAAAAATTCTACATAACCTTAAGAAATTGAACTAATGTGAGTGGGAAGAAAAAAACTCCAAAACCCCGAAATACCAAAGCTGTTGCTGCAGAATTCTCTCTCTCTCTTTTTTTTTTTTTTTTTTTTTACTGCTGCCACCACAGCTCCCAGCCCCTGCTGTGTGTGACCCGCCCGCACCATCTGGCACCCAGGCCCAGAACTCTCAGTAAAAGACTAACGCATACAATTTGAAGGTCCAGTCAGTTACTGCTCATTGCTAAAACTGAAAATCCTTTTGTTGCTTCTGATGTTTACAGAGGATTCCTAAGGGTTTTAGGGTGTCCTTGAGTCTTGGGTTTTCTTCACTATAGACAAGATGGGAGTACAGTTGATCCTTGACGGAGGTCGGGATGAGCTTCCGCAGAGCTGAAAATCTGCGTCTAACTTTTGACTCCCCCCCCCAAAAGCAGCCTCCAGTTGGCAGGAAGCCTTAATGATAACATAAACAGCTGATTAATACATATTTTGTATGTTCTATGTATTGTATACTGTATTCTTACAATAAACAGAGAGAGAAGAAAATTCTAAGAAAATTTAAGGAAGAAAAATATACTTACAGTACTGTACTGTATTTATAGAAAAATATCCACCTATAAGTGAATTATAACACACACAATTCAAACCTGTGTTGTTCAAGGGTCAACAGTATTTTTCTCTCTCCTAGGAGCCCAGTAGAGGTTGTCAGCAGTCCTTGTTGATGTTTTCTTTACTTTTCCTTTGTTAATACGTGAATGTATGTAACGCAGGAATGTATGTAATGTATGAATGGGTCAAACTGGGAAGAAAGATGAAATCTGCTAAAGCTAACAAAAAAAAATTTTTTTAGGGCTAAAGAAATTTTTAACTTGAAAATTGCTAGCAACAAATGCTGACTTTATGAGATTCACACACAAATATGAATGATGTGCACTGATAGTGTTTCAGTGGCAATGGAGTAGCGGAGCAACATGGGACACTCCTAACATAAGCAGGAATTATAAATATTTTTAAATGTTTATTATTTATTTTTGAGAGACAGACAGACAGACACAGCATGAGCAGGGGAGGGGCAGAGAGAGAGGGAGACACAGAATCCGAGGCAGGCTCCAGGCTCTGAGCTGTCAGCACAGAGCCCAACGTGGGGCTTGAACCCACAAACCCTGAGATCACGACCTGAGCTGAAGTCAGATGCTTAACCAACTGAGCCACCCAGGCGCCCCAGGAGGAATTATAAAGAGAAATGCTACTTGCTCCTAAATGTATGTATTAATACACTGTAGCTTTCAAAAAGTGGACAAACTATTTCAAAAACAACAACGTTTTAATGCATTCTAGATGGCTGCCTATATAGATAGTATAGAGAATCTGTCTTTATATCTGATTTCATAGTTCCAAGTTTTGACAGATCAAACTCTTTATAATGTGGCTTCCCTGTTCCTATATATAAGCTATATACACGTTCTGTTTTTGTCCCATCCAAAAAATAAGAATCGCTCACTAAGCCAAGAATTGCCTCAGCTGTTTTCCTATAGGCATCTCATGTCTGACTTTAACCTAATTAAATTCAGAGCCACCTTGCACCTCAGCACCTCCTTCATGTGGCTCCGTGTGATCCTTTATACCCCACACCCACCTCCCCAGTTTCTTGTGTTGACTTCCACTATCATGGACACTCTAAGCCCTAAATGGGGGCCCAGTTTTCAAGTCCTAGATCTCTCCACAGTTTCATCTTCAGAAAACTCCCTAAAGCCAATGCACACATTTGTCCCTAGAGATTTCTTTCTCAAGTTTGCTTGAAGAGATCTAACAAAAACACAGACTGAGAGAATATGACCGCTTCAACAATTCTTCAAAAAATTTTTTTCTCTTCATAGCATGAAATGAGTCAGATGAGTCAGCCTTCTCTATCCATTAAAGATTACTGAAGTCGGGGAGGAGTCACAAAAAGAGGGGGTAGAGCGCTCAATAACCACAATGGGCATCTCAACTGAAGAAACAGTTCCTCGAGTGAGCAGAAGTACAAATATGAAAAATCAGGCACGATTTAAAAGTTCAAAATAAAACAGCATGCTTGAAATAAAGGATACGAATCAAACTCTTTTTTCTGTTTTTTGTTCCCAAAACAATGCCTCCTTGTTTTTATTTTTTTTTCTCTTCTGAATATTTACTTCACCCAAGAAACACATCAACTGTAGTTTATCATTTTAAAATGTAATATATACTATAACTTATCATATATAAGATTCTGATTCTAGCATATTAAAAGAAACCCATTTGAATCCATTGGGGTAAGTGAAATACTCTTTGGGAAAGAGAATACTGACGCTCTATTTTACTAACTCAAGTCTTATATGGGAGAGTGTCTCGCTCCAAATCCTGTAAAATATTTTATTTGATCAAATATAAGTATCTGACAAAATAGGAAGAATATGGAACATTCTAACAGTTGGTTTAAAAGTTGATGAAAGGATATGCCTTTACTTATTTATTTTAATGTTTATTTATTTTAGGGGAGAGAGAGTGTGAGTGTGGATGCACACAAGTGGGAAAGAGGCAAAGGGAGAGGGAGAGAGAGAATCCTAAGCAGGCTCCATGCTCCATGGGGCTCAATCTCATGACAGTGAGATCATGCCCTGAGCAGAAATCAAGAGTCAGACATTTAATCAACTGAGCCACCCAGGTGTCCCATAAACTGATGAAAGGGTATGCTTTTAAATGATTAATATTTTTTTATGTGAATTTTACCTCAATTAGAAAGAAAACTGATGAAAGGGACCAGGAAGACTCTTACTTCTGGCCACGATGGAGTAACTGAACTAGACTCACCTTCCCAACATAAAGGATTATAAAATAAGACTTATATATTAAATAAATGCTTTCACATATTGGATAACAAACAACACAGGGCTGTGGTGTTTGAAAGAAGAAAAACAAATGAAGCAGGCACTATGTTGGCCCAGTTTTCACCCTGGAGGTTCTTTCCAGAAAACAGCACAGAATATGAAAGCCTTGCTGAGTTACAGATAAAGAGATGAGAGTTTGAAGGGGCTAGAGAAGACGGAATTTTCAGGGCAGAGTATCAGAAAGGAGGAAGCAACACAGAAAAAGCTCCAGAAATCTACATAGGATCCTCTTGAGTCTTGGTTTGAAAACTAAGTTGCCAATGCACAGGGTTGAACACTACACAAGGCTGGAAATAAATTACTGGCAAAGGAACAACTACAGGGGACCTGCAAGATGACTAATATCCAGAGTTCACAAAGGTCTGGGAAATGTTCAACTTCCAATGATCTACAGAGGAGCAGACTTGTCCAACATCCAGGGAATTCAGTAGATATGTTAGGAGGTCACGGCTTGTCAGCAGGACTAAACTAGCCCTACAGTTTACTGTACTTTAGAGCTACTATGCTCTTTATGCTACTTTAGAGCTACCCTAACAAAGTTTTTAAAAGCCCTAAAAGGATCAAGTTGATTCATAAGTGAAGTACCCCCCCAAATTAAACTCAGTAATTTTTATATGAAGACATCAAAATGTAGACACTCAGCAATGTAACATTCACAATGTGCAGCATCTGTTCAAAATTACAAAACAGGTAAAGAAGCCTAAAGGTGGGAAAAATCAAGAGAAAAATCAGTCAATAGAAACAGAAACAAAAATGACAGATACAGAGTGGCCAAAGACTTCTGATTCAATATTTTAAATACATTCATAAACTTACAAGAAAACACGAACATAATCAGTAGAGAAATGAAGATGTAAAAAAAGAAAGCAAACAGAACCTCTGGAACTTAAAAATACCCTATCTGAAATGAAAAAGTCACTGGATGGGTGGAACCGCTATTTTAGATACTGAAGAAGAAATGATCAACGAAGTGAAATAAGGAGTGAAAGAAAATGTCAAACACAAAAACTGAAGCAAACCTAGTGCTAACACAAAAACAAAAACCAGATACTCCCTGAAACAATATCAAGCAGTCCACCTTACATAAAGTGGGAATCCCAGGGTGAAGGTGGTAGGAAGGCAGAGAACAAATATTTCAAAAAATAATAGCTGAAGTTTTTCTAAACGATGAAAGCTCTAAAGCTATAAATCCAAGAGGCTCAACAAATCTCAAACAGGATAAACACAAAGAAGGCCTCATCAAGGCAAACCATAATCAAGCTGCTGAAAATCAGCGATAAAGAGAAAATTCTTAAATGGCCAGAGGAAAAAAAATACACATTACATTCAGAAATAAAGAGGTAAGCAGGAAACAATGGAAAATATTTAAAGTGTTGGCAGGGCAGGTGGACAGGATTGGGAATCTAGAATCCTAGACATATCCTTCAAAATTAGGGTTGAAATAAAGGCATTTTCAGTTGAAAAAGGTTAGGAGAATTTGTCAGCAGCAGACTTGCACTCAGGGTGATGAACACAATTTGTGAGTCTCAGTGCAAACTGAAAACGTGGGGCCCCTTGTTCAAATGCAGGGAAAGGGCTTTAAAGGTAGATATGAAGCTTTTTCCCTTTCTTCTGTAGGCTTTGGATTTGTCATGGTGTTCTTTATTTACTATCTAATGTTTTAAGTAAAAAAATTAAAAATTTAAGTTATTTGCATGAATTTATCATTCATCTATATGTTGTACAATCCCTTATTTATTTATTTGTTTGTTCATTTGTTTATTCATTTATTTTTAAGTAGGTTTCACACTTAGCAGCATGGAGCCCAAAATGGGGCTTGAACTCACAACCCTGAGATCAAGACCTGAGCTGAAACTAAGAGTCAGACGCTTAACTGACTGAGCCACCCAGGCACTGCTGTGCAATGTCATTTTAAATGCAAATATCAGCGTATTTAACTTATACGCAGAATCACTGAAAATAAAAAATTCCTATTTTTGGCTTGTCCTAAAGGGTGCCTAAAGCTGGATGGAAGAGACAAACACAGTCAGATTCAGAAGATTTGAAGGAGAAAGAGAGGGTTCCCTCAGGCATGGAACCAACCAAGAGAGTGTTGTGAGGTCTAGGGATACTTGTGGAACAAGTGCAGATTCTCACATGAACCTGGGAGCCCAGCACTGTGATGTGGGGCATGCACATGCTTGTTTGGGCCTAATGGCTGCTAGAATCTCCCTCTTGCCAGCCACCAAACCAATATGCCACACTCTGGCTGAGGCAGGGTCTGGGAAAGTATAGCCAGGTGTCTCCACATCCCACAGGTCTGCCTCCCCAACTCATGATAGACAGGTAGCCCCCAAGGATCTATAAAACTCTGCCCAGAACACACCTGAGATCTGGATCACGATGGGCAATAGGCTTGCTTCCATAAAACCAAGGCCTCCAGTTGGCTGCTCATCAGATATACCATGGTGCTGCCAGTCATGAGCAGGATACCCATTGTCATGCCGTGTTTCAAGACACCATGAGGTGTACATGCCCAGCCTCATCCCTCACACACAAGGCTTCTGCCAAGAGCAGAGAGTGACAGTGGTCACAGGGTATAGGTAGGGAAGGGCCATGCAGGGCCAGCTGGAGAGAGGGCAGCTGGGAACCCATCCTCAGGAAGTGGCAGGAGGCAGGACCCTGTGTGAATTGAAGCTCCAACTCCCAGTGCACCCTACATTATGCAATCAGACTTCACCAACAGAACACAAATTTGAGGGTGCCTGGCTGGTTCCATTGGTAGAGCATGCAACTTTGGATCTCAGGGTTGTGAGTTTGAGTCCCACATTGGGTGTAGAGATTACTTTAAAAAAAAAAAAAAAACCACTCTACAAATACAAAGATTAAGTTACCATAATTTCAAAATGGCTACCACAGAGCATAAAACCTCACAGGGCCCTTTTGAATGCAGGACCCTGTACAGCTATATTGATTGTCTGCCTATGAAGCTGGCCCTTGTTTACACGATAAGAAATGTTAAAAAAAGTTACTCAAATTGAAGAAAAATGATACCAGATGGAAATCTGGATATAAACAAAGGAATGATGAGAACCAAAAATGGTACACATGCATAAATAAAAAAGACATATTTTCCTCATTAATCTCTTTAAAAGATGATTGTTTAAAGTATTGTGGAATACACAATAATAATGTATAATGTATTGTGGAATTTGTAATAATGTGGGAGTAAAATTTAAGATAAAAGCACAAAGGAGGGAAAGAGAAATGGAAATATAGTACCACAAATTTCTTACTTTATATATGAAGTCGTACATTATTTGAAGGGGATGGATTAAAGTTGTATGTTGTGGGGGCGCCTGGGTGGCGCAGTCGGTTAAGCGTCCGACTTCAGCCAGGTCACGATCTCGCGGTCTGTGAGTTCAAGCCCCGCGTCAGGCTCGGAGCTGATGGCTCGGAGCCTGGAGCCTGTTTCCGATTCTGTGTCTCCCTCTCTCTCTGCACCTCCCCCGTTCATGCTCTGTCTCTCTCTGTCCCAAAAATAAATAAAAAAAACATTGAAAAAAAAATTAAAAAAAAAAAAAAGTTGTATGTTGTGAACTCTAAAGCAATCACTAAAAGAATGGGATTCTAAAAAATACGCAATGAATAAAAAGATGGGGTTGGGGGAGAGGAAGAGAACCACCACCACAACAACCAAACAACCATGTGAAACAAACAGAAAATGAACAGCAAAATTGTACAGTTAAAAATCTGACCACACCAATAATTATGTTAAATGTAAATGAGGTAAATTCTAAATAAAAGGCAAAGATGATCATACTTGATAAAGAAGCAGGCCTAACTCTGCACTTTTATAAAAAATTACACTTTGGGGGCACCTGGCTGGCTCACTCAGTGGGGCATGTGGGTTTGAGCCTCACATTGGCTTTAGAGATCACTTAAAAATAAAATCTTAAAAAAAAAAAAAACACTGCACTTTGAATTTAAAGACATAGCTGTGTTAAAATAGATTCAAACGCTGAAGTAAATATTATAAGAATACTAGATTAACTGTATTATTATCAGACAAAGCAGAATTCTGGGCAAGAAATATTAGCAGAGACAAAGAGAGAAAGATATGTCATGGGGTAGCTGGGTGGCTCAGTCGGTTAAGCATGTGACTCCGGGCTTTGGCTCAGGTCATGATCTCATGGTTCTGCAAGTTCGAACCCCATGTCAGGCTCCAAGCTGACAGGGTAAAGCCTGCTTGGGATTCTCTCTCTCTCCCTCTCTCTTTGCCCCTCCCAAATACACATGCTCTCTCTCAAAATGCATACATACAGACATAAATAAATCTTTAAAAAAAGATTAAAAAAAGAAGAAAAAGACATTTCAAACAAAAATGGAGTCAATTCATCAAGAAGATGGAACAATCCTAAATGTTCATGTACCAAATAACAGACTTTCAAAATGTAAGAAACAAAAAAATGTTAGAACCAAAAAGACAAATGGACCAATTTGTAATTTTACTGAGGATTTCATCACTCTTCATGAGTAATTGACAGAAAATCAGGAAATATATAGAAGACTGAATACCACCATTAATCAGCTTGACCTGAGTGATAATTTTATTTATTAAAAAAATTTTTTTTAATCTTTATTTATTTTTGAGAGAGAGAGAGACAGAGACAGAGTGTGAGCAAGGGAGGAACAGAGAGAGAGAAAGGCACAGACTCAGAAGCAGGCTTCAGGCTCTGAGCTGTCAGCACAGAGCCCAACACGGGGCTTGAACTCACCAACCAGGAGATCATGGCCCAGGCTGAAGTTGGACACTTAACTGACTGAGCCACCCAGGTGCCCCAAACTGAGTGATATTTTAGAACACTACACCTAACAACAACAGAATATACATTCAAGTATACATGAGAATGTATACTGAGAATGATTCTTTAACTCATGATGGAACTTAATTAGATATAATCAAAAGATATCTGGAAAATGCCAACATATTTGGAAATAAATGCTTACATTACAAAAGAAAAGAGTTTGGAAACAATGAATGAAAATACTATATCTTGGTTAGTGTTAAAACACATTTTATCCCATTAAGTTTCAAGATATTATTTTCAATTATTCTCCAGATTAAATGCTCTAGGTTAACCCCGGTTTGAATGATCCCACTGCCAATCCTGCACAAAATGTACCATCCTTCTCATTATTACACCCTTCTAAATCCTATAGTGAAATTTGAATGTTATGATTATTATTATGATTATGATTTAAGGTTGTTTCTTAAGAAAAAAAATAAATTAAACCCAAAGCAAGTAGAATAATAAGATGTAAATATTCATGAAATAGCAACAACTGAACAACAGAGAAATCAATGAAACAAAAAAAGTTATTTGAAAACATCAATAAATTGATAAACATCTAGGAGAACTGAACAAATAAAAAGGGAAGAAATAGCACAAATTAGCAATATCAGAAATGAAAAGGGGGCCACCACTGCAAATTTTACATTAAAAGATATAAAGGATGATTATAAATAAATTTATTAGAGTAAATTTGATAAATGAGATGGACAAATTCCTTAAAAGATACAAATTGCTAAAACAGACACAAGATGATACAGAAATTCTAAGTACCTCTATATGTTATTTAATTTTTTAAGTTTATTTACTTTGAGACCAAGAGAGACAGACAGACAGAGAATGGGGGAAGGGCAGACAGAGAAAGAGAGGGAGAGAGAATCCCAAGCAGCTCTGTGCTGTCAGTGCAGAGCCCAACATGGGGCTCAAATCCACAAACCATGAGATCATGACCTGAGCCAAAATCAAGAGTGAGACACTTAAGCAATTGAGCCACCAAGGCACCCCTCTATATTTATTTTAACAATTAAATTTTTAATTAAAATCTTTTGCATAAAAACTCCAAGTACAGACAACTTCACTGGTGAATTTTATTAAACATCGAAAGAAATATTAATCTTACACAAACTGTTTCAGAAAACAGAGGAAGAGGAAACATTTTCCAACTCATTTTATGAGACCAATATTACCAGTTAGAACCAAAGACACTACAACAAGAGAATAGGGCTCATGAACATAAATGTGAAAGTCTTTTAAAAATGTTAGTAAATAAAATCCATAAATAAATATAAGAGATACTAAGTCATGACCAAATAGAGTTAATAAGAGAATGAAAAGTTGCTTTAACATTAAAAATCATCATATTTGGGGCACCTGGCTGGCTCAGTCAGTTTAGCATCCAACTTTGGCTCAGGTCATGATCTTGTGGTTCATGAGTTCGAGCCCTGCGTCAGGGTCTGGTCTGACAGCTCAGAGCCTGGAGCCTGCTTTGGGTTCTGTGTCTCCCTCTCTCTCTGCCCTTCCCCTGCTTGTGCTCAGTCTCTCTCAAAATTAAGTAAACATTAAAAAAAATGTTTTCAAGTCATCATATTTATGAGATAAAGAAAAAAAACCCACTTGTGGATATCTTAGAGATGCAAAAAAGCACTTGAAAAAATTTCACATCTATTCATAATTGGAAAAAAAACCCTCTATCAAATTAGAAACTGCACAATCTGATAAAGGGCAATAATGAAAAAAAATACTTCAATATCATACTAAGTGGTAAAAGATTGATCACCTTTCCCCTAAGACGGAGGAAAAAAGCAAGTGTCTTCTTTCACTGCTTTTATTCAACACTATATGAGTTGTTGACTGTATGAGAAGTCATAATCAATGCAATAAGGCAAGAAAAATGAAATAAAAGGTATTTACATTGGAAAAGAGCCCAGGGAACAATGTTGTGAAAAGAGGAGGGCTTGGTGTGGCATTGCCATTTCTAACACCTTGGGTCTCTGTGCCTTTTGCAGAACTTCCAACAGTGTTATGTTGGGACAGAACATCTGGAAGTTCACAACCTCTATGGTCTGTAGGAGCCTCTATGAGGAGGGCCTAGGGAAGAATTTGTCATTTTCAGTGGAAAACAAGTGGTGACTGTGTACTTTGGATTGGGATTTGCTGCACTTTTTTTTTTTTATAGTAAGACATCAACTGCTTAAGAAATAAGGATGTTTTAATTAATCCATTAAACAGATGTGAAGAGGAGCATTTTAAGAGGTACAATCTCTTTGAAAAATGGATCAAACTCTTAAATTCAACATACTGAATATGTTTGTAAATAAACTTAAGGCATGAAAAAAAAGGAAAAGAAGTATACATGATTGTATACATAGAAAATCCTAAGAAATCTAAAATTACAAGTTACTAAAATTACAAACTACTAGAATTTAGCAAGGTCTCAGGACACAGTCAACATATAAGTGGTATGTGATACATACTGTGAACAGAAAATTGGAAAATGAAATGCAAAATAACATTTAAAGTAGCACAAAAATCATCAAATACTTTGGGGTACAAAATTTGTACACTGAAAACTACAAGATACCACTAAGAGAAAAAATTAAAGGACTATTAAATAAACAAAGAGATATATCACATTAATGAATTAGAATATTCAATTTTGCTAAGAAACAAATTCTCTCAAAATTTATCTGTAGATTCAACACAATCCTAATCAAAATCACAGGACGTTTTGTTGCAGAAATTGACAAGCTGATTCTCAAATTTATATGGAAATGCAAAGGACCTCAAATAGCCTAAAATTTTTTTAAAAATATGAAAGTTGAAGAACATATATTACTGATTTTAAGACATTATAAATAGCTACCATAATCAAGACACTGTGCATCAGTGAAAGCAGAGACAAATGGATCAACACAACAGTACAGAGTCTAGAAATAGATCCTCACTTTACATAGTCATTCGATTTCCACAAAGTTGGAGAAAAATAATCTTTTCAATAGATGGCTTTGGAACAAATGGATATCTCTATGGAAAAAATTAACCTCTACCTTTACCCACACATTTACAAAAATTAAGGGGGATGTGGTGGCTTAGTCAGTTAAGCAGCCGACTCGATTTTGGCTCAGGTCATGATCTCACAGTTCATGAGTTCGGGCCCATATTGGGCCCTGTGCTGACAGCATGGAGCGTACTTTGGATTCTCTCTCTCCCTCTCTTTGTCCCTCCCCTACTCGTGCGCTCTCTCTCTCTCTCTCTCAAAATAAATAAATAGAAAGAAAGAAAGAAAGAAAGAAAGAAAGAGAAATAAAGAAATTAACTTGAAATATACCATAAACCTAAACCTAACAGCTAAAACTATAAACCTCCTAGAAGAAAAAATAGAAAAAAAAAATCTTTAGGGAAGGAAAAGATTTCTTAGATAGGACACAAAAAGCACTAATCATGGGGGCAAGAAACTGATAAATTGAACTTCACCAAAATTAAGATCTTTTGTTCTTCTAAAGATGTTTTAAAAATGAAACAGCAAGCCACAAACAGCGAGAAGATATTCAAAATACATATATCTGACAAGCACTTAAACCTATAACATATAAGGAACTATTACAAATGAATAAGGCAAACAAAATATGCATCAGAAAAAAACATGCATCAGATGTGAACAGATATTTTACAAAAGATTTTATGAGTAGCCAATAAGTACAATGAAACACCTGAAAAGATTTACACTATCACTAGTCATTAAAGACATGAAATGAAAATATGAAATACCACTACATACTCACTAGATACTCACTGATACTAAGTATCAGAGCACCTGGAGCCCTCAAACACTGCTGATATAGTATGGTGCAACCATTTTGGAAAACAGTTTGGCAGTTTCTTATAAAATTAAACATAACGGGGTACCTGGGTGGCTCAATCGGTTGAGCATCCAACTTCAGCTCAGGTCATGATCTCATGGTTCATGAATTCGAGCCCCGCATCAGGCTCTGTGCTGATGGCTCAGAGCCTGGAGCCTGCTTTGGATTCTGTGTCTTCCTCTCTCTCTCTGCCCCTCCCCCACTTGTGCTCTGTCTCTGTCTCTCAAAAATAAATAAATGTAAAAAAAAAATTAAAAATTAAATTAAATTAAATTAAATTAAACATATGATTGCCAAATGAAGTAGCAATTTCACTTGTAGGTATTTCCTATGAAAGAAAATGTTACGTTTACACACATACTTCTACGTGAATAGCCCTAACTAGAAATAACCAAAGGCCATCAACAAGTGAATGCACAAATTATAATGTATTCATACAAAAGGATATTCCTCAGCAATAAAAAGGAACAGAACGAACAATATGCACAATGTGGACATCTCACAAAAATATGCAGAAACAAAAAAGTACATATAGTATGATTCCATTTATATAAAATTCAAGAACAGCCAAAATTAATCTATAATGAAAAAAAGCAAATCTGTGATTGTCTAGGGCCAGGGGTTGAGAACTAACTACAAAAGAGTATAGGGAACTTTCTGGGGGGAGATGAAAATATTATATATCTTGTTAGGTGTATACATTTGTCAAAACTAATTTCCCATACACTTAAAATGGGTGCATATGAAATTATATCTTGGGGCACCTGGCCAGCTCAGTCGGTAGAGCATCCATCTGACTTTTGATCTCACGGTTGAGTTGGGTATAGAGATTACTTTGAAAAAAAAAAATAGGGGCGCCTGGGTGGCTCAGTCAGTTGAGCATCTGATTTTGATTTCGGCTCACGTCATGATCCTATGGTCATGGGATCAAGCCCTGTATTGGGCTCTGCACTGAGCATGGAGCCTGCTTAAGATTCTCTCCCTCTCCCTCTCTCTCTCTCTCTCACTCTCTCTCTCTCTCCCTTTCCTGCTACCCCTCTCCCCTACTCATGCTTTTCTTCTCTAATAAAAAAACAAAAAATAAAACAATTAATTTGTAGGTTACAAATCCCAAAGTGTTCTATATCACACCTACTATTAAAAATTTGACATTTGACAGTTGGGATGCCTGGGTGGCTCAGTTGGTTCAGCATCTGACTTCAGCTCAGGTCATGATCTCGTCTGTGGGTTCGAGCCCTGCTTTGGGCCCTGTGCTGACAGCTCAGAGACTGAAGCCTGTTTCAGATTCTGTGTCTCCCTCTCTCTCTGCCCCTCCCTCTGCTCATGCTCTAACTCTCTCTCAAAAATAAACATTAAAAAGTTTTAAGTAAAATAAAATAAAATAAAATAAAATAAAAATATGACAGTTAATTGCAACTTCCTTTTCCTCTGCCAGAGCCAGAGTCACTCAGCTCTCTAATTGTTTTTCATCCGAAAAAGAAAAAAGAAAAAAAAAAAGAGGCAACAGGATTTAATTTCCTGAATCTGAGAGCTTTTTTTAAAGTTATTTAGAGAGAGACAGAGACAGGATGAAAGTGGGGGAGGGTCAGAGGGAGAGAAGGAGAGAGGGAGAGAAAGAGAATCCCAAGCAGGGTCTGCACTATTAGGACAGAGCCTGATGTGGGGCTCGAATTCACGAACCATGAAATCATGACCTGAACTGAGGTAGGATGCTTAACCGACTAAGTCACCCAGGCACCCCTTGAATCTGAATGCTTTAAGGGAAAACAATGCCAACATCAAACTCAAAAACAAATGGTCTCCTCAGAGCAGGTGCTACTGGTCTTCTGTATCCTTAATAATCAAGTGACAATCAATTAAATAGCATAAATAAATTTGTTACTAAAGTAAACAAAATCCAAACACAGTGAGTTTACTTTGGGGACAATTTAATTTTCAGCAAAACAATCTTCTTTTCAATTTTCACATAAGGCACACTGCTTGGGGACAAAGGACTTAACAAGGGTTCATATTTGTAATGAATTCCAGACCTTTTGGAAACAGTGAATGTATGCTAGATAAGATACATTAATTTGTTTTTTTAATCACTCTTTGGGGTGCCTGGGTGGCTCAGTCGGTTGAACGTCTGACTCTTGATTTTGGCTCGGGTCATGATCTCATGGTTCATGGGATAGAGCCCTGTGTTGGGCTTCATGCTGATATCCCAGACCCTGCTTGGGATTCTCTCTACCCCTCCCTAGCTTGTGCATGCTCTCATGCTCGCTCTCTCTCTCTTTCAAAATAATAAATAGACTTAAAAAAAAAAATCACTCTTTGTACTCAAGCCTACATTCTGTAGAACTAGTGTCATCTTTCTCTGAACAACAGATTTTGATCAGGAAATCTAAAACAAGTTATCACATAACCATACTCCTTTTGTGTGTGTGTGTGTGTGTGTGTGTGTGTAGAATAATGTTTTTATTTATTTGAAAGGTGTATGTGGTATAGAAAGATATTCTGATCATTTAAAATGGTAAATGGTTTTTTTTGGCTGATGGGATTATAGACGTTACCAGTTTTAACAAAATTTACAAATTATTATAATTAGAAAAATACAAATACATTGTATTTGCTTTTAAAAAACGCATTGTTGGGGCGCCTGGGTGGCTCAGTCGGTTAAGCGTCCGACTTCGGCTCAGGTCACGATCTCGCGGTCCGCGAGTTCGAGCCCCGCGTCGGGCTCTGGGCTGATGGCTCAGAGCCTGGAGCCTGCTTCCGATTCTGTGTCTCCCTCTCTCTCTGCCCCTCCCCCGTTCATGCTCTGTCTCTCTCTGTCTCAAAGATAAATAAATGTTAAAAAATAAAAAAAAATAAAAAAAAATAAAATAAAAAATGCATTGTTTTGCTTTTAAAAGGAAGAATATTTAAGGAAATTTCATTATCCATTAATGTCATTCTTTTCTTTTACACTTTGTATCTGTAGTCCGTCATATCCCCCATTCTAGTTACGTGGTTAACCATACTCTTAAACATCTGAATAATCTGAGATTTCTTCCTCATTAACGCATTTAGCTCCCAAGAATATTATACCACTCATTGCAGATTTTCCTTCAGCTTTTATGTGTTCTTTTGTGAAGAGGCATATAGATGCCTATGTTTAAAATGCAAGTTTCAGGTTTAGTGCCTGTTTACCAAAGAAAATGGATGCCAAGAGGATTCCAACTACTAAGCTATGAGAAGGAACAGTCAGCCAAATGGAAACACAATCACTATAGGTGTCATGAGGGTGACTTAATTCAGGAAAGAAATAAGACAGAAGACAAAATTTCTGGGAAAGATGATCACCTCCACCCTCCCCCCACAAAATCTCTACCGGTTAAAAAAAAAAGGCAGCATAGTGGAAAGAGGGGAAGAAAACTAATATTGATTTTATGTCTACAATAAATAGACATAAATAAAGTGCAAGGTACTTTAACAAACATAATCTTCTTCTCAACAACAATGATGTAGATATTAATCTCTCTGTGCCATATTCTTCATCTGAAAAATGGAGATGAGTGACGTTCCCAGTAGTCCAAGGTTCTAAGAGCCAGTGGAGCTGGGATTCAGATCTGAATATGACTACTCCCAGAGTCACTGCTTTTCCCACTCACTGTGATAGACTGCCCCCCAAACAAAGTACACTGGACTGAAATCAGAAGAAATGGAGTTTAGTCCTAACCCTGCAGCTTAACCAGCTATATAACCTTAGCAAAGTCACTTTACCTTTCTAGGTTTCAGTTTTCTCATCTGAAAATTCTGATTTATCACTGCTCTTTGTGGACTTCCTTTAACATTTCCTGTAGTGCATATCTGTGGTCAACAAATTTCCTCCTCTCTTATTAAAGTAAATTTATTTCACCTTCAGTTTTGGAGGTTATTTTTGCTGGATATAAAATTGTAGGTTGACAGGTTTTTGTTTTGTTTTATTTTGTTTTTCTTTAGTTTAAGGTTGTTATTCTTTTTTTTTATGTTCATTTATTTTTGAGAGAGACAGAGCGAGCAGGGTAGGGGTAGAGAGAGGAGACAGAATCCCAAGCAGACTCTGTGCTGTCAGCACAGAGCCCCTAATGGGGCTTGAACTCATGGAGCTATGAGACCATGACCTAAGCTGAAACCAAGAGTCAGGCGCTTAACCAACTGAGCTACTCAGGTGCCCCTAGGTTGTTATTCTTTGGCTTGTAGTTTGTATCATTTAAAAAAAATTTTTTTTTATGTTTATTTATTTTTGAGAGAGAGAGAGAGAGAGAGAGAGAGAGAGGGAGGGCAGGGGAGGGGCAGAGAGAGGGAGACACAGAATCTGAAGCAGGCTCCAGGCTCTGAGCTGTTAGCACAGAGCCAGACACGGGGCTCGAACTCATGAACCATGAGATTGTGACTTGAGCCAAAGTCGGATGTTCAACCAACTGAGCCACCCAGGCACTCCAGTTTGCATCATTTCTAATAAGAAGTTTGTGGCCATTCTTATGTTTAGTTCCCCTGTATGTTATGTGGCTTTTTTCCCCCTCTAGCTGCTTTTAAGATTTACTCTTTATCTTTGCTTTTCAGCAATTTAACTATGATAAACCTAAGTGTGGTCTTCTTTGCATTTATCCTGCTTGAGGTTTCTAGAGTTTCTTAGATTCTGATCAAATACATTTTTCAGCTGACCCATTCTTTCTCTTCTCCTTTTGAGACTCTAATTACACATATGTTAGACAACTTAATATTATTATTCCACAGGTTACCAGTTCTCTGCTCATTTATTTTTTTTACCTTTTTTTTCTTGCTCTGCTTCAGCTTGAATTCTATTGACCTGTCTTCAAGTGCACTAAACATTCTATAAGACAAAGTCCAATCTGATTTTAGGCCCATCTAATAACTCTTATTTCAGATATTGTATTTTCCAGCTTCAAATTTCTATCTGGTTCTTCTAACATTTCCATTGCTCTTCTGAAATACTCCATCTCTTCACCCATTACATTTTTTCCTATATATTATTTAATATATTTATTATAAAAATCTTGAAGTCCTTGTTGGCTAATGCCAACAGCTGGGTCATCTTTAGGTTTCCTTTTACTGACCCCATTCTTTTCTTTACTATGGTTCACATTTTCCTATTTCTTCTAGTTCCTTACAATTTTTAATCATATTCCTAGCACTGTCCATAAAAGAACAATAGAGGAAAAGATATATTTTGTATTTGTTTTGTTTTATATATTTCTGAGACTGCAAGCATTCCTCTGTGTGGTAATTAAATTGAGGGACTAATCATTCAGATTCCTCTTATAGTCAAGTTGAACTGAGGCTGGATAGCAGGTCTTATTACATGGACTTCACCAGGGATTGTTTTTAATTTTTTTTAAGTTTATTTATTTTGAGAGCATGCGTGAGTGGGGTAGGGGCAGAAGGAGAGGGAGAGAGAGAACACCAAGCAGGCACTGCACTGTTAGCACAGAGTCTGATGCAGGGCTGGGACTCATGAACCTTGAGATCATGACCCGAGCCAAAACGAAGAGTCAGATGCTTAACTGACCGAGCCACGCAGGTGCCCCAGAATTCACCTGGGATTAGCTCAACCTCTAACCCCCTGAGCTGCTGCTACCTCTTAAATCTTGTCAGTATTTGAGCTGGAAAGAGCTTGGCCACAGTTTCAATTATTTTTGGTTCAACTTTGGATCCAACCCTGGCAGGATATCACTGCACAAATATGTGGGATATAAAACTTCTTTGTGCCTCCCCTACCTCCTGCAATGCTGCTTTCTTATTAGTAAAAACTGGAACAGTAGAAAATTATTGGGCCAAGTGGTTTGTTTTTGCATTTTGGATTCTTCCAGATTCCAATTCACACTCCAATTCCAAGAGTCCATACCATTAACTAAGACTTGGCAGATTTCCCCTTGCCTCTGTAAAGCCTCCCCATCTATGCCAGGGCTACCTGTATCCAGACTATGTGCTTGTCCTCAGGTATGAAAATTATTATGGCTCTTTGCTCACTTTCAAAGGAATTCACTTTGGAATTCAGTTCATCAATATTTCCTTGCATCCACTACTGTTCACTGACCCCCAAGAAATATATGATTTTTATTTTGTCCAGGATTTTCTTGTTACTGTGGAAGCAAATGTTTTTCAAGTATTACTACATTCTAACTGGAAGAGGAAGTCTTCAAATGTTTTTAACGAAATAGAGTGGTGAACAACAGAATAAATCAGAATACATGTACTGCATGAAGGTAAGGGTAAATATCGCTTCAGAATGTTTGTTTCAGGTATGTGTGTGTGCTATGGATTGCAAACGTATTTATTATGGTGAGGTGTGGTCAAAAAAATTAGCAAGTCTGTCTAGGGACATTAAAGTCCCTTCAGTGCAAGGCAAGGAGTTTAGAGAAAGGATATCAAGACACTAATCCCCCCCCCATTAATGTTTGTTTATTTTTGAGAGAGCGACAATGAGTGGGGGAGGGACAGAAAGAGGAGACAGAGGATCTGAAGCAGGCTCCACGCCAACAGCAAAGACCCAATGCAGAGCTCAAATACACGAACCATGAGATCATGACCTAAGCCTAAGTTGGCCACTTACCCAAAGGACACTGATCTTTAAAGAGACTTGTCTACTGCTAGCTGGATTTCAGGCACTGAAACATTTCAGAAACACAAAAGTTTTTACATGTCATCACAGAACAAAATAAGTCCCTGGAAAAATACACAAAGCATAAATTATCACAATAGGCAACTGATGTTAGAGAAGGATAAAACACATCCAGATATTTTAATAACCACCAGGCTTTGGTTTTTATTAAAGCCAGTTTCTGGGCCTATGTATTATAATTCAATTTGCTGCTTACCGATTGCTATTATTAGATTAAGAATGCAAAGAAAGATTCTGGAGAGAGAATGTGCTCCTTTTATATTTGGCTTCTTTAATAAAAATATTTTTAAACTCTCTTTTTTTGGAGGGAAAGAGACAAAAATACTCTCTGAATGTAAGAAAGCTATTCTTAGGTGAACAGAAGAAGTCACCTTTAACTCAGCATCTATGAAACAAACCAAATGTTATAAAACATAGGTAGAGGGGCTCCTGGGGGTGGCTCAATCGGTTAAGCATCCAACTTTGGTTTAGGTCATGATCTCACATCACAGCTCATGAGTTTGAGCCCTGCATGGGCGTCTGTGCTGACAGCTCAGAGCCTGAGCCTGCTTCAGATTCTGTGGCCCCTCTCTCTCTCCCCCTCCCCTGCTCATGCTCTGTCTCTCTCTCTCAAAAGTAATAAACACTAAAATAATTAAAATTAAAAAAACATAGGTGGACACCATAATATTTATAAGGGAGGCATCGTAGTACAGGATACAAAGAGTGCGGGCTTTACAGCTGGACACCTGGATTCAATTTTTCTGCAACTTACTTAATGGTGTGCCTTGTACTCTTAACCCATCCAAGCTTTACTCTATAACAAGGGAATAACACTCACCTGTAGAGTTACTGCAAGGATCAAATGAGATAATATATAAAGTGTCTTAAACAAAGTAAGTGCCCAAGAACAATTATGACACTATTGTCACAACGTATTTAAATATTATACGTATATAAGTGCCAGTACACATTCTCACCAATCTAACCTCCTGAATGTCTATTTCTATCCCTACTACAACAACCTCAGTTCATGTCTTTATCATTCTTCTAGAACTACCATGATGTAGTCTCCTAGATGGCCTACCTGCTTCCAGTATCCACCTCCTTCCAACACTGTTGCCAAAGTGATATTTCTAATACTTAGATAAGATCAAGTCACAGTTAAGACCTTTTGGAGGAACTCCATAATTTACCAAAAGGGTTATCACAACATGCTCCCAAGGAACAATGGACTTCTAAGATCTGATATAAAAACTAAGTAACATCCCACACACTAGCTTGCAGAAATAAGTTAAATTGGTGGATATAATTTCCTCAATATTACGTTTTTTCCTCCACAAACACACCTGAAACATTTGATTCTTGCTACTATTTGTGGTGTTGGTCAATGCTGACAAAATGGCAAAACAAATAAACACAGGGCCAACAAAAATTTATGTAGAAACTGTGGACAAGCCAATCATGCAGCTTTTTAAAAATGTCATAGGTACACATATGTGTGCTTTTATTTTTTTACTTTTTAAAGTTATTTATTTATTTATTCATTCATTCATTCATTCATTCATTCTTTCTTGAGAGAGTGCACACACTGGAGGGGCAGAGAGAGAGGGAAAGAGAGAGAATCTCAAGCAGGCTCCACACTGTCAGCACAGAGGCCAATAAAATTCTCCATTGAATTTGCTTCAAATATTTTAAAGCAAAAGAGAAAAAAAAATGTCAAACTGGCTTCTACCTCTCAAACTTTTACCAGCTTGTCAACTGTTCCTTGAGCAACAAATCTTCAAAGCAAGCACAAACAGGATATCAGCCTTTTATCTCACTCCTAATCAGAGGAAACAGCCTTATAGGTAACTAAAAATGATACTCAAAATAGCAAAGAAGCTTAAAAAAAAAACCCTAATATTACTAATAATAGACAATATAAACTTCTCAACAGTTATTGTGCCTAACTGCAAAACAAGCAATAGGATTCTTCAAAAAATAAATTTAATGCTTTAATAGTTCAATCAACTCTCTTAAGACCTCTGTCATGGTGATTTTCTGAAGTTTTTGGTTTTGTTTTGTTTTTTAGCTATTTTCTTTTTTCAATCGGGCTTCACACCCAGCACGGAGCCCAATTCAGGGCCTGAACTCACGACCCTGAGCTCAAGACTCAAGCTGAGATCAAGAGTCGGACACTTAACTGACCGAGCCACCCAGGTGTCCCTTCCTGAGTTTTTTTTTTTTAATGAAAGGATGAAAAATGACAGTTGACTTAATGCAGATTATATTCAGATGTTGAGGCACAAGTCAAAAAATTAGAATAATGCTAACTTCGTGACTGTGTTAAATGGCTGGTTATCCACACTTCAAAAAACTTCCAAATGACTACAATTCTTCGCTGTTCACTGAATCTAATGGGTACTGATGGAGATTTTACTTAACAAAGCTGTGTAACCCTGGGAACTACTCTCATAACTAACCCAATGGTGTTACTGACTGAATGTGTCCCCCCCCCCCAAATTCCTATGTTGAAGCCCCAATCCTCAATGGGATGGTATTGGAGATGAGGCCTTTGGGAGGTCATGAGGATGAAGTACTCATGAATGGGATGAGTGCCCTTATAAGAAGAAACATAAGAGAGATAGATGATCTCTCTCTCCACCATGGGAGGATACAACAAGACAGCCATCTGTAAACCAGGAAGAGAGCCCTCACCAGGAACCCAACTGGATGGCACCTTGATATTGGACTTCTCAGCCTCTAGAACTGTGAGAAATAAATTTTTGTTAAGCCACCCAGTCAATGGTATTTTTGTTATAGCAGCCTAAGCTGAC
Source organism: Lynx rufus (assembly GCF_022079265.1). Taxonomy (NCBI): domain Eukaryota; kingdom Metazoa; phylum Chordata; class Mammalia; order Carnivora; family Felidae; genus Lynx; species Lynx rufus. The sequence goes on along the minus strand of NW_025814834.1, from coordinate 124,494,324 downwards.
TAGACAAAGGGTAATTCCAGCTTCAAAACATACCTCTTATCCTGACCACTCACCATCTTCATTGCTACCACACCAATCCACTCCATCATTTCTCCCTCTCTTGTTTTCTGATTTCTACTCATTTTTCACATCTCCTGTCCATCTTATCTAAGGTAAGGCTTCTTTTGGGGCGCCTGGGTGTCTCAGTCACTTAAGCACCCATCTTCGGCTCAGGTCATGATCTTGTGGTTCTCAGGTTCAAGCCCTGCGTCAGCTCTCTGCTGTCAGTGCAGAGACTGCTTCAGATCCTATGCCCCTCCATCCCTACCCCAGTTGTGTGTGCGCTCTCTCTCTCTCAAAATTAACATTAAAAAAAATAAAAATAAGGCTTCTTCCCCCACATATTTTTCTATGCCTTCACTCCGCTATATTTTCTCCATAGAGCTAATCATTTACCTGAAATTCCATTATTTGTTTGTTCACTTATTGTTTGTCTTCCTGACTGGAACATAAGATTGCTCATGACTATATTCCCAGCACCTAGAAGAGTGTGCCCCATACAGTAATCCCTCAATAAATATTTGCTGAATTAATGACTAAACCCTAAATATAAGAATGTACAAAGAGGATGGGAATGCAAGCTGGTGCAGCCACTCTGGAAAACAGTATGGAGGTTCCTCAAGAAACTAAAAATAGAACTACCTTACAACCCAGCAATTGCACTACTAGGCATTTATCCAAGGGATACAGGTGTGATGTTTCGAAGGGACACATGCACCCCCATGTTTATAGCAGCACTATCAACAATAGCCAAAGTATGGAAAGAGCCCAAATGTCCATCGATGGATGAATGGATAAAGAAGATGTGGTATATATATACAATGGAGTATTTCTCGGCAATCAAAAAGAATGAAATCTTGCCATTTGCTACTACATGGATGGAACTGGAGGGTATTATACTAAGTGAAGTTAGTCAGTCAGAGAAAGACAAATATCATATGATTTCACTCCTATTAGAACTTTAAGAGACAAAACAGATGAACCTAAGGGAAGGGAAACAAAAATAATATAAAAACAGGGAGGGGGACAAAACACAAGAGACTCATAAATATGGAGAACAAACTGAGGGTTAGGGGAGTGGGAATGGGAGGAGGGATGGGCTAAATGGGTAAGGGGCACTAAGGAATCTACTCCTAAAATCACTGTTGCACTATATGCTAACTAATTCGGATGTAAATTTAAAAAATAAAAAATAAAATTTAAAAAAAAGGATGTATAAAGAGGAAAGGTTTATGAAAATCAGCAATGCCTGTTACTTTAAGAGTTTCTAATGATTTGAAGTTGCCACATTTGTAGGAAGGGAAAACATGTTAAAATACTTTAAGGATAAATGAGTAACACCAAAACAGCTTATTTAAAATGATAACAAGCACCACAATAATAAGGTCCTTTTTATATATTTATGATTTGTTGGGCACTATACACATCTCATTTAATCCTCACAACAATCTCTGGAGGAAGATATTTTGATTTTCTAGGTGAGAAAATTGAGGCTTAGCAGGGTTAGATAATTTTTTTTAAAGTAGGCTCCACACCCAAAGTGGGGCTTGAACTTATGACCCTGAGATCAAGAGTCCAATGCTCTACTGACTGAGCCAGCCAAGCATCCCAGGGTTAGATAACATTTTTAAATGTTTATTTATTTGATAGAGCGAGCACAGGAGAGAGGCAGAGAGAGAGAGAGAGAGAGAGAGAGAAAATCACAAGCAGGCTTCGTGCTGTCAGCACAGAGCCTGATTCAGGGCCCAATCCCACAAACCATGACCTGAGCCAAAACCAAGAGTAGGAAGCTCTACCGACTGAGCCACCCAGGCACCCTGGGTTGAATAACTTTTTAGGGTCATATACATTACATTATTAAGTGGAAAAACTGGAATTTGAACTCTAAAACTCTTGTTCTTATTAGCAAATAGCATATTACCTTCAAGATAAAGACATTTTGATAAGGGACATATCTAAAGTCAGAGGTCTCCAAACTCTGATTTGAAACTCCTATGAAAAAAATGATTTATGTATATTTATAAATTAGACACAACTATAATAATATGCATATTATAAAATGAAAAATTTTAAAGCACGAGATATATTTTTTAATTAAAAAAATTTTTTTAACATTTATTCATTTATGAGAGTCAGAGAGCACAGGCAGGGCAGGGACAGAGAGAGTGGGAGACACAGAATTGAAGCAGGCTCCAGGCTCCGAGCTATTAGCACAGAGCCCGACACGGGGCTCGAACTCACAGACCGTGAGATCAGGACCTGAGCCGAAGTCGGACGCTTAACCGACTGAGCCACCCAGGTGCCCCGAGATATACTTTTTAAAATTTTTTAATGTTTATTTTATTTTTGAGAGAGAGAATGAGCAGGGGAGACAGAGACAGAATCTGAAGCAGGCTCCAGGCTCTGAGCTGTCAGCACAGAGCCCAACGCGGGGCTCGAACCCACGAACCGTGAGATCATGCATGACCTGAGCTGAGTTGGTCAGTTAACCGACTGAGCCACCCAAGCACCCTAAAGCATGAGATATTGTTAAAAATAATTTTATTTTATTAGCTTTGTTAAAAATTAACTATATAGATGGAGGACAAAAGAACCATTTCATTCTTACTAAAGTATTATAAATTGTAAATATTTTATGTAAGAGCAATGTGATTGTACATGATTTTTTTTCTTGAAACAATGATTCAAATATCTAGTTCTAAATTCAGCGTATTTTCTGCTTGATTCTAAGTGTGTTATGGGCTGGATTGTGTCTCTCCCCCATCCCCTCCCTCATTCATGTGTTGAAGTCCCAACCCCCAGTATCTCAGAATACGACTGCATTTGGAGACAGTCTTCCAAAATGTAATCAAGTTAAAATAAAATCACTAGAGTGGGCCCTAATCCAATATAACTGGTATCCCTATAAGAAAAGGAATTTGGGACACAGACACAGAAAGAAGACCATGTGAAGACACAGGGAGAAGACAGCCATCTATAAAGCCAAGGAGAGAGGCCCCAGAAGAAACCAACACCTTAATTTCAGACATCTACCCTCCAAAAGTGTAAGAACATAAACTTCACTGTTTAAGTCACTGAGTCTGTGGTACTTTGTTATGGCAGCTGAGCTAATACAAAGGGTTATAGGAGTTGAAAAAGATAGCTCACCACAACACCTAGGAGCCAAAGAAAGAAGAGCTTTGTGGACTGAATTGAAATACTCATCTGTGAATTCCATTCACAACTAAGCAAAAGTTTCTGCTGAAATCTGGCTGGTGCATTTCCATCTTCTCCAAAGTCTATGGACTATATTTGCAAACTAATTGGTCAGTGTTATTTAAATTTTTAACAAACTGATTAAAAATCCATTGGAACTACTTTGAAAGGTTTTATTTTATTTAAAAAAATTTTTTTAATGTTTATTTATTTTTGAGAGAGAGAGGGAGAGAGACAGAACACAAGTTGGGGAGGGGCAGAAAGAGAGGGAGACACAGAATCCGAAGCAGGCTCGGAGCTGTCAGCACAGAGCTCAATGCAGGGTTTGAACCCATGGACCACGAGATCATAACCTGACCCGAAGTCAAACGCTCAACCGACTGAGCCACCCAGGTGCCCCAAGATTTTATTTTTTTAAATGTTTACTCATTTTGAGTGGCGGGGAGGGGCAGAGAGAGGGGGGACAGAGGATCCAAAGCCAGCTCTGAGCTGACGACAGTGAGCCCGATGCGGGGGCTTGAAGTCACGAACTGTGAGATCATGACTTGAGCTGAAGTTGGATACTTAACCAACTAAGCCACCCAGGTACCCCTGAAAGATTTTAAAACAGACCAGAAAATTGTTTCCAAGGGTCCTAAGTGTGCAGATATGAAGCTTTTATAGATGATATACATCCTTTGTTTTGGGCAACAATAAATAGCAATGAAAACACTTCCAAACACCAAATCCTCTCTCTAAATCATGAGATTCTTCAGAAAAACAATAGAGGGGGCGCCTGGGTGGCGCAGTCGGTTAAGCGTCCGACTTCAGCCAGGTCACGATCTCGCGGTCCGTGAGTTCGAGCCCCGCGTCGGGCTCTGGGCTGATGGCTCAGAGCCTGGAGCCTGTTTCCGATTCTGTGTCTCCCTCTCTCTCTGCACCTCCCCCGTTCATGCTCTGTCTCTCTCTGTCCCAAAAATAAATAAAAAAAAAAAAAAAAAAAAAAGAAAAACAATAGAGTTCTCATTCATTCTTAAAACATCACTTTTACCTCGAAGGGATATATTGAATGTGTCTATATTTTTAAAAATTTCTGCCAATAATCAATTGTTATTACAGAAAACCAACAGTTCTGGAACTTTTCTACTGGTAAAGGAAATATTTTAAACTTTTAAACTTTCAACTTCTAAACTTTTAAAAATACTTCTCCATAACAAACTAAGAAACGACATGAAATACAAATTCTTTTTTTTTTTTTTTAAGTTTATTTAGAGAGAGAGAGAACAAGTTGGGGAGAATCAGAGGGAGAGGGGGACAGAGGATCTGAAGCGGGTTCTGTGCTGAAAGCAGAGTCTTGATGGGGGGCTCAACTCACCAACCACAAGGTCATGACCTGAGCCAAAGTCAGATACTTAACTGACTGAGCCACCCAGGCACCCCTGAGATACAAATTATTTTCAAGGCTATTGTTCATCCTATTCTCAAAGGATTGTAATGATTCTACCATTTAAAATATAATTTGTAGGGGTACCTGGCTGGCTCAGTCAGTGGCATGTGTGACTCTTGATCTGAGGGTTGTGAGTTAGAGCCCCACTTTGGGTACAGAGATTATTTAAAAATAAAATCTTAAGGAGCACCTGGGTGGCTCAGACGGTTAAGTGTCTCACTTTGGCTCAGGTCACAATTTCACAGCTTGTGGGTTCGAACCCTGCAATCTACCTACTTAGACACACATAAGCTGGACACATAAAAACTGCTATGTGTTGCAACAGGTAAAAGTAAACAGAAAGTGAGGATGTCACTGTCAACTCCTTTTTGCTGGGGGATGAGCACTCTTCTCCTGGGGATTAATCCCATAAATGAACTCTGACAGGAGTTAAGGCATCAGTGTCAGTCTGTATATTAATTTAGTACAGCCTAATTTATTGCTTTTTTAGATGAAAACTGATACAAAAACAATGCTAATGCTCTTTTCATCTCAGTGTATCACCTTGTGCACCTGTAGAAGACCATGAGTACAGAGTAAAGTATTCCAACTTACACGTGTATTACCTTTAAAGTTTACCATTTTACACAAGTAAACTGAGAATATTCAGGGGTCTGCTAAAGTAACCAGGCGACCAAAAGTTTTATGAGTATAAAATGCAAACAACTCTTTCCTTTGAAACTCAGGGTACAGAGAAGATGTAAGACGTATTTTCCTCCACAGCTTTTTTTTTTTTTAATTTTTTTTTAACCTTTATTTATTTTTGAGACAGAGAGAGACAGAGCATGAATGGGGGAGGGGCAGAGAGAGAGGGAGACACAGAATCGGAAGCAGGCTCCAGGCTCCGAGCCATCAGCCCAGAGCCCGACGCGGGGCTCGAACCCACGGACCACGAGATCGTGACCTGAGCCGAAGTCGGACGCTTAACCGACTGAGCCACCCAGGCGCCCCTCCACAGCTTTATTGAGGTATAACTGACATAGGATATTGTGTGAGTTTAAGGCATACAACGTGATTTGGTAAGTGCATATACTCTGAAATGATTATCACAATAAGGTTAGTTCACACATTCATCAACTCATTACTATTTTATTTTGTATAGAGAACATTTAAGATCTACTCTCTTAGCAACAGTATTGTTAACTACTCACCAAGAATTGTCTTCTGAAAGGTGCAAAATACATGCCTACAGAGGTCATTTACATCTGGACAGTCTTAGGCTTTTCCCAAATGACAGGGAAACACAAAAGAAGCCTGGGGGAGCAGGGGACACATGCACTAGAGGCTGGAAGAAAGAAGAATGCGATTTGAGAAAAGCGTTCCTCCGTCTACATTTCAAGGAGGCTGGCAATCAAATTAGTAGCTGTGCTTCTGTTGCAGCTAGACCTCAATCTAGTGTTCGGTCAATAATCTAGTTTAGAGCCACGCTAGGTATGGTTAATTGTATAGTGTACCATATCCAGAAATGTACCAGTCCTAAGAGGCTGTATGGGCCCCTGGTAAAACAGGCCTTAAAGTAGAACTAAGCTCCCAAACCAACATCTTAAACCATGAAGTTAGCCAAGTTTATATCAGAGCTTACAGAGAAATTCAAAATCCCTAGGAGTGAAGAAGCAGGCTCTTCAGCTAACCATACCTCTTAGAATTTAGGAGACAATTCAGATTTCCAAAGAGTTACTCTGGAGCACAGATACCAATAAAGAGTTGGATTTAGATTCACAGGAGCCAGGAGTCCTGTGCGCACTAAATGTCCTTACCCGATTCTCGTATCAGGAGTACAGGGACCAAGCTCCCAGCAACTCTTGCCTTGTCCTATTTGTCTCCTTTATAAACCTCAAAATCTCTTTGGGATGCACCTTCAATTTGTGATATGAAAGGTGTAAAAATGCTACAGTTGAAGATGAAACACAGGTGTAGCAAAACAGAGCAAAATAGAGGTGTAGATGTTAGAGGTAGCAAAACAGAGACGTTAAAGTATTGTTCTGCCTACAGAGGATGACAACAGTTTAATTTATACAGTTGGCACTCCACTCACCAAAACTCGATTATGACTATCTAGTTGACCCACAATATGATAATGCCCTGCTCAAATCTAGTATTTGTTCAAATCTAATATTCTGCCCAACTTTGTCAAGCCATTTCATTTGCTTCTACGTCATGCCTTCCTGCTATGTTTGTGAAAAGAATGCAAACTAATTTTCTTACAGTACACCCCCTGTTATAACACATATGTTAATTAGTACGCTGTTGAGACCACATCTTTGGACTGGAACATAATACTAAATAGAATACTACTGTAATGCAGTTAGCCTATAAAGTAATGTTTTACCAAATACATTTGAAAGATACTCAACTAAATTTACCAAGGAAAATAAGAAAAATAAATTTAGAAAGATACTTTGAAAAAAATACATAATATAATCCGTAAGTTTTTTTTTTCTTTTCATTTTTTAAAAATTTAAATCCAGGGGCGCCTGGGTGGCGCAGTCGGTTAAGCTTCCGACTTCAGCCAGGTCACGATCTCGCGGTCCGTGAGTTCGAGCCCCGCGTCGGGCTCTGGGCTGATGGCTCAGAGCCTGGAGCCTGTTTCCGATTCTGTGTCTCCCTCTCTCTCTGCCCCTCCCCCGTTCATGCTCTGTCTCTCTCTGTCCCAAAAATAAATAAATGTTGAAAAAAAAAATTAAAAAAAAAAATTTAAATCCAAGTGAGTTAACATATAGTGTAATAATAGTTTCAGGAGTAGAATTTACTGATTCATCACTTACATTTGACACCCAGTGGTCATCCCAAAAAGTGCCCTCGTTTATGCCCTTCACCCATTTAGCCCATCCCCCCCCCAACACCCTGCCAGCAACCCTCAGTTTGTTCTCTGTATTTCAGAGTCTCTTATGGTTTGCCTCCCTCTCTGTTTTTATCTTATTTTTCCTTCCCTTCCCCTATGTTCATTTGTTTTTTGTTTCTTAAATTCATAATCCCTAAGTTTTAAAAGATATCTTCCAAATAAGCTAATGATATGATTTGTTATTCACACCACTGCTCCTGTCCCATAAAGAATGCTGTAGTAAGTCAACAAGAGAGTATTCAGTGTCACTAATAGCATGACCGACGTCAAAGCGGTCCTCTCTAATTCAGTTCTTATGTCTCTTATCAGCAGGAGAATTTAATTACCACAACCCAAATATTTTCAGCAAATGTAGTGTAAAGAGAAAAAAATCCAGGTGGCACAGAAGAGGTATCTTTGCATAGTGATGTGATATTTTATTTTATTAAAAAAAATTTTTTTAATGTTTATTTATTTTTGAAGGAGAGAGAGAGAGAGAGACAGAACATGAGCTGGGGAGGAGCAGAGAGAGAGGGAGACACAGAATCCAAAGTAGGCTCCAGGCTCGAGGCTGTCAGCACAGGGCCCGACACGGGGCTCAAACCCACGAACCGGGAGATCAGGACCTGAGCTGAAGTAGGACACTTAACCGACTGAGCCACTCAGGCACCCCAGGTGATGTGATATTTTAAATGATCATTATTATCACTTATTAAATGTTTCAGGTGCCAAGCATTGTGCTTAGTACCTACATGCATTATTACATTTGATTCTCACAGCTCTGACAAATAGTTATTATTACCCCCCTTTTGTAGATGAGGAAGCTGAGACTGAACGGGTTGGGTATGTTACCCAGGTAACACAAACTTAGTTCCGCTTTACTCCAAAGCTTCTGCATTTAACCAGTACGTATTACTTGTTTGTGGGCAGACATAACAATAATATCAGCTAATATAACAGGATGTCAAATGAAACTTTTCCTGTCCTCTCAGAGTTTCAGCAGGGGCCTCAAAGGCCAAGATCAAAACAATAGGAGTCCAACACTTCCATATTCTAAAGAGAAGTGCAAGGCCTATGAAGTAGGGCAGCCCCAAACTGGCTGTGTTAACATCAGTTCATTACCCTTGTCAAAACTATGTAAAAGGAATTATAATTAGTTAGTTGTAAGGGTTACGAGGGACAATATAAAGAACTTCTTTAAAGAAAATGGGCGGTGTGTGTTTCCTTGCCTCCTAAGGGAAAAGGGGGAGGTACTTCCTGCCCACCTCACACTAAGGGACTGGAAGCTTAAGATAATCACTCAAAGTGCTTAACTTGTATCCAGAATAGGAGAAACACAGGGATTGGTATCCACCCCTGCTGAGCGGGATAAAAAATGCTGGTTCATAGCTAAATTTTAAAGGCTGCTTAGGTACAAGGGTCAAATTAAATGTTTCAGCAGAAGAGGAAGTTTTATAAAATGCCACAGTGTGAAAAATTACATATAAAAGTAAGTTTAATAACATGAAACTTTACAATTTCATTAAATTAATGCAATGTTAGTAACCATCCAAATAATTAAGTGGTTTATATTAATTTTTTGATCTAATCATCCTTTTCAAAACCTCCTCTAAAGAAATAACTGTCCCAAACTAGAACTTGTATACTTTACAAATAGCTTCAAAATAGCTTGTTTTATTATTATTATTATCATTATTATTATTATTATTATTTTTAATGTTTATTTATTTTGAGAGAGAGACAGAACACGAGGGCAGAGGGGCAGAATGAGAGGGAGACACAGAATTCAAAGCAGACTCAAGGCTCTGAGCTGTCAGCACAGAGCCCAATGGGGGCGCTTGAACTCACAAATCGTGAGATCATGACCTGAGCTGAAGTTAGAAGTTTAATGGACTGAGCCACCAGGTGCCCCCAAGTAACACAGTTTTTACATCACAAACTAAATCTTGGCTAAATTCTTAGCAAGACACTGGAAAATAAAGACAGCAAAATTCTTACTTCCTATAGTGTTCAAAGGTTGGGAAAAAATTCCAGAAAGTAAAAAGAAACATTTTTTTAAAGTCTTAAATATCATAAAGTACTACTATCACTTTTTAGAAATTTTGAAAATAGAGAAAATGAGAGGAAAATACCTGTAAGCCTACCATCTCCGGTAATCACTAGTATATTTTAGTATATTTCCTGTCTTTTTTTTCATAAGCATATTTTTATATAGTAGCAATTATAGTATATATGTACTCGTATCCTGCCTTTTTTAGTGTTATATAAACAATGTACTTTTCAAGGATTTAAAACTATAGACATAACAGGCTCTCCTAAAAACGTACATTCATATCCCCTGAACAATGTAACTTCCTATCTTATTCTAAAGCCAAAAAGCCAGAAGACAGATTTCTCGAGTTTGCAAATCATCCCAAAATTATACATTCAACGGATATTTTATCTCACTTGACAATATAAAAGCGACACAAAGTACATTCACATAGTTATTAAACATGTCTCCTATTCCTCAAATTACCATTTAAAACACACGAAGTTTTAGGTCTGTAATGTATGAAACCCTCAGGCCCAACAATATCACTTAGAAGCAATCATAGTTACTACTCTTCCTCTTCTCCTCCTGGCCTGTTCGGAACTAAAGGGTCAGGGGGAACTGAGTGTAAGGCAGGCATCCATGCCTGATGCTAAGGAGCCACATCAGAGCAGAGCCGGGGGGTTAGAGCACCAGAGCTTGGGGAGTCAGGACAGCATGCGCATAGGAGGGCTGTTGGTGTAGCAGACAGGGCCTGAACAAGGTCAAGAGGCCAGGCCCTGCAGATGTTAATGCCTGAGCAGAATGAGGGGGCAGCCAGGCTGATGAGTGGCCGGGGTGGACTGTCAGAGCCAGGGCTGGGTGAGGAAGTGGGGGCAGACTGGCACCGAGTACTGACAAGTGACCTCAGGCTGGGTTTCAGCCTGTCAGCTGGGTGCTATGCGTAACAGACAAGCCACTCAAACAGAACACCTTGACCATTGAATACAGGCCTCCCCACCATCTGAAAGTAGGGCATTTCTATGAAACCTTTCATAACCCAAATTGGCATAAAGTAAAAAAGTAATTACCATTAATTTATAAGGAAAATTGTTTCAGCTTTCCCAGACCCCCCAAAATAGCCTCTCTCAGGATTCTGATACCTTAGCACACATCTTGCTAATAGATGCACAAAATAAACTGAGCTAAAGTATAGATGCTCACAGATGCAGTTCAAAGCCATGGTGGCTGATGCTGAGATGCGGAGTGTAGTTCCAGGGGCAGGAGCTCCGCGGAGACACTCTAGCTGAGTGCGTCTATAATAGCTCAGTTCAATGCAAAATAAATGCTGAACGCTACTTTCACTTTTTGCCTTTCTTTGTGGCAGTGAATGTCCTCTTCAGATTTCTTTCAGTTAGCAAAAACAGGGACATAGGTAGATTGCCCGTAAAAGCAAACAGCCTAATGTGAACTTTCAAAAAATGGGAGATACCTACCTGTACCATGCAAGTATTAAAAAGAATGAGGTAGAGATCTATGTGTAGATATGGGAAAATGTGCAAAATAAAAGTGGGGGAAACAATTTCTCTAGTATGATTCCTTCTCTATACCCTTTTAAAAAAGATATACATATATCTATATACATACCCATCCACAAACAAATGTGCACATGCACACTTCACACACACACACCTTGCCATCATGTGAACTGAATATTATATAACTGATTCCTCCTCTGTCCAGCCTCCTTCTCTGATATGGAGTGGGTGGACTAGGCCTTTTCTCTTCCTCGAAGTGAACGAAAGGGGTAGTTAGGAAGTGATCATCTTACCATCATTTGGATTTTCTCGGTTCAGTGTAAGGTCAGTTCTGTCAGTAAAAGTTTCACCATCTTCACACCGATACTTTTTATACAATCAGACCATACTTTAAACATTTTTTTTTGTATTGTTTTTGTAATACCATGACTCAGTGTTTTGGAAGATTAAATTTTATGGACGCCGCTTATTGCATTATAGTGGATAAGCAAGAAATCATCAACGATGAGACCAGCAAGGACTTGAAACAAGTTTTTTACTCTCCATTTTATAACTTTATAATGCTTGAACCTTTTTTTTTAAACTGGTATTACATACTTTTGTTGTTGTTTTTTAATGTTAAGACAGGATCTATTTGGATGGTGGAAAAATGGCTCTTTTAAATTGTATTCTTGGGGCACCTGGGTGGCTCAGTCGGTTAAGCGTCCGACTTCAGCTCAGGTCGTGATCTCGCGGTCCGTGAGTTCGAGCCCCACGTCGGGCTCTGGGCTGATGGCTCCGAGCCTGGAGCCTGCTTCAGATTCTGTGTCTCCCTCTCTCTCTGCCCCTCCCCCGTTCATGCTCTGTCTCTCTCTGTCTCAAAAATAAACTTTAAAAAAAACAAAAAAAAATTACATTGCATTCTTTACACTTTTCTATACTAAATAAAATCTTAATGCTTTTTTAAAAAAATGAACACACATAATGTTGCAGAAATATCACTTCTAATAATTTACCCAAGGGAAGTCGCTGGATAAATTCACAAATATATATGTAAGAGTGGATTTAGATTACTGTAAAATGGAAAATAAATTTCTAATAGGGACTATCATTAAATGTATTTACTGTACATTAGATGTATCATATTATGGCAAGCCCATAGACTGAAATACTATTAAGTTATATCCTGTTCAAAATCTATTAAGTAAAAGAAAAATGTTATAAAAGACTGTGCAGTATAATTCAAAAATCTGTATGAATAAATACATAAAATTTAAAAGTAAACATGGATATATACCAAAATGTTAACAGAGATTATCTCTAAGTAATAGAACTATGGTGAGTTTTCTTTTGGTTAATCTTTACTTTCAAATTTTTTAATTTTAGTTTTTAGATGTTTATTTTTGAGAAAGAGAGAGAGAGCACGCAAGCAGGGGAAAGGCAAAGAGAGAGGGGTACAGAGGATCTGAAGCAGGCTCTGTGCTGACAGCAGACAGACTGATGTGGGGCTTGAACTCACAAACCACAAGATCATAACCTGAGCTAAAGTTGGACACTTAATCGACTGAGCCACCCAGGCACCCCTGTATTTTCTAATTTTTTTCAACGTTTATTTATTTTTGGGACAGAGAGAGACAGAGCATGAACGGGGGGAGGGGCAGAGAGAGAGGGAGACACAGAATCGGAAACAGGCTCCTGGCTCCGAGCCATCAGCCCAGAGCCTGACGCGGGGCTCGAACTCAGGGACCGCGAGATCGTGACCTGGCTGAAGTCGGACGCTTAACCGACTGCGCCACCCAGGCGCCCCTCTAATTTTTAAAAATAAACATAAATCACTTGTACAACATTTGTTTCAAAAAAAAAGATAACTTACTTTTAGAAGATTCATCATACATGTTCTGAACACCTACTTCATATAAGGCATTTTGGGAATTAAAACAGCAGTAACAGCAGTTGAGCTTTATTAAGTAACTATTATATGCCAACCATTTCAGTCACTTTATATCGATTTTTGGAGCACCTCTTTGAGGTCGTATATCAGTTAGAATTAAGTTTGTGTACAGATTACTTAAAAACTGAAAATGGCAGGAGCTTAGCCAATGTTTTTAAACAAAGAGATGTCTGTTTCTCTCCACTTAAAAAAAGAGAGTGGCACCTGGCTGGCTCAGTTGGTGAAGCACACAACTCTTGATCTCTGGGTTGTGAGTTCGAGCTCCATGTTGGGCATAGACTTACTGGAAGGAAGGAAACAAGGGAGGAAGGAAGGAAGGAAGGAGAGGAGAAAGGAAGGAAGGAAGGTGAGTAGCAGCCTAAGGTGGCCCAAGGTCCTTGAGCTCCAATGCTTCTGCTATGCCATCCCCAACGCATAGCTTCTATCTTCACAATCACTTCATAGTTCATATGAGCTGTTAGAGTTCCAGCTATTACACGTGCATTCCAGGAAGTAGAAAGGAAAAAAGGCAGCTCTATTAATATTCCTGAAAGTCTCATATAATGCTTTTGCTGATTGCCCACTGACCAGGACTTAGTCACATGTACTAGATACATGTGAGACTGGGAAACATAATCAGTCATCTTTTTTTTTTTTAAGTTTATTTATTTTAAGAGAGAGATAGAGCATGAGTTGGGTAGGGGTAGAGAGAGTGGGGAGAGAGAGAATCCCACACAGGCTCCACACTGTCAGCACAGAGTCCAATGTGGGGCTCGAACCCACAAACCACGAGGTCATGACCTGAGCCAAAACCAAGAGTCGGACGCTTAACCGACTGAGCCACCCAGGCACCGTAATCATTCATCTTTTTATCCTGCAATGTGCCCAGCCAAAAAACTGACTTCTGTGTCTTAAGAGAATGGACATTAGAGTTGGCAAAAAAATCTGTGCCACAGGCAGGTATTATTGTCCTCATTTACAGACAGAAAACAGAGGTGCAGAGCCACGTGGTTAAGTGACAGAGCCATACTCTGAAACCAGTCTATGTACCTTTCACTCCATACTATATCCTATTAGAAAATCATACACATGAAAATAAAATACAAACACACTTACAGGACATTTATATATAATTATAGGCAGTTTATTATTAAATGAAATTTGACAGATGAGAAAGCATCTACCAAAAGAACAAAACTGAGAGGCATTTCTGACAAATAGAACAACGGTAACAAATGTTTCCTTTTTTTTTTTAAAGTAATCTCTTCACTCAATGTGAAGCTGAAGCTCATGACCCCGAGATCAAGAGTCGCATGCTGCACCAACTAAGCCAGCCAGGAGCCAGACCAAATACTTCTGAAGCACTTATTATGTGCCAAGAGTTTTCTAAGATGTGTAAATTTTTTTCTTTTTTTTAGTGTAGCATATATAAAGCACATAAAGTCCACTAATCCTAAGTGTACAGCTCAAAGAACTTTTACATATGAATACCCTGTGTAACCACCACCCGTCACACCTCAGGTTCCTTCGTGTCCCTTTCCAGGCAGTAACCATCCCCCAGAAGGAATCACCCATCTGACTTCAATCCACGGATTAGTTTTGCCTTTTCTTGAATTTCATTTAAACAAAATCATACAGTAGTATTATTTTGGTATGGTTTCTTTTGTGCAAAATAGAATCTGTAGGATTCACTCATGCTATTGTATATAACAGTAGGGTTTTTTTTTCCCCTTGCTGAGTATTATTCCATCTAATAGAAACACCAGCATTTATTAATTCATTCTCCTGTTGACAGACATGAACATTTGTTCCCAGTTTTGACTGTTATGAGGAAAGCTCTTATAAACATTCTTCTATGTGTCTTTAATGTATATAGTCACTTATTTAAATCTCTTGGGTATTACCTAGCAGTAGAATTGCTGGTTATAGGGCAGACATACACTTCACTTTATTTTTTTAATTAATTAATTAATGTTTTAATTTACATCCAAGTTAGTTAGCATATAGTGCAACAATGATTTCAGGAGTAGATTCCTTAATGTCCCTTACCCATTTAGCCCATCCTTCCCTCCCACAACCCTCTGTTTGTCCTCTATATTTAAGAGTCTCTTATATTTTGTCCCCCTCCTTGTTTTTATATTATTTTTGCTTCCCTTCCCTTGTGTTCATCTGTTTTGTATCTTAAAGTCCTCATATGAGTGAAGTCATATATTTGTCTTTCTCTGACTAATTTCACGTAGCATAATGCCTTCCAGTTCCACCCACATAGTTGCAAATGGCAAGATTTCATTCTTTTTGATTGCCGAGTAATACTCCATTGTGTGTGTGTGTGTGTGTGTGTGTGTGTGTGTGTGTGTATGGCACATTTTCTTTATCCATTCATCCATCAATGGACATTTTGTCTCTTTCCATAGTTTGGCTACTGTCGATCATACACTTCACTTTAACAGACACTGCCAAAGACCTGTCAAAGGGGGTTGTACCAATTTACACCCTCCCTAGTAGTGTATGAATTCTGGCCACTCCTTCATCTCACCAGGACTTAGATTATTAGGCTTTTTGATTTTAGCCATTCTGTTACGTTGTGGCATCTCACTGTGGTATCCGTGCAAACTTTACAAACTAATTTATTTCTTACCATACCAGGCCACACATCCTTTGTCACCACAGAATCATAATTTATTTTTTTAAATGACTTTTGTAGATCATCACGTTCTGTTGGCATTAAGCATTATACACTCTAAAAATATTACTAATCCAAAACAGGTCAGTTCTAGGACATTCTAGGTCAGTCCTCTTCTATCAAAGATGGCAATTTAAGTCATAAATGTAGATAAAAGATGGAAGAAAATACCAGGAGTGTGTAGAGTCGTGGAAGTCAAAGGAAGAGAATCCTTAAACAGAAAAGAATGGTCAACAGTGACAGATACACCATCAAAAGGTCAAATAAGGTAAAGATTTGAGTGTCTGTTGGTCATAAGAACTTGGGTAAGTGCAGGTTCAGTGGCATGGCAGGGGTCACAGTGAAGTGAGAAGTGGGTGGGAAAAAAGAATGGAAACAGCAACTGCAGCCAATCCTTTCAAGGGGTTTATCCAGGGAGGCAAGTGGACAACAGAGTGGTAGCTGAACAGCAATACGGGGCTCAGGAAAGCCTTTTTTTTTTTTTTTTTTTTTTTTTTTTTTTTTTTTTTTTTAGGATAGAGGAGAACTAAGCTTGTTTAAACAGTGGTGGAAAGGAATCAGTAGAGAAGAAACAAAGGTCTGAGAGCAAACCCCAAGAGGGAGGCAGGGTGTGGCATCCAACTGGAGCTGCAGGGATTAGCATTTGTCAGGAAGAAGAACAGTGCTTCCCTGGGAACAGAAGGTAATGAGGAAAGAAAGGTAAGGATGCAGGTATATATGTACATGTAGGGGCCTTACGCTGATGAATCTCTCCTCTGATGGCTGCTCTTTTCTCTTTGAGATAACAAGGGTGATTATCTGCTGGGAGTAAAGTGAAAGATGGAAAAACCCAGGATAAAGAAGGTTTAAGATAGGTGTGAAATTGAAAAAAAAGAAGCAAGAATCTACAGGTTCCCTAAGCAGAGAGTTTGTATGTATGTATGATTTATGCATATATGTATGTATGTACGTATTTGCCAATGACTGTATCACTTGATTCTGTATCCCAGTAAAGCAAAGGTCTCAAATGGGAGGTAAGCGGAGAGTTTTTCAAAAAGCAGAGGTAGGGGCTAAACCTTTGAGAACATGAATCATGATTAGAAACTGTAAATGAGAAGAAAAGACAGAACCAGATAAAGATTGGGCAAGACTGGGGAGAGCTAACAGAACCAGGAGAATGTGGATCACGGACAGGATGGGAGGAAAATGTCCTAAAAAGAAAAGGAAGAGGCACATCAGTGTTTTATAAGTAAGGAGACTAACGACTGAGAAAGGTCCTTGTTTTTGATGACAGGGCATTAAATAAATGGTGTCAAAGGGACGGTAAGGACAGCTAACAGCTAGCTACAGCTTATGAAGACAATCAGTGAGCAAACGAATACAACATTTTTTTGTAAAATTGGTGAGAAAAAATAAAAACAAAAGGGGCAAGCAACCTCAAACACAATAGTTTAAAGTTGGGGAAAAAAGCCTATACATGTTTTTAAATTGCAGCAAAAACAAACAAACAAAACAAACAAACAAACAAGATCCACAAAGGATGAAACATGGAAGAGGTTTGAGGCAGGTTAGGTCTCATGGAAGAAAGAGGCTTAAGAGTCCGAGAAGGATGGCAGCTCTTACAGAACTGGGAAAAAGACAAGAAAGTATGTATAGTGTAACGAAGGCTCAGATCAAGTCAGGTAAACTTTCTCATACCAAGTCAGTGAAACTTGCTCATGGTGTACCAGGCTGTAATCTATGAAAATAAAATAGCCCGGCCATTTTAGAGAAGAAGCCTGGCTACTTGAGGATAAAATCTTTAAGAGCTACTCAACAACAAGGTGGATATTTAATAGATTAATGGCTGAACATTTGATTGAAGTTGGATAGCATGATTCATAGAGGGTCTGGCCTATGTGACTCTTCATCTCTCTCCTAAAGCTGGGCACAAGAGTGAACAAAATAGACTAGTGCCAAAGACAGAAAAACTAGTCATTTTCTCCACTCAGGGGAATTCCTTGCCTTGGCTTTCGGTGTAAATAATGGAAGATCAGTGGAGCCAAGGAACCCGGTGATATGATGAGGGCAAAAGTGAAGTCTTGGGTACTGAGTGAAGGAGAGGCATGTTTGTGGGGAGAAATTGGGTTTGAGGAAATTAATAAACACAAGGAAACAGGAACACATAACATCAACAGAGGAGGAGATACAGCAGGTGATTGTAATTTTTCTGGGGAGGAATGAATGGAAAATCAAAACGAGATCATCTCCCGGCAGTAACAGCAGAAGTGTATGTCGGTCTGGTTTTATAGAACATACACACACAACTGCCAAGGTTCTTTAGCCTGCTTAGTGAGAGAGGACTGCCTATTCAATCAAGTCCTTCTTAGGCCAGTGTTTCATGAACTGCCCTAACCAAACCCATGGCAAGAAATACATGTTTTGTCATAATACACACACAAACACATGCACACACACGCACACCTGAAATAGAAGTTTCACAAAATAATTACCATATGATAAAGTAAAACATAAAGTGAACATCAAATATTATGTTCCCATTATGCAAATACATTTAAAATTCCAAAATAAGTAATATAAAATAAATTATATATAATATAATATAATATAATATAATATAATATAATATAATATAATATAAAAAATATACAATTAACAAAGATCCAATGTAATGCAGTGGGTGACTTTTCCTGTTCATAAATTAATTCCAGTCTGGAAAACACAAAGACAATGCTACGTACTTATCAGGATCACTAGAGTCTTTTATTCTTTTGTTTTGAATTGGGTCAGGGTTGAAAATCCTCCTTGAAACAATGAGTTGATGTGAATGGCAAAAATAGTACTACATTCTTTCTACTTTGCAATTTAGAAATGTATTATTTGGTCATAATACAAAATGATGATAAGTAAGCAATGTCATAGACTCATTCTTCAGAGTAAATGAAGAACTAAGCCACAAGAAGTCATTTTCTTGACAAACTAAAAGTATAGTACACTTATAATATCAGTGATTCCATCACTCTGGACTGTGATATCTGTATCACACTCTAGCCACCTTATCAGCATGATGAAATGTCCCATAATGGTATAGAATGGGGGTATGTCATCACTAAGAGGTGAAGTTTTAATTTTCAGCTGATATATCATCAAAAATCATAAACATAACATCCATCAATTCTAGATGAATACTTTTTTCCAAGAGGTATGTAGCCATTTTTCTCTTCCGCCACTGATAGACAACGAAATAAAACAATAATGAGTCTCTTCCAGGAAAGGTCCATGAATAAAAAGGAAACTGTGATCATTTTACCTTTTTTTTCTTTGAAAATATTTGGAAAGGTTTACTGAAAAGTCCAGTATGCTATGTTTCCAAGAGTCTTTTTTAATTTTAAAGATGATTAACTTTCATTTGCAACATTAATACAAATACAGAGTCTGTCATTTTAGTCAGGTTTTGCACATTTGATAAACCCATATTTTAAATAATTTTCATTAAAAGTCTTAGACTCTTTCTCAATTCACTATTTTCTCAACATTTTTGTACATCCAAATGCAGCTATTGAACATGTTTCTGTATTCCTTACTTCATGCTTTCTTCTTCTAATAGCTAAGTAATAAATTCTAAGGACAAATGGATCTCATTTTCTCTTAAATTATCATTATCACTGAACTCTTAAGAATACTACACTTTAGGAACACATTTAAAGTTCACAAATAAGACTTGGTTAGACAGCATCTCACCATTTTCACCAGAGGCCAATACAGTTCTGCTACATTTTGCTTGACCTTGAATTCTGCTAATCTAAATGAACTGGGTGATGATAACCACTGCGCTATGATCACGCTCAAATGGGCCATTACTTTAGTTCACATAACGTTCCTCTTCTGTTCCATGTTACCCCTTCCAGTTTAAGTAGGGACCAGGGAAAAGACAGTTTGAGTGAATGCTGTTGTAGAGCCGGCTGTGTCATTTCCTCCCAGCAGGTCCTATTATCATCGGCCTTAACAGACTCTTAAATAATCAGAGTACCAAAGAATACAGCTAAATATTTAAATATCGGGGCGCCTGGGTGGCTCAGTGGGTTAAGCGTTTGACTCTTGATTTAGGTTCAGGTCATGATCTCACAGTTTGTGAGTTCAAGACCTGTGTCCAGCTCTGTGCTGACAACATGGAGCCTATTTGGGGTTCTCTCTCCCCCTCCTTGGCTCTCTCTCTCTCAAAATAAATAAATAAACATTAAAAAATTTAAATATAAAACTATGCTTCATATTGCTAAGTAACCAATTCAAACATATTCTAGATAGCTGGTGTTTTTTGTTTTTTTACTCTGGTAGAAAAAAAGAAAGAAAAAAAGCACATCTCTTAAGTAAGTAGCTGCAAGAATAACACACACACACACACACACACACACACACACACACACACACGCACCGCAATCTGTCCTAAAATTTAACATCCACACATGGGGTGCCTGAGTGGCTCAATCGGTTAAGCATCTGACTTCGGCTCAGGTCATGGTCTCACGGTTCCTGAGTTCCAGCCCCATGTCAGGCTCTGTGCTGACTTCTGAAAGCCTGAAACCTCTTTCAGATTCTGTGTTTCCCTCTCTCCTTCTCTCTGCCTCTCTTCTGCTTGTGCTCTGTCTCTTTCTCTCTCAAAAATAAATAAACATTAAAAAATTAAAAAAAAATAACATCCACACAAAAAAATCCACACGTATGCCATTTCTAACTTTGAAGGAAAATTAATAATTTTCTTCCATGTCCTCTGTTGTAAACATTTATCACTGCTGTAAACACTTCCAAAGTCAGAAATCTAACTTTATTTTTTTTAATCAATATTTATTTATTTATTTATTTATTTATTTATTTTTGAGACAGAGAGAGACAGAGCATAAATGGGGGAGGGTCAGAGAGAGAGGGAGACACAAAATCTGAAGCAGGCTCCAGGCTCTGAGCTGTCAGCACAGAGGCCGACACGGGGCTTGAACTCACGGACCCTGAGATCATGACCTGAGCTGAAGTCGGACGCTTAACCGACTGAGCCACCCAGGCACCCCAAGAAATCTAACTTTAAAAAAATAGAGCATAAATAATAAACTTTAATATAAGTGGATTAATACTGCCTAAGTCGAATGCTAAAGAGTCCATTCTCAGGCTGCTACCCAGGAATCTAAGACTTATAAGGATAAAAATATTGAATTTCCTTTTCAAAAACAGGGGGTATAAGAGAAACATCTGAGATAGCTAGATGTGAAGAAGTAAGTCCTTTACATTTCCTTCTCTTACCTCACCATCAGTTACTTAATACTTCAATCTCACAACCCGTTCTAATGCCCATGAAGTGAAGAAAAATTGCATGTTTTCTTTTCTTTAGGATAAAAGTTATTTATTTAAGTCAGAGAGGAAAAAGATCAAAGATTCCATCCTGTCTAACCCTCTTGGAACCAGTGCAGGATAATCCTTCAAGTTTTGGTCTTTTATTTCACCCAGTTTTCAAAATCCCCACTTTCACTGAGGCAAACAGATCGCCATTTTATTAATTTAGTAAGAAGCACTGAATACTGAAAATATTTTCAAACGTATTTTTGATCCTGACGTTGTCCAAGTTAATCCACTTCTCTGTGTCTCAGGTTCTAAAACAATAAGGGGAATATTTTCCACCTATTATATGAAAGAAAAGGAGGATGAACTTAAAATTTCCATAGGTTTCAAGAAATGTATTAGAATTTAAAAGCAGAAGAACTTTATTTTTATTTTTTTTGTTTATTTAAAAAAATTTTTTTTAGCGTTTCATTTATTCTTGAGAGAGAGAGAGAGAGAGACAGAGCACAAGCAAGAGAGGGGCAGAGAAAGAGGGGGACACAGAATCCGAAGCAGGCTCTAGGCTCTCAGCACAGAGCCCGATGTGGGGCTCAAACTCATGAACCATGAGATCATGACCTGAGCCAAAGTTGGAAGCTTAACCGACTGAGCCACCCAGGCGCCCCTGAAGAACTTTTTTTTTTTTTTTTTAATTTTTTTTTTCAACGTTTATTTATTTTTGGGACAGAGAGAGACAGAGCATGAACGGGGGAAGGGCAGAGAGAGAGGGAGACACAGAATCGGAAACAGGCTCCAGGCTCTGAGCCATCAGCCCAGAGCCCGACGCGGGGCTCGAACTCACGGACTGCGAGATCGTGACCTGGCTGAAGTCGGACGCTTAACCGACTGCGCCACCCAGGCGCCCCTGAAGAACTTTTTTTAAAACTAAACTTACAAGGGCCCCTGGGTGGCTCTGTTGGTTAGGTGGCTGACATCAGCTCAGGTCATGATGTCGCAGTTCGTGGGCTCTGTGCTGACATTTCGGAGCCTGGAGCCTGCTTGGGATTCCGTGTCTCCCTCTCTCTCTGCCCCTCCCCCATTCGTACTCTGTCTCCTCTCTCTCAAAAATAAATAAACATTTTTAAAAAGTTAAAAATAAGTAAAACTAAACTTACAAATCTAAGTACTTAAAAAAACACTCCTTATGACAAGATCAACCAAATGTGGCCCATCACCTGTTTCTGTATGGCCTCTGAACAAAGCCTGGTTTTTACATTATTAAATGGTTGAAAAAATAATCAAAGAAGTATAATATTCTGTGACATGTGAAAATTATATGAAATTCAGATTTTAGTGACCATAAATAAACTTTAATTGGAACAGAGCCCATGCTTATTCATTGAAGTATTGTCCATGGCTTTTTATAGCAGAATTGCGTAGCTGTGACAGAGACATATGGCCCACAAAGTCTAGTATTTACCATTCTAGCCCTTTACAGAGAAAGTTTGCCACCTTCTCCCTTAAGAGACCATACGTTTATTCTAATGATACTACAAATTAGGAAAATATTTCCGAAAGTCCATTTTTGAAAATGCTTTCAAAGCCATACCACATTCTTTTGAGTTTCCTCAGTGGCGGCAAACCTTCATTCTTTGGGGATGAATATGAATTTTGGAGATGGCTAAGCCACTTGGAGCCAAAATTGAGTAAGGTTGGTTATGAAGATGAATCAACCAACAAACATTTATTAATAATCCATATTTATGGGAAGTGAAGATCTCTTCGGAAAAAAAAGCACTTTCTCTGACTTCCGAGAGCTAACAATTGAGTGAGGGTATAGTCATATGCTTTCATAGGTTTGACTCAAGCTAAATTGGCAATATATGCACAGAAATAGAAAGTACAGAGGAGGAAAAAGAATTCTGTAATAAAACTAGAAGGTCTACATTCTTGTATGGCTGTGAATTTGCTATAAAGTTGTTTCATTTGTTTGTTTGTTTGCTTTAACAAACAGGAACTCCAATAATACCTCAGGCAATACACTTCTGGAATAAATGAGTGACTCCCGAATAAAATTTTATTTTACTATTTTATGTTTTTAAGATTTTATTTTGAAGTAAATCTCTACACCCAACATGGGGCCCAAACTCACAACCCTGAGATCAAGAATCATATCGTATGATTGCTCTCCCTGAGCAATTTCCTCTGCTCTTAAGGCTTCAAATACCACTTACCGGCTAACTCTGAAATCTGGATCACCAATCTCAGCCTCCCTCCTGGGCTCTGGATCCTCCCGACCTGACATCTCTACCTGAATGCTCCAGACAGACACACTTCAAACTCAACGTGTTCAACACTGAAACAATGATCTTCCTCTCACATTAAAAAATAAAACAAGTTCGGGGCGCCTGGGTGGCGCAGTCGGTTAAGCGTCCGACTTCAGCCAGGTCACGATCTCGCAGTCTGTGAGTTCGAGCCCCGCGTCGGGCTCTGGGCTGATGGCTCAGAGCCTGGAGCCTGTTTCCGATTCTGTGTCTCCCTCTCTCTCTGCCCCTCCCCCGTTCATGCTCTGTCTCTCTCTGTCCCAAAAATAAATAAACGTTGAAAAAAAAAAAATTAAAAAAAATAAATAAATAAAACAAGTTCTTCTACCCACGGTTTCCCAAACTAAGAAACTAAGCCATTTACTTTTTCTGTTCACCTCCAAAGCCAATCACTTTTGAGGCCCCTGTAAATTCTACATCTTGACATGTCCTCTCCTCTTCTCTATTACGATTTCCCCACTCCAGGCCCTATCCTCTCTTATCTGGACGATTTCAATAGCGTTAAGCCTTCTAACTTATCTCTCTATCTTCTGCCTCTCTCCATCCCATCCAGCCTCCACACCATACCACCATATTATCTTTCCTAATTACCTACCATCCTTCACTGGCTCTCCATTGTCTTTATTATCGAGTCCAAAGTCCCTAACATGATACAGAAACTCTTCACTGCGTGGCACCAGCCAACTTCTTTTTTCTGAGTCCTAACTTTTTATTTAGCTAAATCTGTATGTTGTTTTAGGACACTTCTTGTACTTCAAAGTATTAAAACAGCTTTTAACACCATATTCTATAGTGAAACACTTTGCCAAACTGGACAAGTCTTCATTATTCCCAAGGAGAGACACTGAAACCCCACACTCACCTCATTTCTAGCAATTTCAGTGACGCTAACGCCACCATAATCAAATTCAGCAATTTTCTTTTTCCAGCTTGGTTCCAGGCACCATCCCCTTTAGCCCAGCCTCTCATCTTCATACACTCTCATCTTTAGGCAATAAACTATAATACATCCCTCACACATACCATAAACTTCCACATAATATTCTTGTTTTCATCCATATCTTCTAATTCCTTCCTCAACTCAGTTAACTGCTATTCATCCTGCAAAGCCAAATTCAAATATGGTATCTTCTCTCTAATCTTCCTCCCTATCATGCACAGAATTATTTTCCCTCATCACTATTCCCACTAAATTCTGTCTCAATCTCTGTTATAACTCTTATCACACTGAAATTGTAGGGACTTATTTACATGTCTGCTTATATGCTTTTTGAAACAAAATTTTTTTTTTTTTTATTTTAGAGAGAGAAAGAGAGTGCAAGCAGGGGAGAGGGCAGAGGGGGAGAGAGAGAATCTTAACCAGGCTCCACGTGCAGTGTGGAGCCGGACTCGGGGCTCAATCCCAAGATCCTGGGATCGTGATCTGAGCCAAAATCAAGAGTCAGTCATTTAACCGACCGAGCCACCCAGCCATCTCTGGTTATAAGCTTTTTGAAGGCAGGGAAGCATTTTTTTTTTTTCTTAAATCTAACATTTCACTTTTGGTCTGAGAACAGATATTTTAAACTCCTTGTTGAAAAATAATCACCTGTTCTATCATTAAGATAATACCATAATTGTAGTAACTGAGTGACTGAGAGTTTAGAAACAAAAAGAATCCCGAGTCATTCACCAGGGTGGGGGGAAAATGGTCTTATATACAAAGTATAATTAAACTGTAGCTTGGACAAGCTTTCATCTACATCTTGCAATACCAGTTTCTTTCTCTCTCTGCTTCTTTTTTGAAGAAGTTCTTTACAGAACTCTCTTTTAAATACACATTGGATTGGATTTGTATTCCACTCACAGAATTTGAAACTCAGTATAATGCAGAGGTTGAGATCAGGATTTCTGGAGTCTAACTGTCTGGCTCGAATGCTAGCTTTGCTGCCTAGGCTGTTTGACAGGGGCGTTACTCAACCTCTGTGTCTTTCAATGAGGAGACCAAAATAATGACACCCCTCATGGTGCTGTTTTAAGGATTAAATAAGTAATGCACGTAAAGAATTTAGAACACTGCCCGGCTCAAAGTAGGTCCCAATAAATGCTGACTGATGTTATCATCAGTTTTAAAAACAGCTTTCTTACTACTTATTTTAGCCCACTTGGTAGAGTGCAATCTCCTAGAAGGAAGGAATTATATTCTTCTCATACCCAAATACAATGTAAGTGCTAAAACGGTGCCCTGGAATATAGTAAGTGCTCAATAAATAATGTGACAGTAAGGCTTCAGACCTCCAAAATCAACAAATTACAAATCACAGCAAAATTTATAGAGTACATATTTAAAACATTTAAAATTGTTTTAAGTAGTTTCAAAACACCTATCTTCCACTGAACTGCTGAAACATAAAACTTTTAAAGCAACACACAAATTATGTTCACTGGGAACCTTCCCTCTACTCCATCTGATTTGCTTTTAGTCTCCTTTGGTCTAAAATTCTTGTCTATAAGACACGCTACAGATCATTTAAAATATAATTTCCAGGTTTAGAAAACTGTCTATTGTCACATCAAAAAAAACCAATATTCTTCCTTTATACCTGCGTTTTAAAAAATCTATTGCCATATTCAATATTAAAAAAACCCTGATGAAAGGCCAAGAGGTACAATTACTATATTTCCAGGTTTCTACCTGGGAAACTACTTCAGAACCACCTACAAATATCCCCAGTAAGTCTGATGGTAACAAATTGCTATTCCCTTTTTTTATTTCCGTTCTCCCCCTAAAACCCCTTATACATTCACATATCCATGGAAAAGAACGCAAGTGTCTATAATAAATGTACAAAAAAATACAGCTACATAGTAATTTTGTTTTGAAGGACTTAAATCTTACAAAAGCAAATGAAAGTCTTGATTTGAAGCCATACTCCCAGCTTACTTTACCAGGTAACTTAAACTAGAACTACTTACCTAAAGCAAAAAAAGTAAATTATGTATTCGATTGCTACCTAACTTCATGATAAATAATTCAGTAACAATGTATAGATAATATGTGCTATTCTGGAAAAATTTATTAATCAGTTAAAAATGGACCACACTTCAAGCAATGGCGATTCTGGGGAAAAAAAAAGGAGCTTAAACAATTTACGCAGAAAACAAAGATTTAAGACTTTTATCTAAAACACTGGAGGTGAATCACTAGCCTCGGGGTAAAGATTTACCTGGTGCCTACTACGTGTCTGGCGTTTAGTAGTTTCTTTACAGAATATGCATGCTGCTGATGCATCAATTACAATACCTAACATTTACAGACGACTCTCACTCATCTCCTTTGGCTCTCAACACCCCTGGGCGCGAGCGTCCCAGTTTCACAGTAGTTTTGACTGAGGTATCACATGTGTGCTGTGGGTCCTGGCGGAGACTCCAGCCCTTGACTCACAATCTAATCATCCTCTGCTATACTAGTTACTCAAAAGTTCTTAGATGTCCCACTGTCCGATTTTAAAATCAAAATCCTACTTGACGACTTTCAATATTGTGCTCCTCAGATTCTGTTAAGAATCGAAACACACACAAATGTTTAAAAGTCCACGGTCTCAGCCTGTGGACGTTCAAACTCGCCGGCCAGTCCCGGCGACAGCCCCACGTTTCCTCCTGGATGGCGCGCTCCCTCTCCCGTCCCTAAGACTGCCGAGTGCCCCCGGCCCCTGGTCTCGGGCCCCGAGGTGAGCGGCGGAGAGACGCCTCGCCAGGCTCCGCCACAGCCACCGCGGCCCACCAGCCGGGCTCCCGACGCCAGTTGTCGCCGGGCTCGGGTCCGACCCTCGCGTGTCCCTCCGGGCAGGAGAGGCGCCCAGACTGCGGGGCCCGGCCGACACCTCCGCGCGTCCCGGCTCCCTCACTGCCAGCCCCGCTGCCCCGCTTCCGACGCCCAGCATGCGACACGCACCGCCTCGAGGGACCGAGGCACCCGCCTTAGAGGCCACCCAGGATCGCCCCGCACCTACCTGCCTTCGACCTCCACGTCGCCCCCACGGCCCGGCTGCGAGGTTCTCGCTCTCACCGCGGAGGCGCCAGCTCTCGGCGCTAGCACTCCGGCTCGGCTGCGCCCCGCCCCCGCAGGCCCAGTCGAAGGCCCCGCCCCGCCCGGAAAATCCGGGTTCTCATTGGCTCCTCTTCCCACCCTTCACGCTCCGGCCCGCCCCCGGCACCGCCCGGGAACCGTCGAGAGGGGAACCGCCCCCGTTCCAGTCGGCCCGGGGGCCAGAACCTTGTCCCGCGGACCTTACGCGCCCGGACGCCGGCCGAGATCTCAAGCCAAAGCCCCATCGCAGTAGCCGTGCCTACGGTCCTATTGACCCCACGGCGATGGACCTGAATTTGCATGAAGGTTGACTCTTCACGGCCACCTAGTTTAATCGAGGAATCCAAATGAAACCTCACTCAAGGAAGCCATAAAATTATCTCTTGCCATTGCAGTCCAGTGCCAACTTGAAACGTACACAGATGCGAATAACGCTCCTAACACCTGAGGTTTGAAATCCCAGAGCAAGGCGCCTTTGATACTCCCAGTGCCTGAGGTCGGCCTCCACGCCCTGTTGTGACACACATGCCTAAGCACTACGCCTGCAACACGCTCACACTCAGGTATGTGCATGGCGCTGTGCCTACTGCGAGCAGCAGCCCAGTTTCACCAAGGCTGCGAGTCAGGATGAGTTGAGCCTGTTTCCCAGGCACTCGCCAACCACCCCACCCCACCTCGTCCCGCCCCATTCCACCCCACCCCACCCCACCGCTCCCCACCAGAGCCTCTTGGGTTTGACCAAAATCTTCCCACATCTGTTCACAGAGAGGTACCAAAATAGAAGACTGCCAGAAAGAGGTGTTTGGTTACACATCGCAGATGACTGTCACAAACTAATTTAGCCAAAGCAGTAAAAGCCGCGTATCCCACACCGTTGTGAAACCATGAGTTGTGGACAATGAAACAGGAATTACCTTCTATAATGGGGGGGGGGGGGGGGGGGGAGGAGGGAGAGTAATGACAAGACATTTTTAAAAATCGTGTTTCACTGAGGAAAAAGCGTCAATATATTTTGCAGTAAATTTTGAGCAGTGATCTTTATGGACTACCCCCCTCAACCCCACCTCCATACTTCTATATTTAGAAAACTTCTCAAACAATTGTCCAAGATGAAATTTTAAGCTAGAATAGTGTGGTTTTAAATTTTATTTCAAAATTCAAATTGATTTCAGAGTTCAAACTTTACATTCAGGAAGATTATGTGGCAAAATGAGGCAGATTGAATTCCAAATCTGGCATGGTTTCTATGTCTGTAATAAATGAATTAACATGTATGTATTCTACTGCCCTCTCATGGGTGATCTGGAGATATAACTAAAGGTAGTTAATGCCTTTTAAATCTGAGACTAGAATGTTTAATTTAGCAATCTCTATTATTTTGATGACATAGAGGACAAGGTAGAAATAAAATCAGGTTCTCTAAGGGACTTATAAATACTCAGCAAACAGAAGTTCAACTTCAGAAACCAGGGAGAGGATTCTTATACTAGGGCTAGTATAAACACGCTGTCAGGATCACACCCATGCTTATAGCTACCTGTGTAGAATGTGGAAACATGCAGGAATTTGCCTTTATTTTTGTTTTTCCATTTGAGAAGTCATTACTTCCTGAGGTGTTTCACAAAATGTTCTTTTTCACGTTTGTATCCACTCATTCTATCATTTCACACTGTGAACAACGGGAGAGTAGGAATGAAATCTTATTCTTTATACCTTTGCTGCCTAGAATACTACCTGATACTTGAGCAGTTCATCAGTAATTGTTTATTTAATAAGTTAAATGAACTATCAGCCCAGCCACTAGATGGCAACACAGTTGTACATGTAGAAGTATAGTCTAGCTAATTGGAATTCTACCTGGCCTTGAGTAACAGGTTCCTAAAAAGTTATTTAAAATGTACAATGACAGCTGGCTATAACTTTATTGACAATTATATCCTTAAGACAGCTGGCTAGGGGCGCCTGGGTGGCGCAGTCGGTTAAGCGTCCGACTTCAGCCAGGTCACGATCTCGCGGTCCGTGAGTTCGAGCCCCGCGTCAGGCTCTGGGCTGATGGCTCGGAGCCTGGAGCCTGTTTCCGATTCTGTGTCTCCCTCTCTCTCTGCCCCTCCCCCGTTCATGCTCTGTGTCTCTCTGTCCCAAAAATAAATAAACGTTGGAAAAAAAAAAAAAGACAGCTGGCTATAACTTTATTGACAATTATATCCTTAAAACTGATCATCTTTGGATAAGATAAATTCTACCTAAGTGTAATAGCTCATAGGTACATATTTTCTATATTGGACGACCTGTTTTTGTCTAAGAGCATTAGTCTCCAGTTGTATCCCGTCAAAAGGACTTTTCAATGGCCTAAGTGCCTCAAGCAAAGTTCATTCTGTAAACCCAAAGCCTGCATTTCTCCCTGGGCCTCCTGGGTGGCTCAGTGGGTTGGGCATCCAACTTTGGCTCAGGTCCTGATCTCACCTCTCTTGAGTTCGAACCCCTCATTGGGTTCTTTGCTGACAGCTCAGAGCCTGGAGCCTGCTTTGGATTCTGTGTCTCCCTCTCTTTCTACCCCTTCCAGCTCATGCTCTGTTTCTTTCTCCTTCAAATATAAATAAACATCAAAAAAATATTTTAAGCCTACATTCTCCCAATAACAAGTCACTTGCTCGTATTTTTGCCTTGACTTAATAGTTATTATGTTAATAATAATATGTATTATTAACTATTATTAATTGTTAATAAGGCAGGGCAAAAAATACTACCAAATGTTTCACCTGTAAGTCATAGCGACTCTAGAGTCACACAAACCTATGTCCCCATTGCTACCTCTCAATAGATGTGTCCTTGTGCAGGTTATTAACTTCACTAACTTCAGTTTACTCATCTTCTTCAAAATGAAGATAACATTTTCTACTTCATAAAGTGAAAATAATTAAATGAAATAATGTCAGTGGAATGATATCTAGTACAATCATTGGTTTATATTAAGGATTCAGTAACTGGTAACTATTATTCATATTCTCTAATGAAAATCTCACCCACATTATTATTTGGTTTATTTGCTTTATTCTCCCGATTTAAGGCCTTCAGCAATTAAATTAAGTTCATAACACCAGGTTTCATAGCGATAGGCCATGCGGATTTGGGCTACATTTGTCTTCCGGATATCGTTTCCCATAGGGCCTTCCTCAAGGTAATTGTCGCCCAGGAACTTTGCTTTCTCCTGTAAGAGAAAAGAAAGGAGAATGATTGTTGTCTTTTTATCCTGATATAGACAGTAATTACATCTTCCACAAAGATCCCTTCCTTATATTACTTACTGACAAAAGGAAAACATAAACCAGTAAAAGCACTTATCCAGTGCTTCAGTACACATGGTCTTCTGAGAAGTCAAATGTGTTTTATTTTCCTTGCCCAAAGGCATAGGCAGAGAGATAGAAGAATTCTTTCTAATCCCTGGCCATAGTATTTGCGTATGATTTGTGGGATAATTTTTCTACATGTGTTTCCCCAACTATCTTTTCATTACTCAGTTTCCAGATCTATGCACAGAAGGACAGCCAGCCAAGGACAGGTCTACCTCATGAGAAATTCCACATTGCAGAACACTGTTTCTTGCCACTTCACACATATCGCAGGTACTCAGTTTGAACACTTGGGCAGCAATGGCGTATTCTTCCATTAGGGGCTCCTTAGGTTATTTATTTAAATGAGGCAAAAAAAGAAACAGAGAAAGAAAGAAAGGAAGAAAGAAAGAAAGAAAGAAAGAAAGAAAGAAAGAAAGAAAAGAAGCATATTAAAAAAAAATAACAAGCATCCAGCAGAAAAAGTATATTGAAACACCTTGATTTGACTTTGAAATTCTGGATGGAAAACAACAGTCCCTCCAAATATGCCTGTATTGCTCAAGATTCCATATGTGTACCTTGGTAAAGTGGAATTGCATTGGGTCATCTGTCGACAGTGAGATCATTAGTCCCTTCTGGAGGAAATCTAAAAGAGGATTTTTGGCATATTCTAGAAATAAGCTGTTGTTACTTAATGGCGACATGGCGATGGGAATCTGGGCTAAGAAGAACAAATACTGTAACACAGGACTCTGAAAAGGAAAACCGAAAAAAATTATTTAAGGATGTTGAAAAAGGGATACAAATGAGAAATGTTATAACCACATGATCTGCAAGTTTTAGCTTTCAAAAGAATGATCATACGTTCTTTCAGTCCCTGGGGACAAATAATCATTTTAAATGTAAATGCTATTTAGAATAAATGTATTTGGGATCATCAATTTTCAGTAGCCTTGAATCAAACTGAATGTTTGAGTTTTAGTTGCCTAAGGTACATGGTCTGTCTCGGGAAAAGACTTCACCTTGAAACATTTTTTTATCCCTCATAAGAAAGTTCTGACTCTCACAAGAGGTATTTGAAAACATGCTATAACAAGAAATCTGGCAAAAACTAGTTTAAGGTAAGCCAAGCACCTCTGAATTCTCCCTTGTCAGAGTTCTAAAATAGAAGTCGAAAGACCTGCATTAACTCATCTCTGCTGCTAACTGGTTAGGTAATCGTAAGCAGCTCCCTTTACTTGTCTGGCTTCTGTGAAATGAACTGTACTAAATAACCTCAAAAATCTTTTTTTGCTCTACTTTAATTTGATTCCAGTGTTGATAATGACTTGGGAGACAATGATACGGAAAAAATTATTCCTCTAGCTCCAATATAAAAGTTAATATTAGGAAGAGAGCCTCCAACTCACCTTCTTTAGATTCAGGCCATGAGAAATATTATCTGCTGTCATGAATGCTGTCATGAGATGGGTGAGAGCACCTGCTTCCCCGCAGTGAGGTCGGAACAGGAAAGTATTCATGCCTCGTTCCCTAGGGAAAGGCAACTGCCATAGTTATCACAGGTGGCTGGCTAGGACCCGGCAGCAATTTGGGGCATGGAGTAATTTATAAGAAAATCTGGTAAGAAAAGAATTAACCCTCTGAAAGAGAGTGGGGCATCCAAAGGATTCGGTAAAACTGGCAATTCCAGGTCATGATCTTAATTCTTCCCGAACATAGCTTTCTGAAAAAAGAGGCAGCAGAGGATATGAGGGTAGGGAGGAAAGTCAAGATTTGATTACCTTCAGTTTCAACAGGAAATTTACCAATAGTACCATGTTGTCATTTCTCCTACTCACACTTGAGGGGGGAGATGTTTCCAGAAAACCCCATTATAATATTCCTCTATTCTTTACCCAGGTATATCAAGAAGGGTGAAGTGTATGGAGTATGATAACAAATTGTGCAGTGATTAGTGAAAATTCCTAAACTTGCAAAGAAAGGAACTGTGAAAGTTGCTGAAGGCTCCAAAACATCCATTCCTGCTACTAAATAAAGAAAGAAACCGAAGAAAAAGACAAGGGAAAGAAATTTCTGATTCGGGCCAATTGAAAGCGTCCTAGCAGTGCAGTGCAGTGGCCCTTGACCACCCAAGGTGCCAATGTCTGAGCAAAAGAGGTGTGTCAAATAGAATCATCTCCTTCTAGCTCCATTTCTGTCTACTTACTTTCTCAGGCTGTTGAGAACCGTGATGTTTGCATACATGTAGTAGGCATAGTAAGTATAAGATGGATTCTTTTCCATGGTCCACTCCTGGGGCTTGGGACTCTTGGAGGAGAACATGTGGCCACTGTGTTTGGACTCATCATCCACACTGTCAAAGCCAGTAATCTGTCCGGAAAAGTAGGCCATGCAATGGGGTCAGTTCGACTACAGGATCCCAGTCCTCAGAAAACCTTTCAGCTCCCAAAGGCAAGCACCAAACGTCAGAGATAAGCACCAAAAATGAATCACAGCTTGTGGCAATACTAGCTCACACACAGCAGTGAGAAGGCCCAAAGGCTCATGCTTACATGCTTAAGGAAGACACTGAGGTCTGGGTGAGCCTGGGGATTAATGGTGGCCTCAAACACTGGCATGAAAACATTCTCCAGCATCTTTCCGAAGTGTGGGAGGAAGTTCTTCGATCGGAACACATCGCTAAAGGCAAGAATGAAGAGAATTTAGGAGGAAAATAGTTTTAGTATTAATAGCCCCTGTGTGAAGGAATCAGAGGGCCAGATGCCATGTTCAGAAAAAGACTTAGTGTGTCCATTCTAGGTCCACTCCGGTACACTCTTTTTGGCTACCCATAAAGAGGGATTCCGTTTAGATGAGGCATAGAGACATAAATTTCTTGCTGGACCAGTTGCCTCAATCTCTTCTACAAAACCTCTGTAGTAAAAATATTAACCTTCACAGCTAAATCCATATAGAAAATGAAGAGTATATATAGGAACTATGTCGCAAAAGATTGGGTGACTTATTTGTGGTATATAAGATGGTGAGCATCATACATTTATCGAGAACACTTCTGGAGCGCCTGGGGTGGCTCAAGTTGGTTGATTTCAGCTCAGGTCATGATCCCAGGGTAGTGGGATCGAGCCCCATGTTGGGCTCCACACTCAGTGCAGAGCCTGCTTAGGATCCTCTCTCTCCCTCTGCCCCTCTCCCCAGATCTCACATGTGCGCTCTCTCACTCTCTCTGTCTCTCAAAACAGAAAAACAAAAACAAAAACACTTCTGATATTCTTTAGCCAGGGACAATCTAACGAACTAACTCTTATATAGCACTCAGCATATGGCCATCCACTCTTTTAAGTAGCCAGAAATATTAATTTAATCCTTATAACAACTCAGTATGTTAGGTACCATTATGACCCTATTTTTTAGTTAGTTTATTTTTAAGTAAGCTCTTCACCTAATGTGGGACTTGAACTCACAACTTGGAGATCAAGAGTCCCATGCTCTACTGACTAAGCCAACCAGATGCCCTCATTGTAAAGATGATGAAACAAAGGCAGAGAGCTCATGAAACTTGCCCAAGGTCACACTGCTAGTAAATAGTAAAACTGGGATTCAAATACAGCCACTCTAGGTCCAAAGTCCATGCTCTTATCACACCTACTGCCTCTCTGCTTTAATGATATTAGACAGGAATTCCTACCCCAGTCAAAAAGTTACTTTTTTGGTTCAAGAAATAGGATAAAACTCTTGCATTGACAAGGGTGGGGGGCAGGGGCGGCATACAGAGGCAGGTGGCCAGAAAATATATAAACACTTAAGTTAGATAGAAGATCAATGATGCTGAGCATCCCCGAGGGTCATGAGTAATTATCAATGGTAATACTATTGATAAATACTCATTGATTGTGGAGAACTTGAGCACTTGGAAATGAGACAATTGTCAGATGGTAGTAAAGGTTCTTTCTTTTTTTTTTAATGTTTATTCATTTTGAGACGGAGAGAGTGCAATGCAAGAGTGGGTGAGCAGGGGAGGGTCAGAGAGAGGGCAGGTAGTTGGAGAATTTCAAGCAGGCTCTGCGCTGTCAGCACAGAGCCTAACGTGGGGCTCGAACTCACAAACCGTGAGATCATGACCTGAACCGTAATTAAGAGTCAATCACTTAACCAACTGGGCCACGCCGGCATCCCGATAATAAAGGTTCTGATACAAGAAAGCTACATCCCAGTCCAGGTAAGCATGAGAAAGAATGACTGGACACAGAGAGAAAGACCAGGAGAAAGGGAAAGTATAGTAAAATGTACATAGTTCTCATCCTAGCTAAGTTTCAAATATTCTCAATAAGTTATTTTGTGATCTGCATGAAGTCCCATGCTTTAAAAAACAAAACCCCAAAACTTGGTTAGAAAACTGAACTGAAATGATCTTCTAATTCCTGTCTTTGGTCAAGAGTGCTGAACCCAGATTGGACAAAACCAAGCACCCAGGACCCTGTTCTGAGCTCTGCTTTAACAAAGATTTTTTTGTGTCTAGAGGCGCTACATCTTTCTTGTTTGTGCAGAGAAGGCGAGGCAGGCGGGATGAAGTCAGGCTTTCGAGTCTCGGATGGGAAGGTACATACTAGATCCTGGGGACCTGGATCAGCCAGGTCATGTTGCGGCAGTAGATGCGGTTACGGACGAACCAGGAGGACAGTTTGTGCCACTCATCAGGACTGCGGCCATAGATTGACAGGCGGGGCTCGGCGTGCTGGTACTTTGCCTCCACCAGGTCTGCACCTACCTCCTGCGAAGCCAACAAAGGAGTCCAAAGCCAGGAATTTCCACAAGTCCCTCAGGGGTCTAAATCTGTGGGGTCTAGGGAGAGGAAGTGGGTACCAAGAACAGGGGAAGCGTAAAAGGAGGTCAGAGGGAACCTATTCCTTAAGATCTAAGGAAATCGAGAGATGAGGGGAATCTAGTCAGGAAGAGACTGATAGTGATGGAGTCTAGAGAGCGAAAAAGTCCGAGAAAGGATGTTGAAATATCCAATCCAAGGGGCCTGCAAACGACACTCAGCTCTTTTTACATCCCCTACTTTCCAAAACGCACATCTCCCAAGTCCACTGTGTCATTCCTGCATGCTAGAGCTCAGGCCATGAGCCTGAAAGAGTCCTTAATCAGTCCCAAATCCACACCCTCAGCTTCTCTAGCCTTGGAATACAAGTCTTTTAAATCATTACAGTGGACACCTCTGAAGAAATTCTTGCATTCATGTCTGTGGTGCTTCCCCAGGGATAGCACCCTTTCTCCTTCCTTTCCCTCCTTCCTTTCCTTCCCTCTCTTCCTCCTCCCTCTTCTCTTTTCTCCTTCCTTCTTTTCCTCCTTCTCTCCCTCCCCCTCCTCAAGAACCAAGCCAGGTACCATAGATCTGGTTGGTTCCTCCTCACCTTGATGATAGTGGCAAAATATTCCCCATCAATGTAATTGTCTGTCTTTAAGTAGAGGTCTCGTAGCTCACTTGCTCCTACAGGATTGTATTTGTCATTGAACTTATCAAAACGCTGGAAGGTCTGGCGTCCCTGAATCAGGAAACAGGAACACAAGTATATTATTATCAGAGCTGCTGGGACATGGAGAGCGAGGGAATGGCCACAAGGAACAGGGCCTGGGAACCAGGGGGAAGGGGGTGGGCTCCAAGAAAGGAATCTGGCACAGTTGACAATGAGTGAACCTCAAAATTGTCTGTGGGTGCTTTCAGTCAGCACGGTCAGCCAACACAGTCAAGAGGGCTCTGAGAAGTGGGAGGTTATAGGAGAATGGCATGTGCGGTTCTGAGTATGAGCATGAAGCTGACATCATCTTTTTCAACCTACAGCGTGAACATCCAGAGAATCAACCGTCAGGTCATAGGGATGCATCTTTAATTTGTCAAAAAGTTCCTTCAGGGTCAGATTTTTCTCCTTGCTGCTGTAGACCACTCTGTCAGCATCAATGTGGTAAGATTTCTTAATAAAGCGCAGCAGGTGCTTTTGGTTCATGCAAGCGGCTGCATGGATATGGGTGTCCACCTGTGTGTACATTCAGAGAAAGAAAACCAACAATCAGCCCTAGTCATGCTGCTCTGTTAGAGGCCATGGTGCCTGCAAACCCCATTGAGGCAAGAGAAAGGAATAAGTAGAGAGATGTGACCTGACATCCGGTGAAGGTGGCCCGGCAGGAAAGAACCAGCAGCACCTTTTTGTACCCTTGCGAGAATGTGAAAGTTTAGGGCGATGCAATTATAATGCCTATTTCTCTTGGATATCTGCCTATCCAATTAACTCTCTACCTTTGATCCACACAAAATTCTCGGGGACCATTCTCCACCCCTGAAATAAACTAGCTGCCACAGCTTTCAGCCCCAAAGGGAGAAAAGATCAAAATCATGTCAAAGCCATGACTGACACAGCGATGGAACTTATGAGTTAGATATTTTAAAAAAAAAATTAATGTTTTATTTCTTTTTGAGAGAGAGGGAGAGGGAGACAGAGTGCGAGCAGGGGAGGGGCAGAGAGAGAGGGAGACACAGAATCTGAAGCAGGCTCTGGGCTCCAAGCTGTCAGCACAGAGCTCAAAGTGGGGCTTGAACTCACAAACCTCGAGATCATGACCTGAGCCAAAGTCAGATGTTTAACAGGCTGAGCCACCCAGGCGCCCCTGAGCTAGATATTCTTATGATTATAATTTTATAGCCTGGAGATTTGATAGATGAATTTGCCCAAGGTTATACAGGCAGCTGAGCCAGGATTTGGTCCTGAATCTTTGCTCGTATATTTTCTATCCTCACTTCTTTCAATCACTCAAATGGTCGGAACACATCTCAGAGGTGTTTCTAAGTTGATTCGTTTTCTACACTTATTAGCGCATCTGATGCCCACCGTCCTCTTGTGAGCTAGACTGAGAAGATATATTTTCCAATTTTACGAATGAGGAAACAAACTCAGAAATATTTAATCATCACCCGCTATATCTCAGAGTCAGGAAGTAGAAGAAAAAGGACTAGAAGAAAGATCTTCCAAAGCCTGGAATAGCAGTTTTTGAGATTTCGTTTGTTTTTGTTATTTTTGTGGTTCAGGATCATTATAATTTTTTGTGGCAAGAATGTGGTAAACCCTTCTGTGTAGAAAACAGTAGAAATGGCATTTTAACTTTCTAGAATAATTCATTTGCTCTCACTAAAAACAGTTTCTTTCTTGTCCCACTCAAGAGCTAACTGGGCTCCCGTTTTTGCCCAGCGCTGGCCCCTGAGCAGTGCCCACGTTTACCTTCCTGCAGTTATAAAAATCTCGGTGGGGGTTGTTCTTCAACTCCTTTAACTCGTCCATCTCGTTGAGCATCTCATGGACCTGGAACTTGGAAGACAGGAACTTCAGGCGCCGGTGGGTGTAGGTCTTACTGTGGAAAATTAAATCACATAATTCTGAATCATTCAGACACTTAAGGAAAACAGACACAGTTTCAAAACCATCAGGACCCTTATTACCCATAGGAAGCAATTATTGAAACAAACATTTCAGTTTGCAGTTAATCTCACTTGAGAAGTATTGGGCTCCAGGGGCTCAATCTTTTCATCCATGTTGGACAGAATAGTGAGGGAAGACTTGGGAAGGCATTTAACAGCCCCGGGGAGACAGCGTTGCTCAAGGCTAAGGGTCCTGGCTTTAGGGATGGCAGATGCAGACTTGAATCTCAGGGAGCTGTGTGACTTTGGGAGATTATTTAACTCATCAGAGTCTCCGCTTACAAAACGGCAATTATAAAACTACCCACCTGGCAGAATGCTTGTGAGGAGATGGGAAATAATGTACCTGAAGGGCTTAACAGTGTTTGAACATTGTGAGCACTTGGTAAATACTCATTCTTACTAAGAGCAGTGTTAGTACTCGTGGTGGTAGCATCACTAAACACTCACACAGGTCCTTGGGCAATTAAAGCAAGCAAAAAATTCATATCATCTAAGAAGGTGTCCATATCGAGATAAGGAAGTGGCTTAGGTTCATCTTTGCTGGCTGCTGCTTCATTAGGATAGACGTGAACCACACCGTCCTTCATTTTGAGGTGATAACCCAGGTTTTCCGGGAGGTTATCTGTTTGGAAGGGATCTTCTCCGTTCTTCGCAGGAGGGGTAAAGACTTTCTCAATGAAACACAGAGTAATATATCAGGAAATAAGACAAATGACCACATGCAAATAACCAAAATATGAAATGCTGTAAGATCTCATTTGTTTGGAATCCTGTACGTCATAAGTTATAATTATTTACCCAGAGCTAAGCTAAAGCTTATTTTTACGTTATTTTTCTTTCTTTTCTTTTCTTTATTATTATTTTTTTATATTTTTATTTTTGAGAGAGAGAGAGACACAGAGGGTGAGCACGGGAGCGGCAGAGAGAGAGGGAGACACAGAATCCGAAGCAGGCTCCAGGCTCTGAGCTGTCAGCACAGAGCCCAGTGCGGGGCTCCAACCCTTAAACTGCGAGTTCATGACCTGAGCTGAAGGCGGACGCTTAACCCACTGAGCCACCCAGGCGCTCCTACATTATTTTTCAAAGCTGACCAAATTAGTAGTTTAAAATAACTGTAAGATTTTATCTAGTGTAAGAATGATTTTCAAGTCCTTTAGAAGTACTGTTTACATGATTGATACACTACTTACCAATAATTTTATTTACTAAAGTAGCTTATCAAAGGCTTCCTGTTTAGAACATTTTATTAGCTTATGAGATATTTGCATAGAAATAAAATCAAACTACAGTTGAAAAGTAGAATTTGCATTGTGTCCTTAATAAAACCAACCTCTCTAGAAGTCTTAATTTAGAGTGGTTATTTTCAAAAAACTTTATTTTTTAGAGCAGTTTAAAATATTTTTTAAATGTTTATTTATTCTTGAGAGAGAGAGAGAGAGAGAGAGAGAGAGAAAGACAGAGCACAAGCGGGGGAGGGGCAGAGAGAGAGGGAAACACAGAATCTGAAACAGGCTCCAGGCTCTGAGCTGTCAGCGCAGGGCCTGACACAGGGCTCAAACCCACAAACTGGGAGATCATGACCTGAGCAGAAGTCAGACGCTTAACCAACTGAGCCACCCAGGTGTCCCTAGAGCAGTTTTAAGTTCATAGCAAAATTGAGCATCAAATACACAGTTCCCATATACTCACTGCTACTCCCGCACAGGCACTGCCTTCCCCACTATCCACACCCTCCACCAGAGGGTACATTTGGTGCAACTGATGAACATAACTGACATGTCGTAATCACCCAAAGTCCATACTTTAACCTAGGGTTCACTCTTGGGGTTGTACATTATATAGGTTTGGACAAATGTACAATGACATGTATCCACTCTTAGAGTATCATACAAATGGTCTCACTGCCCTAAAGACCCTTTGTGCTCCGTCTA
The DNA here is from genome assembly GCF_022079265.1 of Lynx rufus. Taxonomy (NCBI): domain Eukaryota; kingdom Metazoa; phylum Chordata; class Mammalia; order Carnivora; family Felidae; genus Lynx; species Lynx rufus. The sequence goes on along the minus strand of NW_025814834.1, from coordinate 124,454,256 downwards.
GACTGGTTTTAATATAAGTGGAAATATAAAATAAAGTCTTACTAGAAGAATTCCAGTTCTTATTGTAATTATAACATACTATCCACCTTCTAAAGCACCTACAAAGGAATGAGAAGGGATTTTGTGGGTAAATGCCCCCTTCTTTCCAGTGCTAACAGTTTCAACCTAAGAAAGCCAGGAAGAAATTCTACGTTGTCATGGCCTTTAAAGCGCTTAACCTTCTACTTTCAACAAGTAAGTGCCCAAGGCAGCAGAAAAGTCTCCAGTTTGCCAGTGATGACTCACAACCACAGTGGGAAAAATAATATGGGAAGAAAAAAGTCATGCATTTTCTATTCAAAACTAGGAGACAAGGAACACGAAAGAAGTGAAACAGTATTTTGCTATGTCGAGTATTAATTTTTTGAATCTTTATACTTGAACATAATAGAGAGATAAAGCACAATTTAGAAGAAGCAAAGACAAAACAAATATCTTAATGACAGTATTATAGAAAAGAGGTAAACCGATTTTACGTATCGCCAAACAGGATACATGTTTACTCTGATTTTAATATTAAAAGGAATTATAGAGAAGAAGTTACAGAACTGGAAAGCTTTAATGACATAACAATTTGCAAGTTCAAAAACCCTTAATATTTGTCTCCCTTGAAATCTCAAACCTAGAAGTATACTCCAGAAGATGTCGAGCAACTGCACAAAGATGTTTCTCTAACGCTGTTCATTGCAACCTTAATGGAAATCAATTTTTAAAAGTCGGAAATCTAAATGCCTAAAAATGAGAATTGGTTAAATAAAACATGATACAGTTATACAATAGAAATCTGAGAAGTTCTATAAATCTGATTATTTATTTTTTTTTTTTAATTTTTTTTTTCAACGTTTATTTATTTTTGGGACAGAGAGAGACAGAGCATGAACAGGGGAGGGGCAGAGAGAGAGGGAGACACAGAATCGGAAACAGGCTCCAGGCTCCGAGCCATCAGCCCAGAGCCCGACGCGGGGCTCAAACTCACGGACCGCGAGATCGTGACCTGGCTGAAGTCGGATGCTTAACCGACTGCGCCACCCAGGCGCCCCAAATCTGATTATTTAAAAACATGTGCTTCACTTCATATAAGGCAGAAAGTAAAAAGTGAGAGACAGAAATGAAGTACTATGGAAAGTCAAAACATATAGTTTAGTGTTCTCCAGAGGTTAGAGGAAGGAAGGAAACGATAGCATCTGGGCTGCACGTCAAAGGGTGAGGTTGCATCTGGACATATGGACATACAGTGAAAAAAGTGAAGGGCAGTCCAGGCACAGGGAACAGCATGACAACAGTACAGGGGCAGGAAAGTGCTGAACCAAACGGCAGACAGGAAACACTTCCGACCAGAACAAAGGTGGAGTAGATAAGGTAAGTTTATAAATAGGTTGAGAATCTAGTTAGAAGACCAGCTGGTGGCAGGCCTTGAATGCCAGGCTAAAGACTGGACTCAATTTGGAAGGTAATGGGAGCGATTAAAGGTTTGTGATAGGAGAGGGATATGTTCAGATCTGTGTTTTAATAACTGGCACCTAAGTGAATCTCACCAACAGACAGTGAGATTAGAATTTAACAGAATGGGTCAGAAACTATGATAATAGCCTAGACAAGGTGAAAGATAGACCTAAATTAGGGTTTGGGGAATAGCAAAGGGGGGAGATTTTGAGAGGTATTGTATGGAATTAATTATGTGATTGTGCACGTGGGCAGGAGAGAGAATGGAGCCAAAGACGACTATGATATTTTTAGACTGGCTTACTTAGATAGTAGTCCCTCCTTATCCGTAGGGGACATGTTCCACCACCCCCAGTGTATGCCTGAAACTGTGGATAGCACTGAACCCTGTATAGACCGTCTTTTCCTATGTATATACCTATGTGTATATATATATATATATATATATATATATATATATGTGTATATTCCTATGTATATACCTATACATACCTATTAATGGGCCACTGGTCTATCAACTTACATGTTTAATTTATAAATTAGGCACAGTAAGAAATTAACAACTACAACTAATAATAAAATAGATCAATAATAACAACATACTGTAATAAAAATTGGGAAGGGCGCCTGGGTGGCTCAGTTGGTTAAGTGTCTGACTTCAGCTCAGGTCATGATCTCATGGTTCACGAGTTCAAGCCCTTGTGCTGACAGCTCAGAGCCTGGACCCTGCTTTGGATTCTGTGTCTCCCTTTCTCTCGGCCCCTCCCCTGCTCGCATTCTCTCTCTCTATCAAAAATAAAAATAAACATTAAAAAAAATTTTTTTTAATTGAACATGGTCTCTCTCAAAATATCTTATTGCCCTAAACTCACCTTTCCTCTTGTAATGATGTGAGATGATAAAATTCCTATGTGACATGAAATGAGGTGAATAATAAGGTAGGCCTTGTGAGGTAGCAGTAGGCCACTGACCTCTTTTTTTTTTTTTTTTTTTAAGTAGGCTTCATGCCCAGTGCAGAGCTCAACGTGGGGCTTGAACTCACAACCCTGAGATCAAGAACTGAGCTGAGAGCACCTGGGTGGCTTAGTGTGTTAAGAGTCCAACTTCGGCTCAGGTCATGACCTCATGGTTCATGAGTTCGAGCCCCACATCAGACTCTCTGCTGTCACCACAGATCCCCTGTCCCCCACCTGCCCCCCGCTTTAGATCCTCTGCCCCCCACCTGCCCCCCCGCTCCTCCCCCACTCTCTCTCTCTCTCAAAGTAAATAAATAAACTTAAAAAAAAAAAAAAGACATGAGCTGAGATCAAGAACTGGATGCTTAACCGACTAAGCCACCTGGACTCCTCAGGCCACTGCTGACCTTCTGACAATAAATCAGGAGGACCATCTATGTATGGACCTCGGTTGACTGCAGGCAACTGAAACTGAAGAAAGCCAAATCACGGAATGGTGGTGGGGGGAGACTACTGTAATTTAGGGACATACTTAATATTGAGTAGTTAAACCAAAAGATCTATTTCATATGCTGCATAAGAAAATTACTTCTGACGTACCTGGGTAGAAGCTCTCGTTTGCTACCCAAGCCTCACCATCGATGTTCCGCAAGTACTTGGAAGGGGTTTTAGGGAATCTCTGAAATGACTTCTGCATGTACTTCTCCCGTATGCACAGTGCCCTGTACAGACCTTTGCAAACCATTTCAAAGTCTTCAACTGTCACCTGCCAAGAAAGTGTTAGAGCATCGGCGTCACTCCTGTGAAAATCCAAGAAGTGGATTGTCTTGGGTATGCCCCTGCTCTCTCCTGGGTGTTGTAGCCTGTGCTGAGCCCACCTGCCCATGTGGCTGCTCCCTTATGTGACTTGGGCCCTGGGTCTTCCTCCAGGAGCAGGTCCTGAAGTTTCTTGCCCTCTTTCATTTCTACTAAAACTCACCTGGTCTACAAGTCTTTCCTGACAGTCTTGTGTTTGTTTGGTGTTTGCTAGAAAGCAGTGATTATCTAGTGAGTGTGATTAAAAGAACCCATTCTAACATGGAAAATACCTTCTTCCTTCCAGGTTTTACATATGGGCTTCTGAAGACGGTATCTCAACTGAAAGACCATGTGACTCTAATTTGAGAATTCAAACCACTTTCTGGTCAGTGGGGGAAATATGTGGGGATGAATAAGGTGTCACACATCCCTCAAACCCTATCATGCATGCCCTGCCTTCTGTCGTTATGGATGGATCAGAACATCATCTAATGAGAAGTTATCATTCCTTTGGATGGTTTTAAAGAGAACTTAATCTGTGGCTAAAAATGGAGAGATTCTAGAATAAAATTTTCTCAGAACTGCCGGAAATTTCCTAAGCTGGTCTGTCTCCCATGCCCCATCCCTGACTCCGGGCTGGGGACGGCATACCCAAAGAGTTATAACTTGAAATCACTGAATGATCGTCATCAGAGCCCAAAGATTTTCTGGGACCAATGTAAGCTTGTTCCGAATGTTTGAGGCCCGGATGTTGATCCTAACCAGTTGAACTCTTTTTAAAGTCTTGCTGACCTTGGCTGAGAGATTATGGCACAGGTGCTGGAACTAGAGGTCTGCTTCTAATGGCATGCTTGTTCCTTTGCCACCTAATGGGCCACCGTCTATCTTCTCCAGGATAAGAGCTGGATCTTATTCACCGTGGTGTCCTCAGCATTTGTCACACAATGCGTAGCACACGGTAGGTGCTCAATAAGAATTGATTACATGGAGTCAACTGATTATCAGGGATTGATGGCCTTGGAAACTTAGTCCTGATCCCCCTTACCTCTCTGTTCAGTTACAAGGTGAGAACGGATGGGGGCACAGAATACAACCAGCTGACTATTGCTCAGCAGCTCAGCCACATTCAGCCAACACGCCTGGTTCTTCAAAGACTCCATGTCATGGTTTCAGGTGCCCTCCAGCTTTCAGAGGAGAAACAGCTACTCCCTGACTTCTGTGAACCTTTTCCTTCCTCCCATCCTCTTTCTTTTCGTTTGTGTTTGTTTCTACCAAGCACAAGCGGTATCAACTTTGCCTCTTAGTTTTTATGTTTTTTTGAACTCCGGCGTTCTCCAAACGGCAGCTCTATTGAACATCTCCTTTCAGTCATTTATAATCTAAAATGCCTGCCATTTGCAGTCATGTCATCACACAGAAAGTGAATAAACAAGAATTGTGTTTGTTTCCTTGCTCTGTCCCTTTTTAAATATCTTGGGACTGACCCTAAGTGGGTCAGTTACATGAGAAGGGGGCTTAGGATTGGTCATTAAAACTATATTTGGAGCATAGACTGATAGCTACACATCAGTTTCACCAATATGATGCTGATTCTGCAAGTTCATGTGACAGAGATTTATTAATTGCCCAACTGTCCTGGACAGGACAGGAAGGTCAAGTTGTTTGTGACAGGAGTTTACTATCCCTGTGGCATAACTAGAGTCTATTCCAGGCAATAATCTACCGTGTAAGCATCTGCAATGAAATTGGAGATGACCGTTGGTCAAAAAAAAAAAAAAAACAATAGCCCCGTTAGAATCTTCTAGGCTCTCTCTCATCTTTCTTCTTTTCTCTGGTCTCTCCACTCTTCTTTTCTCATCTCCCTCTCTTTCTTCCAAGCTGTTTTCTTGGATTGGTTTATGCTACCTGAAGCCCTTGTCTCTATTCTAGGGCTGCCCAGGATCCATCTTTTCCCAAGAGCCCCCTGTGCCTCCTCGAGGCTCCCTGTCTTGTCTTGCGATATCCTCAGTGAGATTAGCCCACCAGGTGCTCTCTTGTTTCTTGTGCCAAAATTTGTCTAGTGTATTCTGTAACACACACACTGCATTCCACTACATACTGTCCATGTGCAAGCAAATGGAATAGAGAAGGATAGATCATGTGGGATGATAAAACAAAACAGAAATCTAAGTCATGGCAAATCAGTATTAAAATGCAATAATGAAGTACAGCAAAGGACAAGTGAACTAACACCTTCCTCAGAAGGAAAGGCAAGAAGGTAAGGAAGCTGAAACAATCAAGCTGTGTCTTCCCAGCAGCGACATTTGAGGGGAAAAAGAGCAACTCACCCCTGAGGCATAATCGCCAGTGATCTGCACTCTCTGAAAATCAGGCACGGTCTGGTAGGTTGGAGATGAAGAAATGTATTCATCGATATGGGACAGTTTAGTGGAAGATGCTTCACTTTGTGGAATGGACAAATTAACGGTCTTCCGTCCATGGAAACGCTTTTTTCTGGGTTTGAAACACAAAAATAAAAGAACTTAACTTGGTCCTCATTGGGAGTTGCGTTGTGATAGATTGGTGTTTCACTATCCAATTTCATTTTGAGGACAAAAAGTGCAAATTAAAATGTCAGCTGGCTGTCAGAAACAGGATCCAACCATATGGGAAGAGGGATCACATGATCGTATTCCCTTCTTCCCGGTATCCTTTGGGACCGTTGGCCTTTGGGAACATACGAGAAGGCTTTCAGCATGACCTTATTCTTCGCTGGCAGTCCACTCCTAGCAGATGGGCAGTCTGGGAACCACAACAAGCACAGGCTATGTCAGTTATTACCTGTGTTGTTTTCTGCTTGTTCTGAAACTCTGTGAGCTTCTGTTGCCCCCTATGAAAAAAAATAGTGTAATAATGCCTACCTTAAAGAAATTCTGTGAGATTTAGTGTACGGAGTTTATAAGTTGCTTAGTCAATATTAGTTCCTTAGATCAACAAGTATTTATTGAGTTTCTGCTTTGACCCAAGACTTACGTTAGGTCCTATGGGGCATGCTGAACAAGGGGGATCGCTGTTCTTTCCTTAAAGACAAAATAAAGAGGATGGCCAGGGCAGGAAGGCAGAAATGGAGTGTTGTATCCCTGGGGTCTGGAGGAGGTCAGACTGGCCTGAGGGCTATATTCATATCAGATAGCACAATGCGAAGGTTGGCTAAAAATGAACTCTGAAGATGAGGCTCTTGAGTTCTGGTTTCCGTACCCATTGTGTGTAAGTTGAGTGTGTGCCCAGCAGCCATCAGCCTACCTTGGTTTGGAACAATTGCACAGGAGGTCATGTCCTCTTGCTTGGGCAGATAGGGAGGCTTCAACTAAAGGAAGATGTGCATGAGCACAGGATGTCTACTCTTTTCTTCTTTTTAGTCATTGCTAACCTTGCCCTAGCTTACACAGTGCGGGGGTGGGGGTATAGGTGAAAGGGAAGAATTTTTAGCTCTGGCAGAGTTCCTGCTCCAAGTTGAACCATCATTCAGACAGACTGAACCAGCTGCCCTGACAATTCTCCTTCCTGTGTCCCAATGTCCCAACATTCCCTTACACCACTTACCTCCTGCCTTCTGTGGAGGTGGACATGGCCTCCAGTTGGAATATGTGTGCTCGCATCTCATGATGAGAAATTGGACAGATTTCATCCACATCAAAGGGGGAAATCTCCTGACGGCCTCCCTCATCTTTGACTTCAGAGGCAAATACTTTTTCAGCCAAGCTACGTATTTCATCATCAATTTCTAAAAGAGGTTTTCATGGATTAGTATTCAAGCCCTTTCTCAGAAGTCATCAGAGAGTTCCTGCTATGTGTGAGGCACAGTGCTAAGGACTGACCTGGGTGCGTGGCTCCCCTATACTCTAACCAGTGCCCCAGAAGCATGTCAAAGCTCAGTGCCGCTCTACTGTCTCTTTAGAGGTTTCTGTGTGGGTAGCTTGGAAATCCATTCTCAGAAACACAGGTCAGATTCTTGCAGCACATTTCAGGAGGTCCTAAAGGTGGGATTGGTCTCTTGAAGGATTAGCACTTAATGTAAGATCACCTGTTTCTGGCAGGGCTAAGTCTGATTTCATAGTAACCATGCAGCATAATCTTTCTCATTAGACTGGTGGAGTATTTCCGATGGCTGTGAAGGTGTGAATAGGATTGTTGGTCTTCGGAGCTTTTCTTTCTAAAAAGATCGTAGTGATCTAGGTAGTTTTGAGAAATAAACGTGTACTTTGGGCCTTTCTTCCTCATAGGACAGATACTGTGTTTCTCTCACACATTATTTCAAATCCTGACAACTTGATGATATGCTGGTATGTGGGAGAAGGGGGCCATTGAAAGTTACTACCCAGTGTTGGGAGTCCCACTTCTTGTGGACATGTGGCTTTTCATAACGAATGGCCCTTAGAAAGCCAATTTTACTTTTACATGCCTTAATATTCCCATCCTTTGTTTTTAAGTTTATTTTAAGTAATCTCTACACCCAACGTGGGGCTTAAACTCACAACCCCAAGATCAAGAGTCACATACTCTTCCGACTGAGGCACCCTTAATATTCCCATTCTTAGAATAGGTGGAGGGGTGACGTTTAGTTTGGCAATGAATAACCCCAAGACTCTCCAGATGTAAGGGAACTAATTTCATCATACAGCGTAGTAATGGCCATCAAGTATCTGCTCTTCTGTTAAGTTCCACTGCATTTTCCACATACCCAATTGTTTTCATCTGAATAGTCATTACTTCTAATACTTCTAAAATCTCTTCATATTTCCAGAAAAGAGCAGGTAGCAAATAACGAGAATGGCAAAGAGTTAGCTATTTGGAGCAACAGAAGACAGAACACTCTTCAAATGATGACAGAGCAAACTGCGTGCAAAGAGAAAGATCCCCTCATTGCTGCCCCATCAGTGTCCTTACAGATCTCCCAAATGCCACATTTTCGATTTTGACTTGAGTAAGTGCAGGTGTTCAAATCCTTGTTCTGCACTTACCGACACCTTCACCTTCCTCTGTCTTAGTTTCCTCATCTGTAAAGTGGGAATACTAGTACCTACCAAAACTCACTCATGAGGCTGTTGTGGTAATAATGTACAGGGAAATACTTTACAGACAACAAAGCACCAGATCAAACTGAATGATGCAATTTGGTAGCGTTGGTCAGACAGATATCTGGTATTTGGGGTTAGTTTGGGGCTATTAAGGAAATGATAAATGATATGACTTAGTATAGGCTGAAGCGTACATTGGAAATGATAGTAATTAAATCATAACTTCATCACCACTGTCAGGTCAGCCTATTTTCAAAACCTGGCTTATCACAAAAGAATAACAGAAACCCACTGTATTGCTGAACTTCATGCATCTGTCTGCCTCATTAAACTCAAGCTCTTCCTGAAACTGAAGACTGTCTTTGGATGCTATGGAGTAGTTCTTTGACAAGTACCACACTCCGCAAAGGACCAAATGGGGCTCTAAATAGATATGTTTGATGGCCTGAGAATGCCTCCCCACCCCACTACCAACTGATCCCCAGAGATTAGTATCATTCCTCCAGGAATGCAAGCAAGCACATGCACCTCAAGGATGAATGGCAAGCAGAAGTTAGAAGAGGCTTCATGCACCATGAAACACAAATGAAAAGGGGCTAGTTGGTTATGATGATGATGAGGACAAGGATGCAACTGGCTTGTCATGATGGGTCTGTGACAATGCTGCTGGAGGCCTCAGGAAGGACGGCATGGAAATGGATGCTCAGAAACCAAATCCTACTTGCTTGAGATCTGGCTTGTCCGGAACAAACAGTCATTACCTAGGACTGCACGTATCCATTTGTTTCATAGTTTTAAATGTTATTGTTTTTTACTGGGTTCCATCTCCCTAAGCCACTAGAGGTGATTGAAAAGTTAGAAACTCTACTCTAAGATGTGGTTTGCATGATGCCCCCAAATTACATGGTTGATATTTCCTTCCACTGAATCAACCAGTTGTTTTGACTTCATGCAACCACAGCTGAAATTTGACTCCTCATTCAAGAGCTCTGCCTTTCAAAAATATTTCAGGGAGTGGCGATGATTGTGGGAAAGAAAGAGTGAAACTGGTATTTCAAAAGATGAGTGGATAAGATTTGGTGACAGTTCTGAATTCAGGGAGTAAAGGAGAGATGAGTCCCTTGTGTTTGTATAGCTAATTGTTGGGTTCTTTTTTCAGCATATTACATTTGAGATAATGGAGCACCTGAGTGGAAATGTCTGGACGACAGGACGTCTTCATTTACATGCGGAGTAGACACAAGAATAGAAACAAGTGGTAAAAAGATGAAGCAGAGTGAACACTGAACTAGGAGTGAGGAAAAGTGTCTGTGACAGCTGGGTGGCCTTGGGGAAACCACATAATCACAAGGAGCCTCAGTGTTCATCATCATAACAAGAGAATGCTAATAATAATAATGTCAACTTCAGAGCATTGCCATAAAGGTTAAACAAGAAATCCTTTAAAAATGACACAGTGCTATATAGAAGTTGGGGATTATTACTATTAACACGGGAAGTGCAAGGCTCTTGAGAAGAGGAATGTCATGCTGGCTTCTTCACTCAACGCTGAGATCCAGAAGAGCATGCTTATTTCCCAGCAGTGCTTTATTGATGGGTAGAAAAGACAGGTCGTAGGTGTTTCATCTGCCACGTCTCATCTCCTCTATGCCTCTCCGAGGCAGACCTACCTACTATCAGTCAGCCTAAGGACAAGTCTAATTTGAAACATAACTTAAAGTTCCAGTTTTATCTGGAGTGAGATTTTATTTGGCCCGGTCACAGAAATTTACCATGAAATGTTTTGCTTTGGAGTTGAGGATTTCCTAAGGCAAGACTCAATAGGCCCCGCTGGCTAACCTATATCTAAAGAATACTATTTTATTTTAAAACATCAGATGAACGCCCCTCTGATGTTCTCTTTAAAAAATGGATTTGGTTGGTTTTTTTTTGGCGGCGGGGGGGGGAGTCCAGAAAATCCATGAGTTCATTTGCTATGCTATGGGATATCTATGGTTATTATTAATCTTTGTTGGCTTTCAATGGTATCATTTAATAAACACTGCTGGAAAATACTCATGTTTCTGAATTAATGAATAGTACTATTTTTTCATTGATACTTTGGCAAATGGCAGGAAAAATTGTCCAAAATACTCACGTTTTTCTTTAGCTGTTTGAAGTAAAATAAAACAAGATAAAATATATAAACAACTTTCAGAAATCATAGTGGCTGTTAATCTGTGCTTTGGGATAGAAATGTGTAGATTGGTACAAGAAATGGGGGAGGTGGAATGTGTTATTACAGCTCATTCTTCCATTCACCTACAATTTGCTGTCATCGGAAAACTCTGGGAATGTGGTCATTACACACCCCTTTCTTTTCTTTCCCTTTCTAATATGGCTCCTTAAATTTATGTTTATAATCGTAAAGAGGTACGCTTTGTAAAATGTGATGTTAAAGACATCTGCTCTAGAGAAATGGAAACTCTCATACGATGCTGGTTTCAGCCAAACTGAAGGAGCCCATTTGGTAAGCAATTTAGCAACACCTACCAAACAGCCATTTCTGACAATCTACCCTACTGATTTCCATTCTTAAAAATGGCAAAAACTTTATGTACAAATACTGTTGTCAGAATACAATTTTACTTACCCAACTGTAAAGAACCTAAGGGATTAGTTAAGAAGATTTGAATATTACCCAGCCATTTAAAATGATGTTTAGGAAGAGTTTAGAATACCACGATAAACGATTAAGTCATAATGTTAAGGGAAAAAAAAGGCAGGCTATAAAGTGACATGTATTATATAATCACAGCTATGTTTTTTACAAATTCCTTAAAGTTGCATAGAAAATAGATTGAAAAGAAAAACACTAACATGTGAAAAGTGGTATCTTTGGATGATGGGACTGTGGTTGTTTTTTTCTTAGTACTGCTCTCCTAAATTTCTCGTGTTCTCTAAATGAGTGTTATTACTTTTATGTTCAGTGGAATTTCTCTTTCTTGTTTCACAGGAGATATGTATTTCCTTCCTAATGAAAAAGACTTAGTATGATTCTAAAAATTATTATGTGTACAAACCTGGATCGTGAGCCATCAAAATACACAGATGGGGTTAACATTTCCATCACGCTTGTGATTTTCAACTAACACTATAGCTAGAGACGTTGTATAGGACACTGCTGTGAACTCTAACAGGCACAGGCTTTGTTTAGACTAGCAGAGTAGATTTTAAATATCTTCCACCGTTTTCTCCTGGGATCATCAAAGATGCTACCACATGATACAGTTTTAGAAAATTATCTCCCTTCCAAAACTAAGAAGAAGAAAAAATCCTTGAAAATCTTGTCTTGCTTCTTCCTGAAAAGTATAATTAAGTGGTACTCTGAACCCTAAATAAAGGATTGTCAAAGCTGACATGATATACTCAAAGGAATGGCTGCATTTAAAAGAATTGAGCTCTCAAAACACTTTTGCACACCTACCTGGAAGTTTCAACAGAGGCATTGTTGCCGGGGTCCTTGATTCTAGGATAGCACAGTAGAAAGGAGGAGAGAGGAGGCTGTGGGGATGACTGCCTGACACTATAAAATACCCTGACATTCATTTTATGATTTTGCTTTGCATCTGTAATCTGATCCTTCTCTGCTAAAAAGAGGGAGATGAGTTTTAGACCTATTTATAGCTTTAGGCAATTGACAGAGAAAAACAGGTGAAGCTTTCAGTCTTTACCCTGGGATTTCAGAAAAGATATGTGCTAGGTCAGGAATTGCATTTCAGTACTTTCTAAATCTTCCTATGCATCGGATTCTCCTCAGGTGTGGTTTTCTTACATGATTTTACCAGTGATGATTATTTTTCACCCTGGTGAAATACAGCAAAGTCTTATAGGCTCTGGATGTCAAAGTCCTCAGGATTTCAGTCATGAGAACAGCTTGCTGAGTTTGATATATATGCTGGTGTATTCATCAAGTTCTCTACACACACACACACACACACACACACACGCACACATGTGTGTGCACATGCACACACCTACACTTTCATTAGAAATATGCTATATTTCTGACTTCACTCATATGAGGACTTTAAGATACAAAACAGATGAACATAAGGTAAGGGAAGCAAAAATAATATAAAAACAGAGATGGGGACAAAACAGAAAAGACTCTTAAATATGGAGAACAAACAGAGGATTGCTGGAGGGGTTGTTGGAGGGGGATGGGCTAAATGGATAAGGGGCATTAAGGGATCTACTCCTGAAATCATTGTTGCACTATATGCTAACTAACTTAGATGTAAATTAAAAAAATAAATACAAATTTTAAAAATAAGTAAAAAAAAAAAAAAAGAAGAAGAAATGGGCTATGTTTAACAGAAATCCCCTTGACAGAATTTATTTAATGAATTAGGTAGTAAACTTACTTCAAATCTTAGAGAAACTAAACTTCCATCTTGAGTGCTCATTTACCCCTCCTTTGTATATTGTTATAAAAAGAATGATATCTTCCTTTTATATAACATTTTATAGTATATAAAGCATTTTTCAGACATTATCTTTTGGATCCTAATTACAATCCTATAAGTACTTTATCCCTGCTTCCCAAATGAGAAAACTAAGGCTCTGAAAAGTGAAGTATCCTGCCCGAAGGCTTTCTACTCATAAATGGCAAAGCTAAGACCCTCTGGACCAAAATCTTAGGATCTTTCGACAATAACAGAGAGTCTTTGCTGTGGCTAATTATGTGATAATTACTGTTAGGTAAAGAAAGTATTTCTGAGATTCAGCAGAGTTTATCAGTTGTAACAGTTTATATTAAAGACAGTAGCACAAGTTGGAGCTTCAGATTACAACAGAATTATGGATGTAGACTGAATAATCTTTTCACTATTAACTGTTTCCTATGGAAAATTGGAACAAGCCTTTTTGTTGGCAAAACTGAATAGTTTGCTGCCTACGTTTTTGGCGATCGCCTCCTTTTCATCAGCAACATGAAAACACATTTGCAATGGTGTTACTGAACCAAAACATTTATTCATTCCTTTCCAACTTTTTTGGTGATATTTCCACCTGGGTTTCCCAGGGGTCTCTACAAATTGATATATCTAAACTAAACATTTCCTTCCCCAATCTTCCTTCCTCTTTAGCAATCCTTATCTTTATATGTTATCCTTCAATTTTCCCCTTCCATTTGTGGCAGATACCCTAGCTATCTACTCAAAAGTCATTTTCCCTTTTTTTTTTTCTTATTAATAAAGCCCTTTTTAGTTTGGGCACTAACGTACTCAGCCGAAATCAACTGTGTTTGCTAAACCTCCAAGCAGCTAGACGTGGCCATGAAGTACAGTCTGACCAATGGGATATAAACAGAATTGCTGGGTGCCATGTCTATAAAACCCCTTTTAGAAGACATCATCTTAGCTGGCATACGTTCTGCTTTTTTGCCAGTCTTCTTCTTCCTCTCTGGAATAAAAAATATATATATCTGGGTGAGTGCAAATCAACCATTGTTGTAACACAAGTGATGAGCAGGACAAAAGCCACATGTGAAGAAATACCTGAGCAGAAGAAAAGAGCCAGGGTCCCTGAAGACATCCTCAAGTCGCCATATTAGCCCTGGACTGCCCCCCTGCAGGCTTTCTAAAACAGATGACCCCTAAACAGCGCTGGAGTTAGGGTTACTGACATCCTTCTCGCTGCCCCCTCGTATGGTCGAAAATCCACATGTAACTTTTGACTCCCCCCAAACTTAACTACTAATAGCCTACTACAGACCAGAAGCCTTACTGATGACATAAACAGTTGATTAACACATATTTTGCATGTTATATATTGTATACTGTATTTTTATACTAGAGTAAGCTAAAGAAGAGAAAACCATAAGGAAAATACATTTATACTACAGTATTTATAAAAAAAAAAATCTGTGTATAAGTGGATGTGGCAGTTTTAATCCATGTTGTTCAAGGCTTGTATATAAGAAAAATAAATTTGTTTTAGAAATTGGTTACTCAGGTTTTTTGGTTATTAGCAGCTACTGCAATTTTCATAAATCATTAGTCACCTCAAATTCAGATGATTGCAATAGATTCTTAATTATTTTCACTGCCTCTAAATCATATTGCAAAATACTTCCAGATGAAATCTTTTTAAAACATCACTTTGAGGGGCTCCTGGGTGGCTCAGTTGGTTAGTTGTCTGACTCTTGACTTTGACTCAGGTCATTATCTCATGGTTCATGAGATAGAGCCCCAAGTCAGGGTCTATGCTGACAGCAAGGGTCCTACTTGGGATTCTCCCTTTGCCCCTCCTCCGCTCACATGCATCCATGCACTCTCTCTTGCTCCTTCTCAAAAATAAATAAACATAAAAAAATAAAACACCACTATATTCTCCATTTTTTTTAATGTTTATTTTTGAGAGAGAGAGCATGTGTGTGCGTGCGCTCTAGTGGGGGAGGGGCAGAGAGAAGGAGATAGGATCCAAAGCCGGCTCTGCACTGATAGCACAGAGCCCAATGCAAGGCTCCAACCCATGAGCTGTGAGATCATGAGCTGAGCAGAAGTTGGACGCTTAACCAACTGAGCCACCCAGGCACCCCTACACTCTCTATTTAAAAACATTCACCGAGGGGCACCTGGGTGGCTCAGTTGGTTAAGCATCCGACTCTTGGTTTTGTGTCAGGTCATGATGTCACAGTTCCTGGGTTCAAGTCCCGCTTCAGGCTCCAAGATGGCCATGCAGAGCCTGCTTGGGGTTCTCTCTCTCTCCTCTCTCTTCTCCTCCCCCACCACCTCAAAATAAATAAATCAACTTACAAAAGTTCACTGACTTCATTTGTTGTTTCAACAAATATTTCTTGGGTACTCAAGGACACCAAGTTTTTGGGTAATTTCAGACAGACTTCAGCTCCAATCTTATCTCCTGTTTTTACTAGTTGTGTGGCCTCAACTTTTGCAAACCTAACCAGGCACTGTCCTGGGCAGTGGCATATGTATAGTGGTGAACAAGAAAGACACAGCCTCTGTTTATATTCTAATGGGCAACATACAATAAGGTAATTTCAGGTAGTAATGGATGCTATGAAGAAAACAAAACAAGGTGATTTCTATTGATGAGAATTCTATAACTGAAGACAGGAGTAGGTCTCTTCTCAGAACTATTTAGACTACTAGTGTAGATTTTTACATACCTCACATTTAGATACCTCGCATCCAACTTTGGCTCAGGTCCTGATCTCACAGCTTGTGAGTTCAAGCCCCACATCGGGCTCTGTGCTGACCGTTCAGAGCCTGGAGGCTGCTTCGGATTCTGTGTCTCCTTCTTTCTCTGCCCCTCCCCCACTCGTGCTCTGTCTCTGTCTCTCTCAAAAATGAGCATTTTACAAAGTTTTTTAAAAAATGATGAAGGCTTAAATGGAAACAATCACTGTAGAACTGCAGCAGAAGTGACAGATATGACCTATTTTGAAGACAAGACTATCAAACCACAAAATGGATATGGGGTGATGGAAGAGGAGTTGTTGAGAATAAGTCTTAAGTTTCCTTGTGAGTGATTGGTAAGAAGATAATACAAGAGGATAGATAGGATTAAGGCCAAAACCAATGTATTTGGCTTAATTCCTCGAAATGGAAATGTCCAGTTGGCAGTTGGATATTTGGCTTTGGAACTCAGGAGAGAATCCTGAACTGGAGATATATTTGTGAGTCATCAGCAATGATCTTGGTTAAAACTCTGATAATCAGTTACAGCACTGAGACAGAACATGTGCAAACAGAAGAGGGCCATAGAAAGATTCTTAAGGAAAACCAATATTTAAGGATTGGTTGTAGAAAGAAAAGACCACAGAAAAAGTTGAAATGATGGGGGACGAAGGAGGAGAAGAAGAAGATACTGTATCGTGGAAGCTTTGGGAGAAAAGCAATCTGAAACCAAGTCACGGGGCTTAATGTTGTGAGACTTCATGAAAGGACAGAAAATAGTTCATAGGTTCGGCGATTAGGAAAGTGGGTGATCACCATGGGTCAGTTCAGCTCCTTTTAAGAAGATGCCCAGAGAGAATGAGACATACAAGAGATTTATTGCATTTAAGGTAATGCCTGTGAAGGATAAAAGAGGAGGGAGCTGGGGTAGGCAGGGAAAGTCTTCAGACAATGGTGCGATGATGATCTGACAGGTATAAGAAGAGAGAAGGAAGGAAGGAGAATGACTTGAAAGAGCCTCAGATTTTAGTCTGGGAAAGTCTTGGCCAGGCCAGTGGGGCGTTCCCCACAAGGATTGCCCATTCAAGGAGTCCTGTAGGGAGAAAACTGGCCCCACTCTAGTACCCTCACCATGTTCAGTCACTGACTGTGAGGTAGGGAGTGTGGGTACTGAGCATGGCTTCAGGGTTGCAAATGAAACGTTATGGCAGCTGGAAGCTGTCAGCCGGCTCCTCAGGTCAAGTTCAAGAACCTCTTGTCCCAGCTCTGTGGCTGCCAAACTGTTAGGGAGGTTTCAGAGGAGTCATAGGAGTGGAGGAGGTTTGGTGGTTGTGGGTTGACGAGTGGATGGGAGATGACGAAGTGGAGACCCTTCTTTCCTAACAATGTCAGAGAGTGGACGGAGAAAAAATAGAACGACAGGTAGAGGGATCTAGGGTCAAGGGAATATATTTATAGATGGAGGAATACCAACATCACCGGAGAATGGAATGTCAAGGACAGAACAAGTTTCCAGTCTTGAAGGACATGGGAGGAGGGGGAAGCGAGACTTGAAGAAAAGAGAGGGATTTTTCCTCTGAGTCTGGAGTGGAGGAAGGGAGAAGGATGCAGAGAGAGAGAGAGAGAGAGAGAGAGAGAATTTTGCGACATGGGGATAGTATTTGGGGTATTAAAGCCCTGTGTTATTTTTAATATTCCCGATTCACTGAGTAAATGAGTTAATGAATATAAAGTTGTTAGCACATAGAGATGTCCAGACACAAGGTGGTAGATGTAAGTAATGAGGAAAAGAGAAGAACAGATTTGAAGTCTTTACTATCACGTTAAAAATGAAAAGATCTGAAGAGACTTGTCTTTTGGTGAATTCCACCTGATACAGCTTTGAAAAATAAGATTCATTATACTCTGAGGAATTTCTAAAATGGCGTATCTTCTAACATCTAGTGTGTGTGTGTGTGTGTGTGTGTGTGTGTGTGTGTGTGTGTTTTAAATCATTTGCAATTTGTTTCTGTTTCCCATACAGTTTTGAAGTGAATTTGATATAAAAAGGGAACCAGTTTCTTGATAATACTCAATGCTTAATATATAGGGAAACAGTCACAATAATGGTGTGAAAGTATAAGATTTTAGCCTTTATGGAAGGGAATTTGGCAGCATATTTACCAAAAAAACCTTAAACAGTGTGCTTCCTCTATTGATACGATTTCATTTTTATGACTTTATTTTAAGGAAATTATTATACAAGTACTCAAAAATGTACTTCAAAAATGTTAACTGTAGCCAAATCGTTACTAGAGCCAAAAAGTAGGAACAACTGAGAGGTCTGAACTAGAAGACTGATTACAGGATGGTGCAATCATCACAAAATAACAGTAATTAACTTAGTGATGTGAATGAATACATAGTAACATAGGAAACATTAAATAAAAGATTTTACTAAGTGAGAAAACATAGTACAGAGATGTATACCTAGTATAATCTTGTTTGTGTAAACAAACGAAAGGTATTTAATTTAAATATCACTACAGACATTGATAAACCGCCTGGGCAACTTACATTTGTGTTCTGTCTGGGTAGTGGGATGATGGCGATTTTTTACTTTTTTCTTTTGGCTTGTTTCCATTTTCTACCATGAACAAGTGTTATTTATACCATAAGAAAAATAAAACCTGAATTTAAAGGAAAATGAAATAAAACAAATCTCGATCCTGTCCTCACCTACAGCCTTTAAGGGAAAACCCTCAGAAGCTTCCTTCAATGGGACATGTCTCTACCCATACTTTTTCTGTAATTAAGCTTGCTTTTTTTTCAAGCCTCAATATATAAGATAAACTAGTCTTATTTAATTCTATTTTTTGCTTTAGTTTTTAGCAAAAAAAATATATTATTTTGTTTTCTTTTAAAAATTGTTAATATGAGAGGCGCCTGGGTGGCTCGGTTGGTTAAGCATTTGGCTCTTGATTTCGACCTGATTTTGGTCATGATCTCATGGGTTTGTGAGATTGAGCCCCACATTAGGCTCTGTGCTGGCAGCATGGAGCCTGCTTGGGATTCTCTCTCTCCCTCTCTCTGCCCCTCCCCTG
This sequence comes from Lynx rufus, assembly GCF_022079265.1. Taxonomy (NCBI): domain Eukaryota; kingdom Metazoa; phylum Chordata; class Mammalia; order Carnivora; family Felidae; genus Lynx; species Lynx rufus. The sequence goes on along the minus strand of NW_025814834.1, from coordinate 124,435,696 downwards.
CTTGCATGCTCTCTCTCTGTCTCACTCTCAAGATAAATAAATATTTAAAAACATGCTTGTAAGTTGTTAATGTGAATATTTCAGCTACCTTATGGACTACATTAGCTGGAGCCAACCTGGAAACCTAACCATCACTTAGAATATTATTCCAATGGAAAACATCCAGAGTTCCAAATAAGAAATTTACAAACACTTTTAAAAGGGGGAGATCTCTTGTATTTCATTGAGTTAGAGAGATCGGTAACCTGAGTCTGTACAGGAAGGAGATGACAGACACATTACGGGAATCGGCTCTAAACAGATCCCTGCCGCCTGCCTTCTTTTGTCCAGCAAGCCCCTCTGTTCTGCTATAGCAGACCTCCCTGCCTGCTGTGAAACCTGCCGGGCATCCCCACCCTTTTCCAACCTGCCTTCCATCCCACCCTGCTCGATGCCCTCGGTCACTCATGGCTCAGAGTTACCAAAGCTGCCTATGGGGCTCAGGGTTGCCATGAGTGAACTTTCAGGATCAGCTTAATCTTTTGCTACATTTCCTCAGTGGGAGCAGTTCTGAGCTCATTACAGCTTCTGGTTTGGGAATATACCTCTTTTGCCAGCAGCAACCATGGGCTGTTTTTGTTACCCTGTTAGAGGTATGTAAGTTAGTTTTTACCTAAGTAGTCAGTTTTAGTTTGGCGTAAAACCAAACCTATGGAATTTTATGGTATTTTTTTCAGCCTCATTTTCCTGTCAGTAATAATTTCCCATACATGCCTAAAAATAAAGAAGTCAAATTTATAAGACTCATCCTTTTCCATGAGACAAACTGACTATTTCCTGCCTCTTGAATGGAACTGAAATTCAGCAATTTGCTTTCAACAAAACCATCTAAACTTCACAGCACACAGCGGTTCTGTTGGAAGTGAGAGGGAGGCAAGCTCATAGGATCCATGCCATGGTGATTGTGCTGAGTACTGTTTCAAGTATCTCTTTCCCCCCTTAAGCATATATCAATTCCTTTAATTTTCACAATAGTCTTTTAAGGAACTATTGTTACCTCCGTTTTACAAGAAGTTGACTTGCCCAAAGGCTCACAGCTAGTGGTCAGTGGTAGCCCAGGTATTCCGGCTGCAGCGTGGGGCCTGTGAACCACTGTGTTATATCCTGCCTCACCATTTAGTTGTACAATGACCATGACTGTACCTAGAGGGTACTGGGTTCTGGACTAGACGTGAGGGTATGACCTAGTGATTCCCCACTTGGTGATAGATGGTTGTAGAAGAAGATTGGTGACATCAAGTGGTATTTAAACTTTTTCTTATGAAATCTTCAAATTAAATCTTGAATGAAAGCCTAAAATGGAAAAACAGACAGAAGTGGACTGCTTCAGTTAAAGTAGGCCGACAAAAAAAAAAAAAATTAAAAAAAAAAAAAAAAAGAAAAAGGGGCGCCTGGGTGGCGCAGTCGGTTAAGCGTCCGACTTCAGCCAGGTCACGATCTCGCGGTCCGGGAGTTCGAGCCCCGCGTCGGGCTCTGGGTTGATGGCTCAGAGCCTGGAGCCTGTTTCCGATTCTGTGTCTCCCTCTCTCTCTGCCCCTCCCCCGTTCATGCTCTGTCTCTCTCTGTCCCAAAAATAAATAAACGTTGAAAAAAAAAAAATTAAAAAAAAAATAAAGTAGGCCGACAAAGGAGGAAGGCCTGGGCTCCACCCACTCAGGCTTTCCCGGAAGTCTTTATGGGACTGTAAGGGCTTGGAGAAACATGGTTTGAAAACAACAAAGTGGGGGCGCCCGGGTGGCTCAGGCGGTTGAACGCCCAGGCTCTTGATTTCGGCTCTGGTCATGATCTCATGGTTACTGTTTGTAGGTTCGATCCCCAAGTCGGGCTCTGTGCTGCCATGCACCGAGTCTGCTTCAGATTCTCTGTCTCCCTCTCTCTACTCCTCCCCCCTGCTTGCTCTCTCTCAAAAAATAAACATTAAAAAAAAAAAAAGGAAGAAAGAAAAAGAAAACTATAAGTGGATCAGGGGCACCTGGGTGGCTCAGTCGGTTAAGCGTCTGACTTCAGCTCAGGTCATGATCTCACGGTTTGTGAGTTCGAGCCCCACATTCGGCTCTCTGCTGTCAGCCCAGAGCACTCTTTGGATCCTCTGTCCCCTCTCTCTTTCTGCCCCTCCCGCACTTACATGCTAGTGCTCTCTCTCAAAAGTAAATAAACATTAAAAAAGAAAGAAAGAAAGAAAGAAAGGAAAGAAAGAAAGAAAGAAAGAAAACTTCTAAGTGAATCAAAGAGCAAGGGATCTAAAATCAGGAGACCTGGGCTCAAATGAAGATAAATCCATCCATTTTTAGGGGATTCAGTTTTCTCACCTGTAAAATGGAAGACCATTCCTATGCTACCTTGTTCTTGAGGATTGAATGAGATGAAGTCCGTAAGAGCACCACTTTGAACTCGCAAAGCAATATATAGTTTCCATTTCTACCGAGACCTGACTTAAAAAGGAGAACCCCAAGTGGCAATGAGGCATGAGACAGTTTCTAGTGCATCTTGGGTATCCCTGAGCATTCTCAGACCAGGAAGGAGTCAGAGAAGTCAGAAAAGCTGGGTAGAGTCTTTGAAACGATCACCAAATTCTAACGAAGAAATTTTTAGTGATGTCTCCTCAATAGAATAGAAAAGATGAGTAAGAAAACAATGCCTATCTGGTTCGCTACTAAACGTCCGGAGCAGTGGTGTGCCCAGGCACAATAGCAGGTATTCAGTAAAAACTTGCGAAATGAATTAGGAAGGAAAGTCATAAGGAAAATTGAGTGAGCCAACAAACCAAATATATTTTGTATATATATATACACAGAGCATGTGGCTCTGTGTCACGGTGGGATCCAAATGTGGTTCTCTGAGAGGAAATGTCACACCAGATACAGAATGATGGGATGCCACGGGCACAGACCTTGGTAATTTTAGTTCATATGCTATTCTAGAGTTTCATTTTGGACTTTAATTGTTAAATGTCAGACTCCTCAAATTCACGGGCAAAACAAGCATAAATTTATGAGAGTTCTCGATCTAATTTTGAAGAGGTCTTTAGACTTCATTCCAGTGATTAAAAACAAAAACAAAAACAAAACATCAGGGATATTGGGTCTCAGCTGTAAACGTGGAGAATCAATTTGTACTAAGATGTTTTAAAATAATGCACAAATTTCCTTTTTCAGACTTAAATATTCAGTGTAACTTGCATATCCGTAGTTCTAATAGAAAGGGTCATCGTGCCAGTTTTATCGCGTTCACAGAAGCCATCCTAGATTTCTTTTCCTAACTTGGATAACATTTCAGGCTCCAGTGCCTAAAGGTTCTAGGAGGCACCTGCTCAGTTCCAACCACATCCTCCCCCATTAGACAGTTGTGCTGGAAGCCACCTCTATCTTTAGAAACATTTTAGAAACATTTAATATCATTTTAACTCCCAACATTGGGTGAGTGTTAGGTCTCGTTCTCTTTCTACATGCCTGTAAACTGAGGGTACACTGTATTTATACTATTATTATTAAAATTTTTTCTTTAACATTTATTTTTGGGAGACAGAGCACTAGTGGGGGAGGGGCACAGAGGGAGACACAGAATGTGGAGCAGGGCTCCAGGCTCTGAGCTGTCAGCGCAGAGCCCGATGCGGGGCTCGGACCCATGGACTGTGAGATCATGAACCCAGCCAAAGTCAGATGCTTAACGACTGAGCCACCCAGGTGCCCCTATTTATACTATTATTTTAAGAAGAGACTAAGTGCATCCTTTTAAATTGAAAAATAACATGCAGGTTAATAAACTATTTTGGTGCAAGTGTGAAGTAAGTCATGGATACAAATTCTCCAGATAAGAATGATCAACTCACCAGGTTTCCTTCTAGTTCATGAATCTGAAACTTTTAATGCTCATTTTGGCACTGAAAAGGGTATTTGTTTCCTGTATTTCGTATGTTCCTAGAGGTCTAGTTTTCTTTTCTGGACCCCCTTTCATTGCTCAGAGTCAACTTTAAAGCAATACAAAGCATATTCTTCCCACTTGGATACTGGACATTGATCCTAGGCCTCAGGTCATGACAGGAGTTGGATACTCTCTGAAATGTCTTAGTTTTGCAAAGTGATCACTAGCATGGCCTCTTGGCCCCTTTACATGTATCTATGGATATAAATAACTCATGTAACTATGTTGTCCTTTTAATAACCTTCAGTATTGCTTGCTCTAAGGCAGAAATCTTAACAGCACGGAGATGCGTGGGAAGTCTCCACATATTTCAAAGAAACAAGCTTCTTACGCTACTTTTTCACCATTTGTCTCTTTGTAGCTTCATATTACCAAACAGAATTAGCAGCCATCAGCAGAATCCAGAAAACATCCTCTTCTACATTCTTTTCTCAGTTACCACCGGGTCCAATATTAGCAAACAACAAATGATGGTAGGCATAGGGGATCAATTTTAGGTGCAAATGCTTTAGATACACAAAGCCCATAATTTTTTTCACTTATATTTTATATTCTAAAATGTTTATATGTCCTAGTAGTCCTATCTAGAAACATATTTTGTCATTTAAATTTGCTTTTCTCAAGTTTAATTCAGCCAAGTATCAATATCCCTCTGCCCCCTTTTGAAGAAAAAGTGAAAGTAAAAATGATGTCTTTGGTAGAATAAGCCAAGATCCTCATAATCACAGTATTTCAGTGTTAGGTGAAAAATTCTAGGTGTGAAGTTTTTGTTTGGGTTTTTTTAGAACTATACCTCCTTAATTACAGTTGGGAAACCTGAAACATGCTAATTCACTTTCCTATTTTGCAAATGAACAAACTATGTATGGGCCAGAGTAGCAAAATTATAGTTGGAACCCATGTTCTTTGGCTCCTAGAACTATGTTCTAACGATACCAAGGTTGGTAGATAGACTGTGCAGTAAATGTGAAAACAGGAAAAAATATTTCCAAAGATAGTTTCAAGCACTTTATATTATTGTTAGAATTTGACATATAGCTATGGATCATGGCTATGAATCACCCCCAAGGTAAGAGTTTAAAAGCAGGCTTTGACATATTTTACACGGAGATAAAATGAGGAACTCAGATCTTCGAACACTGTCCAAATGTCACATCCAAAAATCTATAATTAGGGGCGCCTGGGTGGCTCAATTAAGCATCTGACTCTCAATTTTGGTTGAGGTCATGATCTCACCAGTTCATGAGTTCGAGCCTTAGGGCTTTGGGAGGACAGGGCAGACTGCTTGGTATTCTGTCTCCCTCTCTCTCTGCCCCTCCCGTGCTCTCTCTCTCTCTCAAAATAAATAAAAATAAAACTTATTTAAAAAAACAAACAAAAAAACCAAGTCTAAAATTAATATTAACTTTCAAGAAAGGCACTTCAGTAGAAAAAAGAATTATGACTAAGCAAAGAACTTCCAGTTTTTATTTTTTAAACATTTAACAAGAAAAACATTCAACCAAATTTTTAAAAATTAGGATGGATTAATTTACAATAAAATAGTCAACTTAAAATATCAGCCCCTTAATTTAGGGCCAAAGAGGCCAATAGTTCTGTTTAAACAACAGAATTGCACAATTGGTATTTTTACCTATATCTGATGGCACAGAAATATAAAAGTCATACAACTTTCACTGAGATCCTCCCTTCCCTCCAGAGTAGAATTCATCCAGTTGCTTCTTAGGTCAGTACTCAGGCCTTTAAAAATCACCAGTTGTATTCTGAAACATATCTACAACTATTCTGATAATGAGAACACGTTTAAAACAATTCCTAACAGGAAACACCTTAAAAATAATTTTGTGGCACATTACACTGCTTAAAGAAACAGCGAAGATGAAAGATAATGTACAAGAATTACAGTCTCTTGCTTACAGAAACCACCTAAATAAAATATTTTCCCTAATTAATTATCCTTGCTTCTTATAATTTATTAGCAGAGATGAATTACAAGAAGCAGAATGCACCATTTTTGGTTCTTGGTTGTAGCTGCCAGCTTGAGAGTTCATGACTGTAAATGTAAAAGCAAAATATGACCATGCTCACAAATTCTGGAATGGGAAAAGACGAAAATATCTCTTCAAAGTGTTTCTCCATCCTTGCTTTCAAGTCAGACAAAAAATTCACAGCAGTTTAAGGGATGATGAAAGACTAAACATGGGCCTGCTAAAAGACATACTGAGAATAACTTTACCTATTACACTAAAGTGAAAACTGTAAGAAGTATGATATTATATTACCAAGTAACATTCTAGAGTAAGCTGCTGGAGCAAATACAGCACTTAACAGTTTCATTTACAGACTAGGCATGGTGGCCTTTACACAGAACATCTTATTTTCACACTCTTGGGTGTGCAACCCTTAAAACACAAACACACATAAAGTAGTATGTAATTCATGACAGCTGGCCAGGCACTTAACTTGGGGGAAGAGACTTTTCAGATTCTGAGGTAAACTAGAACTGTTTTCAGCAATTACAAACAAATTCTAAACAACCACACTTTACTTCACACCAACTGAAGTTACTCAGCATTTAACTGTAAGTCTGTCACTCTATCGTGCCAAAATTCACACCTATGTGTAACTTCTTAACAAGCTATTAAAAGAACATTTTCAAGTCTGAATTTTGGCCCCATTTAGATAATTCTGTGCTTAGGACACACTTGAAAAAACTGTAAGGTACATACATATAAGGGCAAAAATGAGTATCTTTTTCCCTAAATTTGATATTACAAAAAGGGTCATACTGTCAGTCACACAGATGAGAAGAGGAGGAAGAGGTGAAGACAATGACAGCTGAGGTGACAAGACTCCATCTAGCCTCAAGAAAGTCACACAGCAATGTTCCAAAAGGAGCAGAAACCCAGCAGCGGGAGTTTCTATTTACAGCTGTTGACAGTATGTGAAAGCTCTCAAAGTTAACACTAAGGAACACAACTCTCTGGGCTTGTTCGCTCTGGGCACAGTGCAGGTTCTTGCCCTCTTCTGAATCCATTTAGAGACAGTGTGGAGTCTCCTTAAATGAAAGCTCGTTTGAGAAGATAGAGGACCTCAGTAAGTACACACCAGAAGAGACCAGAACAGGAAGCGGCCATCTGGGAACTAATCTCTCATCAAAAGTTATCCAAGTCTCCTTTTCACTGGAATTACCAGGAAATTATCTGCAAATGCAAACGCCGTACCTCCAAACCCTCATAACTAACAATTAGTTCTACTTCCCACTCCCTTCTCAAACAGCAATTTCTACAGAAAGGCTACTTCTCTTCTGAGCAAACTCCATCAGCTTATTATCTGGTATACACAGATGAATTCATCAACATCTGGTTTTAAACCCTTCAAAGGACATCATGAAGAAAGAAAATTTTGAAAATTTTTATCTGAGGCATCCTCATTCTCAAAATAATGAGAAAAAATATTGGTTTAATTCAGAGTTTCCACATGGCTAAAAATGGTCTACAGATTTTATTTATAAAAATGTCTAAGCTGACCCTCCTCAAGACAGCAGGTTTTTCCAGTCATGGTAAAGGATCTGTGCTAACTGACCTCTTCTTTCCTTGCAGGACTAACAGTGTGCATCTGGCCAAACTACTAGCTGGAGTTTACTGGTGCAATGAGCAAATGTGGAAGAATTTCTCTCTCTGCAATGCTAACCGGCTTGCTCAAGTTTTTAAACTGTGACCCTGGTCTATTAGCACCTTGCTGTACTCAACTGAAATAACCAAGCCGCCATTGCGGTGGGATGAGAAGGGGAATGAGGGCAATTATAATATACATCCTTAAAATATCATAATACGTAGTGAAAATGTGTCCGTTAATACATCTGAGGCTTGAAAATCATTGATCATAGCTATTAAATAAAACTGCATTAAACTTACAATTTCGAACACCTGCAAACGTAAAGCTTTAGGATATGACCTAAATTTAAATATGAATGGAAGTTCATTATCAGTAAGCTAGAAGAAACAAATTGCATATATTTTGTAAGTGGTAACCTACTCCCTGCCCCCCCCGCCCCGAAGTAGAGATTAGGTAAAAATTAAGTGAAGTTATTCATAATTGTTTCCAGTTTCATCTTTCTCTTGGAAGAGACCCAAATCAGGTCTCTGGAAATCCAACTTCATACACGTAAGACACGGCATCTGCTATTATGTAAGTATATCTTTCCCTCAAAGGTAGACAGATCATAGACGTATCTCAGACATTCATTTTCATGTATAATGGTTTTTGAGACATCTATTCCACCAAAGTATTATAAAGCAAATCTACAAACCACTTCTAGGAAAAAGGCACTTTGCTGCAAAAGTTAGATTTAATTATGTGGAAGTTGAGAACACTAGGATAGACTCAAAAGTCAGAATTCACTTTTGTATTTATGAATGCAGAGCAGATGCCAGGTATAGAGTATAGCCAATAACATTACAAACAAACCGAATGGTAAACTTAACTATATACTCAGCAAAACAGTAACTTACGACATTTCTCCAAAAACCAACATAGTTCCAAGTTCAACAGTAAAAAGGAAAAAAAAAAAAAAAAGTCACCAGCAGTTGCTACTTTAGAGCTCAAGACATTGTTTCCTACAGAATTTCATGTCTACAGTTTGGTTCTCTGTTTCAGAGCATGAATTACTTTTCAGATGAAAAACCTGGGAGGTTTGTTTATATGTGCTGGGGGAGAACCAGGGTGGAAAAACAGTGGGGAGTAACAAGAGGTTCATTTCTCTGGTCAGACAACCAAGTGAGGAGGTAGTTATTCGGAGAACTTCTCAAACAGAGAATAATGTACTGATCTACGGAGAGTTGGGGAAATTGCAGGAGCTTCTTTGTGAAACTGAAGATAGCAACAGGAACACTTCTCCTCCAGGGAAGTCAGGACCAGGGTGTCAGTGCAGCTAAAATAAAGACAGAATCTGTATAAATGGCACATGGAGATTATGAGAAAAACATGGTTAAGAAATCAACATGAACGATAATACATTCGCTTCCAAGCTTGTCATACCTTGACAGTGGCTCTTTTCTGATGCTAGAACTTTAAAAGTATCTATGAGAAAAAAACACACACCATGTCATTATAATCTAGTTTTGATGTAGTGATTCTTCCAATTCCTAATCAGTGCAAGAATATGGTATGGTAGGCATACATTTCATAATAATGTCTTCTGGTTTCTACTGTTATTGAAAGTGTAATGATGTCTATAAAATACTTAAATGCTTTAAAAGTACTCTCAGAAAGGGTGCCATAAGGAAAATATTTTACAGCTGTGAGCAAGTAGAAACTCTCAAATAGCAACACAGAAAAAATAACAGCAATCTCCTCCAAACTGCCTGATGCTAAATAATAAAATTTATGATTATGACGCCAAGAGACCGCATGCTCACCTTGTTACATCACCACACACGGTAACCCCATACAACCTTGAGTCCCATCATCACTGCTGTTGAGTTTCTTCATTCGGTACTGACGTATTTCTCTTACCAGTGTGTAAAAGGCATCTTCAACACCCTGTAAAAGAGAATGATAAAGACGGCTTAATAGACACGATCCAAGGTGTGAACTATCTCACTTGTACTTCTTGGGGACACCAAATTTAGCATTTTTAATGAATTACATCCACAGACTGATACATACAAATGGCAAATTTTGAAAAATTATACTCAAGCACAGGAAAATGGGTAACGTGGGACATAGAGAACGACCAGATCTAAAGATTCCATTCAGGAGAGCAAAATCCCTAAATACTGGCTGGTGTTGATGGTGGAAGGTCTAATGTTTGTAACTAATTTTAATCAAGGGTCTTCATTTTAGTAATATTTGTGCATATTAACGTGAGGCTAAAATGCCACACCAAAATATTAATCGGTTCATTTGGGGTTTAAATGAAGGATTAAAAAAAATAAAATACAAAAAATTCCATAACAACAAAAGAATGCAGATCATTATCTCTAGTAATCAAATTTTTCTGTCTTAAATGAATGCTTGCCAGGTGTTCAAAGCTCTGCTGTACCTGTCTGGTCTTGGCTGAGGTTTCAATGAATGGAATCCCATAACTCTTGGCCAGTTCGTGGGCTTGTTTTGTGTCGACGGTCCTTGTTGGCAAATCACACTTGTTTCCTACTAGCACCATAGGTACATCATCGGAGTCTTTTACTCGCTTAATCTGTTCCCTAAAAAAAAAAAAGGAACATATCTTCATTACCTAAGAGTAAGTTTTTAGGAAGAAATGAACAGATGGAAAAAGAATCTAACCAATTTTATCTAGGCCTGTTAGCTTCTAGTATTGATCTAGTATGGAGTTTCACTTTTTCCCCCCCACGGATTATAAAAGACGATGCCTAACGGTCTTTTGGTTTAATTATAAAAAACCATGCACAACAGTGGACTGGTTTAGACTTGACGCAGCAGCCATAAGGCAGCCAAGTACTGGTTCACCTTCTAGTGGAAATGGATGGCTATTCTACCTTGACGCATACCCCTGTTACGCTCCCTGATTCTCCAAAGAGCTTGGCTCTGGATTTAATTGGCAACCTGAAATCATGCTCTAGATTAAGATCTAAAGTATAAAAAGTAAAGCTTACTGCCTCAAAATAACTTTTCGAAGTTTCCTTGAGAGTGACAGTGTTTAATGAAAGACAGTCTATCCACTTCTCTAGATGGGTGATGTCCATACATTTTCTTCAAACGATACTATCACTGGAAGTCCGAGATATAAGTTAGAAAACACCAGAAGTGCTCTTCTTAAAGGGGGACTAAAGGATCTGGGAACTCCCAACTTACAGCACTCCTTTCAGTGACATGTAAGACACACCACACAGCAGTTTGGAAACTACTGCTCTAGCTTCTCTTGACCAATACTGTCCAACAGAACTTTTCATGATGATGGAAATATTCTCTATCTGTGCTGTCCAACTATATCCACTAGTCATATGTAGCTGTTGAACACTTAAGAAGTCAGTTGTTATGTGGTCAAGGAACTGAGCTTTCAATTATATTTAACTTTAATTGACTGAAATAATCATGTAAGGTTGTAGCTACCATACTGCACAGCACTACTCCAGACTCTACCCTTGGGTACACACACAATCATGCATCTAAAATTCATTACACTGGCTATCTGCAGAACCGACCTTTGGAGTAACGGCAGTAGCCTATTTTAAAGGATAACATAAGACAAGACAGCCTAAGAGGAAAAATGACTTCTAGAAATTCAACATTAGGTACTTGCCAAGTACTGGACATTTTCTTATGCATTGCTATTATTTCCAGACAGCAAATGGAAAGCAGAGCAGATTTAAGCAGAAAAAACCCCACCGAAGTCAGTTTTGGACTAGTTTGTTTCTGGGGTGTCTGTGTGGCTGAGTTGGTTAAGTGTCTTGACTCCTGATTTTGCTCAGGTCATGATCTCACGGTTCTGAGACTAAGCCCTGCATTGGGGCTCTGTGCTGGGGGTGGAGCCTGCTTGAGATTCACTTTCTCTCTCTCTGCCCCTCCCCTCCTCCCACTCTCTAGAAGAGGAAGAAAGAAAGAAAGAAAGAAAGAAAGAAAGAAAGAAAGAGAAAAAGGGAGGGAGGAAGAGAGAAAGAGAGAGAGGGAGAGACAAAAGAAAGAAAAGGAAAGGAGGAAGGAAGGAAGGAAGGAAGGAAGGAAGGAAAAGAAAGAAAGAAAGGAAGAAAGGAAGAAAGGAAGAAAGGAAGAAAGAAAGAAAGAAAGAAAGAAAGAAAGAAAGAAAGAAACCAACGAACCACTCTCCCTACTGAGTGACTTTTCTGGACTAGTTTGTTTCCATGAGCAGACATCTTCAATGGATGGAGTATGCCTGTAGGCTGTAGGAAGGACACTCACATTGACCATGTGCTAGGCACTTTTCTGGGCGATTAACATGTTATATTATCTTGTTTAATTTTCCAAACAACTCTTGGTAGGTACTATTACCTCCATATTATAGATAAGGAAACTGCATCACAGCCATTTGGTAGTTTGCCCCAAAGTCCCATGGCTAATGGATGATGGAGCCAAGTTTCAACCCGTTCTATTACTCTGCTCAAAGAACATGGAGCTAAGAAAAAGGAGCCCTGGGTTTTTGGTCCCGCTCTGCTACTAATAACAACCATGACTCTAAAAACCTAACAAAACACCTTCTGAACTCGATACCTGATTCTGTAAAACAAGAATGTTGTGCCAGAATTTTTTATGGTCTGACTGAGCTTTGAAACTTTATGGTTCTATTGAGAAAGACCACCTTTCATCTCTCTTTACTGCCTGTTCATTTCTTCCTACCATTTTCTATCTTCTGTCACATACTGACGACTGCTTCTCAGAGGTGTTTTCATCTCTGAAATTCCTGTGGGATCTCTAACACCACCTGTGGTCCTGAATCATCCCATTAGGAAGCTTCATTTAAGTATTATCACACATTCCAGCCATAGTGCATTATATAAAATATGTCACAATATTAACTTCCAGTTGTAACCCCAGATCCTCAGTGTTAAACAACCTAAAACCAACTCTCTTCATAATTAAAGATGCTATCTTTCCTAGTGTGGTATCCTCATCCCCTCACAAAGCTTCAGAACACACTTATCAATCATCCTTTCAGAGTAAATAATGCTCCTAGTACCTGTAAAGGTTAATATCTGCAAATGATTTGCTATTGTTGATGGCAAATACACAGAGGAAGCCTTCGCCTGTCCTCATGTATTGGTCTCTCATGGCACTGTACTCTTCTTGACCAGCTGTATCCAGTATGTCCAACAGACAGGTTTCACCATCTATAACCACCTGTTTTCGGTAAGAATCCTGGGGTGCGAAGGGTGGGAGACGGCAGGGAGAGAGGAAGATTTCATTTTTATTAGAAACCACAGGGTACGCAATGCTATTGCCAAAGTTAGATAAGCTCCTTCCTAAGTTTATTTCCATCTCTCTGTCCCTCAAACTCCTAATATATAATCACAAACAGAACGTACTTAATGTCACCCTAAGAAAAAAGCCTACAGAAAGGAAAATGTGGTCACTCTGTTCTTGGAAAAGATAAAAAAAGTTTGGTAATTCAAAAGACAGCTATACAGCAGTTAGACTAGAGATTAGCATTCAAGGTGTTATTTTACCAAGGTATAAACTGGAATTTTCTTGTTTATTGTACATTTAAATTCTAAACATACTTCCACCAGTTATACCAGGCCTTGGACACAGTATCATTTGTGTTTATAACTAAACACACAAATACTTTTCATTTCAGACAAAATTATAACACCAAAATATTTTTCTCATCATAGTGGATTTTTACCTTTGGAAAATATTCCGGAATCAAATTCCTAAAGGTTCCAAACAAGGTGCAGTAAAACCCTGGATTGCAAGTAACTTGTTCTGTGAGTGTTCTGCAAGACGAGCAAACATTTATACTAAATTTTAACTTTATTAACTAGCAACGTCTTGCAATATGTGATGCCGAATGTCACACGATCACAACCTGGTTAATGGTTCTTGAAATTCGTTTTGATACACAAGTGCTTTGGATCACAAGCATGTTTCTGGAACGAATTAACCTCGCAAACCAAGGTTTTACTGTATATAGTTATAATTCCTTAGAAAGACAGACATGCATAGAATATATACATGGTTTCAATTTGCCTCTAAGGCAAAAATTTTCTTGTATTTTGATACTTACATTTTGGGAATTCAGTTCAAAGAAAACAACCCATCACACCTGGTAAAGATCTAGCTCCAGAAACAAATGCGAGCTGGTTTCCCAGTTCATTGATCAGTGCCTCTCAACTTCATTGTGGGACTATAATATACTTTCAAATTAACATAGACTTCACATTGCCAAAACTTGCCTGAAGTATGAAATATGGTTAAGTGTACGAGTGTTTGAGGAAATGAGCAAAATTAAAATTATAAGGTAGGTCTGAGTCAAACTAACTTAGGTTAATAGAAGTCAGAGAGAAGTGGTTATTTCCTGGCAGTGTGGGGGTTTACTGACTGGAAAGGGACATGGGAGAACTCTCTGGAGTATTGGAAACGGTCTATATTTCTGAGTGGTGATTATGGAAGTATTTAAAACACAAATTTTAAGTCACTAGGCTGTAGATATACTTGTGAATTTTACTGTATGTATGTTACCCTTCAATAACTAAAACTCAGCAAAATATTAAAAGGTTGTAACTATTAACACTAAAGCTGTTTAGCTTAAATAAAATTTTGCCGAGGACTTACTAATTTTTAATAATGGCCATGTTAGCTTCCATTAAACACTCACCAGCTGGTGGGGGGAGGGTAGGAAGACCAGGATGTGGATTAAAATAAAAAATCTCTAGTCAGACATTTCTAAATTGAATAAAATTACACAACCTTTTTTAAAGGACCTTAGATGCTATTTATTCAAGCCAATCTAGAACGTGGACTCACAAAAAATTTAAACATACTGATTTTTCTCAACTTCCCTGTGTGTGATAGGCAGGACATGTTTATAATAATTTAATAGACGAAGAAAATGAGGCTCAGAGAGTTTAAGTGTTTTGTTCAATATAACATAACTAAATAAACTGCCAACAGGGACTGAAAAAAATCTAGGTAGTGACTCAAAATCTCATGTTCTTTCTTACTCCAGCCCAGTCTCAGCTGCTTCAACTTTTAATGAAAATTGCAGACTATCTAGATCTCTGAATCCTTTATCTCCATATTACTCAGTCACTCTTCCCACCGCTGGTTTATTTTTTAATAGAGCTGTCATATAGGAGTTCAACGAGTATGCAACAGTTTATTAAACTGCTAAATTGTCAAGTTTTTAGAAAAACTCTAACAGCTAATAAAAATGAACTCTTCTCCACAAACATGGAAAGCTTTACTGTACTGCTGAACGCAGTACCCAAAATAACTTTTACTTCTGTCTCCTGATTATTCCTCTTGCTAAACAGCAAGCTAAAGGATATGGGTAAGGGTGAGCCAAAAGCCAGAGGTAGGGTCAGCACACTGCCACTGGGCCTCACCTCTATGGTGGGATCATATTCATCTACAAAGTGGTTCTGGATTAGCTGGATTGTCAGTGCGCTTTTCCCAACACCACCTGCTCCAACCACCACCAGTTTGTACTCAGTCATTTCACACCAGCGAGAACCTGTGGGAAAGCAGCAATCAGGGTTAACTGGCGAGTCACATCTACAGTACTTCAAAGCTTTCTATAATCAATAGTAAGTTAAAGCCCGAGTTTGATATATGTGGGTTCCATACACGTGACCCTCCACTTGGTTCTAGCGATTTCAGGAGTGCAAAAGCACTGGCAGGTTACTGCGGGCCTCAGAATTCTGGCTAGTCTTCTAGCTACTACCCCCACCCTTCGGTATTTTTCAACAGCCCTTGGGCCCCGCCCTCAGCCTAAGGTAAAGGAAACCCCTCTTCCTACTCCTCCCCCAAGTCTTCTCCGCTCTGGTGGGGCAGCCTCCTGGCCATCCCCTCGTCTTACTCCCCCGCCGGTCTTCAAAGATCTCCCCCGTAACGCTCAAAACGAAGGACCCCCGCCCAAGGGCCTTTGTCTCCAGCCTGCAGATTCCGTTCGATTCCTGGCAACAACGAGTTGCTTCTTTGCGCCAAAGACGAACGCTAAACACAACAGAGCCTTACCTCAAACTTCGCTGCCTCCGCTTCCGACTGATTTAGAACAACTGGGAAAAAGGCTGGAGACCCCGGAACCGCCATGAACAGCCCCCACTAGGGAGCGGCACTTCCGGCCCCGCCCGCTACGTAATCAGTCGGCGCCCGGGGCGTCCGAGTCCCCGCCCCAGCCACGTGGGCCCCCGACCCAGGAGTCACGCGGCGGGCCGCACCCAGACCCGCCCCTCCCACACAGGACGTTTCAAAAATGAAAGCGCTAGGTGCTAGAGTCTCAAAAATCAGTAAAACTTTATTCGCTTCCATTCTTTCGCCATTAACAGAAAACTGGAGAAAGCAAAAATGTTTTGTGTTTACAAAGATAAATGGCCTCTTTACCCAGAGAAGATCAAAACCTCAAACGACAACGGGGAAGATAAAAGCGCCCTCCCCCACATCCCCTGAGCTGCCCTTGTCCTCTTAGACAAAGCCTTCAGTCCACTGGCCAGGGACCCTGGATGTGGCCAATTCAAGATGAGGGCCAAGAAATCAGACCAATCCATTCCCGTGATATAAAGTCGAACAGAAGCTACACCAAGGGTCAAGTGCCTGTATATCACAGGACACAGGAACCAGGCGGCTACTTATAAAAAAAACAAGATTCATTTCAGGCACAACTTTTTTTATTTTTTTGTTTTGTTTTGTTTTTAAATCAGTAAAAGAAACTGGGTCCTAGAAGCTGCAGTGATCTAAGCAGCAGCAAGTTTGTGCATTCATTTTTTTTTTGTTTGTTTTTGTTTAAATACGATTAAATTACCACACTGCTGGCACACCTCATTTGCATGAAATTCTGCACCATACATACTAATTGCAGTAAAGTTACCCCCCTCCCTAATCCCAGGAAAAAAAAAAAAAAAAACTACTCTGGAAGATAATTTTCACTGAAATCTAACCAAACTTCGTTAAGTGGACTGTGACAAGATTATAAATGATATGAAAAATAACATTTTAACATTTGGCCATCAACTTAAGGAAATGGTTTGCCTATACAAATTTTTATAATTTTTGTAATTTTTAATATATTCTACCCTCATATGGTCCTCAGAATTAAAGCATAATGAACAGGAAAGAAAAGGAAAAGAATGCAACTGAGTGCTAAGGCAGAACATCTTGCCAGATAGTAATGAAGGTAGAGTATATGCTAAATACCAAGTGCAGAATTTCATAGGGCCAACAAGATAACAGTCTATATTTTTCACTTACACAGGCGAAGTGGATTTTGCAATTACCAGTTGCGTTAAATGCACCAAATAAAGCTCCTAAGATTGATACTATAAGGCGCCACCTTAAGTTTTCCAGGCTGCAACTGTGCATAATTTTAAAATGGTTTCTTAAATTTATTTATTTTTTTTAAACATAACACGAGGAAGGTGTTAAAACTGGTGTAATAGCTCAATAGAATAAGTATTCCAGATTTTGGGAGGGATGAAGAGGAGGATATTCAGAACCCTTCACCAGAATCCCCCCAACTTGATCATAGTGGATTAATGATGTGCTTTGTGGATGTGGTTAGTCAATGACACCAGCTTGACGAATCTTTCTTTCTGCACCAAATCCCTGTGAAGAAGTAAAATTACAGTTAATCACTACAAAAGCAGTACTTTTTTTTAATCATCGTAACCACCACCACTTCTTTCCCAGAGGAGGAAATCCCTAATAAGCCCTCCTGATCTATTATCTATTATGTTCAAAGGATCAGGAAGACCAGAAAATGTGCTGCTTACTGTGAGGAATCATTATTGTTAGGGGCTGAACCAATGTATATGGAGTTTTAACTAGTTATAAGCATATTGAAACACTGAAAAAGAAAACTGAAGTTCCCTGTGCCATTAAGCTCCGAGCTATGCTGAAATAGGAACTTGATAGGCACATTGTTTGTCAGCTGCCCCTACCCCCACCTCCCAAACCTTGTAATGCCCTCATACCATTGAGTTATCTGGTCCCCTTGGCTGACGAAGAACCATTAGGCGAGGAGCACTGGCATCATCCAGGGTGATGTTCTTCAAGCGATTGACCAACCTATCAGGTCGTGGAGCTGCAACAGCCTTGGGGCCCTCGCTGTAATGAAGTTAAGAGGTGAGAAGCAGCAACTCTTGGTGGGAAGAAAGCAAGTACTTGCAGAGGAGTATGTTTTCTATCTAACTACCCAAATGACTCAGTTTTAATGAGGAGACTCTTGCCTCATCTAGCCACCTAGCTATAGCTAGCAAGACAGGACAGACAAGTTTGTTTGTTTTTATTCCTAACTCAAGGTTTATCACTGTGGAGGAACGGAAGAATCATTTGGGTGAGGGTCATCCCTGGACTGGTCTGCACCTAGAAAAACCTGTTCCACAGACACACAAAACGAGGTAATAAGATGTGAAAAACCTTAGACAAGTTAAATATGAAGTATTTCAAGAGACTCCCAGCTCCTCTCATGACAATATTACAGATTAAAAAAAATTTTTTAAAGCACAGAGAAAGCACTGCTAAACTATAAAATTAGAATTTTAAGTAGCATATAAATAACTTAATGGAAGAAAAAGCTAAGCAGAATCCTTGAAGAATAAGGACTACATAATCTTATTATAAGTTCTATTACATAGAATGTACCCAATTAATGTTTCATTAGGCCAGATTTGTAAGACTAAAATTTAGAAAATGAAGGCCAGAGGTAAAAAAGACACAGTAGGGGTGTCTCGGTTAAGTGTCCGACTTCAGGTCAGGTCATGATCTCATTGTTGGAGTTCGAGCTCTGTATCGGGCTCTCTGCTGTCAGTGCATGGAGATCCTCAATCTCCCTCTATGCCCCTCCCCCACTTGTACTCTTTCAAAAAAAAACAAACAAACAAAAACAAAAAAACCACACACACACACACACACACACACACACACACACACACACACACACACACAGAGGAAAGATCAAGAAATAGCCAGAAAGTAGCAGGATAAAATGAGGAGCGATGAAAAGTGAAGAAGTGTGATTAAACCAGAGTTTATGAAAGTTTAAAGACAGTCCAGGGAATTTACCAATCCAACAACAACAAACTCACCAGACTCGCCAAACATTACAAGCACTGCACTTGCCAGTGCGCTGATTAAGAATCACTGAGAATTCCACCTCATCTCCAGCCTGTAGCTCAATGCCATCTTGAACTTCTTTCACATGGAAGAAGAGCTTCTTGCTATCTCCTACTTCATAGTTAATGAAGCCAAACTGAGGGGGCGTGGAGGGAGGGAAAAATTTAAAAAGACAGTAACTAAAAACAGGACATACTACAGAGGGGAAAAGTACCTCACTGTGAATGAAGCACAATACCTAACTAGAAGGGGATTTATTAAACATGGTTATATTAATGCTGATACTCCAGTTTAATTGCTATAATGTAACAGCATATGGGTCTGAAAAACTTGTCAGGAAATGTATCTTTGAAATCACTGCCATTCAATCTATCATAGCCTGTCTGAAACAAAGGTTGCCTGTGTCTTCATATAGTATATGAAGTTTTTGAATTAAGCAAAATCACACTGAGATTTCAATATGAGGAATAGTTTTGTTTGCCCTAAACTTATCTTATGAACACCTTTACATATGCTTTCGTTGTGTGGTCTGCAAAAGAAGTCCTGAGCTCAAGCATACAAAATCCTAGTCTTTCTATTCTGAAAAATCTCATTCCGAACTTATTTCCCCTGTCATGTAATGTTATCAATAGCACTCTTAACTTTCTTTTTGCTCATATCACCATTTTTTTCCTTTTCATGTCATTTTCTTCATATTTTTACAAGCTACCTCAAATCAATGAAAAAAGTAGGAATGAGTACTGATGGTTCTCCCTTGGCTGAAAAAATTTCAAGGTTTTGGTTACCACTTGTGTACCAACTCATAAAAGGATCAAATTCAGATCCAGAGATACTACCACTTACCTGATCTTTCACACACTCCACTGTGGCCCTACGCAGGGGTGTGATGTTATAGGCCATAGTCTGTGCATTTTGGCCCAGAACACACAACTGGAACTTGACACTTTCCCCTTTCTGCAGGCAATCTCCTTTGTTGGCCATCCCAACTATGCCAAATGGATAGACTTCACCTTTCATATCCCCTGTAATGAGAGACAGGTATAAAGTCTGAAAACTAATAGTTCAGAATGATCCTATGCTGATGGTCCTAAGTTTATAGATAAGTTGCTAAGAATGTATTCTTAGCTAAGAAAAATGTTTTAATACCTGAGAACTCCTACCTTAAAGCTTCAATGAAATATTATCAAGAAAACAAATGAGAACTTGTAGTAGTACTTTACTAGCTAATGAACAGTTTTAAACCATCCTTACGAAATTAAAAGGAACACTGGCACTCAACCTCATTACCTAAATATGTGGGCATTTTAAGCAGAATGGGTTGCTAGCATGATCCTCTGAATTATCTTCTTCCCCAGTTCACAGTATGAGCCAACCAGTCAAAAATATTTCTGACCCATACTCAACTGGGCATTAAACAAGCCAGGCACAGGCAAAAACAATGTGGATAAATTTCCTTGGCATTCTAATCTCTTTTCTTTGTTCTGATTATGGCTCCCTCAAACCAACAGGCACTTTCTCCTAGTTCAGAGCTCAGCATACTTTCTGAAAAGACAGTAAATATTTTAGACTTATAAATCATCCTATTTCTGTCACATCTACTCAACTTTGCTGTTGTAGTGGGAAAACAACCAAACACAAGATGTAAACTACGGCCATAGCTGTTTTAAGAAAACTTTACTTACAGAAACAAACCACCCTATTTGCTGAGCTCTGCCCTAGACTAAAATATTGGCTGGAGAGGAGTGCAGGCTAGGAATAAGAACTGTGCCAAAGGTTCAGTTGCTTATCATATCAGTTCATCTGAACGGGAAGCCACTGAATCAACAAAGGTGAAGAGGAGAAAAAAACATCAGGTGGAAGTGGAAGCTTCAGAACTGGAAATGCTTTTAACAATTCTTTTAATGATTATAAGGTGTAAGGGAAGGTTTTCCTTTCAAACATACAGGAATCACAAACTTTTGAGGATACACTTCCAACAAAGTCATACACAAGCATTCTCTAGAGACAGCTGGTCTGATTCAGTTTTATTAAAGCAGTCATTTATTAAACATTTACAGATTCATATTTAATCATTCTAGAATCTTCTCAAAGAAATTACCCTCATTTTAAAGATGAAGAAACTAAGCTAGGAGAGATTTAAGTAATTTGTCCAAAGTTATACAGGTAGAAGTGGAAGAGGTGGTGTTCAGATCTAGGCCTTGCCCTACTTCAAAGTGTTCCTGAATGAAAGAGCTGTTCTCACTATCAAGTGGGAAAATGTAACCTGTCTAGTCTCAAAACCCTCTAAGGTCTATTAGAGTTCAGAATAGTTTCCTTTCCCACAAAATCACTGCTTGACTATATCCTAGAGCCAGAGTTGAAGAGTAAGTGGATTGGGGGTTGGGAACACAAAAAGAAGTCAAAGTGAAATGTTACAGAGGAAGTACTGCAAAGGTGAGTAAGTTGCCCAGTCCCCATGGCCCTTTTAGAAGTATGGTGTAATCATGTCATTCATTTAAAATACTGATTTGCAAAAGACCAGATTTGTACTGAATGATTTTTAAAAAATAGTGTGTTTAACCACCAGAGTCAGTTAAAAGATGAGAAAGCAGAACAAAGGAAGTTTATTTTAAAATTAATTTGAATTAGATCTGAATCAACTAAAGGAGTGATTTATTGAAATAAGACTGATTTGCTATAAAATCTATTCCTATCTGGAGGTGTGTGTGTTGGGGAGAACTGGATGTACTCCGATTCTATGTGAAGCGGAAACTCCTAAGGGCCTCATACAAGGAGCATGTATGTTATCAAGGTTCATTTCTTTCTCTCAAATGACCTGTTCTTCCCCACTTTATGCCCTCTGACTCCTAGATAACACAAGATTTATTCTCTTAAGTCAAGCTATCATCTTTGGTTGGAAATTCAAACCCTCTTCTCATCAACCCCATCATTAGGGTAATTTAGCTCTACTAATCATCAGTGGTCCTTACGATCATTCCTATTGCAAACTTATTTTATGAACAAAGTTGTCTTTTTGTACTAATTGTTGGGATGACACCAGAAATCAGGGAGTTACTGAAGATGGGGAGAAAAAAGCAGTAAATGAAAAATATAGAGCGCCATGGCCCAGAAACAAGTTGTTAGGATCCACATGGAACCCTAGCTATTAAGAAATAAATATAGGGCATTTACAGAAAGCAAAATATTTATAGAAGTGAATTGGCTACTAGGAAAATTTGTTAATACTGATGTAAATAATTACAGAATACTACAAGAAAACTGTAAAGTTGTACTAAATGCAGCCAACTGTAAATATCTGATTATCATCCAACATTAGATGAGTACTTTTAGTGTGAGATTTTGTTCTCAGTCTATTTCAGTATAACTCAGTTGCTCACATAACAGTCATTTGTTCACAACATAAACCCAGGATGATGATCATAAAAACCAAGGGTTGGGGGGGGAGGATAGGAAGAGGCACTTTTCCTTAATTTCAGTTTCTAAGGAGTCTGAAAGCGACTGCGACCAACACCACCACATTTTAAAATGTTCCAAGTGCTCATGTAAAGGTAAAACAAATTTTAAACAATCTGATAGGGCTGCTCTTACCTTCCTCCACAATCTCAATCATTCCTTGGTACTCAGTCTGTGTTGGATCAACACTCCTCAAGGGGCGAATGACTTTACCAGAGTAGATGGTGGGATCAGCTTCCTCAGTAATGCCATTCACTACAAAGCAAAAGCATGTATACTTCTTATTCAACAATTTTAACTCCATTCCACAGGAAAAAAGCAAAAATCATCAGAACAAATGTTAACAGAGGGTTGCTGGCTGGTCTGCTACTCTTGAACTATTGCTAAATTATCATGAAAATAATGTTAATTTGGGGGTGCCAGGGTGGCTCAGAAGGTTCAGCATCGGGCTTCAGCTCAGGTCATGAGCTCATCAAGGTTCATGGGACCGAGCCCTACATCAGGCTCTGTGCTGACAGCTCAGAGCCTGGAGCCTGCTTCAGATTCTTTGTCTCCCTGTCTCTCTCTGGCCCTCCCCTGCTCGCACTGTCTCTCTCTCTCTCTCTCTCTCTAAATCTCTAAAATGCAACCCCAACACTTATACACTTCCCTTTATTTTAAGCTCAATATGTTAGTAATATATATTACTATCTTTCTAAGCACAAAATTTTACTCATCTTGCTTGCCTATAAATACAAACTAAAAAATAAACTCAACAAAGGCAGGTTTCTTGCCTTTGATTTCTTCACTGCTGTATCCCCAGTACTTAAAACACAGCATGTGCTTAGATATTTATTGAAATGAAATGAACGTTCTTGGCTGTCATTTCTCTAGGTCTCACCATGAGGAAGTATTATTTGAGGAGTTGAGATCAAAGTCAAAAGTTGCGGGTTTTTTTTTTTTTTTTAAGTTAGAGATCCTAAACAGCAACCATTTTAAGTTCCCATTATTTTTCTCATTCTTCTCCAAAACTGCGTCCTCGAAGAATGCCTCTTTCCCCATTCCCATGGATATTTACATCTTAGGGTTATTTTTTAAGAAAGAGGTACTGAATTGAAAATAAAGTGAATGATCTAAACTATCTATCTAGTGGTTCTCAAACTTTAGCGTACGTCAGAATCACCTAAAGGATTTGTTAAAACAGAATGCCCATCCTAAGTTTAGTAGCTCTGGGGTGGGGTCAAAGAACTTGTATTTCTTCTAAGTGGCCAGGTGATGCTACTGTATCTGGGTATCACACCTGGGGGACCACTAATCTTGGGTTTTTGCTTCCTCTCCCATGCTGTCATCTCCCACCAAAAGCCTAGACTAAATAAGTAGAAATCACAATTCATTACCTGAGTGTGTTTTGTTCACTTTTTCTGCACTGACTTTGTTGCCTTTGCCTTTGGACAAGCTATACTCGACCATGTCCCCCAGTTCCAAGCTATCGACATCACCAGAGAACTCACTGGGAAGAAAGGAAACATTTGAATAAGCAATCACCACAAACATCAACGGTAGCAAATAAATTTACTTCTTCTGTAACAACATTCATGGTGTGCTTACTTATGCTGGATACTGTTTGAAGCACATTATAGGCAGTGACTCATTTAATCCTCAGAAACACCCAATGAAAAGGCACCATTATCTCCAGCTTCAAGACAATGAAACTAAAATACTAGGAGGTTAATTGGGTGGCAGAGCCAGGATTCAAACCTGAACCATCTAAGAGCCCATGCCCTTAACTGACACATATTAAATGTACAACTCTCTGGTAGCAACATAGAAGACAGTATTCTTTTACTGAAGCAGAAAGTTCTTGCCCATTGTTCAAAGCAGGTACAGGCCTTTATCTTCCGGCCACATGTTCCCTATACACATGATTAACTTTTGTTTATATAGTGCCATAATTTTACCAATATGAAATTTGGAATTACAAAATATATAACCACCCGATACTAAATGTTTTCGAACAAAACCAAACAATGGATAGTAAGCTCTAAGTTCCTAAAAGGCATTCCTCACCTGTAATGGAAAAAGATTTCCTTATCATGATTAGCTGTTTCAATAAATCCAAAATTATCCTTCAGAGTTGCCACATAACCCAAGAGCCTCTTGGAGTTGGAATTACGACCTAAAAGTCGAACACAAGTTGCAATCTGCTGTCCAGGCCTCTGTTTGTCACTAATACTAAATTCAACCTGTGAAAAATAAGGACACTCATATTTAATATCATGTCTTTCCCACACCAAGCTCCTTACCTTAGGACCTACAACTTCCCACTCCAAATATCCTTTGTGTTAAATACTCTGATGGAAGAGATTTTCACCAAAACTAACACTTTTAGGTCTCATTCACACTTTTCATAAGGGGATCAAGTTTTGTTCTCCAGTGTGTATTCCTTATAGATTCTCAATTTCTCTAAAGCAGGGCTATCAGAAAAGCAGACATAGTGAGGAGAAAAATGCACAGCAATATAAAATCTTGGGTATGATTTTACTTTGATAATGTTTCAGCAACTGGTTTAGCTTATAATAAGTTAATTGACTTAGGCAGATCTTCTCTCGTGCTGACTCCTCAGAAAGCTTTTAACAAAGGGCGTCTTAGACCCTATTCTGAATAAGCTACTTGTAAATGGGAAGACGTTCTTATATTAAACTTGTAAACACACAATTTTTTTTAGCAAAACTTGGTAAGATTAAAAAAAAACCCCAAAGACATTTTGCAGGACTTATGATGAAGATGACAACCTTTAACTCTCCTCTCAAATAAGCAGAATTATCTTGCCTTATCTCCTATTTGAGGAGAAGTAGATCCTTCCACATCCTTGGCTTGAAAAGCAATAGTCAATTTCACCCCACAATCATCATAGGCAATAACACCATCCTCAGCCTCCTACAAAACAGGATACAATGAAAAAAATCAAGAACAAAAAGGCAATAAGCAGTTACAGTTTTTAGACCCTGGAGCTAAAGAATTGGCACAGCTGTACAAATGTCCTATTCGGGGGTTCCCTAACAGTAACCAATTTTTCATATGAATAAAAGATAGTCTTACCTTAAACCCAGGACTGATTCAACATACTGTAATTGGGTCTTTTAGTTCCGAGAATCTAATTTTTATTATTGAGGAGGGAAAGCTTACTGAAAATTTATAACACACCCATTCTATACTTCTCATTCTCATAGCCAGCCAAAAATTAAACTGAGCATGTATTTTTTAAATTTTTTTTTAAGGTTATTTATTTTTGACAGAGACACAGTGTGAGCATGAACTGGGGAGGGGGAGAGAGAGAGAGGGAGACACAGAACCCGAAGCAGGCTCCAGGCTCCAAGCTGTCAGCACAGAGCCTGACGCGCAGCTCGAACTCACAAACCGTGCGATCATGACCTGAGCCGAAGTCAGACGCTTAACCGACTGAGCCACCCAGAAGCCCCAAGCATGTATTTTTAATAAACAGAAATTCTATAGGGCAAGAAGCTTTTTGTATCACCTATTTTGAATCTCCCATAGTACCTTACAGTGTTTTGTATGAGAGTGTATTTACCAATGCACGAAAATTTAATTCGGTAGAGGATCTAGCACAGTTCAGAGCATTTGATATTCAACGCTTCCAGAATTTAAAACATTGTTGATTACCAGAAAGATTCACTCGTCAAAAGTCTAAGAAATTTCTGGTATACCATACAGAATCATACTGTAAATGACACTGTTCAACTACCTCACAAATTACACCACTTTTACGGTTTCAACTATACAAAACCAATTAATTTCTAGTCTTCTACCATTCATATTCCTTACTATAATACACTGTTATAAATAAGCGCGATGACAGAAGGACTTACTAGGGTCCAGTGTTGATCTAAGAAGAACAGAACAATAAAAGGGCAGGAAAAGTCTCATTCAAAGGCTGTCTTGATCAACTCAGTTTTGTCAAAGCCATTTGGGAAGCAGGGCATTCTAAGAGCTTTTTAAAAACCATTAAAAACAAGCCCCACTGATTTTCTTTTATTTTTATTATTGTTAAATGCAGCATTTGTGAAATTCCTACTATGGGCCTGGCCTTGTGAGGGCTTTTTCACCATAACAGTAGACTATGATTTTTTCAGTTTAAAAACTGAAGCTCAGAAGTGATTTCCTAAGCTACAAAATAAATAGTAAGCAAGATGTTGTTCCAGTTCTCTCAGGATCCTAAGTAGCCATTTTAAAAATTACATTACCTTCCAATATCTCCCACACGTACCTGCTGCTCTTGTCTAGATCCATGATTCTGCTCCCAGTTCAAGGTCTACCTAAACTCATTTCGTATCAGGCCTCTTCATCTTTTGTCTTTCTCCACCCCCATCTAGGGTTCATACTATGCCATTTCTTCCTGAAGTGCGTATCTGATGTCACTTTCCACAAATCTTCTCTGAGTATAGAACAAAGTCTAAATTCGCTAGAGTAGCAATTGAACCTTCTCCATCTAGCTGTATCATGATTTTTCATCTTATTTCCCCTATTCTACCCACCAAAGAAAAACCCTATCTTCCTGTTTAACTACTCAGTGCTTTCTAAAGAAATCCTGAATTTTTCTCATTTGTACCTCTATTCTGTGAGGAATGTCCTTTCTTCATGTATACCCACCTATTAAGTGTCAGTGCCTTAGTGATACCATCCCAGATCCTGCCACATTAGAATTTATTTTCGCCACAGTGCTCTCACTGATCTTTTATGGCAATATTTTATATTTTGTATGAATTACCTGCTTCTATACAACTCTCAATTTATTATTTACTTGAGAGCAAAAGCCATGTTAGACATCATTCTATCTCTATTCTGTAGACTATTCAAAACGGAGTTCAAATGTGTAAATGGAGTCCACACAAATTTGGCAGTTTTAAACTGCTTGGGAAGATCAGTACTATCATTTTAGATGAGCAGTTCTCATTGGGGATTAGGGGATGTCTTGCAGGATATGGCAACAGTTTCGGCTGTCACACAGAGGGAGAAGAGAGATACTGATCTCTAGTGGGTAAAGGTCAGGGATGCTGCTTAACATCCCACAATCCATAGAACAGCCCCCCCACCCCCCAAGTCATAATGTGGAGATTAAAAACCTTCTTTTAGATCAGTTCACTGTTAATGTTACAGAGAATTCCAAAAGAGACAATACTTCATTCCGTTACTCTGTGGACAGTGGTTTCCTTGAAAGAGAGGAATAAAGAGCTACACAAATCATTTTGATCATGTAAAACTTACCTTTTCTTTGCCTTTATTTGGGCTAGTGGTTTTAGGATTAGAGAAAGTGGCTTCTTTTTCTACAGTGCCCAGAAAACGATGATCTGAATGAGAATGGAACGAAACCGTGCCCTTGGGAAGCTTTTTAATCCTAATAGCATGATTTCTTTGGGCAGAGAGCATATCCTACAAATGATAAACAAAAGTAACTTTAAACTGAAAAAGGAAGCATCAAGAAACCATCCCATTCTTTCTCAAAAAGTACTCACAGGAACCACGGTAAACTCTACTTCATCCGCAATATGGAGCTGATTCCCATCCAGAATTTCACTGAAGTGGAAGAACATACGAGCGTCACGATCCACACACTTGATGAAACCAAATCCATCTCTCATGGCAGCAATTACACCCTGAAATCCAGATAATATTTTCACTGGCTGTGAAGCTTGCCAAGAAAACAATATTCAATTTTGGAGGCATCAAGTTAAACTCCTTAGGAATTCTCTGAATTAATGACTCAAAATTTGTACCCCCTTTTTATTTTTCTATTTAAATACAAACTCATTGCTTTCAGTAAATTAACTTCTAAGCCACTGTCTGAGATGCTACCCCCCGGTCAGCATGCATAGAAAAAACTATCACATTTGAGTGTTAACACATGCACACAATATACTCCTTTTCATTCTCAAATTTGTGAACTTGGTATTATTACCCTGTATTGAAAGATGAGGAAATCGAGGCTGAAGTTAAGCAGTTTGTTCAAAGCACACAGCTAATAAGTGGTAGAAAACAAAGATTCTAAATCTATGGATCCTAAGGCCCAAGCTTTATGACAACATCTAGAAATTTAAAAAATCTACACAAATACTTCAAATACTTCCAAAGTCAACTAAAGGGAACTTTTTTTTTAGTCTCAATCTCAAAAATTTTTATTTGAGTTTAGGTGCAGGAAAGGCTTAAGATTAAGGTCTGAAGAATAAACAAAATATACGAAATCCTTTCCTCATTTTTCCCCCTTACTAAATTATCAGCTTTGTAAGGGCAATTACATCCAGAGTTAGCTGGCACATGGCAGGTACTCAAAAGTTTACTGAAACAATTATTATCAACCTACCAATGACTTACGTGTTGCATATTTATTTGTGTTATTACTGACGACTATTCTATAACCAGTTTTGAATATAGCATAAATAATATCCTGACATTTAATCTTTGGCTAAATCTTGATGGCAGCCAAGCTACTCGACAATGTAGTCTATACTGTCAAGCAAAATAGACCCTACCTGAGAAGCTTTTTGTTTAAAACGCACACACGCGCGCGCACACACACACACACACACACACACCATTCATTTGGTTCTCAAAATTTATAAAGTTAAAAGCACATTGCAAGTATCAAACAAGATCAGTTCTCCAAAGATAAAGGTTGTAAGTCCCCAGAAACTTAAATTTTCATTGAATGTACCCAGTTCCATTGACCGCACAGAGATATACCACTCATGTTACGATCCCAACAGAACTATAAATTACATCTGAGGCAGTTAATTTATGAAAACAGAGCTTATAAAACATGTTTGGGAAACATTTCTAGTGCAGGTCACTCCTGGACATATACCCACTGAAAAGAATTTGCAAATTCCTGCTGTAAAAGCCAAAAATCCAAAACCTACTTAACCTTATCGAGTGTTTACTAAACATGGAACAGTTTGGGAAGATCTGTTTTCTACAACGATAGACTTGAATTTTCTCAGTCTTCATATTTAAGGTCCACAAAGTAACGGACTCTCAAAAGATCTTAGAATTCCCCCTGTACACATTTCCACTCTGAAACTTTTTCACATCTGTTTCAAGATAACTGGCAGAGTCAGTTACCAAACCCAGACTGACTGAAATATCTGTGTTCTTAGTCACTTCACAAGGAAGCTGCCCCATGTCATCATTAACTTAAATGCTTTTCAGTATAGCATTACAAATTTGAATATAATATTAGGCCCCCATACTGAATACAAATATCTAATAATATCCAACACTTACCATCTCTCTGGCTTCATTAGTGAACTGAAACGTATTTGATAGAACTTCTATGTTGGTTGCTCGTTCTAATTTGTCACGTCGGTCTGTTGAAATATTAAACCTAACATGGTCGCCTTCCAGCAGGGTCACCTTGGATTTTGTATCTTTGTCTCCAAAGGGAAGCTCTTTAGGAATCACAAAATCAACTTTGATGCGTCCTGGCAATGGGTCATTCTGATGAGAAGGAAAAACTATTTTAGCTGGAGATTTCTCATCCTTCCTAGTTCTAAGTCAAACAAGAAGAACACACAGCAAACCCATGTTATTTATAATAAACAGTTCCCTACAGGGAAAAAAAATGTTGACAACATAAGCCCAATTTGCAAACTTTGTGTTCTGTGGTCACATGATAAAATCACAACACTGCAGTTAAGATCCTGCACTGACAGAGATATTTTATTTAAGGAAAAGAATTTGTCTTTTAGGTTTCACATTTCTTTAGCAATGACGCCAGCAGTCTCCTCTCCTCACCTTACCTCCCACATAAAAGAAACAAACTGGTGGAGGAGGAGGGGGAGGAGGTGGGAGAGAACCCCAATAAATGCATACCTAAAATGGTTTTTCCCAATTTAACCAGCATTTCTTTTGTCCCTTTCTCCTGATCACCCAGTACAAAACAAAACCTATTCATGGACATATCAATCACTGGTCCCTCATTTAGCTTAATTATATATATCAAGAAATATTTGGGGTGCCTGGGTGGCTCAGTCGGTTAAGCGTGTGACTTCAGCTCAGGTCATGATCTCACAGCTCATGGGTTCGAGCCCTGTGTCGGGCTCTGTGCTGACATCTCAGAGCCTGGAGCCTGCTTTGGATTCTGCGTCCTTCTCTCACTCTGCCCCCCCCCCCCCCCCGCTCATGCTCTTTCTCTCTCAAGAATAAATGTTAAAAAATAAAAAATAAAAAGAGAAATATTTAATTGTTCCACCACAAAATTATATTAATTGAATAAAATTTCTGTATATCAAACTGTTCTACTGATGAGACAATAGAAAACTCTTCTGAAAAAGACTATTTACCTGGTTTTTACTGGGTACTTTTGGGATTACTTTGGTTACAGTTCCTTCAAAATGTTCAATGCTGATATCTTCAAAAATGACTGTTCCTTGAGGCAATAGTCTGACATCTGTTGCAACTTCTTTACCCTAAATCAGAAGGGAGGAGGAGAGCATATAATTTTAAGTGTTTCCTAAAAATGTAATTCACTACTGACCTTAAAAGAAGGCCGAAGATCAAGTTAGTCAACTATCTTACATTTCTGTCCTTGATTGTGAATTCCACGTCATCTCCAGGCTGTAAGGTTTCTAAGTCACCCTTAAATTCACTATAGTGAAAGAATATCTCTTTTACGATATCACCTCTTTCAATAAAGCCAAACGCCTCCTAAAGACAAACAAGCAAAACCCAAAAAAATAATAGGAACATTAGGTACTATTCAGTGTACATATTTATGATTACAATTTACAGTCAATAAGCCTTTTGTAAAATTATACTGCCCTGGAAACAATATATTTGGCTAGGTCTAATATTAACAGTATCAATTACATGGCCCATTGTAAAGAAAATATGAATTAGTAACCAAGAAATTTTAAAAGATTACTTTTGACATTACCAGTGAAATATTTTTAAAAGGAAGACAAAGAAAAGAAAGAACCAAAGGCTTGGGTTTGAAGTATGGACTGAAAGTAGTCAAAGAACAAAAACCTCAAATTTTTCACATTTGATGATACTTACCTTCATGGCACAAACTACTCCCTGACAGCGGGCTTGCTTCTTTTTCAACAGCATAATGTTACGAGCACTTACAGCACCAGTACTAGAAAGGAATAATTGGGTGGGGGTGGGGGGATCAAAAAGGGGTAAAAAAAAAAAAAAAATGCATTAGCTTGGTTAGATATGAGGAATCTAGAGAAACAGTTTTCTGAGAGCTCAATTTTATGTCAACACAAAGAGCAAATATAAAGTTTTTGACACATGATCCTTTTCACATGGCTTCATATGCAAAGGATTTTTTGCTCAAATTCTCTAGCCTTCTAAATTGGGCACACACATATATATCATTTTTCTCTTAGAATCTTAAAAGAGTATCACAGATACCCTATGCTTTTCTATTACAACAAAAGAAAGTCATAAACTGAATGCAACCAAATAGGGTAATCTAAAGTCTTAGGAAGGTCATTTATTGGGTAAAAATTTGAGTATCTTGTGCCGCAAACTAAAGGTACTGGGGATATAGAGATGGATACGGAATGGTGCCTGTTTGCAACGAGTGCTGAATTTACTAGCTATCCCATCAATGATTTCTGATTAAACAGCCATAAAAGAAGGTTGAATAAATGTGATTAAAGGAGAAATTTCCTATGCTTTAAAAACAAAAGCAAACAAGACATTCACCCTCACTGAAACCCATTAGACCCTACATGTTGTTATCCTGTCCTCATCTTTGAGCAGGAAAATGTAAATCTGATTTCATTTTAAAGATGGTGCAGGCTATTGGTGTAGTTGTTTTAACAAAAGGTAAAGACTAAGTAAATTCTTCATGGACAAACTGTCACCCAATTGGGGTTATTATTTCAAAAATTTAACAGACTAATGAAGACAGTGGAAAATATACTATTTGTCTTTGCAACTTACTACAGTGAAAGACTTTAGAGCCAGACTGGGGTTCAAAGACCTGCTATTTACAGGCTGTATGACTTTAGGCAAGTTACTTTATGAGAACATACTCTGTGTTACAGATGAAGACACTGATCAGGTGAAGCTGTTCTCAGAAGTAACAATTATATACATTTAGTACAAGTGCTTGGCATACAGGAACTTAATAAATTATCTCCTAGATTCCTATCTAAGATCAAATAGAGGGCTTTAGACTGAAACTATTAACATACCCACCAACTCAATCTGATTCCTTTTAGTCTGACAAGAGGTAAGATTCAGGGCTAATAATTCTGCACATGCTCTTGGGACTTTGCTTTCTCTACACTATTGTAAAGTGCATTCCTAGCATTTTTTCCAACTTCCTACTTTTAACTTCCTTCTGTGCTTGTACAAAAATAATTTTCCCTAGGCTTTCTTTCTTTTTTAAAGCCTATTTTTCAGAGGGGGGGAAGGAGGGGGAGAGAGAGAGAGAGAGAGAGAGAGAAAGAGAAAGAGAGAGAGAGAGAGAGAGAGAGAGACAAAGAGGCAGGGAGGGAGGGGCAGAGAGAGGGAGAAAGAACCCCAAGCAGGCTCTGGCGTTGTCAGTGCAGAGACTGATGTGGGGCTTGAACCCACAATCATGAGATCATGACCTAAGCCAAAATCAAGAGTCAGACGCTTAACTGATGGAGCCACCCAGGTGCCCCTTATCCTTAAGCTTTCTTAACTACACTTTCCTTAACTGCTCATGCTGATGAATTCAACAGCTGTATATCCTGTCCATTAAGCTTGTTTCAGACTTCTACATGCAACTACATATTTATGATCTTCACCTACATAAAATGCCAAAACAAGGGAAGCCTGGTTTGGCTCAGTTGGTTGAGGGCCCAACTTCAGCTCAGGTCATGAACTCACCCTTCATGAGTTTGAGCCCCACATCAGGCTCGTTGCTCTCTGCGCAGTCTGCTTCGGATCCTCTGTCCACTCCTCCCCACTGCCCCTCCCCTCCCCTGCTCACTTCTTGCTCTCTCAAAAACGAATAAACATTTATTTAA
The DNA here is from genome assembly GCF_022079265.1 of Lynx rufus. Taxonomy (NCBI): domain Eukaryota; kingdom Metazoa; phylum Chordata; class Mammalia; order Carnivora; family Felidae; genus Lynx; species Lynx rufus. Next base: position 124,402,529 of record NW_025814834.1, on the reverse strand, counting down.
AAAAATGCCAAAATAAGTATAATTCTTCTCCCACATTTAGTACTTTCTGCTGTATCTTCTGGTTAATGACATCATCTGTCCAGTAGCCAGAAAAGCGGCATTTGGAACTCTCCTTTCCTTAATTCCAATATACACCTCTATCTAATCAATGGCTTAACTTCTCCACCTAACCATCCTTGGCCTACGCATATAGTAGACACTCATCTTGCATATTAACTCTCAAGTCACTGCTTCTAGTCTAGTGTATACCTACCCTTCAAAAGTCTACCATCTCTACCACTTCAATGATCTAAACCAATCATACTTCCATCTCTGCTCCTACCCTGCCGCACCGCCCCCCCCCCCCCCCCCCGCCCAATTTAAAATCCCTCCAGAGTCCTAGGACTATGGGATAAAGCTCAAACTTCATCTTCCTATGATCCAATCAATTCAATCAAACTCAAAACTTTTGGCCACTTCCTCAAAATTACACTTCTACTCAGAATGCTATTCCCCGCCCCCCCCTCATCTCCCTGGTGACTTTACACCACTTCCCTCAAAACTTCTCTTTAGCACTGCAAAACTTTCACGGACTTCTAGAACAGCTCCTTGAAAGCTCGGACCATAACTTTAATTGTATTCCTATTTTTGACAGCTGCACAGTGCCCATCATAGCATAGACCCTCAAATGCTTAGCTGATGAAAAGTTTAAAAGACCATGAAGGGGAACCTGGGTGGCTCAGTCGGTTGAGCGTCTGACTTTGGCTCGGGTCATGATCTCACGGTTTGTGGGTTCAGGCCCCCCCATCAGGCTCTGTGCTGATAGCTCAGAGCCTGGAGCCTGCTTCAGATTCTGTGTCTCCCTCTCTCTGCCCCTCCCCTGCTTGTGTTTTCTCTCTCTCAAAAATAAATAAACATTAAAAAAAAAAAAGATCATGAAAATTATCATTAAAATTATCCAAATCTACAAGTTAGGTTTTCAATGTACTTCAATTTTCTTCTCCTTGGGGGGAGGAGGAGGACACACAAACAAAAGAAACAAAACAAAAACTCCCAACTTAAGTGGAAAAAAAGAACTTACTGTTTATTGTTATCAATTACAAAGTTTATTTTATCTCCGGTTTCCAGCTGAACGTTCCCTTCGACATCTTCAGGGGTGTAAGTCAGATAAAACACTTCCTGTGAATTAATAAGTTGTTATTACTATACTGGCAGGATGCATATTCTCTGTATACTGTGATTTACTTTGTTAAATACCTCTTAAACTGGCATTTTAAACCAAATGTCTTAACAATGCTTTATGACAAGTACATTGTTTTATTCATATAAACACACACTTCCCCTCCATGATGCTGATGACTTCTGCGAGTCCACAGCTGAGCAGCAATCCAACTTCAAAAAGCTTACACACGTGGAAGCATTTGCCCAGAGACTGTAGTTACATTTCAAAAAAACAATTTTTATGTAAGGCATTCCAAACAAAAAAGATGGAGTTAGTGCTTAAAAAGAACCAGAAAAAAGATCCCCTCCCACAACCCCCAAAAATTCGAGTAAAAGGAACATTTTACCTTAATGTTCTAACTAAGGTCACACTTGGGCAAGCTAAGACACTTGGAAGTCCTAAGGATTTTTTTCCTTTTAAAGTTTTTGATTATGCTGCACTCGAAGTCTCTTAGAAACCAAATTTAAAACTGAATTTATCAACTGCAGCTTACGTTTTCTATTTTGAATTTTAAAGTACGCTTATAGATCACATGGTGGATCAGGCAAAGGTTTAAGAAAAATACACAAGTTTACCCCATTACGTTCGTAGCATACACTCCCTGTTGGACTCTGACCCGGGGCAGCTGGAGATTTACTCTCTAAGTTGTGAGGAACAGCGCACACAACCTACCAGTCAAAAAAAAAAAAATTTCCATTGCTAATCATTTCAGGAGCAGCACTGTGCAATATTAACTGAATTTTAATATCCTCTATACTATACATAGGGATGCATTTTAATATGATCCACAAGAGGATGTCATGCTGCCAAGTTTCAAACTTACAGTACATAAGCTGACTGTAAGTGTAGTCTTAGGGTTATATGTAAAAACCCAAATTGAGTCTTGACCATATTTTGTTTCAGGTCAAGAAATGCCAGTGCTTCTGTTAGAATTTTAAGATAGTAATCTTTATATACTATAGCTCTCTTGCGTGCAAACTGAGGAGATGGGGAGAATCTTCCTTTTCTAATGTGAAAGATATGCAAATGCAGGGCCCTAAGAAAACACAAAGCATCAAAGCCACTAACTTGTCCATTCATTCGTTCTTCAGGGAGGATTTCTGGTTTTATCTTCACCAGTTTAACAGCAATGGGTTTCCCAGTCCGCCGGTCAGATGATACTTCAAATTCAACATCATCTAAAATAAAGTATAAGTATTGTATGTATTGGACTAATTTTGGCAAAATGGTACTTCACTTTCAAGCCAAACTTAATGTAGCATTTGAGACGTTTTAGACCAGTGACTTCTCAAAGTGCAGTTCCTGGACCAGCAGCAGCAGCAGCACATTACCTGGTAGCTTAGCAGAAATGCAAAGTCCTGGGCCCCGCCCCACTTCAGACCTATTGAAAGACAAACTCTAGGCACCAGGCACAGCAATTTGTTTTGACAAGCCTTCCAGGTTATTCTGATACATACTAATGCTTCAGAACCACTGTTTTATTCTAAGATAGAAACGTCTTAGTTTTCACATTTAACAAATACTGAAAATGAGGCGATATAAAGATCATGACCTTTGGCAACTTTTCTTCTTTCTTAAGCTTCTCTGTATCTCAGTTTCCTCATCTGCAAAGTAAGGATTAACCAAAATAATGTTCTTGCAGGGTTTAGAGTATTTGGTATGCCAAATATGCATGTAAACTACTGCTCTTTTTTCCCAAAGATACTTAAAAAAAAAACAAAAAACAAAAAACCACACCGAGGGGGTGCCTGGGTGGTTGAATCTAAGTGTCTGACTTCGGTTCAGGTCATGATCTCCTGGTTTCTGAGTTCAAGCCCTGCATCAGGCTCTCTGCTGTAGGCGCAGAGCCTGCTTTGGATCCTCTGTCTCCTTCCACTTTGCCCCTCCTCTGCTCATGCTCCCTCACTCTCTCTCAAAAATAAATAAAAACATTAAAAAAATTGTAATAAAATCTTTAAACACACACACCTTGACACCTTGTAACTTCAGTCTTCCAATAAGCCATACATTTTCACATGTGAAAGTAATTTCTATGGTGTCAGCCAAGATGAATAGTTCAAGTGGTGACACTGTAGGAGTTATTTTTCTCAGGTACTCCCAAAATTAGTACTTAATAAAATAGTCAAAACTAACACTATAAAAGTCTAATATTTTCATTGGTTTAAAATCTAATATACAGCTAAAGTCATTATTATGGGGGAGAACAATTAGATCTTCCAAGTATCTATTTAAAAAATATTCAAAGATATCTTTAAGTCAATTAGTCCTTTATCCCTCAAAAAGACAACACCACAAGAGAAATCAGGATTCTGTTAGTTTACAGAGATACATTTCAGTAACTGGGACAATTAAAAGGCCAAAAGTAGTAGAACACTGTCACGAGCAAGATGATATGCAAGAGAAATCTGTGATTAGTTTTTTAAAAAGAATAGTCAATGACAGATTACCTCCTACTTTTAAGTCCTGCAGGTTGCCATTATACTGTGAACAGTGGAAGAAAAGTCTAGCTTGACGTTCTGAACACTGAATAAATCCATAAGAGGTTAGCAGTTTTTCAATAACCCCAGTTTCACGCAGTGCTGCTGAAGTACCATTGGGGTACCCATTGTGTCCATTGTTATGGAGAAGGTTTGGATCAAAGCTCATCTGTTTTAAGAAGAAAAAGAACTTAATATATTCAGATCTGTACATTAAAGCATTTTATGATTAACAAATCACTAAATTTTTAATATAAACAAGCAAAGAAAATAAAGATAAAATCGGTAAAGCAAAGTTTATGGGATTTTACTATTGAAATGTTAGTTTAGCTAATAAAATATTTCAGAAGAAATAATTCCATTTATTTTAAGGAACTGCCCCAATTTATGGTAGAATTTTCACTTACCAGACAAATAGGATTTCTGGAGTTTAGTGTTAAGGTAAAGCAACTACGTTAAGTATAAGCTGCCTTTATGTTAACTTCAAATTACTACTAAAACAATAATTTCAGAACAAAGGTAACTGATATTCAAGGGATGGCAACCCAGACTACCAAAACACTTCTTTAAGAAATTTGCTAACACCTACTTTGAAACTTAAATAGAAATCAACACTATTTGGTAAGCCATGCATCCAAAGGCAATTACTTAAATTAGTAGAGATGAAAACAAAACAAACTTTGTATGCAATACTTATTTCAAACTACAAAATATTAGAGTAATGCAACAGATTCTTCAGTGAAAGATAACCCTTAGAAAACAGGATTTTTCTAAGACAGAAGTCCATGACAACAAAAACTTTTCAAATCTAAAAATGTTTTAATCATTTCACAGTATATTTAAAGAAATCTTTTCACCCGTTTCAGATGCTGATGAAATCTCTAAATACTGTCATTTGCTTCTACGATCAGGTAAAACAAAGGAAAACATTCTTTAGTGAAAAGAGCTATTTAAATATGATGCAATGGAACATGTTAGATCATCAAATACAGTCTATCACATTGGAGATTTCATTTTGCCTTATTTGAGTAAAACCATAAAAACAAATTATTAATGTAAGTGATGGATAAAAGAGGGAAAAATCCCTAGGAGAGATTAGGTCTGTAACTGATTTACTATGACAGCAACATATCCACATCTTTACTAGTTTTAGACTCTTCCATTGAAAATTTGACTTATTAAGAAGCATTTTCATTTAAATGTGATGTTGGGCACTATTAATAAAAATATTTTTCTTTAGGAAAATAAAAAGACTAAGACTGTAGAACAATAAACCCAAGTATGAGTAGTTAAACAGTACATGGGATGGCCAAACCATGCAAATCAAAGCCATTAAATCTGTAGGTAATTAAGTTCTAGTTCTTTCATACTAGACATTCTTCTGTTTGACACGCATGAACTCATTTAATTTTTTACAAAGCCCAAGAGAAAGTAATATTATCCTCATTTTACTAATGAGGTAACAGACACAGAAAGGTTAAATGACTTGCCAAAGTTAAATGGTAGAGGATTTAAACCAAGAAGGCCTACCTCTACAATCTGGGTTCTGAACTAGGGCTAAAATACAAAATACTGATTGCAGTGGAGGCAGGAGTTAAAGTTTGAGATTCTCCACTTCTAACAAGCTCCCAAGGTGGTACCAATGCTTTAGATTCTTGGACACACTATGAGTAGCAAGGCCTAAACTACTTATCTTTCATGATTCAGGGTGAAGGAAATGCCTAGAGAAGTTAGAAAGTGAGTTTGCAGGTTACTTCAACCAAAGTGAGTGGCCCTCCTAAGTCATGCTCTTAACACAAAGCAAAATGAGCTGGGATGACTGTTTCCCTGACTTACAGATCTCTGATACGTGGGGGTCCTCTTTTGTTTTTTAGTCCCAGATGAGGTAGAAGATGAAGATAAAGGTAAAGAAAGTGAAGGAGGGGCTGCAGGAGGGGGATGAGGATCTGATGATACAGTAAAAACGTTCTCCATCTCAAACAGCTGTGGTAACATAGCACAATGTTTATAACTATGATCAATAACAATTTAACACACACTTGACAGTCAACTTCTATACCTTTACAGATTTACCATTAGGTTACTTCAGCAAAACAGAATTCATTGAATCAGGTTTCTATTGACAAAAGAAATTATAGTGTTAACATTAAGAGGTCAAGCTGAAATGTATCTTTTAAAGCCCTTTCACAATCCCTAATCCACAACATTTACAATTTTTTAAATGCCATAATGAGTCACTGGTGGTTGCTACAATGACACAATTCAGCCCAACTTCTTCTCAACGTCTCACAACTTCACACGGAATCCAGTATTTTCAGTTATTTGACTCTTCAGAGTATGCACAACAATAATCCAATAGGATGTGGAAGAAAATATTACAACTATATTATTTATCTTGCCCATAGATAAACTTAGCTTTATTATAAATATATTTTCAGGAAAGGACTGAGTGGTATGTTAGATAATATCACACTGCGCATACATTACTTAGGTGTTCTGAGGGAGGGTGAAAAACTCCACAAGAGGCTGACAGTGAAGCCCTCATTCATTTACTTTCAGTATATTACAATTTATATTTGCCCAATTAAGTGGACAAATGTAGCTATCTAGTTTAAACAGCCCTCACAAAAAGACAAACAGGGGGCACCTGGGTGGCTCAGTCAGTTGAGCGTCTGACTTCGGCTCAGGTCATGATCTCACTATCCATGAGTTCAAGCCCTGCGTCGGGCTCTGTGCTGACGGCTCAGAGCCTGGAGCCTGCTTTAGATTCTGTGTTTCCCTCTCTCTCTGACCCTCCCCCGTTCATGCTCTGTCTCTGTCTCAAAAATAAACGTTAAAAAAATTTTTTTTTACAAAAAGACAAACAGTTGAAAAAGATTGCTACAGAAGACTCTTAGATAGAAAAAAAATGTTAATATAAGGCAAGCACCAGCAAAGAAAATGGGCCCTGACACTTCTAATCCTAGTATTAGTTCTTTAACCTCTACATGACGTAAAATGATCATCTAATTTAAGATCTGATAAGTCTGCCAAACGTTAATATCAAGACTATGATACAGACTTATACTAGTAGCAATAAAACACACTGCACATATACTGTCCCTCTGATATTAATTCATGATGGTATACATTTTTAAAACACTTATAAACTAAGCATTTAGACATAACATTTTTAGTGAGGAGGAAGTTTCTGTACTGTTAATAGGTAAACTATTTTTATGGTATTGTTTATTTCATCTTTTGTTTTTAAGTAGGCTCCATGCCCAATGTGGGGCTTTAACTCACGATCCTAAGATTAATAAGAGTCACATGCTCTATCGACTGAGCCAGCCAGACATCCCAAAATGTAAGTTAAATGTTTTTTCTTCTTCTGAAGTTTTTATTCATTTAAGTAATCTCTACACCCAACACGAGGCTCAAACTCACAACCCCGAGATCAAGAGCTGCCAGCTCTTCTGACTGAGCCAACCAGGCACCTTTTCCATCTTTATCTTCCTTATTTGTAGGACTACGTTTTATAACACAAATGCGATGTGTCTAGTATAATTACACGATTTAGAAGTATCTACACATATACACACTGACTATACATGCTTTATACTAACATGCTTTATACTATACATGCTTTAACTAACAATATGATCAAACTAATTTGAAGACCATATTCTAGATCCAAGACATGTCTTGGATCATGACTTTCAAACTGTGCTATTTGGACTAGAGTTACTACCATACAGGTAAGAACACAATACTGTGATTTGTAACACACAGGCCATGAAGTCCCAAAAACCACATTCTCAAGTCTCCAGTCCTATCACATATTCCTGCAGGTACAAGGTCAGACTTGTTTTTCTAAGGGGAAATGAAACAGAAATACAAGGAATCAGAGCTATCCTTTCCCTCTAAGATTATTATTCCCCAACAAAGGTTCTGGAACTTGGACTGTGTTGCTCTTTAGTCTCATCTCACCTCAAAATGAGTATCAAAGCAGAATTGAAAAAGGGTCTTTCCTTTCTCCTCCCATCTTTCCTGACTGAAGTTTCTTTCTCTATCCTTTATCCATTTGGGGGGCCTCATCTTTCTTTTAGGAAAAACATGGCACTGGAGCAACTTTAGATAAAGCAATATGTTAATACCCTTCTCTTCAAAGAATTCTTTACAATTCAGGCTAAACTACATTTCTATGGCACTGTAAGATTTTTTTTTTTTTTCAACGTTTATTTATTTTTGGGACAGAGAGAGACAGAGCATGAACGGGGGAGGGGCAGAGAGAGAGGGAGACACAGAATGGGAAACAGGCTCCAGGCTCTGAGCCATCAGCCCAGAGCCTGACGCGGGGCTCGAGCTCACGGACCGCGAGATCGTGACCTGGCTGAAGTCGGACGCTTAACCGACTGCGCCACCCAGGCGCCCCAAGATTTTCTTAACCAGCACCACTAAAACTTTAAAGAAGTGCCATTAAACAAAAAGAAAGTTCGTTAAACACACACACACACACACACACACACACACACACACACACACACAAAAACGCCAATTACATAAAAGTGTTAAGTGCAATGGAAAAAACAGATAGCTCAACAACAGATGCTTCTTTGTAAAAAATTAAGATAAAGACACATCAAAAAAAAGGGGGGAGGGGGAATGGAAGGAAAGGACCAGAGTGTAAATGTTATTTGGCTTTTTTTAAATGGGGGCGGGGGAACAATTTAGTTGTTCACCTTAGAGCATACAAAAATATAATCAAGATAGACCTAGTTAAATACCCTAACAGATATTAAATACAAACATGCATATTAATAAAATTTTTGGAAGGAAGACTTTCTAGATTTGAAAACAGAAAAAACTGCAAAGAGTCAATGATTACATACAAAAAGGACAACCTTCTATACCCAAACCTAAGGAAAACAAATGCAAACACAAAGGTATCAGCGTTATTATTAAGGAAATGTAAGCAAATCAGTGGAATTAAACTATAATAAGTCACCCCTTTTCCACATTTTGCTTTCTGCAATTTGTTACCCACCTCCCTACCCCCCAACCACAGTCTGAAAGCATGTGATACTCCTCCTGACATATTGTCAGAAGGTCAATAGCAGCCTCACACTATACCACATGCAAATGTCATTCATCACTTCAGCTCATCATGTAGGCATTTTATCATCTCACATCACTACAACAAGGGCAAGTACAGTACAATAAGATGTTCTGAGAGATACATTCAACATAACTGTAACTATAGTATACTGATATAATTGGGTTAATTACTATTAATATCTTATTGCACCTAATTTACAAATTAAATTTCATCACAGATATGTAGGAATAGAAAAAAACCAGTTTATACAGGGTTCAGTACTGAGGTTCCACACATCCACTGGGAGTCTTGAAACATATCCCTTTGTTGATAAGGGGAGGCCTACTGTACTAGATTATAAACTCCATGAGGGCAAGGAAGGACTTTTTGTTCAAAGTTAAATTCCTACAGTCTAGACAAACAGTTGTTGGCACATATTAGGCACTCATTTGTCAAATACTGCAAGCATTTAGACAAATAAATTAGTCTTAAAGACCACTCATTAAACATAAAATACAAGAAAAACTTCAGTTTTGACCATCAAAATTTTGATAAAGCAAATTATTCATTTATCAAATGACCAAAGATTAAAGATTTAAAAATAGTGAGAACGTGGGCTAAGAACAATATGCTCAAATACTTTTATGTTGGTAAACTGGTGCAACCTTTCTGAAATGCAGCAACATGAATCAAAATGTGGAGTTGTTTTCCTTAATAATTCAATGCAGGAAACCTGCAATCTGAAATGTGTGAATGACACTTTATGCACCAATGTGTTCACTGATATGTTTTAATAACAAACGTCTGGAAACAATCTAGTCTAACATTGGGTCAAGTCACAACAATTTGTATAAATGCCATGCAGTCTTTAGAAAGGATGGACAAATATGCTTATGTCATAATATGAAATGACAAATAAGAGAGATTATCTATACAATATGATTTCAAATGTATTTTAAAAAAGACCAGAGAAGTCTAATCTAATGCTCACGGATTTCTCAAGAGAACACTTGGAAGGTGTCTTAAAATGGTAAATGGGGACAGAATACAGTACTGATACTATGGCCCTGTATTATTATTTTTTAAAATAGGCTCCATGCCCAATATAGGGCTTGAACTCACCAACCTGTGGCTAAGAGCTGCACGCTTTACTGACTGAACCGGCCAGGACCCCTCCATGGCCCACATTCTTTTTATCTTTTAAGTAGGCTCCATGCCCAGCATTGAGCCCAAAGTGGGACCTGAATTCAAGACCCTGAGATCAAGACCTGAGCTGAGATCAAGAGTTGGACGCTCAACCAACTGAGCTACGCAGGCACCCCCATGGCCCACATTCTTAACCGCTGCCTTATACATGAAAGAATTTTAGTACCTACATCAATACTGTTCTAGGCTGTGTTCATATAGAGAATCCAACAGATAAAAATTCCCAACTTCCCTACATATTTATTTTTAAAATTGGAAAGTCATTAACGTTAACCCACCCCTTTACAAAAGAAGAATTGGAGGGGTGCCTGGAAGGCTCAGTCAGTTAAGCAACAGACTCTTGATTCTGGCTCAGATCCCTTGGTCGTGAGATTGAGCCCCACATCCGGCTCCCTGCTGAGCGTGGAACCTGCTTGGGATTCTGTCTGCCCCTCTTTTTCATGAGTGTACTCTTTGTCTTTCAAAATAAACACTAAAAAAAAAAAAAAAAAAGTTCATGTTGGGGTGCCTAGTCTTTTACTCTTCTGAAGACTAAAGAAAATGGTACAGTTTCAATTTGCATTACCTTATCTAATCCAGCACAACTGATAACAATCTAAAATTATTTTTCAAAAATCAAATGAGGAGGTTAAGAAGAAACAAACAGAAGCAAATGGTACAGTAACTTTAAAACTGAGTAACTGAGTGTCTGTTTACAGAACACAGATAATTTAAATAAATTGGTATGATTGGTAATTTTCACAGTTAAGGAATAATTTTGGTCCACAGTATGATCATTACCACAACAGGCTCATCAACTTTTAAATAAATTACACATTAAAGGCCCAAGTGCTTCTTGAAATGGTGAGGAAGCTTTTGTAAGATGACAACCTAGGAATGACCTAATATTCTCATTCCTCATTCTATTTGATTACTGCAGCATTTTAAAAAAGGGTTATCAACCAAATTCTCCTTAAAATGATCTTCCTCGGTGTTCCCTCCTGGCTACCTTTATTTCTTTGAACATTCTCTTCTTTGGTACTTCTTCATTTATTACTTATAAAGCGAGGACTCCTTTCTGATTTCCAAGCTTCTATTTCTACACAGTTTAGAAAGCTGACTAAAAAGGACAATTGCCTTTTATAATCCTCCCTCCCCAAATAACCACTGTTTAATATTCCATGCTAGCATATTTCCTCAACTTCAGATTACTATCTAATGAATGCACTAGAGTTCCACAATATATTTTGCTTTCAACAAGTCCCCATGTAAAGTTCCCCAGTCCTATGAACAAAAAGGTTTCGAGCTTCTATAACTGGGTAGACTAGGTCAATTCCCTACAGGCTCATTTTCACATTCAGTTGGTTATCAAGTCCTATCACTTCTACCACTAAAAACACCTACTGTCTCTTTCTCTGCCTATACCCTAGCTTTTATCTTCCTTATATCCTATCCATTGCTCTTAACAGGTTTTCCCACCCTCAGTCTATCTCTTAAAAAGTTGTTCTACTTGTTTTCAAAGATACACTTCTGAAAATATAATTTTAAAACCCGAAGCAATAAAGCTATCTCAGTTTTGAAATTAAAAAACCCATTAAGCCCTTGCTTACAAATATAAACATCTGATGACTTTTCTATAGAACGAAGTCAAATACATTGGGACCTTCAGAACCTTCCTCCAGCAAGTTTTCCTTTCTAGTTACTCTCTCTACCCACAAAACTGTATCTCCCACTTTGTTCATAATAGACCACTCATTATATACTATATGCTTTCAGATCTCCCTGAATCTGCTCATTCTGTTGCCTCCAGGAACTCTTCTCCCTCTTAAAGCACTATTCGCCTTCAAATGTCCCTTCTCTCTAGGCTTTCTTTACCTTTACAGAGATCGCTGAACAGACTGCAACTGAAATTCTAACTTTTAAACAGTGCAATGGGAGTTTTCCTTTCTAAGAGACCGATACATTAAGAGAGATCCACATGTATTAACAAATGTAATCTTGTTTGAAAAATCCCATAGTTTGGCCATCAATATTGTCCTTGTCCAGTAAGAGATAATAAATTAAATAATCTAGTGTTGACATTTTCAGACTAAATGGCTGAGAATATAAATTGTTTTCAGAATAGCTTTAGAAAAGAAGACATTAATAAGATTTTATATTTGGCCAAAACAATCAGGATTTCTGAAATTACAAACGGATCCTTTGCCAAAAGGAAACTACAAACCTACCTCGCAGTGATAATCAAATATTGCACTTTCAGTAGTATTTGCTGATTCTTCTTTTTCAGCACACGTTTCAAAGGATGAAAGTTGCTAGTATTAAAAAAAAGAGCGAGAGAAAATGATCTATCAAGCTAATAAAGAATACAACTGCTGCTGCACCGGGCAATCTCACAGTACAGCACTGAAGAAAACAAAGACTACTAGCAGCGTTGGGAAGTGCTCTTTCAAAGCTGTTGAGTAGGCACAAACTTCTTGTTTCAGATCAAGTGTTGTGTCTTCAACTTAAGTGTACTCTTCTTTGGTCTTGTTGGTTGTTTCGAGGTTTGTTCCTTGCCTGATCTGAACTTGAAGCAGCAGTTTCAGGTGGTAAAATCTGTTCTGTTACACTTCATACTAGAGATAAAAAATGAAGACATTAAGTATAATTTACATAAAAGAACCAAGACAGAGGGTGGGTAGAGGTGACAAGCTCATTTCATAAAGTTAGAATCATTCATTGGCTAAACAAGGAATGCAAGAAACTTGAAAGCACACTCATTTGATGTTATTTGAGCAATCTCTCAAGTGCTAATGGATACCTCCTCTGGTGTCATACACTCAAAACAGGAATTTCAGTCCTTAATTGACACTTCCACACCTTAAGTTCTAAGTTATAAAGCATAATATTCAATTTAATACAAGTGTTTTATAAGCATCTAGTACTATGGTAGGTATTATGGAAAATAAAGAAGTTCCTGCCATCAGATAACTTACACTCTTGCAGAGAAGATAAGCTATACACGGAGAAAAACTAGAATATAGGACCAAATGCCAAAAATTAATTTGCCCAACCAATATCGGAGTACTATGACATACAGTATACTAGAGCTACTACTTGTTGTTTCTTCACCACTGTAAGTGCATTGAAACAACATGGTGAGCACAGAGAAGGAGTTTAATAAGAGACAGGCTTAATTTAGAGACATAGGCAAATTTTAAGAGAAATAAAACAGTCAAGCATTCTAGGCATGTCGGGGTATGCCAAGCCAGGGTATGCCACTGAATCATAAGTTCCTTGAAAGCAGGGACCATGTATATGATTTTTGATGCCTGACATCAAGGGAGGTTTATTATTACATGAATGACTATGGCCAACAAGTGCAGCTTGTTGTTTCAGAGGAATCAACAGTCTAGTCTGGCCAGAACAGAGGGCTGGCTTAAAGTGAAATGGGATACGTGGTGTGACAGGTGTAGTGGAGTCAGGTTATGAAGTATTTCAACTTGATATAACAGGAAATAGAGAGCCTTAGTTCTTGATGAAAGGATATTAAGTCTTGAAATCCTATGGGAGATAAGTTAGTGAAGGTAACAGAAATCTCATTTTCTGAGAAATCCCTATTTCTGAGCTGTTGCCAGAAATAGAGAAAAAATATCTATAAAAAAGAAACAATTAAGATGAGAAGAGATGGGAAGCGAAATATATTTATAGGTAAAACCACAGAATCGTGCTTTATATTAGCCATAAAAGCGTTTCTTCTGTCCTGACCGAAATATTAACTGGTGCTGTTAGCAAAACGATTTACACAGGGAGAAAAAAAAAAAAGGTAGATTTGGTTTTAGATATGCTGAGAGATGAATAGTGTATTTTAGAAACCTCAGAAATAAGAATGTCTATAAGGTGAGAGGTCAGAGCTTGTGAAATAGCTTAGACCAGGAGAGCCCCAGTCCATCCACTGACACTTACTAGTAAAATGCTTGAACAAATCATTTCATCTCTCTAAATTCTGGTTTCTCATACACAAAATGAAAACTCATCAAGAGCTGATCTGTGGCTTGTTTTTTGTTTTTTTGTGGCTATACCTTACGTTCCCTGACTTTGTATTATTACCTCAAATATCAAATGCTGTTATATACTGTTCTTTTTATTTGGATAATTTTATTTCCCAGACTAGATATTTCTTAGGCCAATGGTTCTCAAATCACTTGGGAAGCTTTAAAAAATACCTAAGCCCAGTCCTCACTCAAAGAGTAATTTAATTGGCCTATGGTGCGCCTGGGTGGCTCAGTTGGCTAAGAATCCAACTCTTGATTTTGGCTCAGGTCATGATCTCACGGTTCGTGAGTTTGAGCCACACACTGGGCTCTGTGCTGAAAATGAGGAGCCTGCTTAAGATTCTCCCTCCCTCCCTCCCTCTCTCTCTATGTCTCTGCCCCTCCCCTGCTCTATCTCTCAAAACTAAACATTAAAAAAAAAAAGTAATTTAATTGGCCTAAAGTGAGGCTACTTCCGTTATGATCTTTGATTCTTCCTTCTCTACCTCCACATCCAGTGTCGCAAGTCTTATCAATATTTCCTTCAAGATACCTAAATGACACATATTTTAGTATAAGTATCTAACACATCTGCTAATTTCCAGTGTCAACTCTTTCCATTTTCTGTCACACAATACTGCCAGACTGATCTAAAACTCCAATTTCACCTCATCTCATTGTCCTAAATCTTCAATGATTTTTTTAGCACTTTAGATGGGAAATTCTTAATCCTGGCTACACATCCAACCCAACCACCTGGGCAACCTAAAAAAAAAAAAAAAAAAAAAAATCAAAGCCTGGATCCTACCTTGAGATTCTAATTCAATTTCACGAGGGTTACATCCCAGGAATTGGTATATTTTATCTCTCCTCTCTCCGTATGATTCTGACTCGTGGCAGGATTTAAGAACTACCATTTTAAGGTGTTCTCTATTCTACCTTTCCACCTTTTACCTTCAATTGCTCTCCAGGTCTCCTAGATAGGTGCATTTTCCTGCCTAATTCTTAAACATAACCCTTGGAAGATTCCTGAATTCTAGCCTTCTTTGTGCATGTGGGTCTTCCCACAAAGAGATAATATTACCATCTTCCAAGTGACAAAACAGCTTCCTCTATACCATTTCCAGTACAGACTTAATACCTTAATTCCCACTATGTGAGGCAGTAACTCCCACTGCATACATCATATCATCCTTTTTGGTACCAAGTCATTTCTGCACTTTGCTTACTTTATGCTATGTGTCTTGTTCCTCCAATTATGAAACAAGTTTCTTTCTTTTTTTTTTTTTAAGTTTGAGAGTGTACATGAGTGGGAGGGGGGGACAGTGGGGACACAGAGAAAGGGAGAGAGAGAATCCCAACTCGAGGCTCAAACCCACAAACCGTGAAATAATGACCTGAGCTGAAATCAAAAGTCCACCCAGGTGCCCCACAAGTTTATTTCTGTATCACGGCCCCCTTCAGCGCCTAATCCAGCACTGCCAAACTTAAGCACAGCAGAAACTACCACAGCAAAAAAGGCAGTTAGTCCATAATAGGAAAAGGACACCACAATTCAAGTGCGGCAGTTCTACCAACTTCTATTTACAAACCCAAAAACCCCAAAAGTGCTATCTGATAAAAGAGGTGAGAATTTTTTTTTGGTAATTTTTATTTAAATTCTAGTTGGTTAACATATACTGTAATATTGGGTTTCTGGAGAATTTAGTAATTCATCACTTACATATATAACACCTATTGCTCAACACAAGTGCCCTCCTTAATACCCATTCCCCGCCCACCTTCTCTCCATCAACCCTGTTTGTTCTCTATCATTAAGTCTCTTAGGATTTGCTTCCTTTTTTTCCCCTTCTCCTATGTTCATCTGTTGTTTCTTAAATTTCATGAGTGAAATCATATGATATTTGTCTTTTTCTGAAACAACTTATCTTGAAAAATTTGGATTAACCCAGTTCTAGGGTGTTGTATTATGTTAAGAACTGTCCAGATTGTCACTTAGTAACACAGAAATGAGACTTCCAGAATCTAAAATCTGGAGCATTGCAGAGTTAGTGTTGGGGCACTAATGAAGCCTATTAGGATCTATTAAAGCTCAAACAAATGCACCAGCTATCAAAAATAACTGAAAGTGGCTGAATTTTACTTCATTAGTATCTTCACAGCTATGAGACTTCTATGGTTAACAAAACACTTTTCAGTCAAATTAACACTTAATGAAATACTTAAAAAGTACCCATTGGGCATTTTAATAAAATTGGCTATGCACTCATGCCAAGATTATTAACATTCATGGGCGGTACTGACAACTCTTCTGCCTTAACCCTAAGAATGCAGTGCATTCCCTCTAGCCCCAAAAGCTAGATACTTAAGTCACATGAAAGAAGTACCAACCAAAATACTAAGGAACAGTTTAAATGTTGATCTCAGAGCCTCCCTCATTGCTAAGTAATCAATTCCCTTTTCCTTTGTTTTGTATGGAAACAGTTATCACCACTAGTTAATTATCAACTATTATGTCACACAGCTTCAGTCGGAAGTTAAAAGCTAATTCTTTTAACTGCACTGATAATCCAAATAGGTATTCCTATCTCAACGGTCTTAAAATTATCATCACCTGTTTGCTGTTTTATCTCAAAAGGCCTAGTAGAAGACAAGCAAACAGCAGGCACTAAATAATAAATGTTGAACCACTACACTTACGTGGCCAACAATCCATCTAAAATATATCACATAACCCAGTTTGTCATTTTGACAAGTTATTCTCAAAGTCTGTACAGCACTCACCTGGAGACAATGTTAATGACAGGCTAGGCTGGAAGTCTTCCCACCTAACCCACTTTGTTCAGAAAGTAGTTTTTTTTTTAATTTTTTTTTAAAAAAATGTTAGAGAGCGCGTGTGGGTGCTCGTAAGAGAGGGACATGGCAGAGAGAGAGAGAAAGAGAGAGGGAGGGAGGGAGGGAGGGAGGGGGACTATCCCAAGCAGGCTCAGCGCTGTCAGCATAGAGCCCGACGACGCGGGGCTCAAACTCACAAACCCTGAGAGATCATAACTTGAGCCAAAATCAAGAGATGGACACTTAACCGACTGAGTCATCCAGGTGCCCAGAAAATACTTTTTTTTTTTTTTTGAGAAGAGCAACGATCCAATTAGGCAGCACTAGTTCATATTTCTAGATGCTTTAACTCAAGACAAATTTAAGTGTGTCATATTTTGCTATTACCTGTATAACTGAAGTGGTTAACATTATAATTCACCTTTGCTTTAGAATCTAAGGAAAATGATAAAGTTTAGATAATTAACCAATGTAAGCCATCATATCAGGCAGAAATTAGAGAAAATCAAATTACTGCAACTATCTTTTTGTATATGTTCAGTAAGAACAATTACGCTGGGTTGTTACCTGAATAGCTGCTAAGACATTTAAAGTTTTATCTCCATCTATCACTTAACCGCTTTTATAATACACTAGCACTCTGAAATAGGACAAATGCCAGTGTAGGAAGGAGCTAAATGCTCCAAACACAAAACCAGAAAATAGTGTAGACCAGCACTGTTCATGCAAAATACAGTGCAAAACCATGCATGTAATTTAAAATTTTCTGGTAATCATGTTAAAATTGAGAGAAAAGGGTGAACCTAATTTTTATTAGGTCTATTTAACCAAATATATCTGACATGTTATTTTCCCTATGTAGTCAATCTAAAAAGTTTTCTTTGAAATCTGATGTTTATTTTACAATTATAGCACATTTCAATTCAGAATTGTGCACAGTTTAAGTGCCATACATGACTACCAAATTGGTCACAGCAGGTACAGACTCATGAGGGAAAAAGGTACTGGCATGCCCAATACATAGAAAACAAAAGGCTCTTTGGCAAAGGCTTTCACAGATAAAAGGAGGCAGTATCTAGCAAACCTGACCATAGCAAGAGCTTGTACGTACTGCATTTTGAGAAGCAAAAGTGTAAATAACTAACTGGTTATTTATTCGCTAGGGCTACAAACCAATGGATAGCCAACATGTTAACTGTGAAGAAACTGCTAATCAATTTATTTTCAACTACACAGTTAAACCTCAGCATTAAAGGACATATTAAATATAAAAACGCTTCAAAAATAAAATGCCCATTCAGTACTTCTGAACAGAATACTGCCTAGAACATCATACCCCAGTTTAATAACCTTAATGAAAAATACATTTTATAATTCCTCAGACTTGGCAGTACGAACTGAAAAAAAAGTTTTGTATTGTTTTTAACTAGGTACTCCTACATAGAAGTGGAAACATTCCAGCATCAAGACAAAGGAATTTTTAAAATCCTGACTTGGCAAAAAGGATTTAACATCAAGAAATGATGGAATTCAAGAAAACAAGTCACTCCTACCAAAGCATTTTCACCCCTGTAGATATTCTAGCTATGAAGTCTTAAAAAAAGTTGTAATTTTTGTCGCTGTAATTCTCTATTATGAAAAATCCTCCAGGTTTTACAGCTCTCCATAAGACAGTCTGAGTCAAAGATCTCAAATTAGTTTCCCTTTCATTTTTTGAAAAGACAAAAGCTAAGAAGGCAGAGTTCTTTGTGTTTATTTAACAAAATCAAGATTTTTATTTTAAAATACAGTCCTACAGTTCAGCTCCTTAAAAATCTGTCCAAACAGCATTTCCATGTTTCAGCTACCTTGCCAAAAGTATGGTCCTCAAAACAATGTGAATGAAGTTATTATCTCTGAACCATACACTTTAAAAAAAAGGGGGGGTTAAAATTATAAACTTTATGTTATGTATATTTTTCGACAACTTAAAAGAAAAAATATTTTTAAAAAATTTTATTAACATTTATAATTTGAGACCATGAGAGAGCACGAGTGGGGGAGGGGAAGAAAGAGAGGGAGACACAGAATTCCAAGCAGGCTGCAGGCTCTGAGCTGTCAGCACAGAGCCCAAGGCAGGCCCGAACCCACGAACCTTGAGATCATGACCTGAGCTGAAGTCAGACGCTTAAATGAGCCACTCAGGCACCCCAGAAAAAATATTTTTTACAAGTTGGATGGCTCTGCACAGTGTGTCTTTAGATGGATGGAGGGGAAAACAGGAGTGGAATAAAGCAGGACTGTATGTCAGCTTTCACGCTCTCATTTTTTGATTTGCAGGAATTTACCAGAATTTTCAACCACACTCCAAAGGTCATACTTGTTAAGTCAGAACTTATTTACAAAAAAAGAAAACCTATCTTCTGCGCCTCAAATACTTTACTTTTCAACTCAGCTGCTATAAATACTCATCCCAATGGTAAACATCCAGAGCAGCTGCAAAATCACTCAAACCACTACCATCTCTTTTATTTCAAGCCTAAGGCTAAAAGGAAACAAAAAGAAACAAGGCTGAATATTTACCCAGATTTTATGACTCATATATATATATATATCCACATACATACACACACAACCATTCAGGCATATAAACCCTCTTCTTAACCCACACCAAGAACACCTATTTTTCATTAGTACCCCAAAAGCACCAAGGTATTATATTGCCCCTCCATGTAGTATTGAAAATGCCTACCTTCTAGAAACTCAAAATGAAAATTACTCAGCATTTTGATATTGAATAACTTATGAGCTATAATTTGGTACCTGCATTTTTTAGGCCAGTAGCTCTGGTCAAGAGCTGGCAGTTCATATCATCCTGATAAAAAACTATGTCTCTCAAAGGAAATTTTACTACAGTGTCTTTGGACGTCCTCCCTCGCCCTCTAACCCTGTCTCTAAACTCTTTAGAGGACCATTCTTTCACTCACTTTAGGTGCAAAACAACTACCTCCTACAACAGTGTTCAGATTTTTGTGTTTGCAGACTGAAGGCTGTTTTAGGGAGTGTTCCCTGCCTCACTTTTGAGTCAAGCAAGAGAGGAGCCATCTGGGTGTTTCTAAAGGAAAACCTGAAACCAAAAGAACCAAGGCACTAAAATTGTCATAGTGTTTTTTTCTTTTTTTTTTTTTAAAGATTTTTAAGTAATCTCTACACCCAAGGTGGGGTTTAAAAACGACCCTGAGACCAAGAGTTTGCAAGCTCTACCGACTCAACCAGCCAGGCGCCCCAAATTTCCTACTGATAAAATATCGATCGATGGTTAAAATCTTCAAGGGTCTCCTGCCAGGGTTCTAAAAAAACTCACTCTACAGAGAATGACGAAGCCAAGTCGTTCGCTGCTCAACAGGGGCCAGGCTCTAGCACCATAAGCGGCAGAGATGGCGCTAAGGACGATTCCACAGAGTTCTAATAGAGTACGCCCTAACCCCAGGATGAAGGAATGAGAGCCACGTGCCCACGATTAGGGGCTGGTTCCCTTTCTCAAGAAACCGAGGGGTAAGCGAAGAAGGGAATGTTGGGTGTTCAGAATCAAGACAGACAGCTCTAGGTGAGTGGAAGTAAAGATGACACTTCAGCTACGCTACTGTGTCAGACGTGGCTGGGGAAAGGGGTGTCTCTAAGCATTTAGACGGAGCGGGGTCTCAGTCCATACACAAAGGAGGCGCCACTACCGCACTGCGCTCTGGTACTCGTAGTCAGATCCCCAAGCAGGTGACTGCCAGTAAACTATGGGGTCCGGAGTCAAAGCAGGCCCCTCCGCCTCCGGCTCTTCCAGCCTCACACAAAGGACCGCGCCACCACCCCCCCTCGCCCCGCCCGCCGGGACTTGTAGTTCCCGTTTCCCCCGCCAAGCCGCAGAGGAGGAAGTGGCCAGACTACAATTCCCAGCAGCCTCCGCGCCCGAGCCCCGCACCCCTGCCTCCATCTTGGCTGCGGTCGGAGCCTCCATTTTCGCTCCCTCCCCCCACTTTAGTCACCACCACCACCACCACGCGCGGCTGCCTGGCCTCGACTCTTCCTTTCAGCTCTGCGGCCTGACGTGAGGCTTAGACAGTTAAACGGGGGCCAGGTGGAAAAGCCGGGGTAGAGACTCAGGGTGAAACCTTCCCTGCCCAGAGCTCTAGGAGTGCCCACCTTGACTCAGAAGTCTCTCCTGTTAGTCTTGGTCTTCTCATCCGCACCTAGCCTGGCTTCTTACTACCCCCAGTTGGACCCTGAGGTCGTACTCACCCCAACAGCTCAGCGCCCCCTCTCCAGCGCCGCCATAAGCAGCACGGCCCGGTACGTAGGAATAAATCTCGCTTCTCTCGCGAGAGTTGCGGGCTCTAAGCGCGTGCACGGGAAGCGAGGGGGAGTGTATTCCTAATACGCTTGCGCATGAGGTCTGAATGACGCCAACTAGTGCGCTGCGCTTAACCACAACCAAGATGGTGCCCACGTTCCCTTACATTCCCTCCCCCTTGAGGTGCGGGAAGCAATCTCCGTGTTTACTGACTCCGCTGGGACGCATGGGGCGGGGTGGCGGGTAACTTTCGGCGTCTCTGATCTTTGCAAACCTGAATATGCTTTAGACAGAGAGACCAGGCTAAACTTTGAGGACGAACAATCTGGAGGGCATATGCAGGAATGTCATATAAAGGATTTCTGTTTTCTCGGACATCATTCAGAAGCCCCAAACCCCAGTTTCTCCTCACAGCGCAAGGCTTTTTTTCTCTTGTCTGCTATAATATACTGGAATTTTCGTTAGTATAGAGTAGGTTTTAGTAAGGTAGTTTGGAAGTTCTACGTGAGACCTTTGTCTCGAAGAAACTGTAGTGCTTGCAACAGACGGACAAGAGTGAGCAAGGCAGCATAACCATTAAAAAACAAAAAACAAACAAAAAACTCCTTCAACTGACCTTTTAGTCACCAGAAGATATTCGTATTGTATCTGGTAATCAAAGAGGCTGAATCAGTAACCAAAAGGTTGAAATCAGGGCAAATGATGATTAATCCAACGGGGTGTGGGGAAGAAAGAAAATAGTTCGTTGTGGCCACAGAAAAGTTCAATGAGTTATCCCTTGTCAAACAATAGGGCAGTACCCTCTGGTGAGAGGAATGCTTTTCCCGGAGTCTGTGGCTCTCCCTCTTGACAGTATTGGATAAACAATGACCAGTCACGCTCCTGAGAACTCCCCTACGCTTTATTTTCACTTTCAAGATACATTTATTCTGCATCTCATATCTGTCATCATTGGGGTGTATACAGTTCTCAAGACAAATGGATATAGTTCTGTCCTCAAGGAACTTTCAGTCTAGCACCATTAAGTAATCACAAAAACAAATTTAAACGTACACAGAGACATAAGTGAAGTGAAGGAAAGATGCACAGAGTTAAGAGTAAATAGCCTCCAATTCTGAGCAAATTATTTTGAATTCTAAGAGGAGGCAGTATTCTAGTTATGATGTTAAAAGATTTTTCTCTGAACTCTGTTGCTATTAGTCCAATTCCATTCCACCTCCAAGCTGCCTTTGTTCTCTTTGATGCCTTCCCATGCTTCCAAGGTAAGATATTTGCTTCATATTTGCTTTCAATGTTTTCATAGCTCACTCTATTGTAATTATTGGTTTATACCACCTAGTGATACTTTACGACAGGACCAATGACATTCATCTTTGCATCCCTAGTTTCTGACAGTACTTGGCATAGACAACTCTCAAAAGCTTGTTGAATGAGTAGCACTGAACAATAGTGTAGGATGTTGTTAGAAATTAGAGTGTTCTGTTGGGGAAGTACAAAACGTTTCATCTATCAAACCAGCTGTTTTGTTTCCTTTGTCCAGTTCTTAAATTGAGATCTCTCCTTCTCAGCAATAGATCTAGTCTGGATATTCTAATCTAATGTTACAGAGAAACTGCCCCGGGCTCTTGCACTAGAAACAAGGTCATGTGAAGCTGGGCTAAAAGTAGAATTAGGTCTAAGAGCACGCATTCTCAAATATCACAGTAATGGGAAATGTAAAAAATAATAGTCTCATTAAATTCTATATATACAATCCCTATTAATAAGAAAGAATAAGTCTTGATTTCTACTATTACACATAGTTTCTAAATGCCTTCTTAAATCATACAACCATTCATCCTCATCATTCTGATTATGTCTCAATTGCCTTTAAATTCCTCCATGATCCATAATTAGTATCAATTTACATTAAACACAAAATGCAAATATGCATACACCCAGAAGCATACATTTTAGCATCCAAGGCATTAAAGAAAGTAAAAGATGGAAACATTTGATTTAAATCACTAGCTTATGTGATTTTCTTTTTACAAGTATTACCCATAACTAGAGGTAGGTTTCATTTTTAGAAGATCGCTACATTTTAGGGCAATAATTTTTTTCAGATTAATTTTGAAGTGAAATTAAAAAACTGAAATGTAGTTATCATGTTATGTTTATTTTTTAAAACCAAAGTTAAAGCAGAAACTTGTGAAGTCACTTGGGAAACCATCTCCTTTGCAATGGGGTAGTTGTGGATTTTGAGGAGATATTTATTCTATTAAGGAATAAACTGAAACAAAAAAAAATGCATACATTATTTTTTGGTATTTATCATCCCAATTTTTCTTCCCTGAGAAACTTAAATAGATAGTGAAATTGATTATGATTGTGTTTTTTTCTCTCTACAATTATCAATAAGCACATATCTCTCGAATCTATTTGACAATCAAAAGCATCTTTTACACATTTGTAAGTTTTTCTTGAGCAGTGATGGCAACTGTATAGGATGAGATTTTTGTCAGTTCTCTGTGAAATGAGAAATATTAGGTCAATGTAGAGATTTTTTAAAAAATAAGGCTAGGGGCGCCTGGGTGGCGCAGTCGGTTAAGCGTCCGACTTCAGCCAGGTCACGATCTCGCGGTCCGGGAGTTCGAGCCCCGCGTCGGGCTCTGGGCTGATGGCTCAGAGCCTGGAGCCTGTTTCCGATTCTGTGTCTCCCTCTCTCTCTGCCCCTCCCCCGTTCATGCTCTGTCTCTCTCTGTCCCAAAAATAAATAAATGTTGAAAAAAAAAAATTAAAAAAAAAAAATAAAAAATAAGGCTAAACTTATTTAAGATTCTAAGGGCTGTTTTCATTCTGACATGTCTTTCCTATTTAGGGGAGGTAAAGGGAACTTTTATTTATTTGTTTATTTATTTTTTAATTTTTAAAATTTTTTTAAATTTTTTTTAACGTTTATTTATTTTTGAGACAGACAGAGACAGAGCATGAATGGGGGAGGGTCAGAGAGAGACAGGGAGACACAGAATCTGAAACAGGCTCCAGGCTCTGCGCTGTCAGCACAGAGCCCGACGTGGGGCTCGAACTCATGGACCGCGAGATCACGACCTGAGCTGAAGTCAGATGCTCAACCGACTGAGCCACCCAGGCGCCCCTAAAGGGAACTTTAAAAAAAAAATTTTTTTTTTAATGTTTATTTCTGAGACAGAGCATGAGTGGGAGAGGGGCGGAGAGAGAGTGAGGCACAGAATCAGAAGCAGGCTCCAGGCTCTGAGCTATTAGCTCAGAGCCTGACACAGGGCTTGAACCCACAGACTGGGAGATCATGACCTGAGCCGAAGTCGGATGCTCAACTGACTGAGCCACCCAGGCACCCCCGGGGACTTTTATAAAATTTTGCTAATAGTGGATGGTAAAGGTATCCACATTCAAGATTTCAGAACAGAAAAACACAATTTAGAGCAGAAACTTTCATAAGGAATCATTATTTCCACAAGAATGTAAATAAGATTTAATCCTAGAACCCTGCATTCCAAAACTTTTTATTCATTAACAAGCCTCTAACAGTTAAAATGCATTATGTAAATAAGAATGATATAAGGATAACAACATGTAATAAAATATTAGAATTTAAATAAGAATAATGCAAAAACTTTGTATAATGCTTCCCCTTTTTTTTTTTTCAATTTTTGAAAGAGAGAGGGAGAGAAAGAGAGAGAGAGGGAATGAGCGGGGGATGGCAGACAGAGGATCCCAAGTGGGCTCTGCCCTGACAGTAGAGAGCTCAATGCAGGGTTCAAACTCACAAGCCGTGAGATCATGACCTAAGCCTAGGTCAGTCGCTCAACTGACTGACCCAACAGGTGCCCCTATGCCTCCCTTTAAAGTGTCAACACTGCACATAAGAGAAGAATTATATGTTAAGCTGCTGCATTAAAAGTAGTCACCAGGGGCGCCTGGGTGGCGCAGTCGGTTAAGCGTCCGACTTCAGCCAGGTCACGATCTCGCGGTCCGTGAGTTCGAGCCCCGCGTCAGGCTCTGGGCTGATGGCTCAGAGCCTGGAGCCTGTTTCTGATTCTGTGTCTCCCTCTCTCTCTGCCCCTCCCCCGTTCATGCTCTGTCTCTCTCTGTCCCAAAAATAAATAAACGTTGAAAAAAAAATTAAAAAAAAAATAATAAAAGTAGTCACCATAACACTTTAGCTCTGGGAATCAGCCAGAGGGAAGGGTGGAGCAAAAGAATATTGTTAATTAAACTTAATTTAGATCCTAATGAAACCAATTGTACTCAGAATAAAATCCAAATTCTTTTACCATGGCCTACAAGGCCCTAACTGACCTAGTTCCCACTAAATCTCTAACCTCTGGTTCACTGTGATTCAATTCCATTGCTATTTTGGTTTTTCCCACATTGCAGATTTGTTTCTACTCAGAACTTGCATTTACTGTTGCTGCTGTCTGGAATGCTGTTTCCCCAAATTATCACTTTGTGGCACTTTCTCATCAGTAACTTGTTAGCTTAAATGTTACTGCCTCACAAAGATCTTCTCTAAAGTAAAAGTACCCACTATCACCATCGCTCTCCACAGTATTAGCTTGTTTTATTGTCTTCATAATATGTATTGCTGTACAAAATTAACACATTTATGAATTTAGTTGTTTATTCCCCTTCTTTCTAAACAATAGTCCAAGTTTCAGTTCTCTGGTTCATCACTACATCCCCTAAATCTAGGACAGGGACTGACGTAACAGTAAGTACTTAATAATATTCATCGAATGGATGAATTATCCATTTCACTAATTCTAAGACATTATTGATTGTACCATACATCATTATTTGTGCATCAGCAAGAAGAAAATATGTTGCCATTTTCACTCTGACATAATACTGTCATTGGTTACAATTTTTATATTTGTTAATGGAGTTCCTTTAAAGTTATTTAGACCTGGTTTAGGTCTAATTAGATAAAACTTTAAAAACATTTTCATCATGTGTCACTCTTGTGTGTATATAAAGTGAAAAAAAAATAAGCAAAGTAAATTGGTGGTCTTCCTAAAACTTCTTCACGAAGAAACCTAACTTCTGAATCTTTCTTTGTAGTAATAAATTTGACTGTATTTTAAAAATTCCATTCATCAAGAGACAGCATTAAAAACTTTAAAAAATCAAGAAACTAGAATATATATGTTTGCAACATGTAAAACTGATAATGTATTAGTATCATAAATATATACTAAATTAATACCTATAAATAGGAAAAAGTGAAAGAAAAGAAATGGGGGAATGACTTGAATGTCTACATTAAAAAAAAACGTTAAGGGCGCCTGGGTGGCTCAGTCGGTTGAGCGTCTGACTTTGGCTCAGGTCGTGATCTTGCAGTTTATGAGTCTGAGCCCCGCGTTGGGCTCTGTGCTGACAGCTCGGAGCCTGGAGCCTGTTTCAGATTCTGTGTCTCCCTCTCTCTGCCCCTTCCTCGCTCATGCTCTGCCTCTCTTTGTCTTTCAAAAATGAATAAATGTTCAAACAAACAAACGAACAACTGTATAGGTACGGGGTGCCTGCGTGGCTCAGTTGGTTGAGTGTCTGACTTTAGATTTCTGCTCTGGTCATGATCCCAAGGTCACAGGATTGAGCCCCGCATCGAGCTCTGCATTGAATATGGAGCCTGCTTAAGGTTCTCTGTCTCCCTCACCCCTACCGGCGTGTGCGAGCTCTGTCTCTCTCTCTTTCTCTAAAATTAGAAAAAAGAAAACTGTTAGGCAAATAATCATTTGATATTATGCTCAGCCTCATTAGTAATCCAGGGAATACATTTTTGTTTTGAGATAGTTTTAGACTTACAAAAGAATTACAAAAACTATATAGAAAGTTCCCATAAACACTTCACCCACTTTTCCATTATGTTAAGCTTACTTAGCCATAGGACAATTTTCGAAACGAGGAGATTAACCTTGACACAATATTAACTAAACTACAAAATGAATTCAGGTTTCATGAGTTCTTTCCCTGATATCCATTTACTCTTCCACAATCAAATCCAGGATCACACCCTGCATTTAGTTGTTGTCTCCTTACTCTCCTCCATTCTGTGACAGTTCCTTGCCTTTCGTGACCTGGACACTTTGGAACGTTGATCAGTTATTTTGTAAACGTCCCTCAACTTGTTTTTGTCTGATGCTTCCCTGGGTTAGATTGAGGTGATGCATTATTTGAAAGAATGTTATGGAGGTGATGTACCTTTCTCATTGCATTATACCAGGGGGCATAAGATGTTGAAATTTATTATTAGTGATGTTTACGTTAATCAGTTGGTTAAAGTGGTGTCTGCCAGGATTATTCATAGTAAACTTGTTATTTTTCCATTATAATTACTAAATGTTTTGGGGAAGATACTTTGGGACTTGATTGAATTGTCCTCTCAAAATTATGTCTACTCAGAATCTCAGAACATGGCCTTGTTTGGAAATAGGGTCTCTGCAGATGTAATCAAGTTACAATGAAGTCATACTGAATTATAGCAACAACTAATCAAATGACTACTGTTCTTGGAAGAGGGATATTTGGATACAGACACACACATACAGGAAGAAAATCATGTGAAGATTGAGGTAGAAATTGCAGTGCTGTATCTAGAAGTCAAGGAATGCCAAGAGTTGCAGGAGCTAGAAAAAGGGCATGGAACATACTCTCCCTTAGAGCCTCCAGAAAGAACCAACCTTGTCAACACCTTAATTTCAGACTTCTAGCCATCAGAACTGTGACAGAATACATTTCTGTTGTTTTAAGCTATCCAGTTTGTAGTAATTTGTTATGGTAACTCTAGGAAACTAATAGAAGCTAAGCAAATACCTTTTTCTGTTTAAACTTTAGTTCACTAGGGGCACCTGGGTGGCTCAGTCAGTTGAGCTGTTAGCACAGAGCTCACTTTGGGTCTTTGTCCTCCTCTCTCTTTGCCCCTCCTCCACTCATGTGTGCTCTCTCAAAAATAAATAAACGTTAAAAAAAACCCACTTTAGTTCACTGATTACAGCATACATTGATGAATCTTACTGAATCTCTTTTTGGCTCATAGATGTGCAGGTTTTTCCACACAGGATTAGTCTTAGGCCACCAAAAATACTGGTAACACAGGATTTCCTAAGAGTGCTTCATTGTGGTGTCCAGAATTTTATTTCAAGCTAGCAAAAGCTGTGTGGCAGGCAGAACTGTGAGATGGCTACCAAGAATCCCACCACCTGGTGGTATACATGCTGTGTATAGTCCCCTGCCCTTGAGCATGGGCTAGACCTGTGGATATTAGAGGATACCTCATATCTCCTTTATGGCAAAGAGATTACTGCAGGTGTAATTAAGATCTCCAATCAGTTGGGTTAATCAAGAGGGGGTTATTCTGGTTGGGCCTAACGTAAGCTCTTAAAAGGGAGTCTAGAGATGGGAGACAAGGAAGGTTGGAGAGTGATCTCCTTTTGGCCTTGAAGTCCTGGGAGTTTTACACCTGTATAGAAATGAATTTTGCCAACAACCATGTGAGCTTGGGAGGGGGCCCAGAGCCTCAGATGAGATGCCTAGCCTATGGTGACACCTTGATTTCAGCCTTGTGACATCATTAGATGGGAACCTAGTTAAACCCTGCATGGACTGCTGACCTACAGAACTGTAAGAGAAGAAATGGGCATTGTTTTAAGGTGGGAAATTTGTGGTCATCTGTTATATAGCAGTAAAGAACGAATATAGCCATACTCCCAAGTTCTTATGCTGGCACTCTCTTGATCTTACCAGAAGGTTCACATGAATGGAAAGTTCACAGAAAACAGCTGAACCCCTACTCCCTTCTCAAATAGTGCTTAAAATAGTTTCTTGACCAAAATAGCAAGAGCTTACCTTTGTCCAGTCATGCCACCAGGAACACAGCCAATTATGCTTATGCTTACAGTCAACTACACCACAAACCCCTACATGTGTAAGACATATCCCAATTACAGGGATGTTAACATATGAAATAAAAATCAAGCTTAGGATCAATAACATATAGAAATCCACTTCCATCAATTCCTCTTGTATTTTTAGGCTAGATGAAATGTTGAGTAAATTGCAATTCATTCAGCTCTGAAGGTTCTGCCTCCTCTTTAGCATTCTTTGTGGGTGACAAAAGAAAAAGCATCATCTGCTTTCCATTATATTAGCAGATAATAGTCCTTAATTCCCTCTAAAAGTTGCTGAGACACCTGCAAGTGAAATACTGAAAAATGTGCAATATAACTGCTTATTGTGAAATGTATCTAATATAAAGGTGGATGGAGAATTAAAATTCAGGAAGTCAGATATTAGCAAGGATTTACAAAATGCATAATTGTAGTATTATATATGTATCTCTTAATACATTATATGATCACACAATGAAATAGTGAACATCAGTGGAAATAAATGGCAGCTATGTACAAAACTATTTTTAGAAACATGTTCAGTTGAAAATATCAAATCCCTATAGACTATGTAAAATATGGTACCATTTTTATAGAAATCAAAATGGAACAAAACTAAAAAATGTCACTTTAGGGATGCATACATATTTTAGATCTTTTTGCATGTGGTAGAACTATCAAAAAGAGGGAGTAGGGAGATGGGGAGAATAGGAAAGGAGCTTAAATAAATGCAAAGTATGGGTGATGTTCTAATTCTTAAGTTAGGTGATGAATGATTATGTTTGATAGCTTATTTGCATGTTACATATCCTTTTCTAAGTGTTAAATATTAAAACGTAAGTGCAAAATTATGTATAAAGTATTGGCAAAATTTGTATTTGCACAGTTGTTTTTTAGACTATGCTTATTTGATCAGCGTTCTTAATTAGAGGCAAGTCAGGTTAATTTTAACAAAAAGTGATTTTATTAAAAGGCAATCCTCAGGATCTCTAAGACAGGCAGAAAACCAAAATGAGAGGCTACAGAGCCTCTAATCACTTCAGATAATTGCTTCATTGAAGATCTCACTGTGTGGCAGAGACACTGCAGCCGCACCATTGACTTTGCTGACACTGGATACTGAAATGTTGTCACTAAAGCCGCTTGGGCTGTTCCTCTGTGGAACTGGACATAGTAGCCAGTGTTGTAGGCCTTTACTCAAAAGGAATTCTGCATAGTTCCCTGCTTATTTGTATGCCTAACTTTAAAGTTTAAAGCAGATATATCTTCCTTAGCTGCAAAAGAGGCTGGGAAAACATCTGACACTTAAATTTCTTAGGAGGGAGGAAGGCCTCTGCCTCATTAGGTGAGGGACTCCCTAACAGGATAGGAATGATATTGGGCAGCCAGGAAAGAAATGACAGTTGTCTGCCACAGCCACTCTTGGCCACTCAACACCAACACCTTCAACTTTCACTTATTAAGAATGATTCAGAGTAAAAGGACTTGTCAGACCTTGTTAGTTGCTTTCTCAATACTCTTTCCTCCTTGCTAATGGAATACCGACTTTATCTGAGGCAGCTATGTACACAGCCTCCTTTGAAGATAGAAGTTACCATTTAAAGAGGCAGGCAAATTAAGACAAGGGGAAATCTGTCTGGAATTTCGGGGAAAGCTTTGCTTTCCTTCGTAAAAGAGGATACACAGAGCTGGCACAGGCCATTTCCCTTTATCTTCCTGCCTTCAGTAGGGACATGGAATCTGGCACAGCACCGACCTTGCAACCACAAGAAAAGAGCATGAAGGATGAAAAATGGCATGCTCAGGAGGCGGATTTGAAAGACAGCACTGCACTCTTTGTATGTAGGTAAGACCACCGATTAAACATTGTTTAATCGTAGGCACACATGGTCTCAGCTGCACCACTCTAGAAAAGAGAGGACAATTACGTCTCATGAGTTAAGACTCCATTTATTGAATTCATATTTTCTAACATATGGGCTGTGGTGTTTCTTTTGCACTATTAGTAAAAATAGATTTTGCCAATCAAGAACCACTTGAACTCTGACCCGTATTTGGCATTTAAAGGCATCCTAACTTAGTGGTTAAGAGTATGTTTAAGGGTCTCTCTAGGTTGGAATCTTGGTTCCAGTTTAGACAGATAGCATAACCTCCTTGTGCCTGAGTGTATGTAAAATGAGGTATAGTTGAAATGGAGATTATAGAATAACTAGAAAGCACCAAGCTTTCTCCTCCTCATAGAGCCTTCCCTGTATCCTATACATTCTCATATTGGATTTATCACTGCCCTGTAATTATATGTATACTTGTCTCCTCTACCAAATTTTTCTTCAAAAACAGTGTCAACGCCTTTCCCTCACCTTTTTTCTATTCGTAACTCCAAATGAAGTGCCTGGTACATAGCAGATTAGACATTCTCAAACTAGTATCCGTAGAAGTTATCTGGGATGATTATAAAATACAAATTCCTGGGGGCGCCTGGGTGGCGCAGTCGGTTAAGTGTCCGACTTCAGCCAGGTCACGATCTCGCGGTCCGGGAGTTCGAGCCCCGCGTCAGGCTCTGGGCTGATGGCTCAGAGCCTGGAGCCTGTTTCCGATTCTGTGTCTCCCTCTCTCTCTGCCCCTCCCCCGTTCATGCTCTGTCTCTCTCTGTCCCAAAAATAAATAAACGTTGAAAAAAAAAATTAAAAAAAAAAAAATACAAATTCCTGGATCCCATTCCTAAGTTTCTATTTCAGTAGTCAGCAAACAATTTTGGGGAACACGGAATGGACCTTCAATGTTTGAATCAAATTATGTGAAAATTATCAATATAAGTCAAGGTAAAAGGTATTAAGGTAAGATCAGTAATATTTAAGCATTTTTCAAGGTACTTCTAAACTCAGTTTTTGTAATTTGATTTGTAATCATATAATTTTGAATTTCTAAATCATGAGGAAATGTCTAAAACTATTTTATTTATTCATTTATTTGTTCGTTTAGTTAGTTGAGAGAGAGGGAGAGAGCCAGCACATGAGCCGGGTAGAGAGGGCAGAAGGAGAGAGAAGAGAGAATCTCAGGCAGGGTCAAGCTCAGCATGGAGCCCGATGTGGGGCTCAATCCAACAAACCTGGGATCATGACCCGAGCTGGAATCATGCTCAACCGACTGAGCCATGGAAGTACCCTTCTAAAACCATTTTAGATGCAACTATTTGTAGACTTATACATCTGACTACATCATGCTAATTATAAAATATTTATGAAAAGCCCTGTCTACTTGACATGTTGCTATTATGTGAAAAATAGACCTTTTTATTTCCTGATAATTAGACTCACTGCGGAATAAAATTAACTGTTATTCTCAAAATGAAGTTTTTATTAGAAACATTCATATTAACACTAGCCAGAATTACATTATGTAGGGTGCTGAGAGCTCTTTAGACTCAGACTTCAAGCTTTTGATTTGCCGGGGTGAAAAGTTAACATAGATATTTATACTGATATCTAAGATGTAAAGTACTTTATAAACACCCTTAAAGGAACATAAGGCAGATAAAGAGACACCATGTCATATTTTAATGGGCCATTTGATGGCCCTTTATAGTCCACTGCCTCCTGAGTGGAACTGTGGGACACACAGTGGCACTTAGGGTATATACTTCAAGCCAAATGGCTGGACTAAAGGTTTACTTACTCTTGGAAAACAAGATAAAAATGCCTACACTGGGGGTGGTAGTATTTTTCAAATTCTGTATAGGACTTTGAATAGAAATTTGACAAATTCTAAAATACCTGATTATTAAAGACCACCACTATAGGCAAAGTCATTTCAGTATTACTGGGATCAGATGCTTTTAGGATATCTTAGTGAAGTTTTATTGTTTTAATTGGAATTAATTCTTTATGGCAGTATGAAAGTTTACATCACACAAAGCACAAACAAAAAACTCTTTTTAATACTGGGTCTCTCCTATGCAGTATGGTGCTTAGTACTACTGGAAAATGTGGACAGGTTTAGGATTTGTTATTTCAATTATTTTTAGGCAAACCTAATCTGACAGTATAACATGAAGTAATTTGTAAATATCACATGTGACTAAATTGAGATGGGAGAATGAGTCGATGAGTGAGCCTAGTTGACCACTCAGCATTTGAATCTCAACACTGCTTTATCGTCTGCACAACACGATGAATGTAATAACTCTCATTAGGTGATAAACTTTTGTTTCCTTGTGAAAAGTGGATCTAAGAAGAAAGCCAACTGCCAGTACTAATAATGAAAGACATCCAAGTAAGTGATGGTACTCAACTATAAAAAGAAGTTCTATGTATAGTAAACAGAATGTTGTACATTAAAAACCATGATGTGAATAAACCTATCATATGCTCTTCAACTGGGTGAATCACCCAAGTTGAAGATTTCCTATGAGGACAATATTGAAAAATTGACTATTAATATCAAATAGAATAAATAAAAGCTACCTTTAGGATTTAACTAAGAGTACATGTGTATATGCACATACACGGGACAAATTTCTCAGGATTCTTTGAACAATACAATGACTTTACTATCACTAGAAAAAAGGTGGACTTATTTTCAAGTATGTTTCTTGGGGACTAGCAGTAGGTTCTCTCAAATTAAGAGTAAAGACACCAGGTCATAAAGTGCCAACTCTTAGCACCAGAGAGACTTAAAACTTCATAGGAGGTGAATGACGTTACAAATCAGAGAATCTACTAATCTAGTTCTATGGAACTGTATTACTTTTCTCAACTGGAAAAAAAATCTAGGTGTATGCCAAGTAGATTTAAAAAGCTAATCTCTTTTAAAAATTTTTTAGAATTGTAATTTACAATCCTATATAAAATAAAATTGCTGGCTTATAATAAAAGGCTCTAAGTTTCAGAGATATGAACAAACAAAAAGGAACTGGTAACACAGTTTATATAAATCAAGGTCCCAGAACTGAAAATTAAAAGTAGTCTCTCAGAGAAAGGAATGGTGAAACTCAGTGTGTATTTTCACGAACACACCCAAAAACTGTTTTGTGGACAGCCAATCTGATTTCGAATTTCTGAACTGCCACCTGATACCTTTAATCAACACTAAATCAAGTCTGAGGCAAGACATTACATGGACAATACTCAAATAGAAAGATAATAACTTCCTTCCTTGACAATCTCCAGCTGTCATTCAGAAGTGGAGTTATTTGATGGCTTGGGAAGCAGTGTCCATTGAGTTTTCCTTCCTGACCTGAAGAGATTCACTGCTGATGGACAATAATTCTCGAAGTTCCTTATTTTCAAGCTGGAAAAAAAAAGGTATGTTTATTTCAGTATTTTGATTGTCAAACTGTATCAGAATACATTGTTTTGGGCCAGGAACAGAAAGCATATTAATTTTAAACATTTGAAAGAAACAAAATAACTGAGAATTTCCTAAAATACTAATTATTAATCATTTAATATACATTTACTGAGTAATTTATATAAACCACATGTTAGGATTACAAGGAAAAAAAACCAAAGTCTCTCTCCACCTGAGGTATTCGGTGCTTGTTGTACTTTTTGTGGTTCCCACTAGTTTTACTACTATTTCTTCTACCTTTTAAATTCCTAATAATGTTTTTACTGTGCTCAGTCTTTTCTCCTGAATGTGCTACAGTTTTGGAGGAAGGAAGAAAAGGAGAAGAAACTACTCATGGGTCCACAGCCAGGTACCAGTGGGTGTCCTACATACATCATCTCACAACAACATGTAGGGCAGGTACCATTCCCTACATCCATGTTCTCTAGAAGACGAGGACACTGTGGCTCACCAAAGTCCAAAAACTTGTCCAAACGCAGACAACGTGGATGTGATACTGCTAGGGTTTCAATCTGATGTTGGTGTCCTTTCCACTTAAAATACTGAGTAAAATTTGTTCCACATTTCCTTAGGGCTATTTCCATAGTTGAGGTACATCAGGGATAGTATAGACAAGGTTGTTCTACTGTTTTAACTAACTCCTAATTCCTACTTGGGACCTTGTCTCTCCCTTTGATTTCCAGCTAGGGCAGCTTGCACTCTGTATCCTCATTCTCTCTGTAGGAAATTCTAGGAAACCATAGCATTTTTAGGCTTCATCAAGAGTCTGCGTCCATGGTCATTAAATCGTCTAACATATAAAGTGCTTCCCTTAGTACTGTGCATCTCTCCTAGCATGTACAAACCATTTCATATCATATAAGTACTAGTCTTATTCCTTTCAGTAGACTCTGTGCAGGGATCCTCTCTTTCTCTCTGATATTTCTCAAAGGGGCCATGACAGCATCTTGTAAAAAGCAACATTCAAATGATTTACTGTTATGTGTTTTCTTAATAATTTTATGGGATTCTAATACCTCCAGGTCTTTTTTTTTCCCTTGGTAAATTATTGCTATTATAATAAAAATATTACATGAAAAGAGCCTTTAAAAAATCAAAACTGTAAGGCTTATAAAATAAATAGCATGCCCTTGGCTTTGTTCCCCAAGGGCAACTACTTTTAAAACTTTTATCTATTTCTTTTGGTACTTACTTCCATAGTTAATAAATGAATAATTAATAGTAATTATTATGCCTGTACTGCTATATATATATTTTTAATGTTTATTTTTGAAAGAGAGAGTGTGAGTGGGAGAGGGGCAGAGAGGGAGACACAGAATCTGAAGCAGGCTCTAGGCTCTGAGCTGTGAGCACAGAGCCCAATGTGGGGCTCGAACTCATGAACCGCGAGGTCATGACTTGAGCCGAAGTTGGATGCTTAACCAACTGAGCCACCCAGGTGCCCCTGTACTGCTATTTCTTGATGATCAATTTAAGACATTATCTGATTTCCTTTTATAGCAGAGGAGGGATTTTAGCTCACATGTAATCTGTCTCTTCTACTCTCTCTATCCTCTCAATATGGTAATATCTCAATTTCTAGCCAATACATAGTTGGCATTTTCATTGTTTGCTGCTGATTGTATTTACTTTCTTGGAAAGGATGTAGAACAGGAGTTTTAATTTTAAATCACGAACACACAGAAAACATCAATACACTGCCTAGGATAGCAATGGCATACCTTCTGGACTCTAAGAAAACTCCCTGAATATTGTGACCCTATAATAGCAACAATCTTACCTCTAATTGGGCTAGTTTTTCCTGAATCTTACAAAATTGGTCATCATCCACCTGAACTGCTTTCCTCATCACTTCTCCCATTTCACAGATTCTGTCAATCTGACTCTCAATTTCCTGTAAAGATTAAGATTAAGAAAGGACAAAGGTGAAAAGTTATCTTTTCTATAGATGTTCACGAGAACATATACATTATGAGTTAAAAAATTCCTTTAATCTATGCTATAGAAGTTACACAGGAGTTTCATCACAATCTGAGTCTGAAGAGGCAAAGATATAATCAAGTTATCTTGTGGTATTCACAAATAAATAATTTGTTTTCAAAAGATTGATTCTAGTCTAACCAACCACTGGCCATTGAACAACATCTCTAAGTGGCTGTTTAACTTAAATTTGAGTATATTTATTGGCAGGAAGCTCACTGCATTCCAAGGTACCTTATTCTATCATTGGACATATCTCTTCGCAAGTTTTTCATGTGAGTTAAACTGGTTTTGTTTTTTTTTTTCTTTTTTAAATGTTTATTTTTGAGAGAGAGTGAGTGAGGTGAAGAGAGAGAGGGGGACAAGATCCAAAGTGGGCTCTGCGCTGTCAGCACAGAGCCTGACGCAGGGCTTGAACCCATGAACCGTGACATCATGACTTGAGCTGAAGTCCAATGCTAAACCAACTGAGCCACCCAGGCGCCCCAAACTAAACTGTCTCTTTTAAGGTTCAAGTTTTTTCCTCCAGATAACAGAAAATCGTTTATTTTTCTCTTCTAGATGAGAGCTATTCACATATTTAAAATATTCCTGCTCCCTAAGACTTTTGTTAAGTCAGTAAAATGCTTTCAAAGGAATATAAGATGCAACTTATCTTTCATAAATTCCCTGGAGCAAATAGGTGCCCATCTTTTAATCCCGTTTTAAATGATATAGTACATGTGAATGTACAATGACAACTATGAAACACTCTACAAACATAAGCACAATTACTAGGTCTCCCAAATTAAATCATAAGCAACCAAACTATAGAAACTACGCCATGTATTTTTTTAAAACCATACTTCTGACAACATAGTATGATGCTATGTAGTTCAGTTTAATAAAGGTTTACTGACTGCCTGCTATGTGCCAGGTACTATGTTAGGGATAAAAGAAGAATTCATGCTCCTTACAATCAAGGAGCTTATAGTTTAGTGAAAGTACAATAATAACCAACTAAATATTGGGGCGCCGGGGTGGCTCAGTGGGTTGAGCGTCCAACTTCGGCTCAGGTCATGATCTCGTGATTTGTGAGTTTGAGCCCCGCATTGGGCTCTGTGCTGACAGCTTGGAGCCTGGAGCCTGCTTTGGATTCTGTCTCTCTCTCTCTCTCTCAGCCCCTCCCCTGCTCACTCTGTGTGTCTGTCTCACAAAAAATAAATAAAACATTTAAAAAAATTTAATAAGCAACCAAATAGTTACTGAGCACCTTCAGCACTACCTGGCATTATGTTTGGTCAAGGAACTAAGCATCCATTAATCTTGAAAAGAGATCTTGGTGAGGAAGGGAAGAACCTTAATCCCACTCAGAGAAAAGCACCTGAACAGTCCCTTACCCCCCTTCTTTCTATTCATATCCTTACAAAGGTATAGGGAAATCAAAGCAAATATGATAAACATGAAAGGAAAACAAGCTTACTTTTCTTCAAAAACAAGCAAACAATTTAAAACAATTCAAGATTTCAATCCTGTTCATTTAGAACTTATTCATCAAAATTTCTTACTGCAGAGTGAGACTGGTGAGCTTTCAGGACTGGTTCAGCATCCACGGCCTTTTTAGCAACCATTAATTGTAACATCTGTTTCCGGTACTTGCTCATGATGAGTTCCAAAGCATCCTGGTGTTCCTCCAAGGAAACCCATAGCTCTATAAGAAAATAAATAAATAAAATCACTTGGCAGTGATGTCTGAGAGAGAGCTCTCAAAGCCAAAGCTCTTAAAGTTGGAATTTTATGACAGTCCATGAGATATTGTGAATGCAAAGTTATAACTCAGTGTTTAAGTCCACAAAACTCAACAGTTAAGGTCTATCTGAAAAATAACTTTCTAGGCAGAGGCAGCATAGTCTGGTAGAAACAACATGGGATGTAGAACCAGAAGACATGGGTTTCGGTTCAATTCTGTGAGTTACTAGCTTACTACTACTCCTATGCAAATCATTTAACCTCTCTGAGCCTATTAACTGCATTGTAATATTAAATACTGGCTTATCTACCTCAAAATGAAGATATGAGAATATAATGTGATGATATATGTGAAAGCTCTCTGTAAACTGACATACAAATAACTTCATACTATCATTGATAATTTACTCATTAAACCTGAGAATATATACCCTGAGGATAAAATTCATTTCTTCCACCTTGCACAAGAACATTTTAAAAACTTCTTCAATCTTAGTGTTTATGTCAATTAATAAAAAAAAATTTAGGCTCTTGAGGATATTAACTCTTTTCTTATGCAAATATCCATATGGGGATACACAAATAAGCCATGCAATAATTCAACTCTACTAAGCACCCCCTTTGGTAAGCAGTCTATAAATGCAAAATCAGTCAGATGACCTTAAAAAGGGTAACGTAAACTTTATTGTTACTGGGCCAGCAAGGGATAACGCTTTTTCAAAGTACTAATCCGGAGATATATATAAGATGTGAAGTTAGTTTGGCAAGAACTTTTGAAACATTATTGGATATTAGAAAATAATAACTACAGAAAAAGACCTGACTAACCTCTGTTTTCCTGCTGCAAGTCTCTAATCTGTGTGTTCTCTTGGGACAGCAGAATGTGAGGTTTGAATTTGGACATGTCCTTTATATCGGGTGCATCTTCTTGATACTGGACAAACAGAGACAGACTAAGCGCGCCGTTAACAGGAAAACAGCCGCGGATGCAACCGCGGGGCTCCAGGGCAGCATTCTCAGCCCCGACCCCGCAGAAAGGTCTCACCGCCACCCTCTGAGAGCAGGCATAAATTTAAAGCCGGGTTCCCACCGTCCTATGCCCTCCACCCCTCCCGGTGCACAGAACCCGCGGGCACGGCCCCCTACCCTCTGCCCGACCTGGTCCGGAAGCGCCGTCCCCGCCTCCCTCATAGCGGCCACCCGCCGGTGCAGCGCGGCGGACTGATCCACTAGCGACTCTGCAGCCGCGTCGTGCTCTCGCAGCCGCTCCAGCAGCGTCTTGGCGTCTGTCAGGATCTTCTCGATGGTGCAGCTCATAGCGGCCCAGGACCACGGCCCCCCGCCCTGCTCACCTACACGAACCTTCCCTGAACCTGTCTCAGCGTTACAGACGTCACTTCCGGTATGTTTAAAAGGCGCCTAGGCAGCCGCCATATGCGCCTGCGCAGTGGCGGCCCAGTCCGCCGGTGACCCAGTTTACCAGCAGCCTCGCCGTGCGGCCCAGCCTTGCGCGGAGCCCCAGGCTTGGCCTGGCCCCGCCTGGCCCCGCCTCTGGCTTCTGGCTCCGATGGCCAGGTAGTCAAGCTGGCTTCTGGTCCGTGTCTTTTTTCCCAGTGGGTTCTGACTGATGTGGATTGCTGTTCAGTCATCTTTTTTTTTTTTTTAATTGTGCTTGGTTTCTATTTAAAATTAATTCTTAAAAATTGTGGTAAAATACACATAAAATGTAGCATATTAAGCATTTTCATGTTTATTTATTTTGTTTCATGTTTATTTATTTTGGGAGACAGAGCAAGTATTTTGGGAGAGGAGCAGAGAGAGGGAGGGAGGGAGGGAGGGAGGGAGAGAGAGAGAGAGAGAGAGAGAGAGAGAGAGAGAGAGAGAGAGAATCCCAAGCAGGCTCCACGCTGTCAGCACAGTGCCGGATACTGGGCTCCATCCCACCAACGGTGAGATCGTGACCTGAGCCAATATAAAGAGTTGGACGCTTAACCCAGTGAACCTTTTTTAAATGTATACTCTAGTACTGTTTAAGTGCATTGCCTTCCTTATGCAACCATCACCACCATCCATTTCCAGAACTCTTCATCTTGCAAAATGGAAACAATATGTCCATTAAATACTAACTCCCTATTCTGCAGTCCTCTCAGCCCTTGGTAACCACTAATTTACTTTCTGTCTGTATGAATTTGACTACTTCAGATACCTCAAGTACAGTAAGTGGAATTATACAAATGATATCTGTTGTTTTGTTACTAGCTTATTTCACTTAACGTGTCCTCAGGGTTTATCTATGCATTTCAGAATTTACTTCCTTTTTAGGGCTGAATGATAGTTCATCAAATGTATGTGCCATATTTTGCCTATCCATTCATCCACTGAGGGACACTTCCACCTTTTGGCCACTGTGAACAGGGATGTTTGCTTATCTGTTTGAGTCTCAGCTTTCAATTCTTTTAGGTATTTACTAGAAGTGGAATTGCTGGATCATATAATAATAATTCTGCCTTAGATTTTTTGAGGAAAGATCATACTGTTTTTCACAGTGGCTGTACCATTTTACATTTTTAACAACATTGCATAAGGATTCCAATTTCCCCACATTCTTGCCCACACTTGGTGCTTTCTTTCTTTCTTTTTTTTTTTTTTTTGATAGCCATCTTCATGGGTATGAGATGCAGTCATTGTTATTTTCTGCTTGCTTATTTTTCCTTTCTAATTCAATTAACAAATAATAAATTTAACCAGAATGGCACTGACTTCCATACTATTTGTTATATTGGTTTATAAGAGTTTACCATATCAAGCTTGTATGCCAATCTTTGTTCTTTTTCATTCATTACTTTAATAAATATTTTTGGTGAGACTACTTTGGTTCAGGCACTGTTTAGTGTCTGAGAATGCTTCAGAAAATGACACAAGGTCTCTGCCCTTAGGGAGTTTATATTCTAATGGGAGAAAGAGTTCATACTCTTATGAATAATTGAAGTTCATGACAGCATAAGGAGGCTGGTAAAACAGGCAAGTGCCTCAGAGAAGTAGTGACAGGTTAGAGAAGCAGCGGGGAAAGAACTATGCTTTTTACTTTTGTATTTCAACACATGGCACAATGGAGACATTCAATGATTGTCAAGAGGGTGATGGGGAACAAGTTAAACAAAGATAACAAATCAGGACCACTGACCGACAGAATAAAGAATAATGTAGAGCCACAGATACAAAGAGGTTTCATTCATTCATTAAAACAAAACAAAATACCCTCCCTAAGTGATCTCTTTCACTTATTTACCTTTGACTTCTATTCAGGGATGATGGTTCTCAAATTCATCTCTGTAGCCCCAATCTTTTCCATGAACCTAGAATATATTTGTATTCGCAGAGGGAGAAGATCAAAACCCGATCTCATTATTGATGTTTATATACCTGCTCTTCCCCGTTTCAGTAAAGAGCATATTATCCATTTGCCCAAAAGAGCATCCTGAAAGTTGTCCTTTATCCTTCCTATTTATTCTTTACACTTAATTAGTTATCAAAGCAATCTATCTCCTTTATACCATTAGGACATATTTCCTTCTTTTTATTCTCACTGCTACTGGGTAGTTGGGCCATCATCCTTTCTCACCCAGATGCAGCAACAGTCTCCCAACTGGTCTTGTCCCTACCTCAAGTCTTCTTCTTCTCTAATAGCTCTCCCTTAAGGACACCACAAGCCATGCTGCCCTTTCCATGGTGGCAATTATTCTTCTATGCCCCACCCATGTTAGAGCTGAAAACTAGACTGTCATTGTAATTCCCCAATGACACTGCCAAACCATTACTTGTACTTGGTTGTGTAATTACAACCTCTACTTTATTTGAAGTTTACATCATGCAGCTGAAGAATCTTCTGTCCCTCCTCATTGTTGTCAGTTACTGACTACCTTGGATAGTCCCCTTTATTCGTAGGAATAAGGAATTGGCTTACGGTCTTTTTGATTACTTCATTGGTTTGCTCTCATCTTGGGTGACATTCATGTCTATGTGGACAATTTATATAATGTCTTCCTTGGCCTTTTCATTTCAAGAGACATTGAATTTATTTTGGGCATCCATGACCACACCCTTGATCATTCACTAAGAATTTTTCCTCATCGGGAATTTAAACTTTCAGGGGCACCTGGGTGGTTCAGTGGGTTGAATATCTGACACTGGCTTAGGTCATGACCTTACAGTTCCTGAGTTCAAACCCCGCATGGGGTTTCTCGCTGCTGTTGGTGCATAGCCTGCTTTGGATACTCTGTCGCCCTCACTCTCTGCCCTTCACCCACTTGTGCTCTTTCTCTTTCTTAAAAATAAACATTTAAAAAAAAGGATTTTAAACTTTCATATCTAATCATTTGACTGCAACCTTTATTTTAATCTGTCTAGTTCTTGCAGCCTTTTCTCCCACTACTGTCTCTTTGACCTCATCCAGCTCTTTCATTTCTGAATATGTCATAATCTCTCTACCTATCAGATTATTTTGTTATGCTCTAATTTTCTTTCCCTGAATAGACAGGGAGCTTATGATAGCCAATGTGAACCACAGTCTCTCTAGTACCCTTAATTTCTGTGCATATAATTAATAATAATAATATATTTTAATTATTATACATACTAAGCCATATTATTATATAATATGTTACATGTTATGTATAATTATCATACATTAATTATTAACTATATATGTGTATATTTATATATCTTTTTTTTCTTTTAAGTAGGCTTCATGCCCAACGTGGAGCCCAAGATGGGGCTTAAACACAGGGCTCAGATCAGGACCTGAGCTGAGATTGAGATTTGGATGCTTAAGCGACTGAGCCACCCAGGTGCCTCTGTGCACTTTTTTAAAAAGCCAAATGCAAACAGTAAACTCCAACCCTTGACCAAGGGTTCTACTGATTCTAGTAGTGGTTAAAACAGGATACAGGGTTTTTGTTGCCATTTTTGCTTTTATTTTTATGAACAAGTGTTGAGCGTGTTTATAGCCTTCATATGGGAAGGATCCAATGGAGGAAGAGTTAAAAGAGAGGAGGGGGACGTATGAAGGAGGAAGAACCAGAAGAAAAGGGACATAGTAACTATTTAATAAATT
Source organism: Lynx rufus (assembly GCF_022079265.1). NCBI lineage: Eukaryota > Metazoa > Chordata > Mammalia > Carnivora > Felidae > Lynx > Lynx rufus. The sequence continues at coordinate 124,359,346 of NW_025814834.1, read as the reverse complement.
TTTTCAGGAGTTACTGTCTCCACAGTCAGAGCCACTGCTGCTGCCATCCTATCTCAATCTCCTATGCCAAGATCTTGGAGAAGACCTTCAAGTGGCTCTGCACCTTGCAACAAAGAATAAAAGATGCCAAATTTACCCAAGAGCAGTATCCTACCCAAATCCCAGTGACAATAGAACCAAGAAAGGGTGAGAAGCAGTTTCCTATCCTGGATAAAACTGAGTTCTTTGCACCTGATCACATCAAAATGAGTGAACTCATCAAAATAATTAGCAGGCTCTTACAATTCAATGCTAATCAAGTCTTCTTCCTGGTTGTGAATGGACACAGCATGGTGAGTGGATCCATGCCAATTTATGAGGTGTATGAAAGTGAGAAGCATGAAAATGGTTTCTGGTATATGGTATATGCCTCTAGGAGACATTTGGAATGAAATTGTTGGTCTAAGATTAGAAAACTGGGTCTATTTTATTTTGCTCCTTTGTCCTCCATATGGTAAGTTTTGAGCTCTCATACCTATTTTTTTTCATGTTGTTGCTAACTAATGGCTTTCTAGGACTTGGTCTTGAAAAACCACAGACCTTCATAATTATGGTAAAAGAAATCTCAATAAGATAAGGAAAAATGTTTAGTCTTCTAGAAAGTCAGAAAAGCAGATACTCATTTTGTATCATAAAACTTCTTGTAAATGTTAATTCTAATTAAGAGACACCCTGACTTCAGAGATTGTTGCTATGGTCTGTGAAAATAACCTTTAACATCTAAGAAGTCTGTAATTCTGATTTGCTGTTTTACTTAATAATTTGTCCAAGCCCTAACTCCCTGTACCGGTGACTATGACCTTCCTTGGAAAGAGATCTTTCCCCAAATGATATGTCTCCCCAAAAGATATGTCCAAGCCTTAACTTCCTATACCTGTGAATATGACCTTACTTGGAAAGAGATCTTTGCATTTGTTTTTTTTTTTTTTTTATAATTTTATTTTATTTTATTTTATTTTCAACGTTTATTTATTTTTGGGACAGAGAGAGACAGAGCATGAACGGGGGAGGGGCAGAGAGAGAGTGAGACACAGAATCGGAAACAGGCTCCAGGCTCTGAGCCATCAGCCCAGAACCTGACGCGGGGCTCGAACTCACGGACCGCGAGATCGTGGCCTGGCTGAAGTCGGACGCTTAACCGACTGCGCCACCCAGGCGCCCCGAGATCTTTGCATTTGTAATTAAAAAAAGGATCTCAAAATGAGATCATCTTGGATTAGGATGAACCCTAAATCCAATGACAGTCGACCTTAGAAGGGGCAGAAAAGGGGGTACCTGGCTGGCTTAGTCAGTAAAGCATGCGACTCTTGATGTCAGTGTTGTGGGTTTGAGTGTTGGGTGTAGAGATTACCTAAAAGATAAAATCTTGAAAAAAAAAAAGAGTGACAGAAAAGAAGAAGACACACAGAGTCAAAAAGAGGAGAAGGTCATGTGACGGAAGTAGAAATTGGAATGGTGTGTTTACAAGCCAAGGAATGCCAAGGTTTGCCTACAGCCACCGGAAGTTAGGGAAAAGGCATGGAATAGATTTCCTCAGAGCCTCCAAAGGGTGTCAACCCTGCTGACACCTTGACTTCAGACTTCTGGCTTCCACACATCTGAGAGAATAAACTTATGTTGTATTAAGCCACCCGGGGGTAATTTATTATGATAGCCCTACGAAACTGATACACACATATAGTTGTTTTGTGTGTGTGTGTGTGTGTGTGTGTGTGTGTGTGTGTGTTTTAACAGAATCAGAAGAACATCATTGGTGATCACTGGCGATGTTCTTCTGATTCCGTTTAAAAAAACCCACAAAAAACAAAACAACTATATGTGTATATCAGTTTTGTAGGGCTATCATAATAAATTACCACTGGGTGGCTTAACAACATAAGTTTATTCTCTCACATGTGTGGAAGCCAGAAGTCTGAAGTCAAGGTGTCAGCAGGGTTGATACCCTTTGGAGGCTCTGAGGAAATCTATTCCATGCCTTTCCATAAATTCACCCTTCTTCTCCTTCATGCATGGAGATTAAAAACAAAGAAACAAAAACTGTGATGGGTATATTTCTTAAGTAAACAAAAAGCCTATTCTTATTTAAATTAACGAGGGAATCCAAGAAACAGGCATTTGGGGTATTATCACAATGTTGGGAGAACAGCAAGATGGGTGGTCCTAGTTATGAAACCCAAACTACCTCTTGTTGGATTAGACTCTGCTGAATCTGCTTGCCTGGCAGAGTGGGAAGGCAAGTGAATGCAGCCCCAAAGTCCTATTAACAATGGTGGAGTCATTGCAGACCAAAGGGTGGCTGACTATGCTTTTAATTGTTTATTTTTAAAAAACACTTCTGTGTATAATCCAGTGTTTGTCATCTAATGTGCTCCAAATCTTTCACAAGTGTGCTGACCAATTCTGATCAATTTGTAAAACTATATGCAATAGGGTCACAAATTTACTTTTATTACACAGATATGTGCACAAACTGTAGCTTATTTTCTGTAATCTGCAATTTCTTGTGAACCCCCATGTCCACCTTATTAGGTAAAATAGGGCAAAAACCCCAACCCTAGCTTTTAGTTGAGTCTGATAAACTTAGTCTAATTAAGTAATTTAACAGCTTCTTTAGGTAAATCAGATTCTTATGTGTGATTGTTTTTCAGATTTCATCCCCCTTTCCCCACTTCAACCTATGATGGAGTATGGGTATTTGGAGGTGTTGGGCAAAGAGTGTCCCCCTGCAAACCCCAGCCTTTGGAGGTGTGGTTAGTCTGTGGTTGGTCTGGTTCCATCCCTCAGAAAGCTTGGTCTTTCCTCTCTACACTCGGGACCTAGTAGTCCTCCCTGACCCATATGCAGCAGTGGGGAGGGGTTTATACATCTAATACCTCCTTAAGGCCATACCTCTCAATAGGTTCCTGGCTGAGGCAGTATTTGGAATCCTTAGTTATAGGACCACCTGGGTACCTCCTGGTGTTGCAGTGAATTCCTCTGGTAAGTTTCCTAGCCAGTTTCTCAGCTACTGCTCTCATTTCCTTACAGGCCAGTGGGAACATCTGGGTGTCTTCCATGTTGTGATCACCATTTCTCTTTCTCTTTTTTAATATTTTGAGAGAGAGAGAGAGAGAGAGAGAGAGAGCGCGCAGTGGAGGGGCAGAGAGAGAGGGAGACACAGAATCTGAAGCAGGCTCCAGGTTCTGAGCTGTCAGCACAGAGCCCCATGTGGGGCTTGAACCCACGGACCGTGAAATCATGACCTGAGCCGAAGTCAGATGCTTAACCGACTGAGCCACCCAGGTGCCCCACCATTTCTCTTCTTTATATCAGCAGTGGTTGTTGTGGGGCCAGCAAGGAGTCCTCCTCTTTAACTAACGAGATACAGATTATCAAACTCTTTGTTTAAAAGAAATCTACCTAAGTCGGGGGTGGGGGTGGACAGGTTAAATGGGCGATAGGTATTAAAGAGGGCACTTGTGATAAGCACTGCGTGTTGTATGTAAGTGATGAATCACAAAATTCTACACCTGCAAGTAATATTGCACTGTATGTTAACTAACTGGAATTTAAATTAAAACTTGAAAAAAAAAAGAAAACTTGCATTTAGAAGGTTAGGTTCTGGAATTTTAACTAATTAATTTTAATTTAATTTAAATTAGTATTATATGAGAGAGCAGACCCGATGAGGTCAAATTTTACTAGAAGAAATAATAATGGGTATGGAATGGAATGCTTTATATCTGCATAGAATTTCAAATGGGAAGCAGGACAAAACATTCTTCTATTTTGGACTTTAACCTGGGACTTCACAGAAGAAAGGTCAGGACCTGTATGTGTCTGTGTCTTCCCACACACAATCTTCTGATTTTTCCCACAGTCCACCCTGACAGAAAGGGCAAGATATTTTTTTTCTACTTCCTCTCAGGCCTGGACACTCCCAAAGTATCCCCTCCCTCCTTTTTGGAACTGTAAAGTGAAAGGAAAGAGAGGCCAGTTGATTAATAAGAAAGCAAATGAGGTATTATTTCTAAATGCAATATATGTTATGAAGTTATGGAGTTATTTGTCAGCAGAAACACTGAATTAGGTGACATATGAATCGCTGTATAATATAGAGTATCAACCTGGGTTAAGAGGCAAAGTTGGCTCCAAAGCCTACTGAATGTTCCGTAAAACATGAATGAGATTGTAAATAGTTCACTCTGTAACATGGGCCCACCTAAATGGGTAGGCACTGTGTTCTGATTCAAAAGATTTATCACCCTTACCCTCATCCTTGACTGATCAGTGTGTCCCTAAATTATGGAAACATATAACCAACAGTGACAGATCCCCTTCCATTGTATGGAGAGCCACATCACAGAAGATTCTTGGAATTTGAAGATTTAGCATTCGTGACCTTTGAGTATGCTCAAAAGATCGTGACAGTCCATGAAGTATGGTGATTTTTCTACTACAAGCTAGTATGTAGGGTCTCTGCTTAGCTAGTGAGTTGGTTTAAGCAACAACTTAACTCTGCACTGGCACCATTTTATTGTTGCATATGTGGTTTTGTATTCATTTTGTGGGGGAAATTATATGCTGCAGTCATCTTTTCAAATTTTCAGTATCATAAAAGTCTCAGGCTTTTTCACTCAGGAATGTTAAGAGTCTACTCTATAAGAAACTGTTATGCCTTTGTAAGGAAGACTTTGTTGGTTGAGGCAAAGCTGTGAAGTGGTAAGAAGATAGTCAAGTTGTCTTCAAAACTACTTTGAAGGAAATGGGAATCCTGAGATGATGAAGTCTGACCACCTTGGTTTGCATCAACTCAGAGAAAAATGAAAATGCTTAGCCTATGCCAGATAAAATGGGCAATTTTATCAAAGTTTTGCCTTTCACATCATGCATACAGCCAGAACTGGGGAACGTAGGTTTGTTTATAAGCTTTGACAAAAAGCCGTGCAGGTTCCCTGAGAACTCTTGAAAACTCTGCAGCTTTCAGCCCTAGCTGAAAAATATATTAGACTGTTTTTGTTTCCCCCTTGAATTTTGAAAGAAATGGTTTTAATCAAAAGGCCCGTATTCTAGATTCCTGATTGATGTAGTCATCTCCACTGTTTTAAAGAGTTATCTCCAGAGATTTACTAACAACTTGCCTGTGGCCCTCAGACTTATTATGACTCTGGTAATCATGTCAGATTCCTTTGTGTATGTCCACATGTCCATTGCCAATCACCTTAGGACCAATTTGCCAAACAGATTATATCAACAGAATTCTGGAAGACAAATTCCACTACCATATCTACTCTAGATAACACTGCTGGTCCTTCTACCTCACCACTGCAGAACTGCAAACAATACTTTAATATACTTTTTACTAAAGCCCACAATTCCAGTACTCTCCCACAATTTCCCACACTGTTGAACCACAACCCTCCAGCACATCTACATTATACAAAGCAGAGTGCTTCAGTATGCACAACAGAGAGTGGCCTACAGGAGAGGCAGTCTTGTGGAAGTCCCTGTCTAATTCTTTTGCTATGCTTGTACAATCTGTTCCTATCAAAATCTGGAAGACGACTTTTTGGGTCCATTCAAAGCCACAGAGATAACCAACTCCATTGAATTCTACCTCTCATTATGCCATTCTGTGATATTTTTTCCTATTACCATTCTGTACTGTGCCTCAGGAGGCCTACATCCTGCCCCCCTTCTCCTGACATGGGAAGCCAAAGTTTACAGAAGAGAATACTGGTTTTATAGAACCATAAACATCTCTGATACCTGGTCTAATGGAAGGGATTAGATCCAGAAGAGCTGTCATTGGAACCAAACTCCTACTTCAACAAGAATAGCAATACTGATGTTTAATAAGTGCTTACTATGTGCCAGTCACTGTTCTAAGGACTTTATATTAATTACTTAATCCTCATGATTATCCTATGTGTTAGATTTTTTTTCTTTTTTTCTTTATTATTTTTTTTAAGGCTAGTTGAGTGAAGCAGTGGGAGTGGAGAAGGAACAAAGAAATCTGTAACTGGCTATGATCAATTAATTATAAACACCACTGCACTCGGACCAGCCCCATGTATTAGATACTTTTATTTCCTAATTCATGCATGAAAGAGCTTTAGTATTATCTGTCAAGCTCAGACTTTTATGATAAGTCAGGTTTTGGTTATACAATCCCATAATTCCTTACTAAAAATCTTGGGTCCCATGTATTCTGAGATTCAGAAAATTTAAGATTTTATGGAGGCACTGAGATCTATAATATTGATATTATAGAACACCCTTGGCAGGGTCTGGGGAAGTACTCAAAATTAAACAGATTTCTGCAGCAAATAAATGCATATTGATTTAACATGGGTATTAAAGATTATATATAACCTCACTCAGCAATAACCCAAGTCATGTTTTTTGTTTTACTTTTTAATACTAGCTTTATTGAGATATCATGTATGATGAATTTCACCCTTTAAAAGCATACAATTTGGTGGTTTTTAGTAGATTTTAGAAGTTGTGTATTGATCAACACTAATTCTAGGACATTCATTACCTGAAATTTCTTTCATAACCATTAGCAGTCACTTCCCATTTCCCTCTCACCCTAGTCCTTGGCAACCTCTAATCAGTTTTCTGTCTCTAATGATTTGCCTATTCTGAGTATTTCAGATTAAACAGAATCATAGAATATATATCTTTTGTGTCTGACTTCTTTCACTTAGCATAGTGTTTTCAAGGTTTGTCTATATTGTGGTGTGTAGGAGAACCTCATTCCTTTTTATGACTGAGTAATGTTCCATACAATGGAACAATATATCACATTTTATTTACCTCTTTATCTGTTGATGGATATTTGGATTGCTTTTTGGCTATTATGAATAATGCTACTATGAACATCTGTGTACAAGTTTTTGTGGGAACATATGCTTTTGATTTTTATGGTTAAATACCCTGGAGTGGAATTGCTTGGTCATAAGGTAACTCTACATTTAGCTTTTTGAGGGACTGCCAAACTATTTTCCAAAGCAGCCACACATCATTTTACATTGTCAGTTCCTTTTCATCTTTGCCAACACTTGTTATCCTTCCTTTTGTTGTTGTTGTTAGAGCCATACTAGTGGGGCGAAATGGTATCTCACTGTGTTTTTGATTTGCACTTCCCTCATGGCTAACGGTGTTGCGTATCTTTTCATATGCTTAATGGCCCTTGATATATCTCCTTTGGAGAAGTGTCTATACAAACACATTGATCATGTTTAAGTTGGATTTTTTGTCTTTTTGCTGAGTCATAAGAATTCTTTTTATATTCTGGATTTAAGTCCCTAATCAAATATATGATTTGCAAATATTTTCCTCTATTTTGTGCTTGCCTTTTTACTTTCTTTATGGTAGTTTTTGAAGTACAAATGTTTTTTAATTTTGATTGAATGTAAATTACCTGTTTTTAATTTGTTTTTTTATGTTGTAGCTGTAATAGCTAAGAAACTACTGCACATTGCAAGGTCATGAAAATTTACTTTTGTTTCATGTAAGAGTTTTATATTTTCAAGTTCTTACATGTAGCTCTCTTATCCATTTTGAGTTAATATTTGTATATAGTGGGAGGTAGCCAGCTTTGCTGCCAAATGAGTTATGAAAACAAGCTTTCAAATTTCAGAGATTTTTGGATTTTGTAAGAATATTTAAGGGATTATAGGCCCTTATGATCCTGCCCCCTGACCACAGGTGGTCGAAGTAGGCATGGACAAGTCACATGAACTGGAAAGAATGTCATTTTAAGGACAGTAGCCAGTCTCTATATTGTATGATGGAGCTTGGAGTTGTTCTGTAAGCATTTTGGTGACCTCTTTCAGTGTTGGAGATGTTGAATAATGAGTAATACTACTTACTGTATGGGGATGATCCTGACCCGGTGAAACAAAACAAATTAATATGCTTAATTTCGAGATGATTAAAGTTTGGCTTAACAGTGTGGATTATGTGCATCTTTTACACATAATTGCATCTTTTACAGAACAGGCTGCCTACAGTTAATTGTTTTCTTTATCATTCCAGAATTAGGCTGCTTTATGACAGATTATAATCATTACTTTTATTTGGGAGTGTGTATGTCTTTGTTACGAATGTTTGTTTGTAAGAAATTGGGAGAGCAGACCACAAGAGGAACATGAAGATCTGAAATCTTTTCAGTGTAACCTGGAGGAAAGTATGGGAAAAGGAGCTGGACTGGATCTGACACGGTGGCAGCTGGGTGAGACAGTCAGTGAGCCACATGTGATCCCTGTTAAGGCTGAGTAAGTCAGACTTTGGAAACTCTACACTATTGTGGCTTCCTGCGGCCAGGGTCCATATCATATTTTGTGTGGTGGGAAATAGGAGATCTTTCCTGAATACCACACTTGTTCCCACCGTCGGTCATCCTTGAGAAGGAGATGAGGCTCCTAAGTAGAGAAGGCCAGCCTTTTACTCTGGCTGGGTCTGGGAAAGAGCAGGAAAGCCCATGGCCTGGGAAGGAAAGGATAAAAAGCGTTGAAAGGACCCCGAACTTTGGGAGGAGAACTGTCATTCTATACCACTGTGGCCAACTGAAGGTCACTGGTAGGGAACCCTCTGTGGTAAAGTATTGCCAGTAGATACAAGGGCAATGATGACTAAAATTTTGTTTTAAATAATCATCTTTTCCTGTGTTGTAGTTTCTTTTATCTTTTATTTTTTTTATTAATTTTTAAATATTTATTTATCTTTGAAAGCCAGAGAGACAGAGTGTGAGCAGGGGAGAGGCAGAGAGAGAGAGGGGGAGACACAGAATCAGAAGCAGGCTCCAGGCTCTGAGCTGTCAGCACAGAACCCAGGAACCATGAGATCATGACCCGAATTGAAGTCGAATGCTTAACCAGCTGAGCCACCCAGGCGCCCCTGTGTTAGAACCTTTTAGAGGGCAGAGATTTGTGGGAAGTCCTAGATTTTTAAGTCTTGACAGAGTAGGTCTGAAGGTGGGAAGTGGGAAGTGAGAAGCTTTCCCTGGTGCCACACCTTTAAGTCAGCCTGGCAAATGTGAAAATGTTAGCCGTAGTCAGGCTAGTACTGTTTGTGGCTATGTATTGAACTTCATTTCCTCTCCAGTCTGTTTCCATCTGACCCTAATTCTTGGCTTCACCTCTTCTTTACAGTTCTGCTCCTGCTCATTAGACTGGCATCAGTATTTGGTATTCCCTGTTGGACTTTTGGCCTTTCCTCAAGGATGTGTCTGACAGCCACTTTAGTATTTCAAGTCTCAAAATCAAGCTTTGTTTGGGGGTGATGAAAATGCTCTAAAATTAGATTTGTCGTGACGGTTGCACAAGTCTATAAACATACTAAAAATCACTGAAATGTACACTTTATTTTTTTTTTTAAATTTTTTTTTTCAATGTTTTTTTATTTATTTTTGGGACAGAGAGAGACAGAGCATGAACGGGGGAGGTGCAGAGAGAGGGAGACACAGAATCGGAAACAGGCTCCAGGCTCCGAGCCATCAGCCTGACGCGGGGCTTGAACTCACGGACCGCGAGATCGTGACCTGGCTGAAGTCGGACGCTTAACCGACTGCGCCACCCAGGCGCCCCTGAAATGTACACTTTAAATGTATGAATTTTATGGTATATGAATACTGAATATGGTTGTGAATGAAACTGTTAAAAAGTCAAGGTCACTGACCAGTGCACAATAAACATAATAGTAGCTTATATTTTTAGTGTTGACTATGGGAAACAAAATGGTCTCAAGGCTTTATTCATATTTTTCCCCACCACTGTATGAAGTAGGTATTATCACTGTCCCTACTCTTACAGAGAAGGAACACGTAGTTTTCTTTTTTTTAAAAATTTTTTTTTAACGTTTATTCATTTTTGAGACAGAGAGAGACAGAACATGAATGGGGGAAGGTCAGAGAGAGAGGGAGACACAGAATCTGAAACAGGCTCCAGGCTCTGAGCTGTCAGCACAGAGCCCGACGCAGGGCTCGAACTCATGGACCACAAGATCATGACCTGAGCCAAAGTCAGACGCCCAACCGACTGAGCCACCCAGGCGCCCCACATGTAGTTTTCTCTCAGCCTTATAGCTTATATGTGCCAGAGTCCAGATAAGAATTGGGAGTCTGGCCTTAGGATTAGTATTCTTGGCCACTATGCTATAGTGCGGTGTTTGGTCAGGGTGGGGAGTTAAGTATGTCTGTTTTTCTTATTTGAAAAAGGAGGTAAAATTAGGTACCTAGAATGGTAGCGGGGGTGGTCATTGAATGCTTGGAATAAAGTACTGAAGTGACTCAGAAGGCGGATCATTTATTTCTTGTTCCATAATAAACTACCCCCAAACTTAATGGCTTAAAACAACAACTATTTTGTTCATGAGTCTGCAGGGTAGTCCCTGTGGTCTGGGTGAGGCTGGCGGATTCTGGTTTGTGATTGCTTGGCTGGCAGGAGGCTAGATGGGAAAATATTTAAGTTGACTTTCTTAGTCATTTTAAATTGGCTTAAGGTGTAATATATAATATTGTCAATTGAAGCATAGTGGAAGTTCAGTTTTCCAAATCTTGCTTAACAGTTATTCTTAATTATCTAGGAGAAAGAGAATACAATGTATTATATTCTTTAGTATTTTAAGTATTTCAAGTCTCAAAATCAAGCTTTGTTTGGGGGTGATGAAAATGCTCTACAATTAGATTGTGGTAATGGTTGCACAACTCTGTGAACATACTAAAAATTTGGGTATTTCGGTTGTAAATAACATGATTGAGGCTGTTCACTTAGATTACTTATGTTAGTGTTCTTTTGAGACTTCAGTCTAATCTCTCATTTAGAGACTATCAAGATATTTTACTATCCTATGTTTCAATTATTGAAGGAACACTCCTTCAATGTATCTTGGATAATCAAGTCTCCTTTGAAGCTCTAGCATCTCATAGAAGAGGAATTCATTTTAGGGTCAGGTCCCTCTGACTCTAAGTCAGTAGCCTTAAATGTCTTTATCATATTTGACTTTATTGATCTAGCTAAAATGTGGGGGACTATTTTCTCGGCCATTTGAGAATTTTCTGCCTCAAGCTTCTGCCTCCAGCTACTCCTTTATGCCCATTTCTACAGTCTTCTCCCTGATGGATAGTTGCATGTCCCAGTAGATGAGAACTAAAATGTAGTCTTATGTTTATGTCATAATATTGTCCTGTTGGACCACTCAGCTTAGTCTGTCTGTTCTACTGATGGTCTTGTATGAGATGGGCCATGTTCAAGAACAAGCGAAGAAGTTCCAATAGGTTGCTCCTAGGAAGTGAGGATTATGGTTTTTATTTCAGGCCTCTTCCTTTTCTCTGGTCACAAGGCCATACATATTGTGGTCAGTGTTTTGTTTGTTTGTTTTGTTTTACTTTTTTAAAAAAATTTGAGTGGAGTTGACACGATGTTACATTAGTTTCTGGTGTACAACATAGTGATTCAACGTCTCTATACATTATGCTATGCTGTGATCAGCATTTTTCTTTTTTTTTATTTTAAGATTTTATTTTTAAGTAATCTCTACACCCAACATGGGGCTCAAACTTACAACCCCAAGAGCAAGAGTCATATGCTCCACTGACTGAGCCAGCCAGGCGCCCCTCTGTGATTGGCGTTTTGAGGAGGATAGGCCAGTTTATCTCCTGTCTTCACCTACTCCTCCTGAACCACTGTATGGGCTTTGAATATACCTAGTTGAATATACCTAGGTTTAATCTGGATAAACACCTACCAGCTGTATAACCCTGGGAAAGCCATTTAAATTTTCTGAGCCTCAGTTCCCTCATCTATAAAATGAGGATTACATGAGTACTTGTGTAACATGGTGGCTGTAGAAATGAAAGAGGCAATATATACAAAGAACAAAGTATAGTGCCTGGTCCATAAATAGTTGGTGCTAGTCTGGGATGATTTCAGGGTTAAATAGCACAGAAGATTTAGCTGTGGAACTAGTCAGTTTATTGAGAAATGACTCCTAAGGAAAACAGTCCTAAGGTGAGGCAGAAGTAGAAAAACTGACCCTTGGGCTGGAAGCACACATCCTGCCATGATACTCTTCAGTCATTACTGCAGATCTCAACTTACCCTGAACAGTTATCCAGCCAGATTCCTGGGGAAGTTTCTTTGCAAAGGTGCCAAATAGCAACTTTGCCTCTTTACGGCAGCTCATCAGTTGAAGACTGATGGAGTCTGATGCTTTGGACAGCCCAAGTACCAAAATCCACTAAACCTGTCTTTGAAAAGATAGTGTGAACAAAGGGAATAAGTGTATTGCTTACAAGATGTGCAGGTATGTAAACAAACAAACAAACAAACAAAACCCTGGGGAATTGCATCTCAACAACAACTTGGAATGATTATATGCATTATTCCAAATATATATTCTTTCCTTTTAGGAGTTGTAAACTCAAAGACCAGGAGGGGCCAGACAGGAATTGTAAGTGAGTTAATTGAGCTTAGTGCTAGTAACAGGGAGTGGAGGGCCTTGGGGTCAAAGTGAATTCAAGAGAGCTTGTTCTCCACACACCCCTGACCCTCTCCCCCCCCCCCCCCCGAGATAATCACAGAGGATGTTTCTTGGCCAGTTCCCTTTCTGACACTAGTTTCACCAGTCGTAAGTGATTAGAATTATGTTAACACTAAAACAACTATTTATACTGTCTCTTCCTTCTAATGCCTTACTTTCTATCACATTTATTCTTTTAGGTTAAAGGGAATAGATCAGTTGTTCACTCCAATTTTTAGCGTTTGACTTCAGTTTGATAAAATACTGAAACGCGGTACTGAGTGAAAAATGAGGTTGCTAAAGGTTAATGTTTTAATGCTTTTAATATCTAGTAGTGCCACTTCTGCATCTTGTCAAAATGAGACAAGTTCCATTCTGGTAGGACTCAGAAGAGCTACCAACAAAGAATTACTTGATTTAGTTAAAAACAAGAAAGGGCAACTCTTCCCTTGTATGCAGCTATCATCCAGAGCAACTATCCTCCTCCTTAATCTAAAAAAAATACCCATTCTAACTCTGACATTAATGTAAAGAGAACTGTCAAGTGGTCATAAACACTACATTAAAAATGTGAAAAATTTTTTATTCTTACAATTAGAGCCTGAGCTGATCTGTCAGTGCTGCATCACACAAAACAGACTGGCAATGCCAAAAAACAATCCTCAGAAATCATGTGCATTTCTATAACATTATGCCAAACATAATATCAAGGAACAAGGGGAAGTATAATGGGAAAAATGTTAGAGTGTTTAATTCTATATTTTAATGTGCATTTATAAAACATATCTGACAGTCTAAAACCAATGGTGAAATTTCCAGGTAAAAAGTGTTAGTATCATAAGTGGTGACTGAAATTCTCCCTGATATCACTCAGTTCTTTAATTCATATAAAGGAGATTCACTTGTCGATTTAAATCAGATGGTGTGTGTGTGTGTGTGTGTGTGTGTGTGTTTCCTCTCAGAATACGGACCCTTAGCAGGTGCCTATGTACCTTTGCCACTTTGGAGAAAAATGAATATTTTTTCCTAGATTGTCCCTGATATTATGGGAAAATTCTGGGAAATTTTATTTTCTAAACTCTCCAGATAGGAAAATTGTAACTGGAACATTAGATAAATTTTCTGCTCTTGAAATTGGGGGTGTAACAAGATTTAATTTTTTCATTGGTTGTTGTATTAATATAATTTTTTAAATGTGTAATCTGTAAAATCCAAATGAAGAAATTTCTAAAATATTATTTAATGCTAATTAGAAGTCATAAATTTTTGGAGCCATTTCTTCGTAAGTCAGAGCTAATCAATAAGATTTCAAAAATGCATTGTCACAAATAAGTAGAAATGCCCATGGTATTATCTGCACATTCCTGAATTCTGAAAGGTCTGTACTATATTAATACACTAGAAACAACCTAAAAATGAAAAGGAAAGTATTTTTAGAAAAGTTTAAACTTTGGGTTCAGCAAGCATTTATTGAGCATCTCTTATGCACAAGTCACTGTATTAAGCACCAGGGAGATAAAAACGAACATGGTGTTTGCTCATAAGGTATACATGACTAATTGGTTAAATAAATATGAATGAAAACAATTAAGGCCCAGGGAGATAAAGTGCTAACAGATGCATAAACTGTTAACTACTAGTGCTCAGTTTTCCTCCTGCAAAATGAGGATAAATAAATGTTGAGTTCAAAAGTGAAGGTGTAAGATAATGGGCTCCTTAATTGAGTATTTTGACGTTCTCGAATGCCAGAAATATTACTTTATTACGTCTTCGCTTTCAATTTCTGGACAGTTAGCTCAATTGGTTAGCATAGCCGTCATTCATCCTTCATTCATCCATTTGTTTATTCATCCACACAAGAAATACTGAGCACGCATTCTGAGCCAGGCCCTGAGATGGGCACTGGGAACACAATAGGGACCAACATTCTAATAGAATAGTAATGAAAAAAGATCAGGGATTAAATCACCCGATGTGCTTTTTCCTGCTCCGTTGCTACTGTTGATCTTTTAGCTAGCAAAGTACAATTGGGTACTAGAAAAGAAGCTCAAAGGACATGCTCAGTTGGTGATCTACCACTTGCATCATTTATATATATAAAGTTTGCATCTCATCATTATCCCTTGTATTCTGAATTAACATTTTAATTTTTGCCTTATTTTTCTAAATTAGTAATATTCTAAATTCTATAAAATATGAAGCCTTGGAGAGAAAGGATTACAATAGTGGAGCCTATTTTCCTAGAAATCATTGAAAACTTTGTGGCATTCTCATTAAATGCCAGTGGAGCAGTCTTTTAGAATACTTAAATCTAATTTTGTTTTTGGATATACAAACCATAATTTTGCTTGTGTGGTCTCATAAATATATCTTGAACTAAGAAATATGTCTTCAACTATTTCCCATGCTCCTTTTAAGTCACCCAAAAATCAAGTAAATAGAAAATAAAGTCTCTAAAGGTGGCTTGATTAAATAGGAATCTGATTTTTATAAGTAATAGACATAAATAAGCAGCTGAAAACTCAGAGCTTTTCATAACAGCGGATAAAAAGTATTGTTAAAATAATTCCTCTTGGATGAAAGAATTCAGATAACTATGCCAAGAGAAAATCTGTAGGTCCTGAAGGATTCTTTCATAATAAATGGAAAACAACAACAAAATAACTAGAATACTTTATAATTAGTTGCAGTAGCTTTCAAAGAGCTGTTACTTTGCCCAGATCCTATTCTTTGTTTAAATTTTGTTTGACAAGCATTTTATAAATGATTATAGGAGGTGGTTTCTGTTTCATTAATGAAGCTGATAATGGTTAATTACTAAAGTGGAGTAAACAGTTCAAAACCAGATCAAGAATGAAAAGCCAATTATGTAGAAATGATCCAGCTGTACTAAATATGATTTCCTTTTACTATTAAGAACCTCAAAAATATTTTAAAACCCTTAAGAAAAAAACCAACCAAACCACCTATGTTGTAACTTTATTTCTTACTGTTTGGTTTAGTATTGAAAGCCATATCTACTTTGGTTTTAAAATTCAGTGAAACAGCTCCAAAACACAAAATGGAATTCACTTGATCTTAACATGAAATGAAAATCAGTACAACTGGAGACGTTCTTTTGGATTGCTTAATATGAACTCTTAAGTATAGAGCCAAATTTAGAATCCAGCTTTTCTGTTTCTAAGTTGAGATTCACGAACCATAAAATCAACCATTTAAAAAGTGAACATTTCGGTGGTATTTAGTATATTCACAGTGTTGTACACTTACTACCTCTGTTTTAGTTCCAGAACATGTTCATTTACCCCAAAAGGAAAGCCCATACCCATTTAAGCTACTACTCTCCATTTATCCCATCCCCACCTCCTGGCAACCACCGGCGTGCATCCTGTCTTTATGATTTACCTATTCTGGATATTTCATATAAGTGGAATCATACAATATGTGACCTTTTGTATCTACTTACTTTTACTTAACAACATTTTTGAGATTTATCAACATTGTACCATATGTCAGGACTCATTTCTTTTTATGGCTTAATATTTCATGGTCTGTTTATGCCACAGTTTGTTCATCCATTTGTCTGTTGGTGGACATTTGTAGTGTTTCCCATCTTTTGGCTAAAGTGAATAGTGCTGCTATGAATATGTATTTGAGTACCTGTTTTCAATTCTTTTGGGTATATATTTAGGAGTAGAATTGTTTGGTCATATGCTAATTCTGTTTAACTTTTTGAGTTATCAATAAACTTTTTTTCATAATACTGAACTATTTTACATTCCCATTAGCAGTGTACTAAAGGTCCAATTTCTGCACACACTCGCCAACACTTATTTACTATTTTTTTAAATTATAGCTATCCTAGGGAGTATGAAGTGGTACTTCATTATGGTTTTGATTTGCATTTACCTAGTGGCTAATGACGTTCATCTTTTCATGTGTTTGTTGGCTATTTGTAGGTCTTCTTTAAAGAAATGTGTAATCAAGTCCCTTGTACATTTTAATTTAATTTAATTTATTTAAAAGTAGGCTTCATGCCCAGTGTGGAGCCCAATGCAGGGCTTGAACTCACGACCCTGAGATCAAGACATGATCTGAGATCAGGGGTCAGATGCTTAACTGACTGAGCCACGCGGGCGCCCCCATTATGCATTTTTAAATTGGACTTTTTAAATCTTTCTGTGGTTGAGTTGTGAGAGTTCTTGATATATTCTGGATACTACATATATGGCTTGCAAATATTTTCTCCCATTCTGTAGATTTTCTTTTCACCTTTTTGATAATGTTCTTTTATGCATAAAAGTTTTTAGTTTTGATGAAGTCCAATTTATCTATTTATATCTTCTTTTGTAACTCATACTTTTGATGCCCTATCTAAGAAACCATTCCTGAATCCAGGATCATGTCAATTTACCCCTATGTTTTCTTCTAAGAGTTTTATGGTTTTAGCTCATATTTAAGTCATTAAACCATTTTGAGTTAATTTTTTTATATGATGTGATATATCATATATATGGATATATATATATATACATATACATATATATATATATATTTCCCAAGATATCCACTTTTGCATGTGGATATTCAGTTGTCCCAGCACGATTTGTTGAAGGGACTATTCTTTCCCCATTGGATGGTTTTGGCATCTTTGTCAAAAATGAATTAGCCATAGATGAATAAATTAGAGACTGGATTTTAAATTACTACAAAACCAACTAGTCATTTTTATCTTACTACAGAGATTCTAAAAAATTTGATCCAAGGCTAGTGGGGGTGTATAAGGATTTTCCTGATGTTATACATTCTGGTCTCTTAGTTTAGTTCCTATAATAAGAAATGGTAGTGGGGAAGCATTTTACAGTGGAAAGAGCAGGCTCTGTACACTGTCTAGGCTTTGAATCCCATGTCTGCATTTACTTGTCATTGATCTTAGGCAAGTAACATTATCCGCTTCTTTAGGACAGTGTCTAAACATTTCTTCGCTGAATTTATTATAATGGTGTTCGTTATTGGTAAGCTGCCCAACACTACAGTCATGCTTCTGAACTTTGTTCTTTTACTGCAGTGACAACTGTGTGAGAAAGAGGCTCCACTGGGTCTTTTTTCCATGACAAGGTGTACTGTAGAAGAAAGAAGCTTGGTGTATACTTTTCTGTTGTATATTCTGTTCTCCCTCCACCTTCCACTTAAGTGGTGTAGACTCATAAAAGCCAACTGTGCACATTTTTTCCTGAGTCTGTATCCTATAACATCACATTGGTGGCTTGATATTGGCCATGGTGGGAGTATATGCACCAGTGAAATAATCAACCACCACAAATCAAGTTTGTGTTTTTCCAGCAAGCTGGCTTACTAGCTTACCACCGCTTCCACTTCTCTCTTACCTTACTAATTGTTAATAGTTCTTTAAAATTCAGTTTAAGTGAAATCTCACTCTGGAAGTCTTCACTCACCTCTCTAAGTCAAGTGTAACTCCCCTGCTTTCCTAGAAACCAGTGGATAACTTAATTGCCTTTTCAATGACTTCTTAAGGATCAAATTCAGTATCAGTCAGGATTTAATCAAAGAAGCAGAACCAGGAATTTTAAGGGATTTACTGCAAGGAATTAGCTGAAGCATTTGTGAAGGGTGGCTAAGTAAGTCCAAAGTCCATAGGCAAGACAGGACAGGAAGAGAAGATCACAAGTAGGCTGGAACCCATGGGCATGAGCTGTTTGGAGTCCTCTTTATTCCCTTGACTCACTGCATCATTAATCTCTCCCCTCTTCACTGCGATCACTCCTGTCACCTGACAAAGAGTGTCTCCTTGGCGTTAAAAACAACAACAGCAAAAAAAAAAAAAAAATGCAACCAAAAACCTCTGGACCTTAAATCCCAGTCTAGATACCATCCCACTTCTCTGCTCCTCCATACAGCTAAACTTCTTTTTTTTTTTTTTTTTTAAATTTTTTTTTTTTCAACGTTTATTTATTTTTGGGACAGAGAGAGACAGAGCATGAACGGGGGAGGGGCAGAGAGAGAGGGAGACACAGAACCGGAAGCAGGCTCCAGGCTCTGAGCCATCAGCCCAGAGCCTGACGCGGGGCTCGAACTCACGGACCGCGAGATCGTGACCTGGCTGAAGTCGGACGCTTAACCGACTGCGCCACCCAGGCGCCCCAATACAGCTAAACTTCTAGCCAAATGAAGAATGTTTCCATCTGTTGTGTTTTGCTGCCTCTCCCTCCAATTCACTTTTTTAAAAAGTCAACAACTTTTATTATAATTCCATGTATTTTACAGAAATAAGAATGTAGCCAACAGGTCAGAGGCATAGGAAAAAATGTTTTAAAACTGCAGGTTTGTTCATGTTGCTCTACTGATGTCTGGAACAGGCTCTCCGTCACATCGGGCACAGCAGCTGCGCTTGTCTGATGCCTCCTTCTGATGCCAGATGCGGCCCTGGGCACACTTGGCACTGCCCACCAGGCAGCAAGAGCAGCAGTTCTACTTCCTGCAGTGCATTTGCACTCTGCATGTGCAGAAGCCACTGGTGGAGCAGGGGCAGTTGGGTCCGTTTCCGGCTGAGGTGGGGACAGAGGTCCAAAGCAGGTGACACAGGGAGACACGCTGCAGGCATAGTTCCGGTTCCCTCTTCAGTCTCCTATGTAATCTGGTTTTGTTCTCATCACACCACTAAAACTGTTGTGGTCAGGGTCATCATAGCAGGCACTTTTGATCGACTTAACCCTTCATTCCCAACTCCCTTTTCCCTTGTCTACTTTCTCCGTAGAGGCTAGAAAAATTCAACTCTCACCTTCCCAGAGCTTCCCTTGCAGTTCAGGGTGGCTACGTGGCATAGCTCTGACTGATGAGATACAAAAGAATTCTGGGGATGGAAGTTCTTGGAAAGTTTTTCTATTCTTAATAAAGGGACATACACTGTGGGCTCCACACCTTAGCTTCCCCCCGCCCCCGCCTTGTACACAAGTCCAGAACAGTGACACCCATCTTGCCGCCATCAGAGCATAACAGGCTCCGACATTCAAAGGCCAACTAGCGCCTGTAGCTGGTGATACCTCCAGACTTTTTGTGGTATGTGTGGGGAAAAAATCCCAGATTCTTATTTGGGTTTAATCTGATTTTTTGTTGTTGTCATTTCTTGACTCTGAAATCAGTTCCTATTAATACAGTCGCCACCAACTTTCATGCTGCTAAATTCAATAGAACCTTTTCTTTCCTCATCTTATTTAACTTCTCACTAGCATTCCACACTGTTGAGCACTTTCTCCATGAAACATATGTCTCTTTTAACTTCCTTGATGCCTTTTTCTTGTTTTTTCTTTTACCTTTTTAGCTACTCTCTCTATTTTGCAAGTTCTCTGTTGTCAAACCGATACTTAAATATTGGAGTTTGTCAAGGTTGTGTTTTACTACTTTTTTCTTCCTCAGTGATCTTATGTATTTTAATAGCTTTAAATACCATCAGTATCCTGAAAACTTCCACAGTATTACCACCAGCATGGACTTCTCTCAATTCCATCTTCATATTATCTGCTTGACATTCCAGATGCTTCACAAACATTTTAAACTCAATATGTCCAAAATCGAACTACTACTTTTCCATTTAAAAGTGTATTCCTTCTTTATGTCTATATATCTTAGTAAACTGTAATATAATCCATCAATCAGAAACCTAGGAGTTATCCATGATTCCTTACTCTCCATCATCTTTAATGTGGCAGATACTATGGGTTGGCTCACCTAACACCCATTACAATAAACTCCTCCTTGCTTTTCTTTCCTTTAAAGACTGGAAAATGAAATACTCATTTCCTAGCCTCCCTTGCAGCTGAGTAGCCACGTAGTTTTTTTTTTTAACTTTTTTTTTTTAAAGTTTATTCATTTTATGAGAGAGAGAGAGAGAGAGAGAGAGCAAGAACAAGCAGGGGAGGGGCAGAGAGAGGGAGAGAGAGAATCTCAAGCAGGCTCTGTACTGTCAGCACAGAGCCCAATGTGCGGCTTGATCCCACAAACCATGAGATCATCACCTGAGCCTAAATTGAGACTTGGTTGCTTAACCAACTGAACCACCCAGGCGCCCACCATTTACATAGTTTTGATCAAGGAAATATGAATGGATCTTTACAGAAGTGCTTAACTTTCTTTTCTTTTTCTTTTAGAGAGAGAGTGAGGGTGTGAGTGGGGGAGAGGGGCAGAGAAAAGGAGAGGGAGTGGGAAAGAGAGAGAGAGATGCTTAAGCATGCTCCATGCTCAGCACAGAGACTGATGTAGGGCTTGATCCCATGACCCTAGGATCCTGACCTGAGCCAAAATCAAGATCAGACGCTTAACCTGCTGAGCCATTCAGGCATCCTAGAAGTGCTTAACTTTCTACATAAAGTTTTACTAAAAGAAAATCTTTGCAAGTCTCCCTCTATCTTCCTTACTGGAACTTATCTGTGATACCTGGAGGTACAGCATCCATCTTGTGACCATATGGTTCAAAGCTACATGCTAGTGATGAGAAAGCAAAGAATAGAAGTATCTTGAGACACTGATGACATCAACAAAACTACTGTTAAACTGTTAGACTTGTCACATTCAGACTATTGTTATATGGGGGAGAAAAACCCTCCACTTAAGTCATTGTTGCGGACTTTTTTTTTTTTTTTTTTTTTTAGGGAGAGAGAGAGCATGCGAACAGGAGGAGGGACAGAGGTGGGGGGGGGGAGCAGAGGGAGAGAGGGAATCTTAAACAGGATCCATGCCCAGCACAGAGCCCCATGCAGGGCTCTCTCTCATGACCCTGAGACCATGACCTGACCTGAAATCAAGAGTCAGACACTTAACTGACTGAGCCACCCAAGTGCCCTGTAGTAGACTTTCTGTTAGTTGCATCCAAATGCAATTTCTAACTCTAACCATCCAATCCATCAGCAAATCCTACAGAGTCTACAGCAAAATATATCTTGAATCCACTCACCTATCTCCTGGTTCAGATCACTATCATCATCTAAGCCTAGGCTATCATCATCTTTCACCTGGAGTACTGTGATAGTCACCTAACTGGCTACCTCACTACTTTTTAAAGTCTCCTCTAATGTATTCCTCTGATAGCATCCAGAGTTATTTAAAAACAATATTCACTCAGTAAGTGAGGAATATAAGAGATTTACCTCAACTTGAGAGTATCTATAAAAAGTTACAGTTAATATCACACAGAATGCTGAAAAACTATATGCTTTCTCAAGATTGGGAGCAAGGGAAGGCTGTCTGCTCTCACCACTCTTATTCAGCATAGTACTGGAAGTTCTAGCCATTGCAAAAGGTCAAGAAAACAAATGAAAGGCATACATATTGGAAAAGAATAAATAAAACTGTTTCTATTTGCAGATGACACGATTGTCTACATAGAAAGTTCCAAGGAGACCCATGTTGGGTGTAGAGATTACTTTAAAATCTTTTTAAATTTTATTTTGTTTTATTTTAGTTTTTAAGTTTATTTATTTTGAGAGAGAGAGAGAGAGCACAAGCAGGGGCGGGGCAGAGAGAAGGAGAGACAGAATCCTAAGCAGGCCCCACGACATTAGTGCAGAGCCCGACGTGGGGCTCGAACTCATGAACTGTGAGATCTTGACCTGAGCCAAAAGTCAGACGCTTAACCAACTGTACCACCCAGGCACCCCAAAAATAAAATCTTTATTTTATTTATTTATTTTTTTGCATTTTTTTCAATATATGAAATTTATTGTCAAATTGGTTTCCATGCAACACCCAGTGCTCATCCCAAAAGGTGCCCTCCTCAATACCCCTCACCCACCCGCCCCTCCCTCCCACCCCCCATCAACCCTCAGTTTGTTCTCAGTTTTTAACAGTCTCTTATGCTTTGGCTCTCTCCCACTCTAACCTCTTTTTTTTTTTTTCCTTCCCCTCCCCCATGGGTTTCTGTCAAGTTTCTCAGGATCCACCTAAATGAAAACATGGTATCTGTCTTTCTCTGTATGGCTTATTTCACTTAGCATAACACTCTCCAGTTCCATCCACGCCATATTTCGTTCTTTCTCATTGCCACGTAGTACTCCATTGTGTATATAAACCGCAATTTCTTTATCCATTCATCAGTTGGTGGACATTTAGGCTCTTTCCATAATTTGGCTGTTGTCGAGAGTGCTGCTATAAACATTGGGGTACAAGTGCCCCTATGCATCAGTACTCCTGTATCCCTCGGGTAAATTCCTAGCAGTTCTATTGCTGGGTCATAGGGTAAAAATAAAATCTTTAAAAAAAAGGGAGGGGGGCACCTGGCTGGCTTAGTCAGTAGAGCATGCAACTCTTGATTTGATCTTGGGGTTGTAAGTTCAAGCCCCATGTTGGGTGTAGAGATTACTTTTATTTATTTATTTATTTATTTATTTATTTATTTATTTATTCTTCGTTTTTAAAGTTTATTTATTTTGAGAGAGAAAGCAAGGAGAGGGTTGTACAGAGAGAGAGAGGGAGAGAGAGAGAACCCTAAGCAGACTTTGCACTGTCAGTGCAGAGCCAGCTGTGGGGCTTAAACTCATGAACCTCAAAATCATGACCTGAGCCAAAGTTGGATGCTAAACCAACTGAGCCACCCAGGTGCCCCAGGTGTAGAGATTACTTAAAAATAAAATCTTTTTATTTTTATTTTTTTAACGTTTATTTATTTTTGAGACAGAGAAAGACAGAGCATGAATGGGGGAGGGTCAGAGAGAGAGGGAGACACAGAATCGGAAGCAGGCTCCAGGCTCTGAGCCATCAGCCCAGAGCCCGACGCGGGGCTCGAACTCATGGACCGCGAGATCGTGACCTGAGCTGAAGTCGGACGCTTAACCCACTGAGCCACCCAGGCGCCCCAAAAATAAAATCTTTAAAAAAGAAAAAAAAAAAAAAAGAAAAGAAAATCCAGAGGAATAACAAAATCACTCCAGAACTAGCAAGTGAGTTCAGCAAGGTTGCAGGATACAAGATCAACACAAGAAATGAAACCATATTTCTATATACCAACAATGAACATGAAGTAACTGAAATTAAAAACAGTACTATTTACAATCACTTCCAAAAATATGAGATACTTAGGTGTATACTTAACAAAACATGTATAGGATATAGATGCTGAAAATTATGATGAAAGAAATCAAAGAAGACCTAA
This sequence comes from Lynx rufus, assembly GCF_022079265.1. Taxonomy (NCBI): domain Eukaryota; kingdom Metazoa; phylum Chordata; class Mammalia; order Carnivora; family Felidae; genus Lynx; species Lynx rufus. The sequence goes on along the minus strand of NW_025814834.1, from coordinate 124,335,639 downwards.
ATAAATGAAGAGATGTATTACGTTCATGTTTGGAAAGGCTCAGTGTAGTAAGATGTCAGTTCTTCTCAAACTGATCAATAGATTTAATACAATTTTTATGAAGAATCCCAGTAAGTTTTTGTTTTGTTTTGTTTTCTTTTGTTTAGAAACAGACCAGCTTATTTTGAAATTTGATTTGTGCGAAAAAGCACAGGTCCCAGAATAACTAAAGCAATCTTACTAAAGAAGGATAAAGTGGGGGGGGGGATCTCTTCACTCAATATTACAGGCTTACTTGATGGCTATAACAATCAAAATAGCGTGGTGTTGTACTGGTGGAGAGACAGATACACAAATCAATGGAACAGAATAGAGAACCTAGAAATATATCCAAATATGTCTAACTGAATTTTCACAAGGTGCAACAGCAATTCACCAATGGAAAGATTGCTTTTTCAACAAATGGTGCTGGATCAATTGAACATCTCGTAGCAAAAAAATGAACCTTAACCTAAACCTCATACCTTTTAAAAATAGTAACTAAAATCGTAGACTTAAATGTGAAACTTAAAATATAAAACTTTAAGGAGCGCCTGGGTGGCTCAGTCAGTTCAGCATCCAACTTGGGCTAAGGTCATGATCTCATGGCCTGTGGGTTCGACCCCCACGACAGGCTCTGTGCTGACAGCTCAGAGCCTGGAGCCTGCTTCGGATTCTGTGTCTCCCTCTCTCTCTGTCCCTCCCCTGCTCACACTCTGTCTCTCTCTCAAAAATAAACATTAAAAAAAATTAAAATATAAAACTTGCAAAAAAAAAAAACCACAGGAGAACATCTTTGGGATCTTGGGCTAGGTGAAGAGTTCTTAGACTTAGCACTTAAAGTACAATCCATAAAAGGATAAACCGATAAATTATACTTTATCACAATTAAAAGCTTGTTCTGCAAAAGATCCCCTCAGGAGGATGCAAAGACACACCACAAATTGGGAAAAAAAAGTTTGCAAATCACATATGCAACAAAAGATTAGTAAGTATCTAGAATATATAAAGAACCCTCAAAACAGTAAAACAAAACAAAACAAAACCTCAGTCCAATTAGAAAACAGGAAAAAGACATGAACAGACATTTCTTTAAAGAGGATATACAAATGGCAAGTAAGTACATTAAAAGATGTTCAGGGGTGCCTGGGTGGCTCAGTCAGTTGCTTTGGCTCAGGTCATGACCCCAGGGTCATGGAACCTACTTAAGATTCTCTCTCTCTCTCTCTCTCTCTCTCTCTCTCTCTTTCTCTCTCTCTCTCTCCCTTTATCCCTCTCCCAAGTTTGCTGTCTCTCTCTCTCTCTCTCTTTCTCAAAAGAAAAAGGATGTTCAATATGATTAGCCAACAGAGAAATGCAAATTAAAACCACGAGATATCACTACACATCTGTCAGAAAGGCTAAAATAAAAAACTGTGACAATATTGCATCCTAGCAAAGATACAGAGATACATTTGCATGTTGCTGGTAGAATTGTAAAATGGTATAGCCATTCTGGAAACGTTTGGCAGTTTCTTATAAAACAAAATATACAATTACCATAAAACCCAGTAATCACACTCTTGGGCATTTACCCAAGAGAAATGAGCATGTACTTGTACATATCTGTACATGAATATTCATAGCAGCTTTATTTGCCATAGCCAGAAAATAGAATCAACCCATGTGTCCTTCAATAGGTGAATGTTTAAACTGTGGTATACCTATAACCATAGAATATTACTCACCAATGAGTAGACTATTGATACGTACAACAACTTGGATCAATCTCCAGGGAATTATGCTGAGAAAAAAAAAAGCCCACCATAAAAGGTTATATAATGTATGATCCATTATATGACATTTTGAAATTACAAAATTTTAGAAATGGAGAAAAATTAGTGATCTCCAGCACTCGGGAATGGGGAATGGGAGGAAGGAGGTGGGTATATACAAACCAGGGCAACACGAGGGCTTCTGGTGATGTTGGAACTATTCGGTATTTTGACTGTGACTGTGGTGATGGATACATGAACCTATAGGTGATAAAATTACATAGAATTTAATACACATGCAAAAATAAGTACAAGCAAAATTGGGGAAATCAGTATCAATGTCAATATCCTGGTTCTGCTATTGTAGTATAGTTCTGCAAGTTTTACCATTGGGGAAAACTGGATTAAGCATAGGCAGATCTCTCTGTATTATTCCTTACCTCTGCAAGTGAACTGACAATGATGTCAATGAAAGCTCCATTAAGAAAAGCAGGGGCACCTGATTGACTCAGTAGGTAGAGCATGTGACTCTTTATCTCAAGGTTGTGAGTTCAAGCCCCATGTTGGGTGTACAGATTACTTTTAAAAAGGGGCGCCTGGGTGGCTCAATCAGTGGAGCATCTGACTCTTGACTTCGGCTCAGGTCATGATCCAGGGTCATGAGATTGAGCCCAGGATCAGGCTCCGTGCTGAGCGTGGAGCCTGCTTGGGATTCTCTGTCTCTCTGTCTCTGTCTCTGTCTCTCTCTCTCTCTCTTTCCCTCTCTCTTCCTGCCTGTACCCTTCCCCCACACGCACATGTGTGCTCATCCTCACTCTGTCAGGAAAAAAACAAAACAAAACAAAAAATATACTTCAGATTACGTGCCTTTTTTGGGTAGTGTCCTTCAATGATTTCTTATTATACCTGGAATAAAATTCAGATGTCTCTCTAAGGCTCTATGTTACCTAACTGGAATTTAAATAAAAACTTAAAAAAAAAAAAGAAAGAAAAACAAAGGGGAAAAAATCAGGTTTATGTCTTTTCCCCAGTATCATTTTATGCTAACTGTGTCTTCTTTCCCCATTCATCACACTGGACTTCTTTCCATATTACACAAGCCAATAGACAACACTGTGTTGTTCACACGAAAACATTCATCCCCCAACCCTTCTGTGGCTTTTTCTCATCTTTTAGGTCTTGGCTTGGATGTCATCTCCTTAAGAGCCTTCCGTAATGATGCTCCCAACCCTACAGCAAACTAGTTGGTTAGATTTATAACTCTTTAGATTGTTTGTTACTGATATGGTAACAATGTTAATATTTATTTTAAATGGCATGTATTGATAAGATAACAATGTTAATATTTATTTTAAATGGCATGTATCTATCTATCTGGGCTAGCTGCCTATTGAGTGACTGTATGAAAAGAATAAACTTCAGGAGATTCCCCCATTTATGCTTATTAAGGAATATCAGTGAACTATGTAACTGTAGAGTGCTTAGGTGACAGTAGCCTGTTGTATAAAATTTAAAAATATGTTCTGCATTCTCTATTTTAAAGTATTAACATATATTTGCACATATTTTCAAGTACTTGGAATGAGTACTATGTGAACAACATAGTAAGTCTAGGGTGTTATCATAAACCAGGGAAGTACGTATAAAAATTTGTAGCAGAAAAGGTCTGAATGAGTTACTCTTTGCAATGCTAAACAAGGAAGCTGGTGGCAATGAATTGTAATATTTCAGATATAGTAAGGGTGGAATGAGGGTGTAAGTGGTCATGGTGATATGAATTAATGAAACGTTTGAATCATTGAGCATTTGAGATACATCACTGAATACAGAAACTAATCATTATAGTTATGGGTAGAGGCTAAAACTGGTAATTATCTGAATAATAAAATTAATTTATAAAGCTCCTAGAAGTAAACATGGACTATAAGCTCATTGCATTGGTCTTGGTGATGATATTTTGGATCTAACACCAATAGCAAAGGCAACAAAAGCAAAAATAAATAAATGGGACTACGTTAAACTAAAAAGCCTCTGCGCACCAAAGGAGATACTCAAAATCAACAAAATGAAAAGGCAACCTACTGAATGGGAGAAAACTTTTGGAAATCATATATCTGGTAAGGGGTTAATTTCCAAAATATATAGAGAACTCATATAATTCAATAGTAAACAATCTGATTATAGAGTGGGCAGAGGACCTGTATAGACATTTTTTCAAAGATGATATAGAGGTGGCCAACAGGTACCTGAAAAGGTGCTCAACATCATTAATCATCAGGTAAATGCATATCAAAACCATGATGAGATATCATATCACACCTGTTAGAATGTCTGTTATCAAAAAGACAAGAAATAACAAGCATTGATGAGGATGTGGAGAAAAGGGAACTGTTGTACACTGTTGGTGGGACTGCAAATTGGTGCAGCCATCATGGAAAACAGTATGGAGAATCCCCCCAAAATTATAAATAGAACTATTATATGATCAAGAAATTACACTTCTGGATATTTATCTGAAAAAGAAATGAAAACACTAACTTGAAAATAAATACGCAATCCCATGTTCATTGCAGCATTATTTACAAGAGGCAACATATGGAAACAACCTCAGTGTGCATGGATAGATGAATGAATAAAGAAAACATGATGTATACCATTTACATTTACAACAACAGGGATGGACCTTGAGGGCATCATGCTAAGTGAAATGAATGAAATGAGTCAGACAAGGACAAATATCGCATGATCTCAATTATATGCGGAATCCTAAAAAAAGCAAAATACAACAACCAGTCTCATAGGACAAATTGGTGATTGCCAGCGGGGTGGGGAGTGGAGGGTGGGCAAAATGGGTGAAGGGGATCAAAAGGCACAAACGTCCAGCTGTAAAATAAAATAATGAACAGGATGGTAACTATACTTAAAATACTGTACTGCATATTTGCTATTTGCTAAACGAGTAGATCTTAAAAGCTCTCATCACAAGAAAAAAAAATGTAACTATGTATGGTAAAAGGCCTTAACTAGACTTATTATGTTGATCATTTGACAATACATACAAATATTGAATTATGTTGTAAACCTGAAACTTATACAAGGTCTTATGTCAATTACACCTCAATTAAAAAGATAAAAAAATGATAAAATAATTTATAAACTATCCCTGATACTTGTATACTAATACTGAAAGGGCTGAAGTTCTTTTAAAAATGTTTTTTTTTGAGAAGCAAATGTTCCTGATAAATATTTAGAAGTTAAACATTGCTTTTAAAACACATCAAGTAGTGTATATTTGTTTTGCCTTATTTCATTGTAAGGTTTCCAGTAGAGTGTCAGTTCTTTTGAGACATAATTTGGAGCCTGTTTTTGGAATATTTTATAATCAAATAAATGAATTTATCATGCTGGAACTATTATTCTTTGGTTCACGGATTAAAATTCATAGACACAGGGCCTATTCTTTTAAGAAATAAACAAAACTCTATGTGACATGACTTGCAGATTTTATCATGAATTCTTCCCAGTAGTAGATAAGGTCCCTTGAAGAATTCAGCAGATATAGTAGTTGTGAAGTCAGAAACGGGATGTGGACTAAGATGCCAAGAAAGGTGGAAATGTATACTGTGCTACGTTAATGTGCAAGCAGAAATGGGCAGGACAGAGACCAGAGCCTAGAGTCACGTAAAATAGGTGAGTTAGAGGAGGTGTTACCAGAAGAATTGGAGGTTAATGGTGGAACATGTCTCTGTAGAGATGCCTTACAGGGATGATACTATGAGCCTGGTAGCCAATAGACTTTGTTTACGTAAGTGACATTAAAAAAAATCATAGTGAAGTTATTTATGTATCTTGTTCAACTACATGAATTTTCATTGAGTTTCACCTCTGCTACTAACTGGCTTAGCTATGAGAACTTGAACCAGGAGTAGTATTTATTGGTGTTGCAGTATTTTAAGCCAAAACATCGAGAGGGTTGGACTAGATGACTTGTATACATATAACACTGTACCGATCTGAATTATTATCAACATTTCTAATTGGATTAACAATTATTTTGTAGGTAACGCAGAGATAAACTTCAAGTTGAATTGTTATAACACTTGTATTAATGACGTTTGAATTAATGACGGTTTTTCCTTTCCTGTACATATTGCTTAGTAGTTTCTAGAGACCCAGTGTTTTGTAACCAAAGTGGGAGAATGTCAAATTTAATCAAGAAAACAAAATATTTATTAAGTAAACAATAAGGAACTCTGGGAGAGTGTGACCTGAAGGTCCCAAAGAACTCTATCCCTGATGATCTGGTTATTATTTGATTTATGTCAAATAATAACTGCCCTTGTTTTGACCTAAGAGAGGATTGTCTGGGAAGTTTGTCTCTGAGATAGAGCTGAAGCGTTGCTCTGCAGAGTGTCTGGAGCCTAAGTGTATGCAGAGTGCCCCCCTCTTCACTCCTTGATAAATAGGGAGAAGGTCCAATTTGCTCCAGCTGGAAAGTTGAAGTCCTTGTTAAATCTATCTATACTCGTTCTGCGAGGAAAAGGACAATCTCTAGTAATATCATTTAACTGTGAGTATTTTGTCTTCTTTCAAAACACAAAATTTTATAATTTTATGCTGTCTAAATTAAATATGAATATTAATTTTGTTGGCAATTTAAACTATTATTAAACTGGAAGGTGTTAAGGGTATTTTTGGAACCCTTTAGTTTCCATCATCATTAATTTAATTTTTGCAAAGCAAATAAGCCAATGTTGTTGCTATGATAGTCAAACTATAAAAAGCATTTGCTCCTTGAAAACAAGAAACTTAAGTAGCTTATACAGTGGTTTGGTTTTCCCCTGAAGAATGACAAGGCAATTTTGAACCGTGGTTGGACTTCAGGTGACATTCGATGTAATAATGTAAGTTGATTCACAGTGGTATTTACTCTCATATTTAAAAACGAAATGTGTTTTTAATCAAGAACTTATTCTTAAAACACATTTTATTTTTTAAAGCAATAGGTTATATGTAAATTGAAGGCAACTTGAAGTATATTCTGATAGGGGTATATTCAGGGAATTACACCTCTGTTCAAAATGCTATGATGATATTTATAAACATTCTTCCAGATTATGGAAGTAGACACAAACTGTATTTCCACATCTCTGAAGTATACATTAAATTCATAGCCATGAATTTTCTAAACATTTAGTCTGTTTTCTCTTTCTTAAGCTGTAAAAATTACTTGACATGATATTAACTAAATATGTTTTTTCATTTAAAACTATATATGGAATTGTAGGATTCCATTTATATGAAATGTCTAGAATAGGCAAATACATAGACACAGAAAGTGGATTGGTGGTTGCTAAGGATTGGGGGGGGGGAGAAGAGAATGAGGAGAGACTGTTTATGGGTATAGGATTTCACTTTGCAGTAATAAAAATGCTCTGCAATTAGATGGTGGTGATAGTTGCACACTCTGAGTATTCTAAAAACCACGAATTGTACATTTTAAAAGGGCGAATTTTATATTATGTAAATTACATCTCAAAAAAGCTGCATGATAAAACTATATGTGAAGACTTCACAGTGTAAAATCCTCCAAGTATTCGAAGGTTAAAGGACAGATCCTTGTAAAGGAATCCAGAAGCCTTAATTTGTGCTGTTATTCAAATATATTCTTTTCATTTTCTTTAGTTCCAATAAACTCAGAGAATTTTGGATCAAAGAAGTTCTGCTCTGAAAAACCTTTTTATAATTGTGTATCATACAGCACTATCATTCCTTTTTTTCTAGTAGAGGCTACTCTGAAGAGTAAAATGTTTTTCTTATGAAGCTATCTACTTTTCAGTGATATCAGTTTTATGCAATGCATTATTCATGATTCAAGTGACCTACTGCAAGAGTGAAAATGTAAAAACCGTGCCTTTCACGTGTCACTGTAGTTCTCCGGAGTCAATATGTTTTTCCTGTTAAAAGTTCTAGCTACGTGAAGATTTCCTACACATGATTTAGGGTTAAGGCAGAGGAGATGCAAATTCATTTCTGCAATTAAGCATCTTTTCAGGTAAATAGCTATTATAATCTGTGGAAAGTACAATCTTTTAATAAAGTTATATTTGTTCTAGAAAGAAAATACAGACTTTGCCCATGCCAAATTGATCCTCTTGATAAAAGCTTCTCTCTTAACTAAGTTATTTTTGTTTTTAAGTAAATATTTACTAGGAAAGATAACAAAACAGAATCACGCCAGGCCTATTGTAACTTTTAACAGGATAGGAAGTCTTTGATTACATACCTTTCTCTATGTTATTAATAATTTACTTAAGTGATCTTAAACTAATTGTACGAACACTGTATTTCTGAAAGCTTTTATTTACTATGTATACATATTAAAATACTTCTATTAAACATCTAAAAGGCTGAAGAAAATTAGTGAAAAATTTTATGTAGAAAATAATACAACATTACTGTGAGCATTTAGAGAGATGAATATTTCATATTTTAAGAAGCATATTTTTAATCAAAGGCTTATTTATGTATGTTTCATGTATGCCCTGGAATATAACAAGTCCATAAACTGATAAAAACAGGTTTACTTTAGATAATATTTTTGGGTGTTTATTTACCAGCATTGGAAGGACTGGATTTTAGAACATCATTGTTTGTGATTTGAACCCTGATAATGGCATTACTACAGGATACTTATGTGTGTCTTTGTCAGGATACTACCAGTTTTGATTTAATGTGCTACCTCTGGTTTGTTCTATATTATTTCTCAAACTCTCCCTCAGCAAAGTCTGTATCTAAGTAGTACCAAATACTTTTAAATTTTCAGACTTCTTCAGATATGAAGCCTCATGGCAAATGCAGCAATTTTAAAAGGAGGGTGAATAACAACTTCAAGTTTTCACATTCATTTATAATTTTATGAAATTGAATTGAGACTCCAAAGAGAAGTTTGGAAAGAACTGAACAGGATCATTGCTAAAAGGGACCACACAAATTAAATGGATCGCATTCAGAATTGTTTTTTCTATGGAGGGCCAATTGACCTGTTGCAATATAGGAAACACAGAAGTGTATGCTGACTGATCATACTGATTTTAGTCCTGACTTTTCAAGGAAGGAAAACTTCATATCAAAGTTGCACTTATTTGGGGGCACTGCTTTTGCTTCATCTCTTCCATCCAATGCTCATTCTACTGACTGCTATGCTGTCAGAAGACTGGAGATTCAAATGCTTTTAAAGGAGCATACATTCTATTAGATGATAAAGGGGACACATTTCAGAATATTACTATTTGAACCGTCTTCGTGGACATAGAAACCTTAGCCATGAACTTGTCACATGGGTAATAAATCCAAGTGAAAGATTTTTCAATATAAGCTCAGAGACTGTCTCAGAAGTTGGTCACATAAATTTTCTGGCATGATTTAAAACCCCAATTTCTCCTTTTTTGGTTCTTTTTGAAGGTGAAAACAGTCTTTATCTTCCAGTAGAGAAGATAAAGCTGTAAGATACGATGGACTCTAGGGTGAACTTTATTTTCTTCCAATAATTTTCAATCTCTTAAACTGTGATTTCCTGTTTAAGGGTATTTAAATTTTTGGAGTTCCTTTCTAGGAAATAACAAAAATAAAGACTTTTTTTTCCCCTTAAAGGATAGCCTTAGATTTTGAATAATTTTTCTTATAACAGCTTATGATTTTTAGGCTTTACTATTAAAAATAAAACACTTTCTCCAGTAATCCATAAACTTTCTTTAATAAATAAAAAAATAAAATTTTAGTTAAGCAGAACCAAAATTAATGTTTTAATGTTTAGCATATCATAGGACTATGAAAAATATTTATAGAGGACTTAGAAGATAAACACAAGTGCTATGAAAGGCATTTTTTCTTACTCTTTAATTTCCTTCGTGAAGAAGTCTCATTTTTCTTCCTAGTTCCTCTAAATTTAGAACAGTGAAATCTTGAACCTATTAGAATAGAGATTATGAGAATCAGTTATTAAGACAAGAAGTGTGCTGGATTTTACATACATTAATTAACTCTCCCAATAATTTTGCCAGGAGGGTTTTATTATTTTTCTTCTACAAATGAGGAAACTAAGGTTTAGGGAGGTTTAATAAATGACCCATAAGTAAGTGGTGAAAGCAGTGTATGAAGCCTGACACCAAAGCTTGGTACACTTTCAAAAGCCACATTAAAAAAAAAAAAAGCCACATTGATTATTACCAAGGTTTAATGAGTTATTTGTAAAGAGCTGAACAATAAGAAATTGGCAAAATTAGGGATGCCTGGGTGGCTCAGTCAGTTAAATGTCCAACTTTGGCTTGGTTCATGATCTCACGTTTCATGGGTTCGAGCCCCACTTTGGGCTCTGTGCTGACAGCTCAGAGCCTGGAGCCTGCTTTGGATTCTGTGTCTCACTATCTCTCTGCCCCTCCCCTGCTCATGATCTCTCTCTCTCTCTCTCTTTCAAAAATGAACATTAAAAATTAAAAAATATATATGTATAAAGAAATTGGCAGAATTAATAATTTGGCGTTTAGAAATTGAAAACTCACTATTTTTCCAATTAAAGTATAAATGTAGATGTCTAATTTTAGTATAAATTCTGCTAACTCCTTTTTTTGAAAAATAGTACTGTACTTTTATAAAGTCATGCTGAGTTGATAATCATGCTTTCAGATAGTCTACAAAAGTTTTATTTCCTTCAGGCTCTATTTCAGCATTCACTGATGAGTAAGTGAGAATTGGACCAGAGAATGGCAAATACTTATGTTACTACATCTGATGGGTACTGTCTTGCTGAACCAGTGCAGTACTATGGTATGTAGACAAATACAGTATAATAGTCAATAAAACATTTTTGTGTGTGTGTGTAATATTGGTTAATAGGGTTTTTTAAAAAAGAAATAAACAAGTAAACCAAAGACTTTAAATTATTCTCAACAAGAGGAATTAAAATAAAAAACTTAATAAAAAATTATTCCCTCTACGAGAATATAATTTAAAAAATCAGTAATATTAAAATATTGTAAGCCAGAATCAATTGTAAAAGGGAAAAGCCAGCATGCTTGGGTAACTCAGTCGGTTGAGCATCAGACTCTTGATTTTGGCTCAGGTTATGATCTCACAGTTCATGGGATGGAGCCCTGAGTTGGGCTTTGCGCTGATAGCTAGGAGCCTGCTTGGGATTCTCTCTCCCTTGCTCTGACCCTCGTCCGTGTGCCTGCGGGAGTACTCTCTCTCTCTCAAAATAAATAAACTTTTTTAAAAAAAAAGGAGGGAAAATCAAGATAGTACAAAATTGTATTTAATTTTTAAAATGTGAATTAACATGCACATTAGAAGTTGTTTTAGGAGTTAGTTGTAGCTAGTTCATATGCAATTTAGTAAATGTAGCTCAGAGTGCTATTCAATATACTTGAAATTTTAATCTTGATATAAGATTTTTATCAAAGGGAAAGAATTAGACACAGAATGCAGGATATGACAGGAATTTTCTCAAAAAGAGTAAGGCTATAATATAAATTTATTTTAGGGGCAGTTTTCTTGTTAGGGGTAAGGTTAGGGTTGAGATTTCAACTCGGATTGCCATGACAATGGAACATCAGCCAGTATTCTACAGTCTTTTGACACTCAGTCAAGAAGGGCCTTCTTCTTTTAAAAAAAGTTACATTGTTTTTACTGATAACCTTTCTTTTCATATCAGGTGGTCATTAGTATTTACTCAACACTTAGCATTAGATTGAATGCTCTAAGATTGCAAGTGACTTATGTGAGTTAGTTAATGAAAATTATAATGTTTACTGATCTTGGTAGAATTTTGAGGTTAATCACCTGGTGATTCAGCATCAGGAAAAGTACAAATATTGCTAGTTACAGACATAGGGCACTCAGTACTCCTGGATCCATTTGGAGCCAATTTTCTGGATTTAGATTTAACAATTTTGCTGAAAGTGAAAAGTAAGTTGGTGTTTGGGAGCTTCTGATAACTATAATACTGATATTCATTAAGCATTATTTTGTATTTTATGTTTTATGTTTTATATTTGCTTTTGCATACCATCTTTTATTTATCCTTACAGTAACCCTTTGAGGTAGGTGAACTTATCACCACATAATTGCTAGTTAGAACTGTTAGTCAACAAAACACAAAAGAAACTAGTAATTTAAATCAGGCCTATGAATTGCAAAGGAGAGTGTTAAGGTATATTAAATGGGGAGTTCAAGTAAATAATATTTTTTTAATTAATTTATTTATTTTGAGAGAGAGAGAGAAAGCACGAGTCAGGGAGGGGCAGAGAGAGAGGGAGAGAGAGAGAATCCCAAGCAGGCTCCACGCTGTCAGCACAAAGCCCAACACGGGACTTGAACTCATGAACTGAACTCATGAACTGTGAAATCATGACCTCAGCTGAAGTTGGACACTTAACTGACTGAGCCAGCTAGGAGCCCCAGAAAAAAAATTTTTCTTTGCTTGAAATAACCAGGTAACTGGTAAAATTGTATTTCAGGTTGGTATTTTGGGGAGGTGCTAATTTATGAATTCATCTCTTTGTTGGCCCGACTGCACTGCAAACGGTTATATCCACAATAAGGGAAATGCATACGGTGGGGAAAACCTTCTTTCATTCCAAACTTTGGGAAATACGCATTTGTATTTAAGACGGAGGCTGGAGTTGGTATGCAGGCCATTAGCAACAACTGCCCTTTCTCCCAGCTCCTGGGCAACCTCTGCATACCACTGGGACGGCAGCGCTTACGATGCATTGCAATACAGTTTACTGCCTGCTCCTCATGCTGGACAGCAAGTCCCTGGGATGTAGTGGACATGTTGAACTGTTTGTTGAGCATAAAACTCTTTGACCTTTGAAAACAATTATGAAATTTTGACTTTTTACCATTTGTTCTTTGTTTATGCTAAAAACACCTAGATATTCTGCCAGAGCAAATCAGTTATCAGCTGTACGACACTGATTTTCAAGAATCGCCTTTTTGCCAGTATTCTACCGTCCAGTTGCCAACAGCTCTACAGTCCCAATCTTTACAAAGTCATTTCAACACTTGCAGCTTGGATCCACAGTTCAGTGGTGGAGAATGTGGACTTGTTTCCTGTGAAATAAATAAACCCACTTATGTGGTTGACCATGATGTTGAAGATGGGTACTCTGGAATAAGAAGGTCCAGACTAACTCATTCTTCTATGCGAATTAAGAGACAGGAAGACCTCTGTGTAGTTTGTGGTGATAAAGCATCAGGATATCATTATAATGCACTTACTTGTGAAGGTTGCAAAGGTAAGGATAAAGTTAAAACGAAACTGAAGTCCTAGTGTTCACTGAAGAGACATGAAATTTTAGGCCTGTAAGAATAGCCTTACTTTTTAAAGTGTGAAAAAGAAAACCAGGGAGACCCATTGATGTATTTAAAGGTGATCCATCTGTGGCATAAAAGACATGAAAGTGGAATGTAATAAAGTTTTGATTTAGTTTTCATTTTTGATGAAAACTTTTACATTTAAATACAAACTTCAATATTTATATAATAGCAGGAGGTTTCTGTGTTCCTAGATGAATCTGATATTGGAATGGAAAATGACTTTTAAAACCATCTGAAGGGTAACTAATACATCTTCTCATGCGGCTGGTATAATTCATGCATGAGAAAGGAATTCGAAATTAAATGACTTCTATGAGTCTATTTTAATTCTTTTGGAATGTTTTTTTGAAAACAAATGGGAAGTTTGCAAGCAAAGATCATTATTGACAATGAAATTTTCAAAAAGTGAAATAGCCCTTGATGAAATTTCGAGGTATTAAAACACTTCTGCACTATTTTTATTTACAAATGCAATGTTGAGACAGACCTGGAAATGCTTAGGCCAATGCAGCACTAGGGAAACATACCTATTAGAAGTTCACGGTGAAGACTTACTGTCAGAATCTCACAGCATACCCCTCACAAAGAATAGCCAAATAAAGACTGTGGGAAATGAAGTACCAGCTTTGTGAATAGAATAGCTGGGCATGTATTTGCTTACTCTTAAAATGCAGGGCCTTGCTGTTAAAACTAGGTGGAGGATGAGGCATAGTTCTTGAAGACTTCAGCTGACCTTTCTGCTCCCTTTGTTGAATCTAAGTCATGAAACTCTCACTCTCAAGTGTGGCTACAGAAAAAAGGTATGGCAGGCCTCTGAGAGAGGCCTTGACATGGCTTATCAACTTTACTGCTTGGAATGGATTAAGAAGGTAGCAGGGGTGACTGCAGAGAAATGGGAAATAAAAGAGGAAATGGGAAGCGGGACTGCTATGCATGGATTTAGGAAATGAAAGAGAAAATATAGATACCTCCACCAAAACACCCACACACATAACACAGCCGACTCAATATCTCAGGCCAAATAACTTAAAAATATTTTCTCACCTGTGGGGGTGCTAAAAAAGGAAGGACAGGGGACTAAGTTTCGAAGAATAACTCTTCCTTTATGGGTTGAGGTGGAAATGTGAGGAGAGCAGAAAAGAGGTTTCACCTGAGCACATATTATTTCAAAGGCAGCTAGAGAGATGCTTCATGGAATCTTGATAGTCTTCAGAACATAGTTATAAAAATGCTTTAGATGATATAGTATAACCATAGTAAAATAGATAAAATAAAATCTTAATGTGTTGGAGCTATTTAGTTTAATTTTTGGATGCGATTATTGAAAGGAATACCCTTGGAATAGAATATTATCAATCATGAGGGAATATAAATGTATATCAAACCAAACCTTATTGATAGAAAAACACACTTTATTGAAATAATTTTATTTTGATCATTTTACTAGGAAGGTATATATTAATAAAAAACAACTAAAAATACCTAATCGTAAGTTTTAAAAGTAGTTTTTCTTGTCATTAGGTTTTTTTCGACGTAGCATCACCAAAAATGCAGTATATCATTGCAAGAATGGTGGCCACTGTGAAATGGACATGTACATGCGTAGGAAATGTCAAGAGTGCAGACTAAAAAAGTGTAAGGCAGTAGGAATGTTGGCAGAATGTAAGTATTATTGTGGATTTGGGGGGCTCTTTTTTTGAGGGGGATTTTAGTTTTTCTTATCTTCCTGACAACTTAATGCATTCCTCAGATTGTCATTTTGAATTGTAACATAGTTGTCTAGATTTAAGCTATTTCTCTAGCAACTGATAAATTAGGATGACCAGTAACCAATCTAGGTAATTATTTCCATAAACCCCGTTCTATACTATATCGCTGTAATTTTGCCAGTAATCCTATGTTCTTAACTGGAAATCCTTGTACTGCCATATTAATTAACCTAAAGTTATATAATGTATCTATAAAGAGCAGAATTTTATTTAAAAAAAATTTTTTTTTAACGTTTATTTATTTTTGGGACAGAGAGAGACAGAGCATGAATGGGGGAGGGGCAGAGAGAGAGAGGGAGACACAGAATCGGAAGCAGGCTCCAGGCTCTGAGCCATCAGCCCAGAGCCCGACGCGGGGCTTGAACCCACGGACCGCGAGATCGTGACCTGAGCTGAAGTCGGACGCCCAACCGACTGAGCCACCCAGGCGCCCCAAAAGAGCAGAATTTTAAATTGGTAGTTCCCCTTCTTTGGTCTGGTATCTTTAGAAGCCTACATGATACCATGATAGGGAAGTAGAGCCTACTAACAATCCATAGGTGTCAAAACCCAACTCAACAGGCAGAAGAGTACCTAAGCTGTTTGGGTTCCTTGTATGTTCACTGAGTTTTTAGCTGATAACTTACATGATGTCATTTAATCCCCAGAGTAGCACTAAGATTTTGGCATTATTTCCTCAATTTCTCCTATTTCCCAGGGCTCAAAATCTCATGGTGATTTCAAAATTTCATTTTTCTTAGTAAGGTACTATCAAGGTTTTCTTCTCATGTCTAATCTTGCACAAACTCTTATCATCTTGCACTTATACTATTATACTAATTTTAAGGCTATTTCTTCATTTTCTGTTTTTTAGTTCAATCTACCTTCCACTGCTATAGTATTCTTCAATTTTTATTAAGTTACATTCTTGTTCAATAAATACCAATGCAGTATCCTGTTTATTTTATACAGCTTATTATTATAAAGTCCAAACTCTTCAAAGTTTTTGAGCGAAAGGATTCCTATTTAAGATTCTAGGGTTGGAGAAGATCTTAAGGTTATCCTGTCCAGCCTGAATCCTTTACTTTGTCCCTGTCTTGAGACTGCTCGGGCTGCCATAACAAAATACCATATTCTTGTCTTGTTAGGAAAAAATTGACATAGCTCATTTGAAAAATCAGAAAATATTCTCTTGACCTTATATAAAAATCAAAGAAAAAAGCTCATGAATAAAGTAGTTAGTTCAACTGCTATACCAATTGATATTTTATATTACTTCCAAGATCTAATTAATGTGTATATTTCTCTGACATAAAAAGGTCTAAACTTATAGTTTGGAGATGCAAAATTAATTTTTAATTTATGTCTAGGCTATGTACTTTTTTTGATGTTTATTTATTTTTTGAGACACAGTGCGAGTGGGGGAGGGGCAGAGAGAGAGGGAGATGCAGAATCCGAAGCAGGCTCCAGGCTCTGAGCTGTCAGCACAAAGCCTGATTGATGCGTGGCTTGAATTCACGGGCCATGAGATCATGACCTGAGCCGAAGTTGGAAGCTCAACCAACTGAGCCACCCAGGTGCCCGTAGGCTAACTATGTATTTTTAAGTAGAAGGTAGTGATGGAAGGAAAAGGAGAAAGTAATGTAGTAAATTTAATTGCTGCTTGCCATAAAAGAAAGATTCTTTGTGAAAAGACAAGTCTATGATTATATATGTATCCAGTATAAGACAATTTTCATCAAATCCTAGAATGTTATTTGCCATACCTAAAACATTTTATATGAATTTTGTAATATCACAGGTTTGCTCACAGAAATCCAATGCAAATCAAAGAGACTTCGAAAGAATTTTAAGCAGAAGAATAGTTTTTCCTCTAGCATCAAAGTGGAAGAGGAAGTAGACAACAAGCTTGTATCATCCACCACTAGATCTGGAAAAGTGGCAAGACTCTTCTTTTTTTTTTTTTTTTTTTTAATTTTTTTTTTTCAACGTTTATTTATTTTTGGGACAGAGAGAGACAGAGCATGAACGGGGGAGGGGCAGAGAGAGAGGGAGACACAGAATCGGAAACAGGCTCCAGGCTCTGAGCCATCAGCCCAGAGCCCGACGCGGGGCTCGAACTCACGGACCGCGAGATCGTGACCTGGCTGAAGTCGGACGCTTAACCGACTGCGCCACCCAGGCGCCCCGGCAAGACTCTTCTTATAAAATTTCTTGTTTCTTTAATGATGACATGATGTCTTGTTTAATAAGAATTCATTATAGTTCTCCTCCCTCCCCCATGTTTTCTTACAGATTAAGGAGAGCATGGAACTAACTCACGAGGAACATCAGCTCATTAAGGACATTATGGCTGCTCATCAAAAATACACAAGTCCTTTAGAGGAAACAAAGATGTTTGTATGTGTTCATTATTGGCAGGAAATAATTTATAACTAATTATGTTAGAAAATAAGAGTGTCAATGTGAAAGTTAAAAATTTAAACTTGTAATTTAAAAGTTAAACATTTTAATTTACTTAAAAGAAAAAAATCTATTAACCTTATTTCTTTTTGCTGGCTAGCTCCAGAAGTATGCAAATCCTGAGCTGAGCTTTTTGCAACTCTCGGAGACCATGGTCCTACACCTACAGGGGTTAGTGGATTTTACCAAGGGACTCCCAGGTAATCACTTCACCTTTGGAAAAAAAATTAACACTTTTTTTTTTAATTAAAAAAAAATTTTTTTTAATGCTTTATTTTTTTGAGACAGAGAGAGACAGAGCATGAGCAGGGGAGGGGCAGAGAGAGGGGGAGACACAGAATCTGAAGCAGGGTCCAGGCTCTGAACTGGCAGCACAGAGCCCGACGTGGGGCCTGAACTCATGGACCGCGAGATCATGACCTGAGCTGAAGTCGGACGCATAACCGACTGAGCCACCCAGGCGCCCCAACACTTTTTTTTTTTTTTAAGTTTCCTATTTTAAAGGAAGGGGACCATTTAGGAAAACAAAAACCTCTATTTTTCCAGCAAAGCTGGTGGGAATGGTTCATTTTGTCTGCTTTAAACAATCAGGTAGTTGAAAGTATAAATATTTTAAAATATTCAAATGACTCCAAGGACTTAGGAACAAGAGAAATAATATGACTGTATCTTTTAACTTTAGCTAAAACATGAAACAAACAAAATTGCCGGTACAGTATGAGAAAATCAAGGTACAGTTGCCCAAAACTTACCTATCTACATATACAGATAACTCACTGTAAAAATAAATTCTTTGAGGCTAAACTATGTTTGATTTGCTCTTGCCATATGAAAGTATTATTATCTAGTTCTGATGAAAGTGCTCCAAAATATTATCATGTGGAATCAAGAATTTTATTTAGATTTGAAGTTACAAATTGTGATTATTCTAAGGAAACATTTAGGATTTATATTATAACTAAATGGATAGTTAAAAATACTAAATCTTATACCTGAAAATTATCTTTTCATTATTGATTTCAAACAATTATGTGATCTTTTGTTAAAGGATTTGAAAATTTGACAACTGAGGACCAGACAGCATTACGTAAAGGATCAAAAACTGAAGTGATGTTTCTTCACGGGGCCCAACTTTACAGCCTGAAAGAATGTCTTTCGTCAGCTTCTGAAAGTAAAAAAGTCCGGCCAACATAACCTTACTGTTAACAGTTACTATTAAATACAGCAACAAATTATACAACATTGAGTTATTTTTCTTATTATATTTTTGTTTTACTAGTTAGTGTAGTAATAAGAATTTCGTAATAGCTTTTCTAATTCATTGGTCTAGCTTTTGCTTTTCTTTTAAAGTAAACCATTTTTTTGGGCGCCTGGGTGGCGCAGTCGGTTAAGCGTCCGACTTCAGCCAGGTCACGATCTCGCGGTCCGTGAGTTCGAGCCCGGCGTCAGGCTCTGGGCTGATGGCTCAGAGCCTGGAGCCTGTTTCCAATTCTGTGTCTCCCTCTCTCTCTGCCCCTCCCCCGTTCATGCTCTGTCTGTCTCTGTCCCAAAAATAAATAAACGTTGAAAAAAAAATATTTTTTTAAAGTAAACCATTTTTATTATGTGGCATCATAAGAAAAATCTTTTTGGAAAGTTTTCTACACAAAATTTATATAAAATCTAAACTATTAATCTCACTTCCTGTTTCAGTAATAAAAATTATAAATCTACCATTTGTTGGGAATGTTTCCTAACAGATTAGAGAGAATGGATTTACTATCTGTATAAAGTTTTTTTCAAATATCAGACTTTATGTTTTCCCCTGTTACTAGGTACTATGAGAATATCAGATCATTCAGATCACTCACTGAATTGTCACAATCAGAGTGTTAATAGAAGTGTTATTTATTCTATGGAAACCTTTTGCAATGAAGACTGTCCTCCTACTACACTGACTGGTAATATTACATATCATACAAAATATAATGGGTGGAAAAAATTGGTCAGATATAATGTTTTATTTTATTATTCTGCTTTAAGAAAAAAATGATAATGACAATATGTTTGATTCTGCACTATGTTCTGACGAAAATACATTTGATATTAATCTTTTTAGGTATTGCTGAAGAATTTATTAACACATTGTTTTACTTCTACAGAAGAATGAGTGAGCTTAATATTACTAATACTGAATATGCTCTGCTTGCAGCAACAACTGTGTTTTTTTCAGGTAAAAACCATTCAAAAGTAAAAATTTGGATTAAGTTTGGCAATCAAATCATGATGTCTGTGGTTATTACATTATTCACTGATGCCAAATGTAACAATTTTGTTTCATCAAAATCTCTTTCTCCTTGAGAGAATTCTCTTTAGCTTACAAACATGCTATAATTTCTTGCATTTCAAAAAACGCCTTCTTGACCTATAATCCCCTTTCAGCTGTTCTCCCATTTCTCTGTTTTACTTTACAGAAAAAAAAAAAACTTTTTGAGTTGTCTGTGCTCCTGCCTTTATTTCTCTCATTTACTCATGAACCCACTGCAGTCAGATTTTGTCCCCTTCTTTCCATTCTGCCATAACTTGTCAAGATCTTTAGTAATCTGGCATTGCTGATTCCAGTGGTCAATTCTTAGTCCTTATTGTACTTGACCCATCATCAACTTCATCTGACAGAGCAGATCATTCCTTCTTTCTTGGAACACTTTCATCACTTGGCTTCTGTTGGTCACTCCCTCCCTCTTGGAAAAAAAATTTTTCCCCACTTAATTTCCAGGACATCACACTCTCTTGATTTTCCTCCTCAATGACTGCTCTTTCCATCTCCTTTGTTGACTCCTCCTCATCTTTCACACTGATAAATGCTAAGAGTGTTCTAAGGCTCAGTTCTTTTCTCTTCCATACTCACTTCATCTGAAATTTCATCCTATCTCATGACTTTGAACACCATCTACATGTTAACAACTCTCAAATTTTTTTATCTGAGAAAGAGAGAGAGAGAGAGAGAGAGAGCGCGCGTGTGTGTGTGGGAGAGTGAGTGGGGGAGGGGCAGAGGGAGTGAGAACTTAGGCAGTCTCCTTGCTGAGCCTGAGCTGAGCATGGAGCCTGATGTGTGGGGCTCAATCCCATGACCCTGGGATCACAACCTGAGCCAAAATCAAGAGTTGGATGCTCAACTGACTAAGCCACCCAGGCGACCCAGCCAATTCCCAAATTTATATACCAACTTGGACTGCTCCCCTAACTCCACTAAATAGCCTACTCAAGATTTCAACCTGCAGTAAGGCATATCAAATTTAACCTATCCCAGGATGAACTCCTGATCTCTCCCCGATCCTCCTATATTCTTCCTCCATCTTTACTAAATGGCATCTCTATCCTTCAAGTTGCACAAACCAAAAACCCGTATCAAAAAGGCAACATCTCCTGTTGGCTCTAGCCTCAGAATATATCCAGAACTCAACCATGTCTTACTGTTCTGTTCCTGCCACCCTAATTCAAACTAGTGTCCTTTTTTGCTTTCCTGTTTCTGCCCTTTCCTCCCTAGGGTCTAGTCTCTATATAGAGACCAGAGTTATTCTTTTAAAACATAGGCCAGATCATTTCACTTCTCTGCTCATAACCCTTTCATGGTTTCCTATTCTACATAGCTTAAAGCCCAGTTTTTTCCATTATTGCCTACTACTATTCCTTTTGCTTACACCACCACAGCCACATTTTTTTTCCCACATTACTTTTGATACATTTTGTTACTTGAAAATGTCAAGCAGTCTCCTGCCTCAGGTTGTACTGTACTTGACAAATATCCTTGGAAAGCTATTTCCCCAGAATAGCTACATGCCTCCCTCCTTCATCTTGGATCTCTGCTAAATGTCATCCTATCTCTGATTATCCTTTTAAAAATAGCTAGTGTGCCTCCCCCCCTAAATTCTTATCCCTTTCTCTGTTTGTCTCTGTAACACATATCATTGTCATATTATATTTTTATTTAAAATGTGTATATGTCTCTTTTCTCATCCACTCCTCCCAAACTCAGGATATAAGCTTAATGAGGGCAGGAAATTGTGTCTGTTTATGTTCACTGCTGTATCTCTACCAAAATGCCTGGATAAATAATTGTTGCCTAAGCATTAAGAAATTCTTGGTTGGTTCTTATTTTTATAACTAGGTACTTAAGAAGCTTAACCTTTTGGGGCACCTGGGTGGCTCAGTCAGTTAAGCGTCTGACTTCAGCTCAGGTCACGATCTCGCAGTTCATGGGTTCGTGCCCCGTGTCAGGCTCTGTGCTGACAGCTCAGAGCCTGGAGCCTGCTTCAGATTCTGTGTCTCCCTCTCTCTCTGCCCCTCCCCTGCTCATGCTCTGTCTCTCTCTCTCTCTCTCAAAAATAAATAAAAACATTAAAAAAAAAAAAAAAAGAAGCTTCACCTTTTACTTATTGTTGACCTGGAGGAAATTAATCTTTTTAAGTTTCAAGTAAGCTTGAAACTTGATTTTATATTCTTACAACCACTTACTGACCTTTCTCTTCCTACTTGACTTCTCTACATCTTAAGAAGCTTGTCCAAAAAACAGCGGTAATAATAGAATTTACCTCATAGTGTACTCTGAAGACTAAATAAGACATTGCATGAAATAAGTTACTTAGTGTAATATCTGGCATATATTAAGGGTTCAGTAAATATTTGCTATTTTTATTATTTACAAACTGTATTGTTTTCAATGAATTTGCTATCTTTTACCACTTTCCAGTGTTCATTAAGATGTATATGATGCTGTTTTTCAGATCGTCCATGCCTTAAAAATAAGCAATATGTGGAAAATTTACAAGAACCAGTTTTACAGATTTTATACAAATATTCAAAAATTTATCATCCAGAAGACCTACAGCATTTTGCTCGTCTCATAGGGAGGCTCACAGAACTGAGGACACTGAATCACAACTACTCAGAAATACTTAGCACTTGGAAAGCAAAGGACCCCAAATTGGCTAGTTTACTCTCAGAGAAATGGAATTTGTATTCACATTGCTGAAATTTTAGAATGTGGTTGTGGTTTGTCTTAAAACTTTCAAAATCTAGATTGTTTATCATTATAGGATGACTGCTTTGAAAAACATAAACAGGATTGCTAGGTTACCAATGTATCAGCATAAAATGGGACATTATCAGTGCTCATCAAATTTTGTGGGATATAGGACCACCACTAGAGGGACATCCAGGATTCTTTTCCAGATTTGACTCAAAAGAAGCAAGGATTATTGTTTGCATGGTTCCTTCTAAAGGGAAAAATGCTAAATAGAGTTCTTTCCTGAAGATGCTCTACTTTTTCCCTTAAGAAGCTTAACCTTTTGGGGCACCTGGGTGGCTCAGTAGATTACTTATAGACATGAGAAAGGGTATCTAGTGGAAACAATTGTAATCAGAATAAAGGCAGTTTGTGAACCTCATTAATTAGGCCAGATTGATGGATAAAGAACTAACATTTTAAACTTATTCCTGTTATGGCATTTTATGAATTATTGAAGAGGAACAAAACTTTGTTCAACTCTTGCCTTTTCTTAATGTTTTTTAAAAAGAAATCTTTTATAAGTCTAAATTAAAAAAATTGTGATGGTAAAATATAGAAAAAAGTTAAAATGACAAATCATTAAAATGGTTTTTAAAAATTTTTTTTTAACATTTATTCATTTTTTGAGAGACAGAGCGTGAGGTGGGGAGGGGCAGAGAGAGAAGAGGAGACACAGAATCCGAAGCAGGCTCCAGGCTCTGAGCTGTTGGCACAGAGACCGACACGGGGCTCGAACTCAGAAACCGGGAGATCATGACCTGAGCCGAAGTCGGACGCTTAACCGACTGAGCCACCCAGGCGCCCCTAAAATGTTTTAACACATATTGGGAAATACTGGCACGATTTACTGCTTATTCTGGCAGACAATACTTTGACATTTTTGCCAATATCTTTTGTAGAAAAAAAATGAAGTTCTTAAAAATATTTTAATCCTTGTAAGGATAGGAAGGCTAGCTAGTAAAAATAAATTTCATATGAAATACATGAAATTAATAAATTCTGTGGTGGTATTATTATTTTGAAAGAGTGGGTGTAAGTCTTTCAATACTGTGAATTTAAGTTAATTTGATAGCAGGAGTAGCAGCAGTTTGGTTTTCGATGAAAAAAAAAAGCCCATAGTTAAAATTTTCACATTTATAAAACTTAAAAAAAAAAAGACATAGTTGAATTTATATCCTCAACTTCAAAAAGATCTTATTTAAATGTATTAATTATTGCCCCCGGGGGGGGTATCTTGGGCATAAACCTGGAATCCTCTCTTGGAGGGAATATTCTTTTTTTAAGGGTATCTAGACTCAATTTCCTTAAAGTGTAAAATGAAGGACAACCTGGCTCATCTCTTTCAAAGCTCAAAAAGTTTTTAAATTCTAGCAGAAACTCTGATGTCTCATTAAATTTACACAAAACAAAATTGGTTATTTAAAAATATTACTCAAGTCCTTTGGAAAAACATCAATTATAGACATTAGAAAACAAAGTCAAATGTGGTCAAAACGGAACAGAACTCATCTAATTGCTCAAACCTAGGTACTTAGAATCACAATATTTATTGCATTTCCTTGCCCAAGTCTGAAACTAGGAAGTCATCTTAGACTTCTCTCTTTCACTGCTTACTGTTAAAACAGCCCATCAACTCCTATTTTACTTCTAAATACCTTTTACTTTTGATGCCTCTTCCTCATCTCCAGCGCCACTGTCATGGCTCGGGTCCTCATACTTCACCCAACCTATTAAAACTGTCTCCCTAACTCAAGTCCCAATGCCTGCCTAAACCATTTCTCACACTACAAATTTTCTTCTGAACTTGATCTTGCCTCCCTCTCCACTCAGAATTCTACAAGTTCCCCATCCACAGAGGCTAAAATCCAAAGGTCTTTGCAAGGCCTTATCTGTCAAGCCTGGAGTCTCCTTCTTGCCATTCCCCGACCTTGTCCTCACACACCTACGCCACACTTGTTGGGAGTCTCTCTTGTACTAATCTCTTTCACAACCACAGGGCCGTCGCCTACCTTCAGGAGTAGTCTTTCCCCATTGACTAGCCCAACCTGTCTATAGTCACTCTATTCTTGACGGAAGCCTTAAAAGAAGCCTATCACATCTGGGCAGCCTCTCCTGACTCCCCAGGCCACTGAAAGTACCGCTTTCCCTGTGTCCTAACCAGTCTTTGAAAATTACCACCTTTAAATGATTACACGTGGCTACAACTGTTTGCCCATCTGTTTTTTGCCCTAAGACTGAACTCTTGGAAGACACAAGTGGATTTTTTATTCTTCGCTCCAATCTGTCATGGGACTTGCTATAGTCTTCCTTGCATTCTCTGACAATCGCAGAAGCTTCAAGAATGTCTAAGGAAAAACAGAATCCAGAGAAGAATTGTTACCAACACAAAGGAAAATCTCGCGAGAATCGGGAGCCGGCCAACGGTCGCGGCTGACCGTTATTTAGCCGTTAAACCGTTGTGCACCCGGCCCTTTTCGGCCGGCCGCTGAGGCGGAGCGATTTCTTACTTTTCTGGAGGTTCGGAGGCAGAAGTTCTCGTAGATTCTTTCTGCCGCCCTAGTAGACAGCGGGTAGCAGTTCGCGTGGGCACCGAGTCCACGGTTTCCCGCTGACTATTCAGAGGTAAGGGAGGTATACGGAGTTCTTTTCCTGACGACCGAACCCGGAGCTGGGCGATATTTTGATTCTGGCCGCCCCCCCTCCCCACCCCCCGGCGGCTCGTTGGTAGCTGTAGCCCTCTAAGAACCTAAGGTAGTTCTCGCGGCTGGGTGATGCAATTTACCAGGGCCGGTGGGGGCAGAGCTTTCTTTTCTGGGGTGGGGGTTTCTGGCTTATCTACGGGGCCAGCGTGGCCATTGGCGGTGGGGGGTGGAAGGGAACAACTGCGGGGTGTTTTTACTTTGCCCAGTGATGTGACGCTGCAGACTCACATTGTGGCAAAGGGTACACCTGCTCCTTGACACAGCATTTATTGTACAAACGTCGCCTTTTAAAATAAAGAGGGTATTAATGAAACCATGTAAAACGCTTTCCCTCCCTCCACCCCGCCCGCTGGGGCAACAGATAATTACAACTGGAAGAGAGAAAATGGAAAAGCAAAAGCCTTTTAAATTGTTCGTGCCACCAAGATTAAGTAGCAGTCAAGTATCTGCAGTGAAACCTCAGAATTTGGGAGGAGATTCTAATTTCTTCAAGGTAAATTTGCGTATGAATCTTGATTTGAATATTCTTCAGGTAAAGAGGCACGGTGTACTTTCTAACTGGTAATATTGTATAATTTTATTTGTACATTGTATAATTTGTTTTCCAGTAAGTGTGGCCTGATTTGCCCAAGAATTTTTATTTTTAATTTATTTTTTTAATCTTTTTTAATGTTTATGTTTTATTTTTAAGACACAGAGACAGAACACTAATGGGGGAGGGGCAGAGAGAAAGGGAGACTCAGAATCCGAAGCAGGCTCCAGGTTCCAGGCTCCCAGCGGTCAGCGTGGAGCCCCATGCGGGACCTGAACCCAGGAACCCTGAGGTCATGACCTAAGCCGAAGTCGCTCAATGGGCAGAGCCACCCAGGCGCCCTATTTTTGATTTTATTTTAGCCCAAGAATTTGTAAACAAATCTTTTAAAAATTTAAATCCCATTTACTTGATATACAGTGTTATATTAGTTTCAGGTGTACAATACAGTGATTCAGCAATTCTGTACATTATTCAGGGCTCATGAAGATAAGGGTACTCTTAATCCCCTTCACCTATTTCACCCCTCTCTCCACCACCTTCCCTCAGGCAACCACCAGTTTGTTCTCTGTAGTTATGAGTCGCCTTCTTGGTTTGTCTCTTTTTTCCCTGTAGCCTCCTTTGTTTTGTGTCTTAAATTCCACATAGGAATGAAATCATAGGGTATTTGTCTTTTTCTGACCGACTTATTTCGCTTACCACTATACTCTCCCAACTCTGTGCTTGTCGTTGCAAATGGCAAGCTTTCATTCTTTTTTTATACATCAGTACTATTCCGTTGTATATCTATAGCACATCCTTAATTTTTTTTTCGATGTTTATTTTCGAGAGAGACAGCGCAAGCCGGGTAGGGGCAGAGAGAGAGGGAGACACAGAACCTGAAGCAGGCCCCAGGCTCTGAGCTGTTAGCGCAGACCCCGATGTGGGACTCGAACCCACAAGCTGTGAGATCGTGACCTGAGCCAAAGTCGGACGCCCAGCCGAGTGAGCCACCCAGGCACCTATAACACATCTTCTTTATCCACTCATCTATCAGTAGACACTTGGGCTGCTTCCATGGCTCGGCTATTGTAAATAATGCTGCAGGACACATAGGGGTGCATACATCTTTTCAAATTAGTGTTTTCATATTCTTTGGGTAAATACCCAGTAGTGGAATTACTGGGTCATAGGGTTTCTATTTTTATTTTCTGAGGAACCTCCATACTGTTTTCCACAGAGGCTGCACCAATTTGCATTCCCACCAGCAGTGCACAAGTGTTCCTTTTTCTCCACGTCCTCACCAACACTTGTTTCATATATTTATGGTTTTTGCCATTCTGACAGGTGTGAGGTGATACTGTGATTTTGACTAACATTTCCGTGATGATGAGTGATGTTGAGCATCTTTTCATGTGTCTTTTAGCCATCTGGATCTCTTCTTTGGAGACCTGTTTGTTTCATGTCTTCTTCCCATTTTTTAAATTGGATTATTTGGGTTTTTTAGTATTGTATATATATTTTGGATACTAACCCTTTATTGGATATGTCATTTGCAAATATCTTCTCCCATTCAGTAGGCTATTTTTTAGTTTTTTTTTTAAATTTTTTTTTCAACGTTTATTTATTTTTGGGACAGAGAGAGACAGAGCATGAACGGGGGAGGGGCAGAGAGAGAGGGAGACACAGAATCAGAAACAGGCTCCAGGCTCTGAGCCATCAGCCCAGAGCCCGATGCGGGGCTCGAACTCACGGGCCGCGAGATCGTGACCTGGCTGAAGTCGGACGCTTAACCGACTGCGCCACCCAGGCGCCCCTTTTTTTTTTTTTTTTTTTAATTTTTTTTCAACGTTTATTTATTTTTGGGACAGAGAGAGACAGAGCATGAACGGGGGAGGGGCAGAGAGAGAGGGAGACACAGAATCAGAAAGTTTTGTTGATTGTTTCCTCACTGTGCACAAAGAAGCTTTTTATTTTGTTGTAGTCCTAATAGCTTATTTTTGCCTTTGTTTCCCTTGTCTCAGGAGACTTGCCTAGAAAAATGTGGATATGGCCAGTGTCAGAGAAACTCCTGCCTGTGTTGTCTTCCAGGATTTTTAGTACCCAAGAATTTTGAATAGTATTGCTTTGAATGAATAATGAGCATACTTAATGTTTGCGAGCATTGTTCATTAAAAAAAATAATCACTGTTGCCGTAGAACTCTGGGTACATAATGGGTCCTAATTTGAATCCTCTCTCTTGGAGGCAACTTATAAGACATGTACATTGAAGTAGCAAGATATAAAAGTATATTCAGAGACTATTAGGATCAAAAAAATAAGAAAATTTGGACAAATATGTCAATATACTGGTAAAAGTGTCTGACTAAGCTTAAAATTTGGCTTTGAGCTTCCTGCTTGACAGGATAAAAAGAGAAATTCATTTCTGTAGAAATTCATTTCTGTAGAAATTCATTTCTGTAGAGTTCTTACCAGAAAGGGGGAATCATACCAAGTTTCTCAGGCAAAACAGCTCTTACTACTAAATTATTTTAAAAATTTCTCTGTGGAACTTTATATTGGAGATATAAATATCTCCAATATTTATAATAATATATAATCTATGTATAATATATATAACATGTAATAATATAATATAATAATAATATAATTATAACCAATAATACATAATATTTATATACTAAATATATAAAATGCTAAAATATTTTAATTTTATATGCTGTAGAAAAATTTCTATGTCTGTATAGCTAAGAGGATAACATTAAAATGCTATTCAGTGAAGACAACTCTCAATTCTCTCAAGGGAAAGATAATGAAATTGAAGAAGACTAATATATTAAGCTAGTAATTAAAATTACTGTTACTTTTGGGGTGCCTGGGTGGCTCAGTTGGTTAAGTGCCCAACTTCGGCTTAAGTCATGGTCTCATGGTTCATGGGTTAGAGCCCAGCACTGACAATGTGGAGCCTGCTTGGGATTTTCTCCTTCCCCCCCCCGCCCCTCCCCCCACTCATGCTTTTTTTTTCTCTCTCTCTCAAAAATAAATAAAAATAAATAAACTTTTAAAAATAAAATAAGATTTTACTGAATACTTCCAAAATGTGTGTTGTGAAATTTATAGTTTAGCTTTATCTTCTAAGTAAAAAAATTTTTTGCTTTCTTATATAGCAAAACCACTTGATATTTTAAATATTGTATATACATGAAAGGATTTACAATTAAAGTCACTTTTTCAAGCAGATGTATGTTCCATATATAACTACATATTCACTCCTAGTTACCAGAGTGATATGGAACAGTATGTTTAAGAACTTCTTTGTGTTTCTAGAGTTTCAACAAATGTATTGAAGATGATTTTGGCTTTCCATTTGCAATGACTAATCTCTCCAAAAATGGGGAAAACGTTGATTCAGGTAAGAAACTGGAACAGCAATACATCACTATACGTATAAGCATTTTTTATATATACATTGTTAGATATTGAAAATGTAAGTATTATATTGATAGCCTTGACATTAAAGCTAGATATAATACTTGACCTAAAAAATAAGGTGTTGGCATACTTAATATCAGTTGTCTTCTATCTTGCAGATCCTGCTTTACAAAAAGTTAAGGTTTTGCCCATGCTTGAACAGGTCAGTTAAGTATAACGTACAATACTATAACATATAACATATTTAGGTCTTGAGTTGCTTGTTTGAAAAAAGGAAAAAAAATTCTTTATTTGTTGGATTACTAGCCTTCAGTGTTTAATTGCTACTATTTGGAAACTCTCATCAGAAATATTTTCTTACAGGAAACATTTATTCATTTTTTTTAGGTTGATAACTCTGACAGTTGTCACTACCAGGAAGGACTAAAAGACTCTGATTTTGAGGTCAGAAGTTTTCGTATCCATATTCAATTTATTGTAATTGGAGTATCATTTATTGTTGTTTGTTTATATTTTTCTTTTGAAGCTTCTAAAGGATTAAAATTTGGCTAATGTTTTAAGTTATACCCTTCAAAATCTTTTTCCCCTCTTTGTTTTTCTTTTAAAATTATTGAAACACTAGGCGTCTGTATTTTCCTGGGTTATACAAGCAACCATCCTTTAGGAGAAATTTAATTTTAAAATATAGCAAGAATAGAAGAGGGGCTGTGGCTACAATTTCATAGGCTCAGCTGATGAAAAGGCTGAGAATCAAGTCACTATTTTACAAATAAAACTAATAGGTATGATTGTTTGGCTGGTTTGCTGTCTAAGGAATTTTTTTTTTAAGGCTTATTTATTTTGAGAGAGAGCACAAGCAGAGGAGGGACAGAGAGAGAGGGAGAGAATCCTAAGCTGACAGCACAGAGCCTGATAAGGGGCTTGATCCCGTGAAATGTGAGATCATTATCTGAGTCTGGTGCTTAACTGACTGAGCCACCCAGGAGGCCCCAGAGCATGTGACTCTTAACCTCAGGGTCCTTAGTTCAAGCCCCACATTGGGTGTGGGTCTACTTTAAAAAAAAAACAAAACAAAAAACCAACAGAGAGAAACTATGGCCTGATAAAATGCTATATGTTTGTTGCTGTGATTATAGCATCACAGAATTTAATATTCATATATTTTGATAACAGAGCTAATCAGAAAACAGAAATCAATATGATTTAAAAAATACAAACTCTGGCATTACCTTATAATGTTGAAATGGATAATGAAGGAAATCCAAATAAAATCTAAATAGAACCTGAGAATAAAAAAAAGAAACTGCGAATAAATGAAAGCTAGATCTTTTGTTAACTATATTTTTTGTCATTATATTTTAAAATTCTTGTCCTTTAGGTAATCTTCAAACTGTATAACCAAAATGTTTTAAGACCATGGTAAAAATTTATAGATATCATGTAGAGGGATTTACTCTAGCTTTTAATCAGTGATACTCTGTCACTGATTAAAATATTTCCAACTTCTGACTTAGGTACATTTTGAAGGTATATGATTATACTCAGTGGGTATAACTTAATCAAGTGACCAGTAACTTTAGTAAAGTAGCTAATACTGCCTTAGTATTTTAAAGAATTAATGTAGCTTTCAGTATGATATTAGGGCATAATTTGAGGAGAGATTTATTGTCAACTAGTAAGGTACTATTAGTCTTGGATATTTTCAGTAGGCAGCTGTAGTTTGTTAATTGTTCATAATTTTAGTGTAACCAATCTTTGAAAATCTATTTGTTTTAATAGAATTCAGAGCCAATGAGCAGACTGTATTCAAAACTGTATAAGGAGGCTGAAAAGATCAAGAAGTGGAAAGTGAATATAGAATTTGAATTGAAGCAGAAAGAAAATAAGTTGCAAGAAAATAGAAAGATAATTGAAGCACAGCGGAAAGCCATTCAAGAACTACAGGTATAATGAGATTTGGAATTGAAAATGTAGTGTAGTAGATTTTGTCATAATAGTATTTAAAATAGAGTTTTTCTGTGGTGTGGATTTTAAGGACAGTACTTTTTTTAAGTTTCAGCGATACTGCATTTCAACTTTAGGATGAACACAGAAGACAAGTTGTACAGAGCTTAATGCAAATGATTAGGGAAATAATAAATTACTTTAGATAAAGATTGATTTAATGATTCTAATTATAGACTTTTAATTTTTTAATTCCTATTACTGATGTTCTGTTTGAAATAAATGTCTTTTATTAATTGGAATATGATATTGGTGGTTAAAACTGTATTTGAAACTATTGAGCTTCAGTTTTGTGGCCTAGTGAAGGAAAAAGGTTGAGAAAATGCACCATTGGGTTAGGACAAAGATAAGACATCATTTAAAAATGTTTAGGGAAGATAATATTGCATTAAAATATTGTTGGATACTTTCTGGAGATGATTCAGCAAACTTGATTTTAGATCTGTGAAAGTGAGACTGTATTCTTATGGGAAAATCCATAAGTTGTGACAAAAAAACTTTTTTGTGTGCAAAAAAGTTTTTTACACTTCTTAGTTGTTAGCAAAGAAATGCTGCTTAATAATTATACTCATGTTTATTTTCCTAAGCAAAATGTGATGCACTGTTCTTCTGTTTTGTAAATTAGTTTGAAAATGAAAAAGTAAGTTTGAAATTAGAAGAAGGAATTCAAGAAAATAAAGATTTAATAAAAGAGTAAGTAATCGTTTAATGAATTTGTTCTCTCTAAATTTTATTCCAGATTTATTAAAATAATTTCCAGAAATGTATTGAACACTTTCTATTATGTATTATATACAGAATTTTACCTGGGTACTGTGGGAGAAGGAAGACATAGTTATTCTACATTCTTATGTTTGGCAAACAATGGTCACTGACTAATAATTTTTCACTTTCTAAAATGTCAGGTAGAAAAAACCATTAATTGGGTGTCAAAAGGTATCTGATAATTCTGAATCTACAACTGCCTATGTATATTGTCTACCTTTCTGTTGTAGTATTTTAGGTACAGTATTTATAGTGTAAATAGTATAAATAGTGCTCAATTTAGTTCCAAGCTAATTCTCACTCTCAAGTTCCTGTTTTTGTCAGTGGCCTAATGATTGTTTCATGAACATTAGCTTTAAATTTTAGAGTCATCTTTAACTTTTCCTTTTCTTTGTTCTAGGCAGTAGCTAAGCCTTATTTTATACACTCTTACCTCATCCTCATTCAGATTATATCATATACAATTTAATAGAAACATATAATTGTTTAATTCATCTGCTAAATAGATATTGAATAGTTAGAATGTAATGTATGGGTCCACAAAGAGTGCAAAACTTTCTTATTCCTACTTGCTTGCTAAATATGGTTTTAGAAGACCTATCACCTTGTCAGTGAAGTTGCTGATAAGTGAAAAGGGCTCTTAATGACAAATTGTTTTAGCCCAAGTGAAAGACAACCTGTGGAGGTGCCTGGCTGGCTCAGTTGGAAGAGCATGTGACTCTTGATCTCAGGGTCATGAGTTCGAGCCCAATATTGGGGCTAGAGATTACTTAAATAAACAAACTTTAAAAAAGGTAACCTATGACTTCCCAGATCAAATTGAAATATTATACTTTAATTTTTTCTCTGCCTACTTGAGGTTTGGTTATTATGGAGAAGAGAGAGTGAAGAGGAAGTTTCTGACATTGTGTGCCTATTGTATATTTTGTACTTACGGTCACTTTCGTAGGGTATGTGACTGAGTTCCTACAGTATCTTACTGTCACCCTAATACCAGTATTTGATAACTTGTGAGCTTTCTTAAGTTTGCTGTTACCTCCATTAATGAACATGTGTATTTTTGTTAATACTGTGACTGTTTAATTACATAGTATAATGTAACGTAGTGTAGCGTGACATAGGAGTTACACCATTTTTTTGAGGTGAGAGGTAGTTTATTTTGGATGGGATCTCCTTCTATTTTAAGCACTTGTTTGAGTTGTGTGTCAGTTTTGCCCTCAAATGCTGAATTGTCATTTGTCATCTGAAAGAACCTTGACGTTTAGGTAAGAGCTTTGTCAAAATGTTGGTGAGAAACAAAGTTGCACTTAAGGTCGAGTGACTTGATTGTTGGATGACAGACTTAATATAAAGTTGCTCAGGACCAGCCTATTCACTGGTCATGACTTTCTAAAAGGGATATAGATTTGAAAGAGACTTTGGGTATTTCAAAACCATATGCCTGGCCTGTAGTAGAAGTTTGAGAGGGAATGGACACTTTAATTTATTGACAGTTTTGAGCAGGAAAAGACTTTTGAGATAGTTTAGATAATTTGGGAGGGATTTTTTTTTTTTGAGTGGAGTGCAGGACCTTATATGTGATTTTATTTCCATATATTAGTGTCTCAATTTTCAAATTTCAGCAGTCAAACCTGAAGCATCCACAATCACATAATTCAGAAATTACTTTAAAAAGCAGCATTTGTCAGACTCCTATCTGGGATTTGTTTAGATAATTTGATGAATTAAACCCTTATCAAGCCCTGTGGCATGCATGTGATAGTGATAGTTATCAGAGAAGAGAAGGCTTTCTATAGATGAGGATGTCCAAAGGACGAATAGGAATTAACCAGGAGGAGAATTAGAGGTTGCGACTCTGGCATTTTGTGACAAGCTAGAGTTTTGATTTTATCTTGAAGTGGGGTGGGAGGGTAGGGCTGAAGAAGAGTGGGCTGAAGAAAGGCTGATTGGCTATAGCTGTGGCTCCCTTCAACAAGAATAGTTTTATTTTTTAAGTATAATTTAAAATCTTGTGTATCCAGTTAAGATTTCATTTTGTAAGAGAATTTTGGTTCTAGAAAAAAAAAAAAAGATTGAAAATTGCTGCAGATGGTCGTTTTGAAGCCAGTGAAGGGTTTTCAGAATTCTAAAATTGAGCCATTGTGAATACAGAGTAGACTTGAAATATTTGATTGGATGATTGCTTGTATATGGATGTATGGCTAGTTTTATACCAAGCTGTGCTGCTCAAAGGGTCTTTGTGGTTTGGGAGCGTATTGCTAAAGACACTTTTGTCCTTTACCTCTCACCATAGATTAGCAGGAAGAGGCTGAAGTTGTTTTTTTAAACTGTAATTGAAAAATTAGGTTTATGGTCACTTGTTCTGATTTTTACAAAACCTCTAACCAAAAAAGACCCTCTCTAGACCAGTGGTTCTCAAATTTTAGCAAGCATCTAAATTATCTGCAGAGCTTGTTAAAGAATATACTGTTGTCCTCCCCGCCCCCCCCCCCCCCCGAATTTCTGATTCAGTGGAGTAGGGCTTCAGAATTTGCCTTTCTAACAAGTGATGTGGATCCAAGGATCATACTTTGGGAGCTACTGCTCTGTACTAGAGAACAGTCACAGGCTTTAAAAATAAAACAAACCCACCTTTTCTCTGACTGGCTTATTTTTCTTAGCGTTATACTCTCTAGATCTATCCATGTTGTTTAAAATGGCAAAATTTCATTCTCTTATGACTGAGTGATAGAATGTTCCATTTGTGTGTGTGTGTGTGTGTGTGCGCATACACCACATCTTCTTTATCCATTCATCTATCAGTGGCCACTTGGGCTGCTTCCATATTTTGGCTATTTTAAAGTTGCAATAAATATAGGACTGTGTATATCCCTTCAAATTAGTGTTTTTGTGTTCTTTGGGTAAATACCCAGTAGTGCTATTACTGGATCATATGGTAATTCTGTTTTTAATTTTTTGAGCAACCTCCATACTGTTTTCCACAGTGGCTGCAACAGTTTGCATTCCCACAGTGCATAAGGTTCTTTTTTCTCCACATTTTCACCAGCACTTGTTGTTTCTTGTGTTTTTGATTTTAGCCATTCTGACAGGTGGCATGATTTTGATTTGCATTTCCCTGTTGATTAGTGACATTGAGCATCTTTTCAGGTGTCTGTTGGCCATCTGTATGTCGTCTTTGGAGAACTGTTTATGTCTTCTGCCCATTTTTAAATTGGGTTACCAGGTTTTTTGTGTGTGTGTTGAGTTTTATAAGTTCTTTGTATATTTTGGATACTAACCCTCCATCAGATATGTCATTTGCAAATATCTTCTCCCCTTCAGTAGGTTGTTTTTTAGTTTTGTTGATTGTTTCCTTTGCTGTGCAAAAGCTTTTTATTTTGATGTCCCAATAGTTTATTTTTGCTTTTGTTTCCCTTGTCTCAGAAGACATATCTAGAAAGATGTTTTATGGCTGATATGCCTGTGCTCTCTTCTAGGGCAATCAACAAAAAGAAATAAAAGGCATCCAAATTGGAAAGAGTTTTATGATTTTAGGTCTCACATTTAGGCCTTTCAAAAATCCATTTTGAGTTTGTTTTTGTGGATAGTATAAGAAAGTGGTCCAGTTTCATTCTTTTGCATGTAGCTGTCCACTTTTTCCATTACCATTTGTTGAAGAGACTTTTTTCCCATTACATATTCTTGCCTCCTTTGTTGAAGATTAGTTGACCACATAATTGTGGGTTTATTTCTGGGTTTTATATTCTGTTCCCTTAACCTGTGTGTCTCTTTTTGTGCCAGTACCACAGTTTTGATCACTATATTTGTAGTAGCAGTTGAAATCTGGAATTGTGATACCTCCAGCCTTCACTCCTGTGGAATTTAAGAAACAAATGAACAAAGGAAAAAAAGGCAAACCAAAAACAGAGAACAAACAGATGGTTACCAGAGGTGAGGTGGGTGGGAGGTGGGTGAAATAGGTAAAGTGTATTAAGAGTACATTTATCATGAGCACTGAGTAATTTCCGGAATTGTTGAATCACTGTATTATAAACCTGAAACTAATATAACACTGTATGTTGACTACTCCTGAATTAAAATAAGTAAAACATTTTGAAAAAGCAGACAAAAAACCACACTTGATTTCAGTGATTTCTTAGCTTTTTCATTTATTAGATTATTGAAAATGTCAAAGGATATGGTCTATGTAATAATCTTTTGCTTTTTACTAAACTAATATGTAGATTTAAAAACTCAAAAGTTTATTTTTATTTATTTTTCAGAGAGAGAGCATGCCCATGCAAGTGAGAGAGGGGCAGAGAGAGAGGGAGACAGAATCCCAAGCAGGCTCTGTGCTCTGAACACAGAGCCCAGTGCAGGACTTGAACTCATGGACAGTGAGATTATGACCTGAGCTGAAATTGAGATCCACACTTAGTGACTGAGCCACCCAGGTGCCGCTAAAAATCATTATTAATGAGAGGCACCTGGGTGGCTCGTCGGTTCAGCGTCCGACTTCAGCTCAGGTCATGATGTCATGGTTTGTGGTTTGTGCTGCTGTCAGCACAGAGCCCACTTTGGATCCTCTGTTCCCTTCTCTCTGCCTCTCCCCTGCTTGCGCTCTCTCAAAAATAAATATAAAAACACCCCAAAAATAATTATTAATGATTAATTTGTAACAGTTCATTTCTATGGAAAATTTATAAGGTGGAAAATTATATCTAACTGTTGAATATATGATTACTTCATGTTATCTAGAGGTCTTTTTTCCCTCTTCTTTCTTTTTTAAAAATTTTCATTAACATGTAATGAGATTTGGAATATATAAGACTACATTGTATTGAACTTTCTAAAAAAATTTATTGGTATAATTTATCTATGACATTAATTTTAGGTATGAAACATAATTATTGGATATATGTATAGCAAAATGACAGCAAATATATTCTCCCATTTAGTAGGTTGTCTTTTCATTTTGTTGGTAGTTTCCTTGGCTGTGCAGAAGCACTTATTTATTTTTGTTTTTTTTATTATTATTTTTTAAATACTGATCATGTATTGATTTCAGTTGTCATGGCTTTTTTTAAATAATTATTTTTTACGTTTATTTATTTTTGAGAGACATGGAATGTGAGCAGGGGAGGGGCAGAGAGAGAGGGAGACACAGAATCCGAAGCAGTCTCCAGGCTCTGAGCTGTCAGCACAGAGCTGGATGTTGGGCTCAAACCTACAAACCTTGAGATCATGACCTGAGCTAAAGTCGGTGCTTAACCAACTGAGCCACCCAGACACCCCCAGAAGCTTTTAAATTTGATGTGGTCCCACTTGTTTATTTTTGCTTTTGTTGCCTTTGCTTGTGTCAAATCCAAAAAAATCATTTCTAAGATTGATGTCAAGGAACTTACCACCTATGTTTTCTTCTAGGAGTTTTATGGTTTCAGGTCTTATGTTCAAGTCTTTAATCCATTTTGAGTTGATTTTATGTATGCTATAAGATAGTGGTTCCATTTTCCCAGTGGCATTTATTTATTTCAAACAATTTTTAATGTTTATTTATTTTTGGGAGACAGGGAGAGAGCACGAGCAGGGGAGAAGCAGAGAGAGAGAGAAAAACGCAGAATCAGAAGCAGTCTCCAGGCTCTGAGCTGCAGCACGGAGCCCAACACAGGGCTCAAACTCACGAACTGTGAGATCATGACCTGAGCCCAAGTTGGATGCTTAACTGATGGAGTCAGCCACCAAGGTGCCCCTTTTCAACACCATTTATTGAAGGGACTCTCCTTTCCCCGTTGTATATTCTTGGCTCCTTGGTAATGAACTCACTGACCATATATGCATGGGTTTGTTTGTTTTGTTGATTTATGTGTCTGTTTTTATGCTAATACCACACTTTTGCAAAACTTTTTAAATTCCAGTTAGTTAACATACAATGTAATATTAGTTTCAGGTGTACAATACAGTGATTCAACACTTCCGTGCAGTACTTGGTGCTCATCCCAACAAGTGTACTCCTTAATCCCCGTCACCTATTTAACCAGTTCCCCCCTCCTCCCAGACTGTTTTGATTACTCTAGTTTTGTCATATAGTTTGAAATCAGGAAGTGTGATTCCTCTAGCTCTTCTTTCTCAAGTTTGCTTTGGCTCTTTGGTGATATCATACAAATTTTAGGTTTGTTCTGTATCTGAAAAATGCCATTGAAAATTTGGTTGGGATTGCATTGATTCTGTGAATTGTTTTGGGTAGTGTGATATTTATAAGAAAAATATATTTGGTCATTCAGATGACCAAATCTGTATGTCTCATATAAATATATATACACACACATACATACACACACACACACACATATACATATATATATATATGTATATATATTTAGTTTTCATCCACCATTCCTGGCTCATAGCTTCCAAAACCCTTGGAATTTCCTAAGTGCTAAGAGTGACAAAAGTATCTCTTATTATGTTAATGAAATGACTTATGGAACCTACTTAAGGATGAGGTTGGCTGCCAGGAGAACCCACCATGTGATTAGAGGGTTGGAACTTACAGTCCCTCTCCACCCCTACCCCCCCCACCTTGGTAAGGGGAAGAGGGTCTGGAAGTCGAATCTGTCATCATTGACCAATGATTTAATCAATTATGATTATGTAACTTAGCCTCCATGAAAACCCAAGAGGACAGGGTTCAGGAAAACTTCGAGCTTGGTAAAGAGATTTGAAGAGAGTGGTGAGCTCAGAGAGAGAGCATGGAAGCTCCCCACCCTTTCCCCATGCCTGTCCCTATGCATCTCTTTTATCTATTTCTGACTTCTATTCTTTTATAATAAACTAGTAACATGGCAAGTGAATTGTTTCTCAGTGTTCAGTGAGCTGCTCTAGCAAATTAATTGAACCTAAGGAACCTCAGATTTATAGGCAGTTTGTCAGAGGTATAGGTAACAATCTGAGCTTGTTACTGGTGTCTGAAAACTAAGGAGTGAGTCATGGGAATTTTTTATTTATAGCCAGTTGGACAGAAGTGTAGGTAACAACTTGGGCTTGCAACTGGTCAAGTAGGGCTGGGGGAACAGCAGTTTTGTAGGACCGAACCCTTAACTTGTAGAATCTCAAGTGGGGCTGGGGGAACAGCAGTTTTTGTAGGACCGAACCCTTAGAATCTGAGGCTATATCCAGGTAGGTAGTGTCAGATTGAATTGAATTGTGGTACACTCAACTGGTGTCCCAAGAATTGCTTGTTGGTCCCAAGAATTGAACCGCTGCCCCTCCACATTGGAATTGGTATTAGGACCCATTTAGGTAATGTGAACATTTTAACAATATTCTTCTAATCTATGAGCATGGAATATCTTTCCATTTATTTGTGTCTTCAATTTCTTAATGTATTATAGTTTTCAGTACACAGGTCTTTAATTTCCTTGGTTCAATTTAATCCTAGGTATTTTATTCTTTTTGATGCAACTGTAAATGGGGTTGTTTTCTTAATTTCTCCTTCAGATAGTTCATTATCAGTGTACACAAATGCAGCTGATTTTTGTGTATATTGATTTTATATCCTACACACTTCACTGAACTGGTTTTTTAGTTCTAACAGTTTTTTGGTGGGGTCTTTAGAGTTTTCTCTATATATCATGTTAAGAGTTTCTTTTTCCTTTCCAATTTGGATGCCTTTTTTTTTTTTGATACCTTTATTTATTTTCTTGCCTCATTGCTCTGACTAGTTCTTCTAATACTATGCTGAATAAAAATGGTAAGAGGGGGTATTCTTGTTTCGTTCTGATCTTAGAGGAAAAGCTTTTGGCTTTTTACTGTTGAATATGATGCAAGCTGTGTACTTGTCATATATGGCCGTTATTATGTTGAGGTACATTCTCTTTATACCCAACTTTGTTGAGAGTTTTTATCACAAATGGATATTGAATTTTATTAAATGCTTTTTCTGCATCTATTGAGATGATCAGAGGTCGTCTTATTCATGTAATGAAAGGCTAGTCAGAAAATTACCTGTTTACTGTTTTGAGGGTAAGACAGCTAGAGTATATGTGGGGTAATTAGTAAATGAAAAGCCCTACCCTCTTTTCTCATATTTTTTCTTCTGCAAATCTAGAACTGTTTACTGAAGGGTTATTGATAGCTACTTGGGTAGAAACTTGTTAAGGAACTATCCTTTTTACTTTAAAGGGAAGCAGTTACTAAATCATCTTTGCTAATAGTGCAGTCAACCCATTTTTTTTTCATATAGTCATTTATGAGGGATGTGATATATATTATTAAAGTATTATAAGACTTTCTTCAAAAATTATAAAAATAATGTTTCATAACTTTTATATATGATTTTGCTTTGAGATCAGATTGCACTTACACAGACTCTTTGCTTTCTTTCAGGAATAATGCTACAAGGCATTTATGCAATTTACTCAAAGAAACCTGTGCCAGATCTGCAGAAAAGACAAAGAAATGTAAATATTTTTCTTGTTTTATGTGATTTTCTCAATTTGTTATTATTTAAAAAAAAATTTTTTTGATGTTTATTTTTGAGAGAGAGACAGAGTGGGGGAGGAGCAGAGAGAGAGGAAGACACAGAGTCAGAAGCAGGCTCCAGGCTCTGAGCTGTCAGCACCTAGCCCAAGCCCGATGTGGGGCCCAAACTCACAAACCGTGAGATCATGACCTGAGCTGAAGTCGGATGCTCAACCAACTGAGCCACCCAGGCGCCCCGTCAACTTATTATTATTTTAATGGAGAAGGGAAGAAATTGTTTTTTCACTTTTTGGAGCCAACTTTGATTTGAACAAGTTACATGTGCCTCATACCATTTCTTTGCATAAGTAGTAATTTGATTCTCAGTTCTTTGAGCTTTCAAAGCTCAAAGTTTTTTTGAAAGATAATTTATTTCAAAAGCTATATATCTGAAATTTGTAGTTCTTATTTCAGTTAAAATGTGATCTTGAGACTAACCTTTCTGTCTGGAACAACTAGCATATTGAATTTTGATGCATAACCATGTTTATAATAGAAACTACTGGTGGAGGGCTATGCTGAAGGCATAGTACTTAAGAGTAGTGCAATATTTATTTCCTATCTAAATAGAATTCTCAAGTTTCTCCTAAAGAAACATGCTTTTAAAATATTCAAATAAGGTTGTGGTATATATATGAAAGTACACCTTTTCATTGTATGCATATTTTGATTTTACTTGTAGGAATTTTTTTTCATTTTGATGAAAAACAAATTTTATTTTCAAAAATAATACTTTCATCTTTGTCATTATTTTCACACTAGCTCTACTTTGTTTCTGCCAAGAATTTATTAGGATATACTGTCTATCTGCTTTTTCAGGATAGCTAAAATTTTAGTGTCACACAGCTTATTGCTTAAGAGCCTGCGCTTAAGAGTTAGGTTGCTGTCTACTTGACCTTGGATAAGTTATATAATCTCTGATCCACTGTTTATTGGTTAATAAAGTGCCTCTTAGTGTTGTTTTGAGAATTAAATTTGTTAATAAATATAAATTGCTTGTAACAGTGCAAAGTGCTCCACCCCTCCTCCTCCCCCCTCTTCTTTTTTCTTTTTCTTCTTTTCCTCCTCCTCCTCTTCCTTTTCCTTCCCCGTCTCCTCTTCCTTGTCCTCTTTCTTTCTTTTCTTTCTTTTCTTTCTTTCCAGTATGCACTATTGCTAGTGTTTTTAATTCTTTGTCCCTGCACATAGTACTTTGCTTTTAGAACTATATATATTTTCCAGAATGTAGTGTACCACTACCAGCTCCTCCACTGCATCCTGTTTATTCAACTTTCAATATTAGCTTTCCCATCTATGTATAAAAAATGGTGAAAAGTATACACTGATGGGTGTAGAGGGATGGTGTGTTGACTGCTTTGTAGAAAGTAACCTGGGCCATAGAGACAAGGCTGCTAGGTTTTTTTTTTTTCTCTGTTTAGTTTTATGTTCTCTAAGTCAGAGATAGATGGTGGGAGAGGTTTGAAGAATCTTTAAAAAGATTTTTAGGTGATTTCTTAAATGAACCGATGAATGTATCTTGATATGATGTGTAGATCGTTTTTTCCTATACAAAGTCTTTACACTTATTAATGTAAACTCCATCTAGATTCTTCCTGAAGTCTTTCCTTTTGCTATTGGATTTTTCTGTCTCATTTATTCATTCACCAGCTTTTAAAGTGTCTACTTTGGGTCATGAAATATTCTGAATGCTGAGGAAAACAGCAATGAACAGTTTCTGCTTTTAAGGAGGATACATCCTAGTGGAGGGACACAGACCATAAACAAATTATATGTTGGGTGATGGTAACTACTTAAGGAGAGAGTATTTTGGAATAGGGTGATTGGGGAAGTATTTTAGGGACCCTAGTAAGTGTGTATGTGTGTGGGGGGGAGTGAGCCATGTAGTTATTTTGGGAAATAGTAAGTGCAAAGTCCCTTAGATGAAAGCCTGTTTAATCTTTTCAAGTCAGTGAGGCCACTGTGCTGTTACCTTTCATATTTCTGCCTTGTATATGTTTTTCATCTTTTTTCTTGTGTGCCATTCGGGAACATTTCTTCTAATCTCTCTTCTAGTACACTAATTCTCTTTTTAGCTAGTTCTAGTTTGTTTTTTAATTCATTAGTTGAAGTTTCAATTTTTGTTATTGCATTTTCTGGTTTTGTATATATTAGCTGGTCTTAAAAATATCTGTAGTGTCACTTTTTAGACTTTCAGGTTTGTTGCTGAAATTTTTCTTTAACATAAAGTTGATGGACAATGTTACATTAGTTTCAGGTGTGTAACATTGTGATTTAATATGAGATGTTCACCACTAGTGTTCCTTGCTGAAACTTTTAAGTTCAGCTTTTTTTTTTATCTCCATGAACATAATAAATTAAACATTATTTTATTAAGGTTTTTTTTTTTAATTTTTTTTTTCAACGTTTATTTATTTTTGGGACAGAGAGAGACAGAGCATGAACGGGGGAGGAGCAGAGAGAGGGAGACACAGAATCGGAAACAGGCTCCAGGCTCCGAGCCATCAGTCCAGAGCCTGACGCGGGGCTCGAACTCACGGACCGTGAGATCGTGACCTGGCTGAAGTCGGACGCTTAACCGACTGCGCCACCCAGGCGCCCCTGTTAAGGTTTTAATAAAGTTTATTAAAGGGGTCTATTCTGGTGTGTCGTCCTCTACATTCTACTTCTTGTTTATCTCATTGTGTACTTCATTATCCATGATTATTTGCTTGAGACCTAGAATGGTGTCACATTTTCCTGGTTCTTTGAATGTTGAAAAGTTTTGATTATATCCTGGACATTTTGAAATTATATGTTGTGAGAATCTGGGTCCTTTTAAAATCCCCAGGACAATGTATGTTTGTTTGTTTATTTTTTAGCAGTTTGTCAACTCCAGATCAGATCACAAGTTCTATCTTGCCTTT
The DNA here is from genome assembly GCF_022079265.1 of Lynx rufus. Taxonomy (NCBI): domain Eukaryota; kingdom Metazoa; phylum Chordata; class Mammalia; order Carnivora; family Felidae; genus Lynx; species Lynx rufus. The sequence goes on along the minus strand of NW_025814834.1, from coordinate 124,292,410 downwards.
TGTGTGCTGGGTTCCAGTATCAGTTCAGTTTTCAAAGCCTTTGGTATACTGCTCTGGCTCTGTTTCTTGTATGCTCCACTCAAGATTAGGTCTGGGATGTGGGTAGTGGTTTATATTGGAGTTTAGTTTTCAAAGCCCTTGCTGTATTTGTTTTGGGTCTGTCTTGTACATGTATATTCTCTCAATTTTCCCATGGGACTCATATCATAATTTAGGTAATCCTCTTTTGGAGCTGTCTTTAAGATTTCTCCCCCATGCTCAGCCTTGGGCCCATTTTCCCTGCCTGTTGGCTGTAAATGTGGAATTTCTTTTGGGGTTTTGTATGTCCTTGCTGCCATGGCTGCTACTATTCCACTACTAGGGCCATTTTGGGGACAGGGCTGTGAGGGGAAAAAAAAAGAAAAAAATCAGGATTTCCTTTTGCTGCTCATGTTTCCTGTTACAGTTCTGCTGGGGCCTTACACTTTGGCTACTGTTAGGAGGGAAGATAGGAAAAAACCTAAACAGGAAACTCACCTTCACATGAGTCATTTTTTTAAGATTTTACTTTTTGTCTCCAATATATCTGCCTTTGCTTACTTTTCAGAGTCCTAAAGTAGTTGCTTTATGTATTTCATTCAGGGATCTTAGCTGTAAGCAATGGGAGAGAAAAGCTATAGTGGAATTACTTCATCTTGACTGGCACTGGAAGTTGGTTTGGTGGTTTGGTGTTTTTGAATTATAACCCTCAATCTGTTCTTGGCCTGATTATGTTTTCATCATTATGTTTTTAGATCTTTGATTCCTTTAAGAATTAAAAGATCCTCCAGATTTTTAACTGTCTGCAGTAGGAGGGTTGGTCTGACTTACTTAGCTATTACCAGAAAACAGAGTCCTTGATGCTTTCCTAAAATATAGACCAAATCATGTTACTGTCTAATTCATTAAATGGTTTTCCATATGTTTTTTGGTGGATAGCATGGTGTTTGCCACTTTCCCATACATACAGGCTCATGGAGAACTACTTGTTATTCCCTAAACAGATTATGCTTCTGAGCTTTTGAATGTATTTTTTTTTATTGACTGATCCTCTTTCCTTCATCTCCTTAGCTCGTATTTGTCCTTCAAAACTCAGAATAAATGTTACTACTCTTGGGAAATATTTCCCAATTTTGTAGTCTGATTTAGATGCTCCTCTTCTTTGTATACCTTTACCATGTACTGTATTTATGAATTCCCTCAACAAATATTTGAGTGTCTACTACTATATGCTAGACATCTCACTGCAAGCTTAAGGGCAAGGGATCATATCTTAATTCAGTATAGTCCGTTCTTTAGACAATGTCTTTCAAGATAGTAGGTGATAGATTAATAAAAAAAAGAACAAATCTGTTCTTAGATGCACCTTTAAAAAAAAAACCCTTTAAATGGCTGTTGCACACTGAATGATATTGAATTATTTAGCCTGCCATTCGAAATATTGCGTTAGCTTTTTTTTTTTTTTTTTTTTTTTTTGTAGCCTTAAGTCCTAACCTAAAGTAGTTAGTGTTTTAGTGTTGGAAAAGACTTTAAAGCTTTTGTAGTCTACTTACATTTCCATTGATCTACTTTCCTTTATAGCATGTCTAACCAAGTGGTAGTCTTTTTTACGTTTGAATATATTCAGTGATGGAAACTCACTAACCCCAAGATTGTCATTTAAGGACAGCTCTTTATTTTTATGTTGAGCTGAAATCTTGACGTAGTTTCTGTCTTCTTATTGTAGCTCTCCTTAGGGCATATGGAAAAAGTCTAAGTCATTTTTTATGTGCTATCTCTTTAGATCTTTAAAGCTGGCTTCTTGTCCTTTTTGAATCTTGTCGTTAGCCTAGACATTTGAAGATTCTTAAGTGCTTTTGGCATTTTGGTTGATCTGTTGAACATCTTTGTTACAGAGTCCAGATCTGTCTGAGGTAATCTAGTTTTGTAACTTAACCTGTGTAAGGGACTATTCATTGTCTAATTGTAGGTGTCTTTAATGAACTCTAAGGTCAGTTTATTTGATAGTCACAATGCATTATAGGCTTAGTGAGTTCACTATTAATTAAAACCTTTACATTTTCTTTTTTGCTTTATTCTTTGCATGTACATTTACATTTTTGGATCCAGATAGCATTCTTTGCATTTATCCAAACTAGATTTAATCAGGCACACCTATGTTTAAAAAAAAAATTTTTTTTACATTTATTTATTTTTGAGAGACAGAGACAGAGCACAAGTGGGGGAGGGGCAGAGAGAGAAGGAGACACAGAATCTGAAGCAGGCTCCAGGCTGTCAGTACAGAGCCTGATGCTGGACTCAAACCCACAAACCATGAGATCATGGCCTAAGCTGAAGTCAGACGCTCAACCGGAGCCACCCAGGTGCCCCCAGGCACACCTGTGTTTTAATCATGTCCCACTACTCACTAGCTTTGGGATCCTGGAAAATAACATAATTTTCTGTCTCACAATTTCCTCATCTGTGAAATGGGGGTAATCACAGTTCCCTAGATCTATACCTAGATATTTGTGTGTGTGTGTGTGTGTGTGTGTGTGTGTGTGTGTGTGTGTTTGATCATTATAATTCACAGTTTTGTCAGTACAACCATTTCAATCTGTACCGGTCTTTTTTTTAGCTCATGAAAGCTTTATGATATCTATGGGCACTGTCTGATTTTTGTTTGGGCAATACTTGTTTGTTGGCCTTCAGTTCTTCTTTTCTCTAATTGTTTTAATATTTTCCCCCTCATCCTGTTTGTTTCTTATATTTCCAGTTTGACTTTTGAAATATCAATTCTGTACTGTTCTGCCTCTAACCTGTAAGTCTCTTGTAGTGTCATCCAATTCATTGCCCCTTTCCTCCTCATTTATTTTTCTATTTGGTTTATCCCATTTCTTGCATTTCTGTTGTGGCCTGTTCTGTCTTTTATCACTGTATCTTCCTCTTTCATTGACCATATTTTCTTGGTTCTGTTGAGGATACTGGATAGTTTTCTGAAATCTTCATCTGGGTTCTCTAGATAGACTTTGTTTTCAGAGATAGGTTATTCCTTTTAACATCTCTCATGTTGTTACCTTTCCTTTGTTTGACAGTATTTTTTTGTAGGCCTCGTGTGGGTTTTCTCACCATATATGCCATTGAAAAAAGCAAGAACTATCCAGACTAAATAAACTAGATGATAAACTGACTTTAGTCTGGATTTACCTCTTCTGGTTTAGTGGCTGAATCCTCTTTTTATATTTACAGTTGTATGGCAGATCCTTGAGCAGTTTGTAAAGTTTTCACCTTGTGTGACTCTGCCCTTTCTGGCTGGTTTTCTGATGCTCTGATAAATGTAGAAACTATGATTCTGCATAATTGTAATCAATAAACTGAAACATGCATAACACTTTGATATCTTAAAATATAAAAAAATCTTAATTTTTAATATCTTAAAGCCTTGATGCTGCTAACATAGAAGAAACATAATCTTAGTAAATTTGGGAACTTTCCCCCTTCCCCTGGGGTTGAATCTAAATTTGGAAGTTCCCTTGGGCGCCTGGGTGGCGCAGTCGGTTAAGCGTCCGACTTCAGCCAGGTCACGATCTCGCGGTCCGTGAGTTCGAGCCCCGCGTCGGGCTCTGGGCTGATGGCTCAGAGCCTGGAGCCTGTTTCTGATTCTGTGTCTCCCTCTCTCTCTGCCCCTCCCCCGTTCATGCTCTGTCTCTCTCTGTTCCAAAAAAAAATAAATAAACGTTGAAAAAAAAAAATTTTAAATTTGGAAGTTCCCATATTGTACCATGTGGTAGAGAAGGACATTTGTTATCCATGGACACTTTTCTCGTTTCGACTGGTATTCAGTAACTGGTCCACGTAGGTTGCTGCTGAGTCCTCCCTCATTTCTGTCCTCAGGGCCCATTCATATCTGCTGGTTCTCTGTCCTTTGTCCCACCATGCTCAGCTGCATTGGGTGTTGCAACAAGGGTAATGGAAGCTGTCTAAAGCCCTATCTGCCTAGATATACTTCACAGGCATTTCTTCTTAGGTTTTGTCATCTTTCTAGAGCCCTACTGAAGAAAAAAGTATAGTCTCACTCTGCTCTTGGTTGGCCCACACTCGCTGGGGGTTTTGTGGTCCTCAACCCTGAGGCTTAGTCTGGTGAGTGTAGAGGGCTCCAGAACCTTTTCTTAAGTGTCTGCCAGAACCTACCAAGCTCTCTTAGCTTCCCCTTCTAAAGGCTTTTTCCCACAAATTAGTAAATATTTCTTTGACGTAGAGGATGAGAATCTTTGTTCTGACTCATATATTTAAAAAACCTAGTGTTTATGTCCTGAATCCTTCCCTTAATCCCCAATCTGGTGTTTTGAAACCCAAAGAGTTTTTCTTTGCTTTTGTTTGAATCATCTCTTCTTTTCTAAATTATTTTTTAAATGTTTATTTTTGATAGAGAGAGAGAGAGTGTGAGTGGGAGAGGGGCAGAGAGAGAGGGAGACATAGAATCTGGAGCAGCTTCCAGGCTCTGAGCTGTCAGCACAGAGCGTGACGCGGGGCGCGAACTCATGAGCCATGAGATCATGACCTGAGCCGAAGTCGGATGCTTAACCGACTGAGCCACCCAGCCACCCCTGAATCATTTCTTCTTTAAGGCAGTAAATGCTGAAAGATCTAGTTGCCCAAACTGGGGCAAAGCATGTGTGTGTGTGTGGGGGGGAGGAGGGGTAGAGTGTGAAGGGAGAGGGAGGGAGGGTAGTAAAGAGAAGGGAGTGAAATGGGGGGTAAGGAGATAGATCAATGGATAGATAAATATCAAGAAGAAAAACAGAAAATGTAGGGTTATATTTTTACAATACTACATTACCACATTGGAACACTCAACAGCTACCAGAGTCCCTACTTTGTACTACCTATAGGGTCTTGCTTCTGACAACTGTAAAGTATATCTATACCCGTTTATGTTCTTTTCTGTAGTTTTATTTAATTTCCAGTACTTTTCTATTGGAAGAATGGCTGGATGGTATCTTGGAAGTACTAATGGTATTGGTAATGGGAAAATTGGAGGTGTTGGCAGTAGAATGCAGTTCTTTGGCACAAATCATTTCTGAGGAATAGAGAAGATGTGTTACTAAGTGTGTAAGTAGTGAATATAAAACAGAATAGATGGAGTGAGAAGTATGAACTATCTTTCTGTTCAAATGCTGATATATTCTGCCTCTATTTCCTTAAATTTTCCAGCCCTTTATTTCCAGCCCTTTAATATTCAGATAAAATTGGTTCAGTTCCTGTTTCATATGCTGTAAGTCCAGAGCTTTCTCCATTATTTTTTAGGGGTTTAGGACACCTGCATTCTTCTAAAGATAGTTCATGTACCCTCTTTTTGGTTATTTGGGTTCCCATTGACAGCTGCTATTCTCTTGTTTGCAGCTGGTTACTGAGAATCTGGGACTAATACCCTCTTTATATATTTTTTTTAACGTTTATTCATTTTTGAGACAGAGAGAGACGGAGCATGAATGGGGGAGGGTCAGAGAGAGAGGGAGACACAGAATCTGAAACAGGCTCCAGGCTCTGAGCTGTCAGCACAGAGCCTGATGCGGGGCTCAAACTCACAGACTGTGAGATCATGACTTGAGCTGAAGTTGGACGCTTAACCAACTGAGCCACCCAGGCGCCCCTACCATCTTTAAATTTAACATGCTTTAATGTAATGCTGGTCTCATTTGGGGGGATGATAAAGGAACAGCCACGTTGTCTGTTACTGCTTTGTAATTAAGGTACTGCCTTCTACCTTCATTCCCCTCAGTATAGCTAGAGGGAATCATTGCTCAGGTAAAAAAAAAAACACCCAGAAAAATAAAAAGGTTGTAGAGGATTTATAGGGGATTTCTCTCTGGAGCCACACCTATTCTTAAACCTCAAGACATGAAGAGCACGTTTATCTTCCTTTCTGCCTCCTCAGAAGTAGAGCAAGAGATCGTAGGCTTTGGTTTTCATGTGGACTCTATGAATCATAAATATACACAGGAGAAAGTACTTAATAGAATAATTGTTAAATCCCTACTCATTTTAAAGGCTAAAACTGTAAATATATTTTACAAAGTTTGAATAAATTCATGGGTAGTAATTCGGTAAAAGAAAATTAGAACTTTTGAGGTTGAAATAAAGTCATGCCTTACTATGCCTTGCTGTGCCTTGCTGTGAGACTGCTATGAAGTAGCTTATTTTAAAAAACTTGTTACTGAAGTATAGTTGACATACAACGTTATGTTAGTTTCAGATGTACAACATAGTAATCAACAATTCTGTACATTTGATACTATTTTCAGAGACTCAGGATATACTAATACATTTCACTAACAGAATTTTAAATATTTTAATGTTTTCTTGAGGCATTTTGAGTATTATTGGCATTATAATCATTTTAAAATTTAATTCTGAATTATTTTATATTAATAGATGAATATGAACGGGAAGAAACTAGGCAAGTATATGTGGATCTAAATAATAACATTGAGGTAAGTCGTAGTGAAAAGTTAAATGTTCTAAACAGAGGCATTTAAAAAAAGCGTTTATTTTTGAGAGAGAGGCAGAGAGCGAGCACACACAAGCAGGGAAGGGGCAGAGAGAGAGAGAGAGAGAGGGAGACACAAAATCTGAACCAGACTCCAGGCTCTGAGCCTTTAGTGCAGAGCCTGATGTGTAGGACTCAAACCCATGAACCATGAGATCATGACCTGAGCTGAAGTTGGACGCTTAACTGACTGAGCCACATAGACACTGCTAAATAGAGACATTTCTAAGCAAAATCGAGTGATAGCTACAAAGATATATGTAACTCTTCTTGATAAAAGGATTATTATTTGTTGACGTAGGATTATATCCAATAAGATTAAGATTCTGTACTAGGTGTGTTAATGTTTTGTTATTCAGTGGCTTTTGAATTTACATGTTAGTGACACCATTTAACTTAATTTATCAAATATGTATTAACTCTGTGTCAGAGACTATCACATTATGTTACATAACCATTAATTTGAAAAAAAAAATACAAAGTATTACTAATGTGTCTGGTTCCTGCTTACCTTTCTTATCCCTCTTGTTTTCCACTTTGCTTTTTCAGGTATAGTCATTCTTTCTTATGTTTCTCAAACTTGTAACCTCTTTATGATCTTGGTTCTTTGACTTTGTCTAGAACTTTTGTGTCCAAGATTTTATGAGCACTCTTAAGCTTCATTCTCCTTTTTGATTATCCCCCTTACTACTTTATCTAAAATACCTTTCTTTTCAGTTTTTCTCTATCTCCTCACCTTGTTTAACTTTGCTGAAAGCCACATGACATTTATTTGATATAGATGTATATGTAAGTATTTTCCATTACCCTGGAATATAAATTAGTTCCCTATCAGAACCTTGTCCTATATCCTAAGTGCCTAAAACAGTGGCTGGCACATGGTAGATACTCAGTAACTATTTATTGAACAAATAAATGAATTCGTACAAATCTGCAAATCAGGATTTGTTGAATCCTGAATGAACTTAACACTGCTAGATGATGTAAGTGTTAATTTGGACTCTAATAGGAGGGAGACCTCACAGAGGTTACGCTTTAGTGGGGGGAAGACAGAAATTAAGTAAGCAAAAAAATATGTAAAATTATAGACTTTGATATGGACTATTAAGTAAATGACTAGAATACCAAAAATCATTTTGCTGCTGTTTGGTAGTATGTAACATGTCTCCAGTGCATTTAAGCATCTGGGAAGCTAATTTAGTAGGCATTCTTAATACATTTTTAGTAAGTTATTTAATTATTACAAGTTATGGGAATTTCATTATTCAAAGTTGAGTGGTTTTATATCTAGTGATCATGAGACAAATTTATTAATATTTTCATAGTTTGAAGAACCTATTTAAAAAATGTAAGTATGATTCTTAAAAGTTAAATTTTATATTTCAGAAAATGATAATAGCTTTTGAGGAACTTCGTGGGCAAGCTGAGAATTCCAGATTGGAAATGCATTTTAAATGTATGGATCCTATTTAATTTTATATTACTCTACTGATGTTTATAAAAAATACAAATAAATAAAATAAAAATAAATAAAAATATATAAATCTAATAAAAAATTAGATTCCTTTAATGTTTTCCTAGCTTCAGCTTGATTCCTCAGGTCTTTTAAATTTCGTACTCAGGGTTTTGTAAACCCCTCAAAATCTTGTGGAATGTGGCAGGGAATTGATATATGTTAAAAATAGTCTTTTGGCTTCAAAGCTACATTTTCCCTGAAATCAAACTTATTATGGTTTGTACTAATTTTTTAGAAGGGTGATTTGGTCTTATTTTTACATTTCTTGGTAAAGTTTCATGATAAAATAACAAGTTGACCCTTGAACAATACAAATTTGAACTGTGCAGGTCCACTTCTGTGGATTTTTTTCAGTAAATACAGCATAGTACTATAAATGTACTTTCTCTTATGAATTTCTTAACATTTTCTCTAGCTTACTTTAGTGTAAGAATACAGTCTATAATACGTATGACATACAAAACATGTTATGGGTAAGGCTTCTGGTCACCAGTAGGCTATTAGTAGTTCAGTTTTTGGGGAGTCAAAAGTATACGTGGATTTTCAACTGTGTAGGGGTCAGTATCCCTAATGTTTGTTGTTCAAGGGTCAACTCTGTATATATTTAAAATCTGTTATTTAAAATCTGTATATATTTAAAATCTGTTATTTAAAAAATGTATTATAAAGTATAAGCTTTTAAATATTTGCTGTTATAAAAATTATAGAATTTTCTTGTTATATTTTGATATTATTTAAATTCAATATTTTATTAAACAGCAAGAAAATAGCAGTTTTAACTTGATAGAACTTTGAGGTTTAGTATCTAGATAAATAAGGAGGTGAAATAAAGTCTCAGAAACTTTAAATTTTATTGTGTAATTGTGTTAAGATATTAAAGTATATCGGCTTTATTTTTAAAGTAAAGGAAGATCATGAAAAATTCCAACACCTTGAAGAGGAATATAAGAAGGAAGTACATGACAAGGAAAAGCAGGTATTTTTTAAAAAAATCAACTCTTTGTATTCTTTGTATTTGATAATTCATAAAATACTTAAAATTTCAAAAGAAATCTGTATTGCAGACTGCATGATAAATTTCTGTGAGAGATTTTAAATATACATTTCCAAATACTTAGCCATTTACCTAGCAGAATTAATTTCCATTGATTCAAACATGCATGCCCTGAATGGCAACCCTTTTTTAAAAACTCAGTGAATTTTCTACAATATTTATATTAGTGGGTAACATTGCTGCAAAAATATTTTATGAGAACTTTTGTTTAGATAAAAATTTTATCAAATGTAAAGATGATGATCGTTGACCACTCAACTCCTATTTTGCAGTTTATTTTGAAATGTATTTGTTATTAATGACACCAAGGAGGGGGAACTAAAATACTCTTTTGCTTCTTTCTATTAATGTCACATAGTGGAAAATGTGAAAATAATGTCTGTGTTCTTTGACATTCACAAGAATGTCAATTATTATGCCAACTTAATCAGTTTCAAGTCATGCTTACCAATGGAAAATGTTTTATAGAAAGGAATCCCCTTCTTTCTGTCTCCCCCTATTTTTTCAGAGTTTTTTTTTATTTTTTATAAGATATCTTGTAATGATAGATAACAAGGATATCTACTTAAACAATAGTAACAAAAGTTAATTGAAAGTACAGAGAAGATACTTGTATTTTTAAATTATGGTTAAATTTATGTGTTAAGGCTTAGATCTTTTGAAAGACTTAATAATTTTCCATATTGTAACTGAACTTTTAAACCAGATTTCTGAGAGAAGGCCTTTTTAAAAGTTAAAATTGTGAGTATTATAAAGAACACAAAAAATAAGGAAGTGCTAAAAAGCTTGTTGGAGTTCTGGGTGCATGGGCCCGGCTTATAGATTGGTGGGGTTCCCTGTGAAATGGTGGCGTGGCCAACTAGTGTTTTGCTATGGACTCCTAAATGTCATTATTTATAATACTTTTTTTTTTTTTTAATTCTCCAAATTCCTGCTTGGTGATACAGACTTGACTGATGGCATTTTGGATTGAGGCTGGCAGAGTAGGAAGGACAGGATGAGTTTTACTATTCCACAGGCTGACCTTTCATTACAACCCTCCCTGTGATTAGAAAACCTAGGTTTAGAGATTCTCTTTTTCAATATGACTACGTCTGCATCTTTAGTCAGGTTAGTTCTCTGACTACATTGGCTATCAAGGAGGAGAGTCCGAAAAAGGAGGATTAAGTGGACCTGGGGAGGTTTTCATACTCTATACAGACTTCCAAATAGCCTCCTTATACTTAGTCTTTTTTATACCTACCTTCCACAGTGTCTGTTGCCTCTAATTCTTGAAACATTCTGGAGTCCTTTGGGATTGAATTGTTTTGCTTCTCAATAGTATCTTCCCTGTGTAGGCTCTTAGGTTTGACCTTGCTTTTCTATACTACATCATTTTCCATTCCTTTTAACTGCTTTCCTTCGTTACATATCGTGGTTTGGGTCATAGAAGTCTCATAGTTTCATGGGAAATGGAATCTGTCTTTGTTCTCCTGGTTATTTCTTGGGTGATTTGGAATTGAATACAGGGCAGAGAGGTCTTTCTGCCATCTTGAATCTGCGAGTCTTCAGCTTGTCTTTATAAGTTTATCTTTTACCTTTTTCTTCACATGGACTCTATACTCTAGCCATCTGAATATTTTCAGCTCTTTAAATAAAACATGATCTCTTGATCCTTTGTGTTCTTGTATGAGTTAGAATGTTAATTTCTGTGTTTGATTAATTTCTATTTGTCTATCAAGACTCAATTCAGTACTCTGAGAAGGATTAATTTTTGTTTACATCCTCTAAGACTGATTTAGGTCTGTGTGTGTGTGTGTGTGTGTGTGTGTGTGTGTGCTGATTCATATAACATTTTGTCCTGTTACTAATAATATTCAAGTATAGTTGTCTCCTGGTGTAAGGCTCTGAGTTTCTTTAAGGTAAGTTTCCTTATCTCTGTATACTCAATGCTTATTATGGTTTGTGGAATGAAGTGGGTGCTCCATAATATTTATGGAATAAATGAGCCAATAGATTTCATTATATATCTATTTCATTATCTGTGTATTCTAAGTACTAACTTGAAATGCATATTATAATATTGGGTAGATCATTGGGTAGATCATATTAGTTTGTTCATTCACTTAGTAAATGTTTATTATGCAAATATGTACTAAATGCCAGGCACAACCAGTTGAAAAGCATATAAACAAGTACATAAATAATCGTAGGTAATGGTAAATGCTAAGGTATTATGTTTAATTTTTCATATTTATATTGTATTATTTAAATATTTCATTTTAGGTATCACTACTATTGCTCCAAAATACTGAGAAAGAAAATGAAATGAAAAATTTGGTATTTCTGCTGGAGGAATCCAGAGATAAAGTTAATCGATTAGAGGAAAAGACAAGTAAGAATTTACATAAGAAAATATAACAATGTGTCTTATGTATTACTCTTGTTATATTTAAAATTTTGGCTTTCATTACAGTTTTGTCGTAATGCTTTCTAGTGCTGTAATTCTCAACCTGGATTGGATCTTTGGAGGAGGGTGTAATAGAGTCATTTAGGGAGATTTTTCAGTGTACATATGCTCTTTTCACTTTTCCATACTGTCCCTTTCTTCAGAATTTCAACAGAATGCTTCAAGAAAACAGGGATTTTCTTTCTTTTGTTTACTGATGCATTCCAAGTGCCTAGAACAGTGTTTGGCACACAGCATACTCAATAAATATTTCATGAATGAATGAATACCCTGGGAACACTCTAGAGGTATTGGGAAAGGTATTAGGGAAAATTGCTTGTTAAACTAAATATACCTTTGATGATTAAAGTTTCTCTACTGAATTGGAGGGGAGAATGTAGGCAGAAGAAATGCCTTGTGCAAGTCATAGAAGTGTCAGAGTTAGGGTATATTTGAAACACTGATTTGTGTGTTTATATCTTAGAGAGCTCAGGTACATGACTGGAAAAGAATGTTTGGATCAGATTGTGAAGGTTCTTGAATGTCATGTTATGTTTAGACCACCTTATTGAATATTTTTCAAACTTGTTTAGGTAGCAGGGCACTTGGAAGGCATAATACACTTTGTGAAATACTGTATACCTTCCAGAGCATCATATAGATCTTGTGATATTTGTCACTTCTCTCTTAAAAAAAAAATTCTTTTTTTCACATGGCAAATGATTACATAGTTTGGGTGAAACGATGCCCACTCATTTTACATTACTGTCATTACTAAATCGGTATACTCCAGGTATGAAATAGTTTAACTTCCCATACGTTTTTTGTTCTTCTGACCTCTCCATCATGATTTTGGCTATTTCCTCTACCACAAATGAGCCTCTTACCTCCACTCCAAATATTTTGCCTAAATTCCAGTGAACTCCTTATTCTTAAGAATGGCTTAACCATTACTCATCTGTGACTATGGGTGTCTTGCAGGCAGGGCTGTATTTCATTAAGTATCTGTGTAATTCAATGCCTAGCATATTGCTGTGTAC